>NC_048581.1:68808301-70008301 GCF_013265735.2 Oncorhynchus mykiss
TCATGGTAACGCATGCAGATGGGGACAGATGTGTTGTTTCACAGGGACTGGTGGAGCTTCACCAAGCGATATACTGCTGGAGCATCTGGACTTGATATGACACCCTAAGAAGCATCACAGTAATTATCACAACATCCACCATGTCTAAACACCATGCAGCTAACCCAAACACAGAGGACTGTACTGCAGCAGTGCACTGCACTTAACCACAGCTGTTTACATGCACCCTGTCTACTCCTCCTCCCCCTTCCTCCTCCTCCTACTCTCCCCCTCCCTGTCACTTCCTCCATTTCTCCTCCTTCCTCTCTCCTCCCCCCTGTCTCCCCCTCATGTGGATCCCAGCCAGAAAAACATGGAAAATGTTTGATATTTTTCCTCTCCGGCCAAACAGAACCCACCGTACCACCAACACCACCATCCCTCCATCTCTATAGCCCTTTACTTCCCTCCATTACACTAATAAGGCTAATCACCCCTCGGGCTTGTGCAGCCCTGGGCTGGGAGAACATGTCAGAAAGGGAAGATCAATGGACCACATCAAAGGCTGGAGCTGCACACAAACCGCCCCTTGCAAGGCTCTGAAGATAAGGCTGCTCTCTTCATTTTTCATGAGCTTATCCGGAAACGCTGTTCTGTTCCTTGCCTGTGGATGGAGTGGAGCCTGCCTGTTTTATTGAGCAGGGGGCTGCAGCCCAGTCGGACAGCATGTGAGTATACACGCACATGAACACAAGTAAAATTTGCATGGTTGCTACACACCCACATGCAGACGCATTCAGTGCACACAGACACACACGCACATACACACAAACACTCAGGAAGTAAAATAAGCAAAGGCTGAATAATATTATGACAGGGGAAACTAAATAATGTAAGGTGAGGGTGTGTTTCTCAGAGTGCATGTGATTTCTGCCCTAGAACATTGGGTGCCAGTATACTAATTTATACTCGTCTAATCTTCGGAACACTGAATAGATGTTATACTCTGAGTCGGTATTCATGTCATAAAATAAGGAATTCCCCTTTACCACGCCCACAAATTGGGGAAAACAAACATTCTTTCCCATTTAACCCCATTGTAAAGGGGCCAACTTCGTAGTCAATTTTTTGTTATACAGAAATAACAAAACATGTCGAAAAGTTGCTGTGTTGTTCAAAAATCAAAAAGTATCCTTTTGACATGTTGTACTTTTTAAAAATGTAGTTGTGTAATTGACTGAAACAACCATACAACAAAATAATTACATTTGAAAAAGTCACATTTTTGCTGTGAGACAATTGGGTGATCAAGGTAACTAACAGGTTTCTTTCCCCACAGGCGGGCGGGGCCGCAACATTGTATTTAATACCGACTGGAACTATGATACATTCTGAGAAGTGACCCCTTTTCACATATGACACCTTGGTCAAATTTGGCCAATGTGGAAGATCTACATCTTGTATTAGCTGAGAAAGGTCAAGCTGCGGACCTCAACAACATAAAGAAGCATCTCATTAGAAGGAGCCATGGAGCTACTGTAGGGTGTGTTTCACCACCAGACTGCAAAACATGTCTCTTCAACACAGCTATAAATCTGCCTTAAGTCTCAGTCTAAATATATCACCATGCTGTGAATGGAACATACCACCACCACTGGTAGGAGGGGGACAATTTAACTAATGGAATACCCAGAGGAATGAGTGGCGTTTGATATCCACATCGCACCTTATTCGCAAGCAGGTGGTTTTCTGATGATAGAGGAAACAAATATTTACTTTAACCAGCAAATTACATTTTGTGACATTTTTCATATGTCTGAGGGAAATGCCATGAACTGCAGCAAATAGTTGCGTACAGATTTGATGAACAAATATTGACAGAAAAGATCATTAAAAGTAACTGAGAAAGGCAGATTTTCTAGATGGTTTTATACCTGTTCTAAAATTAATACTAGCTGGCATTTATAACACCCACATTGTGTCTAGCATACAGAAACATACATGTCTATGCTGCAGTGGACCCAACAGAACACCAGTATGTAAATACAGCAGATCCTAAATCTCCCTATGTCCATTATATGATGTCAATCAAACTCCCTGTGCAGCTGAATCAGTGACAGGTACTAAACAGCTGTCCGTCCCTGTTAGGCTCAAACTATAGGACTAAACAGTGTTGTGTCAGATGGGTCAGGTGGAAAAATGAAATATATCTTTGTCTGACTTTTTATCTGTTGGATGTCAAGTCCTCATCTCCACTGATTTTCGCATGAACTCGTCCGCGTGCACACATGCACACATGCACACACACACCCACACACAGTGAAGTGCAGCCATTCTGAAGACTTTACTATACTGTGTTCCTCATTACTGCCCAAGTTCCATAACTATAAAATGTACACTCTCTCGCTCTGATGCTTTCACACAAACAACCCTGTATCTCTCTGATCTCTATCATCTTTTTATGTGAATATAGAGCCTGTCAAACAGAGCTTCCTTACCATATAGCCAAACTCCCTTATGGATCCTCCAAACCCGTGTGTTGAAATGTAAATTAATCCGGACCATCGCTCTGGACAGAGGCCTGACTGATTTACTGAACACACATCATACACATGCCAAAAACACCCGGATTTTACTTTCACCAGCACACACACATTGTTCACTCTAAAAGTCTCACCAAGCCATTCATGCATTGTGCTTTTTGTAGTTGTCAAAAAAACAAATTTCCTGTTGTGAGGATGAAATCCAAGCTCATTTTATGTGATGTACAGTGCCTTGCGAAAGTATTCGGCCCCTTTGAACTTTGCGACCTTTTGCCACATTTCAGGCTTCAAACATAAAGATATAAAACTGTATTTTTTTGTGAAGAATCAACAACAAGTGGGACACAATCATGAAGTGGAACGACATTTATTGGATATTTCAAACTTTTTTAACAATTCAAAAACTGAAAAATTGGGCGTGCAAAATTATTCAGCCCTTTTACTTTCAGTGCAGCAAACTCTCTCCAGAAGTTCAGTGAGGATCTCTGAATGATCCAATGTTGACCTAAATTACTAATGATGATAAATACAATCCACCTGTGTGTAATCAAGTCTCCGTATAAATGCACCTGCACTGTGATAGTCTCAGAGGTCCGTTAAAAGCGCAGAGAGCATCATGAAGAACAAGGAACACACCAGGTAGGTCCGAGATACTGTTGTGAAGAAGTTTAAAGCCGGATTTGGATACAAAAAGATTTCCCAAGCTTTAAACATCCCAAGGAGCACTGTGCAAGCGATAATATTGAAATGGAAGGAGTATCAGACCAATGCAAATCTACCAAGACCTGGCCGTCCCTCTAAACTTTCAGCTCATACAAGGAGAAGACTGATCAGAGATGCAGCCAAGAGGCCCATGATCACTCTGGATGAACTGCAGAGATCTACAGCTGAGGTGGGAGACTCTGTCCATAGGACAACAATCAGTCGTATATTGCACAAATCTGGCCTTTATGGAAGAGTGGCAAGAAGAAAGACATTTCTTAAAGATATCCATAAAAAGTGTTGTTTAAAGTTTGCCACAAGCCACCTGGGAGACACACCAAACATGTGGAAGAAGGTGCTCTGGTCAGATGAAACCAAAATGGAACTTTTTGGCAACAATGCAAAACGTTATATTTGGCGTAAAAGCAACACAGCTGAACACACCATCCCCACTGTCAAACATGGTGGTGGCAGCATCATGGTTTGGGCCTGCTTTTCTTCAGCAGGGACAGGGAAGATGGTTAAAATTGATGGGAAGATGGATGGAGCCAAATACAGGACCATTCTGGAAGAAAACCTGATGGAGTCTGCAAAAGACCTGAGACTGGGACGGAGATTTGTCTTCCAACAAGACAATGATCCAAAACATAAAGCAAAATCTACAATGGAATGGTTCAAAAATAAACATATCCAGGTGTTAGAATGGCCAAGTCAGTCCAGACCTGAATCCAATCGAGAATCTGTGGAAAGAACTGAAAACTGCTGTTCACAAATGCTCTCCATCCAACCTCACTGAGCTCGAGCTGTTTTGCCAGGAGGAATGGGAAAAAATGTCAGTCTCTCGATGTGCAAAACTGATAGAGACATACCCCAAGCGACTTACAGCTGTAATCGCAGCAAAAGGTGGCTCTACAAAGTATTAACTTAAGGGGGCTGAATAATTTTGCACGCCCAATTTTTCAGTTTTTGATTTGTTAAAAAAGTTTGAAATATCCAATAAATGTCGTTCCACTTCATGATTGTGTCCCACTTGTTGTTGATTCTTCACAAAAAAATACAGTTTTATATATTTAAGTTAGAAGCCTGAAATGTGGCAAAAGGTCGCAAAGTTCAAGGGGGCCGAATACTTTCGCAAGGCACTGTAAGTTGAATGTGAATCCGTTAATTCACGCATTGGATGCATGGCCTACTTACAGTGCATTGCAAAAGTATTCATCCCCCTTGGCGTTTCTCCTATTTTGTTGCATTGCGGCCTGTAATTTAAATGGATTTTTATTTGGATTTCATGTAATGGACATACACAAAATAGTCCAAATTGGTGAAGTGAAATTTAAAATCCCCAAAAATCTAAAAATAAAAAATAAAAAATAAAAATAAAATGTAAAACAGAAAAGTAGTACGTGCATACGTATTCACCTCCGTTTGCTATGAAGCCCCTAAATAAGATCTGGTGCAACCAATTACCTCCAGAAGTCACATAATTAGTTAAATAAAGTCCACATGTGCAATCTAAGTGTCACATGATCTCAGTATATATACAGTACACCTGAAAGGCCCCAGAGTCTGCAACACCACTAAGCAAGGGGCACCACCAAGCAAGCGGCACCATGAAGACCAATGAGCACTCCAAATAGGTCAGTGACAAAGTTGTGGAGAAGCACAGATCAGGGTTGGGTTAAAAATATATAAAAAACTTTGAGCATCCCACAGAGCACCATTAAATCCACTATTAAAAAATGGAAAGAATATGGCACCACAGCAAACCTGCCAAGAGAGGGCCACCCAATAAAACTCAGACCAGGCAAGAAGAGCATTAATCAGAGAGGCAGCAAAGAGACCAAAGATAACCCTGAAGGAGCTGAAAACCTCCACGGCGGAGATTGGAATATCTGTCCATAGGACCACTTTAACCCTTACACTCTACAGAGCTGGGCTTTACGGAAGAGTGGCCAGAAAAAAAGCCATTGCTTAAAGAAAAAAATAAGCAAAAACGTTTGGTCTTCGCCAAAAGGCATGTGGAAGACTCTCCAAACATATGGAAGAAGGTACTCTGGTCAGATGAGACTAAAATTGAGCTTTTTGAGGAAAATGCTATATCTGGCGCAAACCCAATACCTTTCCTCACCCCGAGAACACCATCCCCACAGTGAAGCATTGTGGCATTACGGCAAGGACTGGGAAACTGGTCAGAATTGAAGGAATGATGGATGTTGCTAAATACAGGGAAATTCTTGAGGGAACCCTGTTTCAGTCTTCCAAAGATTTGAGACTGGGACGAAGGTTCACCTTCCAGCAGGACAATGACCCTAAGCATACTGCTAAAGCAACACTTGGGTGGTTTAAGGGGAAACCCTTAAATGTCTTGAAATGGTCTAGTAAAAGCCCAGACCTCAATCCAATTGAGAATCTGTGAAATGATGTAAAGATTGCTGTACACCAGCGGAACCCATCCAACTTGAAGGAGCTGGAGCAGTTTTGCCTTGAAGAATGGGCAAAAATCCCAGTGGCTAGACGTGCCAAGTTCACCGAGACATATCCCTAGAGACTTGCAGCTGTAATTGCTGCAAAAGGTGGTTCTACAAAGTAATGACTTTGGAGGGGGGTGAATAGTTATGCATGCTCAAGTTCAGTTTTTTTGTCTTATTAATTGTTTGTTTCACAAAAAAACATATTTTGCATTTTCAAAGTCTTTTGTAAATCAAATGATTCAAACCACACACAAATCTATTTTAATTCCAGGTTGTAAGGCAACAAAATAAGAAAAATGCCAGGGGTGGTGAATACTTTTGCAAGCCACTGTAAGCCATACACACAAACACACATGCACTCAAATACACATGCACGCATACAGACACACGACTCAAACTACAGTGTGGTGTGGTGACCAATTTATGTCAGCCTATACATCACATTTGCGGGTGTTACAATCTCGGTGTTGAGGTAAAAAGTGTTATCTGAGGGCTAATTCCACTGGGTTTAACACCAGTGGGATTGAAATTGACACCACCTGCAGTGAATAAATGAAGTGTTATTTGAATCACAGTGGAATCACCACCGTGTGGTGTTGTTACTCAACTATGTTGAGTTCATTTCTGTTAAAGGCAATCTCCCTCCGTTTTTTGTGTGTCCATAAAATGTCTGCTCCGAATTAATATTAAACTATGTCTGCAGAAAGAATGGAGCGCCAATTATGACATGATACACTGGCTTTGAAAAAAGTCTGTTTTTTTTAAATTGTGAAGTGAATTTACAATAACATTTCATCATGGGTCCCTGATCTGTACTACACAGAAATGCATAATTATGGATATGAATGTCATTCTCTTCATGGTAGATACATAAATAGATACACAAAGGTATAAATATGCACTATCCTCCTTTGCATATTTGGATATTATTCTACACACTGGCGATTATTTTCAGCCAGATCACCCGCAAATCATGTCAGTATTCAATGTCCATCCATGTCTGAGGATGTTGGGAGATGACGTGGAAACTGTCCACTAGGAGCAACAGTGTTACCTTCAAGCAGGTTTGCAAGGTTGAATTCTGTGATTTAAATTTTTTTTTGTTTAAAGCCTATCCCAAACCTTAACCCTTACCTTAACCATTTGTAGGTAATGCCTAAACTTAAACATAACCTTAAAATTCAGAGTTAATGCCTTAACCTTAAACACTTCAAATGAAATTATTCTGACATGAGACAGTGAGAGCTAGTTGATTATTTTAATGAACTCTGACCCCAAACACCACCAAATGAGGTTGGTCCAGACTGGACCAAATCTGAACCAACCATAGACATCTATGATTGACAAGTTTGGACATCAAAGTACTGCACAGTAGAGCTCAGTAGAGTACAGTATGGTACAGCAGAGAATAGTAGGATTCAGAACAGTACAGTAGAGTTTAGAACAGTACAGTAGAGTTTAGAACAGTACAGTAGAATACAGTGCAGCAGGGTTTTCCAAACTCGGTCCCGGGGCACATTTAGTTTTTTGCCCTAACACTACACAGCTGATTTAAATAACCAACTCATCATCAAGCTTTGATTATTTGAATCAGCTGTGTAGTGCCAGCGCAAAAGCTAAATGGAATGGGAGGCGTGTAACTGTATCACACAATTTATTATGGAAAGAGGGAGAGGAGGAGAGGACACCTGAGAGGGAAGCCTACATTTCCATGGCATGTGTCTGCCCCAAGTCCCACCATTCACCCTTGTACCACAGAGCCTGGGCCTAAAGTTACAGTGGCAGGAGTTTTAAAGTTGTTTTTAAAAGTGATAGGAACTTACAGTTGAAGTCTGAATTTGACATACACTTAGGTTGGAGTCATTTAAACTTGTTTTTCAACCACTCCCCAAATTTCTTGTTAACAAACTATAGTTTTGGCAAGTTGGTTAGGACATCTACTTTGTGCATGACACAAGTAATTTTTCCAACAATTGTTTACAGACATATTATTTCACTTATAATTCACTGTATCACAATTCCAGTGGGTTAGAAGCTTACATACACTAAGTTGACTGTGCCTTTAAACAGCTTGGAAAGTTCCAGAAAATGTCATGGCTTTAGAAGCTTCTGATAGGCTAATTGACATCATTTGAGTTGATTGTATGTGTACCTGTGGATGTATTCAAGGCCTACCTTCAAACTCAGTGCCTCTTTGCTTGGCATCATGGGAAAATCAAAAGAAATCAGGCAAGACCTCAGATAAAAAATTGTAGACCTCCACAAGTCTGGTTCATCCTTGGGAGCAATTTCCAAATGCCTGAAGGTACCACGTTCATCTGTACAAACAATAGTACACAAGTAGAAACACCATGGGACCACGCAGCCGTCATACCGCTCAGGAAGGAGATGCATTCGTGCGAAAAGTGCAAATCAATCCCAGAACAACAGCAAAGGACCTTGTGAAGATGCTGGAGGAAACAGTTACAAAAGCATCTATATCCATAGTGAAACGAGTCCTATATCGACATTACCTGAAAGGCTGCTGAGCAAGGAAGAAGTCACTGCTCCAAAACCATCATAAAAAAGCCAGACTACGGTTTGCAACTGCACATGGGGACAAAGATCATACTTTTTGGAGGAATGTTCTCTGGTCTGATAAAACAAAAATAGAACTGTTTGGCCATAATGACCATCGTTATGTTTGGAGGAAAAAGGTGGAGGCTTGCAAGCCGAAGAACCCCATCTCAACCGTGAAGCACGGGGGTGGCAGCATCATGTTGTGGGAGTGCTGCAGGAGGGACTAGGGTACTTCACAAAATAGATGGCATCATGAGAAAGGAACATTATGTGGATATATTCAAGCAACATCTCAAGACATCAGTCAGGAAGTTAAAACTTGGTCGCAAATAGGTCTTCCAAATGGACAATGACCCCAAGCATACTTCCAAAGTTGTGGCAATATGGCTTAAGGACAACAAAGTCAAGGTATTGGAATGGCCATCACAAAGCCCTGACCTCAATCCCATAGAAAATCTGTGGGCAGAACTGAAAAAGCGTGTGCGAGCAAGGAGGCCTACAAACCTGATTCAGTTACACCAGCTCTGTCGGGAGGAATGGGCCAACATTCACCCAACTTATTGTGGGAAGCTTGAAGAAGGCTACCAGAAACGTTTGACCCAAGTTAAACAATTTAAAGTCAACTCTATCAAATACTAATTGAGTGTATTTAAACTTCTGACCCACTGGGAATGTGATGAAAGAAATAAAATCTGAAATAAATCATTCTCTCTACCATTATTCTGACATTTCACATTCTTAAATTTCTTAGGATTAAATGTCAGGAATTGTGAAACACTGATTTTAAATGTACTTGGCTAAGGTGTATGTAAACTTCCGACTTCAACTGTATATCTGTTCCAGAGCTTGTAATGGATTACAACAAGAAAATGTTTGGGGTTGAACATCTTGACGAACTGAGGAGATATTACAAGAGAGAGAAAGAGAGAGATTTGAGAACTAATTTGGCATGCTCCTGTGAACTTCACATGTTGGTGCTCATGGGTCCTTTTACATGAAAATTATCTTAACTTTCTCAGAGTGAAAAAGACATGGGAGGGGCCTTATTATAATATTTCCCAGCATGCTTTGTTGCAGGTTGCTTTTTAGAATAGTTTGTTTAATATCTATGTTTCTGCATGCACATTGTTTGCTTCGTTGATACTACACAAAGATAAATAACAAACTTCTAAATAAATCCAATCTGTAAGTGGTTGGACTTATTTCATCCGTTATTGAGATTGATGTTCCAGTTTACATAGCTTAGGTAGTCTAATTTAACAGTATTCTCAACCTTGGCAATAATTTTAACTATAGTTGAGGGTGATATAAAGTTCCAATTGTTGGAACATCTTAACTCTGGCTGGATTCCAAAAGGAATTATTTAACACTTTGCAAACCAGCATAATCAATCAAATTCAATAACATTTATTTATGAAGCCCCTTTTACATCAGATGTCACAAACTGCTCATACAGAATCCAGACTAAAACCCCAAAGAGCAAGCAATGCAGATGTAGAAGCATGGTGGCTAGGAAAAACTCCCTAGAAAGGTAGGAGTTTTAAGGATCGGCGTCCCATCAACGGGACAGTTGTAAATCATGTAGCGAGTTACGTCAAGATCGCAGATTTTTAGAGAAACAACAAATGTTGGTACACATAAGTGTCTTATATTGGCTGAAAGCTTAAATTATTGTTAATATAACTGCACTGTCCAATTAACAGTAGCTATTACAGCTCCGAACAACAAAACACTTTTTTCACCACGATAGGTTTGATAAATCCACCTCTGAATATGAAATGTGTACTTACATTCTGAAATCTTGCTCTGATTTATCATCCAAAGGGTCCCAGAGATAACATGAAGTGTCGTTTTGTTAGGCAAAATCCTTTTTCGTATCCTAAAAAGGTCCATACAGCATGCACTATCGATTTTGTATTTCCACTTGTTCAATTTGCAAAGAAAGGAATCTGGGAAAATCTCACCCTAAAAGTTGTTTCAAAGAGTCAAATCACATTTGTATGTATTCCTCAGAGATCCTAGAAAGTAATAAGACTTCACTATAGCATTAGGGGTGTAGTATATCCTATAGGACACCATATTTGGTCAGAGAGCGACGCCTTCATGGCACGCCGATGACACGGGCGGTCATCACTTGAATGATTGTATCTTTGTCAAATAAGCACCAATCTGGGTGAAAGCTAGCTAGCTAGCCAATGAGCTGGGTTTTACGGGAGTATCCGGAAACTATGTATAAGTCGTTAAATGTAGCTACTAACCTTGTACGACAGCATGCCTTTTCAATTTGGACAAAAATTATGAGGATATTAAGTTGCGAAATTATGAAAACTGGTTCTTTGCAAATGTTGAACTTATAATATGGCTACTAATACTTGGAGTCCAAAATGTTTCCTTTCAAATGGTACCAAGAATATGCATATCCTTGCTTCAGGGCCTGAGCTACAGGCAGTTAGATCTGGGTATTTTATATAGGCAAAAAAAAAAAAAAAAAGGGGGGCTATCCCTAAGAAGTTTAAGGAACCAGGCTCTGAGGGGTGGCCAGTCCTCTTCATAATGGGACTTGCAACTGTGGCCTGTAAACCAGGAGCAAAACTAAGCTGTCAAAAGTATGAAATTGTCCAAAAAAAGTAATGTATGGTAATAAATAATTACATTTGTATGATAAAATATTTACTTAGGCACTCACTTGGTGAAGGCTACAGGACTGAAAGCCATTGAATGCAACAATTATGTCTCTGTCACTTGCCGTCATGGGTGATACTGTTACCTATAAAAATTAACTCGAAAAGCACGCTGGGAAATAAATATGCAAATAAGGCTTTACACCCTACAGTGTTAAAATAACACCCAAAAACATGTTACTGTAACACCACGTGTTAATTCCCTAAAACTGAGAAAGTGTAACAGCATCAGCTCTAATAAAGTGTTAATTTAAGTTGTGATTTTTAACACCCATTGTGTTAGGAACCCAACACTCTTGGGGAGTTAGTTTAACACTATTTGAGATGATCACATATCATTTCTAAGAAAGTATACAATATAACATTGTGGGTGTTACAATCCAATCACAAATTTGCTGTGTAGAGTGGATTACTCTTTCCATCTGTCAGAGGAGAGAATCCAGCAGGATAACTAGATCCTTGTAGTACCAGAGAGAGCTCTCCTGGGACACTTTCACACTGGGCTGCCATAGGCACATTCTTCTCAGCCAAACACTCATCTGTGTACTACCTACTCTCCTCAGCACCAATCAACTTTTTTTTTGTTCTAATTTATTTTACCCCCTTTTCTCCTCAATTGGTAGTTACAGTCTTGTCCCATTGCTGCAACTCCCGTATGGACTCGGGAAGGTTTATGAGCCATGCATCCTCTGAAACACAACCCGCCAAGCCACACTGCTTCTTGACACACTGCTCACTTAACCTGCCTGCACCAATGTGTCAGAGGAAACACCATACAGCTGGTGACCGAAGTCAGCGTGCATGTGCCCGGCCCAACACAAGGAGTTGCTAGAGCGCGATGAGACAAGGACATCATGGCCGGCCAAACCCTCCCCTAACCCGGACAACGCTGGGCCAATTGTGCACCGCCTCATGGGTCTCCCGGTCGGCGCAGCCTGGGATTGAACCTGGGTCTGTAGTGACGCCTTAGACCACTGCGCCACTCGGGAGGCCCAGCACCAACCAACTTACAAATGACTCCCGACTGCACTTTGAAAACCTGCTAAAAATTCTGCAGCATGCCATGATAAATGTTATCCCGTATAGCATCTCCTTCAATAAATAACAAATGAAATTGGTACTTAAATGCTCAGGTTATTTCTCTAAATCAAAATATCTATTTCTAAGTGTTAATCGGAGCAGAGTCAGGTTGAGAGCCATGTTGGTGTGTATGTTATGGAATGTGACTGTTTACATACACCTGAAACCTGGAACTGGCCTTAGCAGAGGGAAGGGGTGTGAGGGAGCATGTTCACATGCACAAGTCTGTGTGTATGAGACTGAAATATGCACCTCGTTCCTCTCCATGATTGCAGCCCCTACCACTTCGCTCTCCTCTACTCTCTCATTTCCCTCTTCTCTACCTCTCTACTTGTCAATGACGCGCTCTCTCTCTCTACCTCTGTTTAGCTCTCTCTCTCTACCTCATTTTATCTCTCTTTCTCTACCTCTCTACCTCTGTTTTTCTCTCTCTCTCACTTCCTCACTCTATGAACTGTGACACTACTCATCCAGAAGCTCTATCCCCCAATGCCAGCCCCATGTCGGCTGCCTCCCGCTTGCCATTTCTTAACTGTGGACTTCATTACCTGTTCTTCCATTTCATAGAACGGTCATTTACCCAAATGTCTACCATGCTGAGGGAATAACAAGTGTAAAATGACAGGCAATTATTGATAATTGGGAATGTGAATGTCAGCATCGCAGCGGCAACATAAAAAAAAAAAAAATCTTCCATAACTTAAACATGGTGTTCTTATGCATTTACTGTGCATAGCACTGGGGGAGGGGGAATACAAGGTGAAGGTCAGCAAACATCTGCTTTGGCGGCAATTTCCTTAGAATATTCCTCCTTATCCAATGACCGTAGGCTGAGCATAAACAGACATGGATTGTACTGTTGTTGTGACAGATGAGCAGTGTTGGTCAGATCTCCAGTGTAGAGAGCCTCGGGTGATAGTGACAATGCCGTAGCTCTCACCCCTGTGCCCACTCTGTGGTAGTGGTCCAGTGGTGGGTTAGAACCGGCTGTCTTCGGGGTGACTAGTGCATTTCTATGGTCTGATTCATCATTTCTGATGGATATGTTCAATTTCAAAATTCAAAGCTATTGCTTTTTGCCACGTCTGTGTATTCCAAATTGCATCAACTAGAAATGTGTATGTATACATTGGTTTATGTGTGTTTGGTGTTTGTGTGAATGTGTGTGTGTACTGTACGACGAGTGTGTCAACCATACTGCTTAGATTGTCTTTCTCCACCCCTCTATTCATGCCCATGGCAGTCACAGGCCCTTTCTCTACCTGTCCCTGGGGTACCTCCAACAGAACCATGTCCCTGCCATGCTGTCTGCTGTTACAGTCACAGAGCCATATGACATCTCTGCCTGCCACCTCACCACCTCACCAACTCCTGGTGGCTTTGATCGACTCCATCTCTTTGTGTCGATGCCTCACCCCTCCAGGTTGTCTACCAGGACTAATCCTGGCCATCTGGAGACTTAAGATGATGGATTCACAAGCCTTTGGCTCAGGCTATAGACACGAAATCACGTCAGTATTGTCACAGGAGCCACTGAGATTCCAGTTTTGCTAAGCTCCTCAGAGTACTTTTTATTGAGATGTTAGCTGGAAACCTGGATCCCTTTCAGGCAAAGTAAGGGTGCATTGAGAGAACAAGCTTTGTTTCAGATCTGAATCAGTTTGCTTCATTTGAGGAAAAGCGTGAACAGCGTAGGCTAGGGCTGCACAAACAAAGGATGTGCCAGTTACCAAAGGATGTGCCAGTTGTCTGTTAACTTATGAAACATAAATGAATGACGACTGTAGTTGTTGCACACCCCCGATGTTTCCACTCAAAGAGAATTCTGAGTAGTTAAAAACTTTAAGTAGGTCAGGTTTGTGAGGAGAATGTGAGTCTGAGTTGAACTTGAAGCCATGTTGTGAGCAGCAGAGGCATACTGATTGTCAACTTCCTTCTATGTCACTTCACATTGAATTGCCAGTGGTAAGCATGGAAAGGTCAGACAGTATGTGTGTGAATGATTTAACAAACTTGAGGGGCAGCAAGACCCAGACAAGATGAGAGCTACCTTTCTTCAAGAACACAGGTTCAGAGTTCTCAAAGCAGAAAAGGCCCTTCAGGCTTAGTCTGTGCACTCCCAGGGGACTTAGATGGGGACTTAGACTTAGAACCCTGGGGACTTAGATGTTATTGGTTGAGGTGCAGGGAAGCCCCTACACAGCCTTAAAGTGTTATTTCCCTTAACCTGGTTAATTCCATCATGACAGATTGCCGCAATGAAAATGGTATCTAACATTTATAAGGGAGTAGCGAGCCCTACCAACCTCTGCTGCCTATAAGCGGCTGTACTGTGCTTTGGTAGAACTGCATTCCGACTGGACAAACATTGATTGAATCAAAGTTGTTTCCACGCCATTTCCATGAAATTACGTTGAATCAATGTGGAGTAGATGTTGAATTGACGTCTGTGCCCAGTGGGTTGGCTGTGGTTGATGGAGGAGGTCTTTTAATAAGTCCACCTGACTACATTTGACCTTTGACCATCAAGACCACAGTAGGGCATCCTCAGTGACATCATCTACTGCCTTGAGGTGCTCCGTGCTGGATATCCAATCAGCGCTGTTCATCTGTTACAACCAGAGACATGGATTAATACATGGTGGCACTGGTTCCAACCACGGTCCATGTCTATTCATGGCATATTAATGATGTCTGATCAGTTACATCATAGGCTTCATCTGAGAGACAGAGGGGCGAGTAAAGGGGAGAGGGGGAGGGTTGATGAGTGGGTTCCTGAAGAGAACACCCTGGCTTGTTCCCTCACGCTCACTGCTTTTCGTTCAAAGTGCAGCTCAAGGCCTCCACTCCCTGTCCGTCCGCAGCACAGAGCAGAGCAGGATGTTAAAGCTCTTAAAACACTGACGTTTGCTACTCGCTCAACTGATGAGAAACATTTCCTGCACTGTCCTTGGAAGGAGAGGGGGAGGAAAAAGGAGAGAGGAAGATGTGGATAGAGCTTGAGGCCTTTGAGGTAGAGATGCAGAGTGGCAGATAGTTGCGTGTGTGAGAGAGAGGGAGAGTGAGCGAGAGTGAGGGAGAGAGGCCCAGAGTGACAGAGTGAGCGAGCAAGAGACAGAAAGAGAGAGAGGCAAAGCGAGAACCGTGCTGATCCGACCCCAGCTCCACTGCAACAGATAGATCTCTATTTTAAAACGACGCTGCAGGACGTCTAGTTAGGAAGCAGGCAGCAGCAACATCTCAGTGGCCCTGCTGAATATTCATACTGACTGATTAATTCCGTAGGAGTTGTCTGTCTGACATGTTCCAACGGCTATCCAACCCTATCCTGTGAATAGGCTGAGCAGCTGTATGGATCTGTTGCTGGGCTTACTGCATAAGGGAGAGAAGTGATCATGCTAAACCAATTTCCACATTCATAACAACAAAAAGGGTATTTTCATATAATACATATTTTTTAAATGTAACCTTTACTTAACTAGGCAAGTCATGTAAGAACAAAGTCTTATTTACAATCACGGCCTACCCCGGCCGAACCCGGACGCCGCTGGGCCAATTGTGCGCCGCTGTATGGCACTCCCAATCACGATACAGCCTGTATCCAAATTTGGGACTGTAGTGACGCCTCTTGCACTGAGATGCAGTGCCTTAGACCACTGCGCCACTCGGGAGCTCTACTTAAAAGCCAGATCAGTGATTATTGCAAAACAAGCAGGTTAAACTATTGTGATACAATAGTACAATTATTAGTGGGTCTTATGGTTGTGGAAGGCTTATATTTAGCCTAAGTATATTTTCACAATCTCTGAATTCATTAGATTATTGCTGACTGTTTGAAATGGAGTGCATTTTACCTTTAATTGTACAACAAAGCTTATTGAGAGAAAACATATTAAATCATTGAGATACTGTACATTCATGGGTTGCACTGCCGTCACTCTGTAGATGTAGTTCCCATTGTTATCAACGTTCTACAGATGCCACAGCATATTGATGTCCAACTGATGGTTGATGTTCAGTCTTTCTGAACGGGAGCTAATTACCGTTTTGTCAAAATTACACTAGTGGCCTGGAAATACGATGACATTTAGACAAATATTTAGTAGACAAATCATTTGAAGAAAACAACATTGGCATAAATATGATATCATCAAGTTTACTTTAGACAGATGACAATGTTGCCAAGAGCTAGCAGAGTTGGTCAGAAATAGCTAGTAATGCTAACGTTTGCTAGCTAAAAAGTCAGTGCTCTTAGTTAGCTAACTAAAGTTATACTGCATCTAAAGTCAATCTGGTGACATCACAATGATGACAAAAGCTTGTCCTACTAATTATTTGCCTAATTTTGAAATGTCAGTGTTTCCAAGCCACAGTAACGCACTTTAGATGAAATCTTCATCAGCACCTATTGAGACTGCATTGAGTAGAATGCTCTGCTGGGCATCAGTCTGAAAACGAACGTTCA
Source organism: Oncorhynchus mykiss (assembly GCF_013265735.2). Classification (NCBI taxonomy): domain Eukaryota; kingdom Metazoa; phylum Chordata; class Actinopteri; order Salmoniformes; family Salmonidae; genus Oncorhynchus; species Oncorhynchus mykiss. Next base: position 68,824,779 of record NC_048581.1, read on the forward strand.
AAACAACATTTTGATGAATCGTTCATCCATGAATATTATGAATCGCCCATAAGTTTACTTTTTTAGGCCAGGCCTAGCAGAGATCCAATAACTTTCTCTCCATGTTGCTGCATTTGCTTGTCTGAGTTTGCATGTTCCCGTGCTTCTTGGATTGATTCCAAAGAAGCTTGTGTTTGAATAGAGTGTGAGCATCTTGGAGCGGAGTTTGATGCATTTACCCTATGAGCCAGGGGCCGTCATTCCATACCAGTGTCATGTGGCACATTAACATCCTGCTGGTACTAGCAGCCTGCCAGGCAGACCTTCAAAGTGGAACATTGGAATACCAGCCAGTTGACTGATGTGCTGTTGTTTCAGCCATGCTATCTCTGGCACTCCTCACACACTGCTCTATTGTCACTCTGCTCGGCTCCTACAGATAGCAATCTCACCTCACAAACCAGAGAGAGATAGGGTATGCTAAGCAGTGGGGCTTTATATAAGCCTCCCTGGGGTGGGGGGAAGGGGGGGCATTTTTCTATCCAAAAAAGTAAACTATTGTTATGCTTTGTCACATGGGATCAGCAGAGAGACAGAGTGATACTGAAGGAGTAGAAGAGGGAGAAGAGAGAGCAAGAGAGCGAGAAAGGAGAGATGTCACTAAGGACACAGAGTGAGTGACAAAACCTTATTGAATTTGTTTGTCTTGCTCAACGGTTGAGATGAATCTCATTTCTTGTGGCTGACAGCTAGGGACAAGCACATCAAAGAAGGGCCTCACACAGACAAATGTATTTTCCTTTAATAATGAATACAAGGAAGGTTGCCCTAAGGAAACCAAACAGTGATAAGATGTCTCTCCCAGGGAACAGGGCAAACGGAGACTCTACACAAAGATACCCCATTATCCTGGAAGCATGCACTAAAAATAGGCCTCCCACTGACAAACCATTAGTGGAGTAGGATGAGGAAGTGAAATGGAGGACAGGGAAATCAACCAGGGATCTTCAAAGAAATTCATGGTGCACAATACACATCACTACCAGGAAATTCTAATGTTGCATAGGCAAAATCAAATGGTGATAGGTTGATCCAACTGGTCATACGCCTTATCATAATTCTTTGTCTGATGTAGACGGTAAGGATGTTCCCCAATTCAAATGTTTAAGATGCGAGTGCATCGCTGTGGACCCCAAACCGATCCAAATGCAGTAGCAGTGCGTGGGTAAAATCAATGGGGAAGTCAAGAGTATTACAGTGCCTTGCGAAAGTATTCGGCCCCCTTGAACTTTGCGACCTTTTGCCACATTTCAGGCTTCAAACATAAAGATATAAAACTGTATTTTTTTGTGAAGAATCAACAACAAGTGGGACACAATCATGAAGTGGAACGACATTTATTGGATATTTCAAACTTTTTTAACAAATCAAAAACTGAAAAATTGGGCGTGCAAAATTATTCAGCCCTTTACTTTCAGTGCAGCAAACTCTCTCCAGAAGTTCAGTGAGGATCTCTGAATGATCCAATGTTGACCTAAATGACTAATGATGATAAATACAATCCACCTGTGTGTAATCAAGTCTCCGTATAAATGCACCTGCACTGTGATAGTCTCAGAGGTCCGTTAAAAGCGCAGAGAGCATCATGAAGAACAAGGAACACACCAGGCAGGTCCGAGATACTGTTGTGAAGAAGTTTAAAGCCGGATTTGGATACAAAAAGATTTCCCAAGCTTTAAACATCCCAAGGAGCACTGTGCAAGCGATAATATTGAAATGGGAGGAGTATCAGACCACTGCAAATCTACCAAGACATGGCCGTCCCTCTAAACTTTCAGCTCATACAAGGAGAAGACTGATCAGAGATGCAGCCAAGAGGCCCATGATCACTCTGGATGAACTGCAGAGATCTACAGCTGAGGTGGGAGACTCTGTCCATAGGACAACAATCAGTCGTATATTGCACAAATCTGGCCTTTATGGAAGAGTGGCAAAAAGAAAGCCATTTCTTAAAGATATCCATAAAAAGTGTCGTTTAAAGTTTGCCACAAGCCACCTGGGAGACACACCAAACATGTGGAAGGTGCTCTGGTCAGATGAAACCAAAATTGAACTTTTTGGCAACAATGCAAAACGTTATGTTTGGCGTAAAAGCAACACAGCTGAACACACCATCCCCACTGTCAAACATGGTGGTGGCAGCATCATGGTTTGGGCCTGCTTTTCTTCAGCAGGGACAGGGAAGATGGTTAAAATTGATGGGAAGATGGATGGAGCCAAATACAGGACCATTCTGGAAGAAAACCTGATGGAGTCTGCAAAAGACCTGAGACTGGGACGGAGATTTGTCTTCCAACAAGACAATGATCCAAAACATAAAGCAAAATCTACAATGGAATGGTTAAAAAATAAACATATCCAGGTGTTAGAATGGCCAAGTCAAAGTCCAGACCTGAATCCAATCGAGAATCTGTGGAAAGAACTGAAAACTGCTGTTCACAAATGCTCTCCATCCAACCTCACTGAGCTCGAGCTGTTTTGCAAGTAGGAATGGGAAAAAATGTCAGTCTCTCGATGTGCAAAACTGATAGAGACATACCCCAAGCGACTTACAGCTGTAATCGCAGCAAAAGGTGGCGCTACAAAGTATTAACTTAAGGGGGCTGAATAATTTTGAACGCCCAATTTTTCAGTTTTTGATTTGTTAAAAAAGTTTGAAATATCCAATAAATGTCGTTCCACTTCATGATTGTGTCCCACTTGTTGTTGATTCTTCACAAAAAAATACAGTTTTATATCTTTATGTTTGAAGGTTAGAGGGACGAATCCTATCCATGGAAAACTTATTGACAGATGCCATGGAAACAATAGCATATGCTAAAAAGAAAATTGAGCATCTGGAAGAGAAAACAGAGGACCTGGAAAACAGGGGGCGAAGGAATAATTGTGTTCTATTCAATCTGGGCGAAAAAGAAGAGGGGAAACATGCCACTGATCCGCTACCTGCAAGACAAACTTCCCGAGTGGCTCCACATGTCCACCGACAGGCCCATAGAACTCGAGAGAGCTCACCGAGCACTGAGGCCCCCACCAGCAGCCAGACAACCACCGCGCCCAATCACCATACGTTTCCTGAGATTCACAGACAAGGAACGAGTCCTACAGGCGGCGAAAAACAACCTTTCACAGTGGGAAACGCCAAACTCGCTTTACACCAGGACCTGTCAGCTGGAATACGCCGAAAGCGCCGAGAATTTGACGAAGTGAAGAAACACTCCATTGACCAAGGCATCTTCAGGGGATTCAAATACCCAAACGAGCTCAGGATTCTTCACCAAGGAGCCTTGCGACACTTCAAAACTTCCAAAGAGGCAAAACGTTTTTTGAAAGATAATCCTGGCCAATGAGAAACAGACCAATGACTAGATGCGATTAATGCCATTACTAAAGGAGGTAAGACGACATATAGCCGATATCCAGAGACCCACCCCTAAAGGTCATTATAGCCGTCCAATTTATATTTATTTTCCTTTAACTGAGAGGGATGGGCTGTATAGCCTAACCTAGGCCTACTAATGTTTCAGCCTACTTTTATTTCCCTGTTTTTTTGTTGTTGTTGCTATTATTACTTGGGGCTCCCTATGTCCCTCGGGGGAGGTATATGTAGGCTTGGCTATTGATTTTATCTTTCTCCCCTCTTTTACTGTGGTCTGGACGAGGGCAACTATGTTATTTACTCAATGCGGGGTGGAGAGGATGAGGCATTTCTTTGGTGGGGAGAGGGAGACGTTGTGCGTTGCTAACTGTTCCCGGTTTTTGTTTTATTCGGAACACAGAATTGAGACTGAGCGGGGGGGTAATAGATCCAACGGGATGTGTCGAGTTGTTTGGGAACTCGGCTGGGGTGTTCAGAGATTATTATTTTATGTACACCATTTATTTTCCTTTTATGTGAACGCAGCTGTAATTACTATCCATTTTTACCCAGCGATGACTTGCACTAAAGTTCGATTACTGCTCAATGACGATGACTAGTACCTTGAATCTATTGACATGGAACTGCCATGGTCTAGGGCATGCAATAAAATGAAAAAAGATACTATGTGCTCTAAAAAAAGAAAAAGCAGACATTGCGCTATTACAGAGACACACCTCTGTGATGCTGAACATGCCAAACTCCGCAGAGCTTGGGTGGGACAGGTGTATTTCTCATCTTTCAAATCAAACAGTAGAGGCACAGCCATACTTATCCATAAAAATGTTCCATTCATAATTGACAAAAACATATCTGATCCGGAGGGGAGATTTATTTTGATAAATGGGTCACTATATGGTCAACCAATTACTATATTAAACATATAAGCCCCTAACACAGATACTCCTGCCTTCATGTCAAAAATTATAACCCTGTTCAATGAGCATTGTGTCTCCTTTGGCGTGGTGGCCGGAGATTTTAATTGTACCCTTAACCCAACCCTAGACAAATCATCTCAAGTCCCCACCACAAATCCTAGATCTGCAAAGATGTTGAACTCTCTTACTAAAGAGATGGGACTGATAGATATCTGGAGAGAGACTAATAGCTCATCTATGAACTATACATACTACTCTAATGTCCATAACACCTACTCCCGTATAGATTAAATTTTTATCCCAAAGAGTTTCATAAATTCAGCCACTTGTACAATCAGACCCATAGCACTTTCAGATCACGCCTTTGTCCACCTCCGCTTTGACCTCTGCAAAAACATCCTGAGGTCAAAGAGCTGGAAATTCAACACCTCCATGCTATCAAACGAAGCGTTCCATACATTGGTAACTACATGGATAGACAACTACACACAAGACAATAAAGATTCTCCTGTTTCTCCGGCCACAATGTGGGACGCTGCTAGCTAAAGCCACACTAAGAAGTCATCTAATTGCATATGCTTCCTCTAAGAAAAAAGCAATGGAAGCACACAGGCTAGATCTTGAGAGGGAGCTGGAATGCTGTGAAAAAATACATAAACAATCCTTAGACAGCACCTCCTGGAGTCATCTTAAAGTATCCAAAGCCAAACTGAATTTGGACTACACTCGGGAGATAAAAAAAAAAGTTTTCTTTACTAAACAGAAATACCATGAGTATAGCAATAGGCCCAGTAGATTGCTTGCTTACCAATTAAAAAAGGAGCACTCAGAGTGTACAATCATGGCTATCCGAACAGCAGAGGACGAGGTCACATATGACCCAAAAAAGATCAATTTAACTTTTCATGATTTTTACTGCAAACTATATACCTCTGAGAGAAAACACACGGAGGCAGAACTCCACTCTTTCCTAGAGGGAATCTCGCTACCTAAACTATCAGAGACCAACCAAGAAGATCTCAACTCCCCCTTCACTCCTGAGGAGATCCTGGAGGCAATTACCTCCATGCCACCTAATAAGTCCCCAGGCCCAGATGGATTCCCCAGAGACTTCTACAAAGCTTTTTGGCCCCAGCTCAGCCCTATCTTCATGCCAATGCTGGAGGATTTTTGCAAAAACTGAGTTCTCCCAGACTCAATGCACACAGCTCGCATTACAGTGTTGCTAAAAAAGGACAAGGACCCCCTATCCTGCTCGTCCTTCCGGCCCATAAGCTTGTTGGATTTCGACTATAAAATAATTACCAAATTGCTCGCCAAAAGACTAAACACTCTTCTTCCCAAAATAATAAAAGCGGACCAAACTGGATTTATTAGAGACAGATACTCTTCTGATAACATTCGCCGTCTTTTTGATATTATTGATCAAGTAAACGCACAGAAGACCCCTGTCCTGCTGGCTTCACTGGATGCTGAGAAGGCGTTTGACAGGATGGAGTGGAGCTTTCTGTTTTCAGTCTTAGAAAAGTTCAATATGGGCCCAAATGTTATTAAATGGATCAAATCACTATACTCTCATCCAAATGCCATGGTGACTACTAATGGACTGAACTCTGACAGATTCCCTCTGGAACGGGGCACAAGACAAGGGTGCTCGCTGTCCCCGCTGCTCTACTTGTTGGGGGCGGAGCCTCTGGCAGAGCTGATAAGGAGCAATTCAAGTATTATGGGTGTTTCTGCAGGCGGCTTGCAGCACAAGATTTCGCTTTACGCGGATGATGTCTTGCTCTACATATCCAACCCTGAGAAATCCCTCCCTCTCATTTTAGACACAATTGCTCAGTATGGCAAGTTTTCAGGTTGTAAGATCAATTTTAACAAATCCACTGTCTGCCCTCTCAATATTACACTCACCAGCTCTATGAAGACACTTTGTCCTTTCCAATGGAAAACACAGGGGTTTCAATACCTCGGGATCTTCATAACACCAGATCTGAATAGCCTTTTTAAGGAAAATTATCTTCCACTCCTGGATCGAATCAAGAACGATCTCCAAACCTGGATCTCCCTCCCAATTAGCTTAGTAGGAAGAATTAAGGTAATCCGTATGAACGTCCTCCCTAGACTGAACTACTTATTTCAGATGCACCCATGCTATCTCCCAGTTCCTTCTTCAAAACAATTAACCAAAGCATCACCAAATTTATATGGGGCAATAAAAATCCTAGGATCAAGTTTTCCACTCTATCGAAACCTGAATCTAAGGGTGGTCTTGCCCTTCCCTCCCTTCAATTGTACTACTGGTCTGCCCAAATCCGCAACATGCTAACATGGATCACAAACAGACAAGAGTCAACGTGGATTCAGATAGAAGCCCAATCCTGTGGTTCATTGCCCTTAAGCTCAATTATATTCATTAATAACTTTAGTGAAGTGGGCAACATAGCCAAAACCTTTGTGATTTACAGCACCCTACTAGCGTGGAGGGACTGTAAGAAATACCTGGGCATTTCCTCCCAAATACAGTGCCTTGCGAAAGTATTCGGCCCCCTTGAACTTTGCGACCTTTTGCCACATTTCAGGCTTCAAACATAAAGATATAAAACTGTATTTTTTTGTGAAGAATCAACAACAAGTGGGACACAATCATGAAGTGGAACGACATTTATTGGATATTTCAAACTTTTTTAACAAATCAAAAACTGAAAAATTGGGCGTTCAAAATTATTCAGCCCCCTTAAGTTAATACTTTGTAGCGCCACCTTTTGCTGCGATTACAGCTGTAAGTCGCTTGGGGTATGTCTCTTTCAGTTTTGCACATCGAGAGACTGACATTTTTTCCCATTCCTCCTTGCAAAACAGCTCGAGCTCAGTGAGGTTGGATGGAGAGCATTTGTGAACAGCAGTTTTCAGTTCTTTCCACAGATTCTCGATTGGATTCAGGTCTGGACTTTGACTTGGCCATTCTAACACCTGGATATGTTTATTTTTGAACCATTCCATTGTAGATTTTGCTTTATGTTTTGGATCATTGTCTTGTTGGAAGACAAATCTCCGTCCCAGTCTCAGGTCTTTTGCAGACTCCATCAGGTTTTCTTCCAGAATGGTCCTGTATTTGGCTCCATCCATCTTCCCATCAATTTTAACCATCTTCCCTGTCCCTGCTGAAGAAAAGCAGGCCCAAACCATGATGCTGCCACCACCATGTTTGACAGTGGGGATGGTGTGTTCAGCTGTGTTGCTTTTACGCCAAACATAACGTTTTGCATTGTTGCCAAAAAGTTCAATGTTGGTTTCATCTGACCAGAGCACCTTCTTCCACATGTTTGGTGTGTCTCCCAGGTGGCTTGTGGCAAACTTTAAACAACACTTTTTATGGATATCTTTAAGAAATGGCTTTCTTCTTGCCACTCTTCCATAAAGGCCAGATTTGTGCAATATACGACTGATTGTTGTCCTATGGACAGAGTCTCCCACCTCAGCTGTAGATCTCTGCAGTTCATCCAGAGTGATCATGGGCCTCTTGGCTGCATCTCTGATCAGTCTTCTCCTTGTATGAGCTGAAAGTTTAGAGGGACGGCCATGTCTTGGTAGATTTGCAGTGGTCTGATACTCCTCCCATTTCAATATTATCGCTTGCACAGTGCTCCTTGGGATGTTTAAAGCTTGGGAAATCTTTTTGTATCCAAATCCGGCTTTAAACTTCTTCACAACAGTATTTCGAACCTGCCTGGTGTGTTCCTTGTTCTTCATGATGCTCTCTGCGCTTTTAACGGACCTCTGAGACTATCACAGTGCAGGTGCATTTATACGGAGACTTGATTACACACAGGTGGATTGTATTTATCATCATTAGTCATTTAGGTCAACATTGGATCATTCAGAGATCCTCACTGAACTTCTGCAGAGTGTTTGCTGCACTGAAAGTAAAGGGCTGAATAATTTTGCACGCCCTAGTTTTTCAGTTTTTGATTTGTTAAAAAAGTTTGAAATATCCAATAAATGTCGTTCCACTTCATGATTGTGTCCCACTTGTTGTTGATTCTTCACAAAAAAAATACAGTTTTATATCTTTATGTTTGAAGCCTGAAATGTGGCAAAAGGTCGCAAAGTTCAAGGGGGCCGAATACTTTTGCAAGGCACTTTATGTTCTCACTCGCCTATAGTAGGCAACCCAGACTTGCCAAAAGCCCTGAGGGAGGCCAACTTTAATCTTTGGCATACTCTAGGAATCAGGACCTTTTCAGACCTATTTCATCAGAAAACCACTACTTTGAAATCCTTTCAAGAGCTCTGCAGTGAATTCGATGTGCCAAGATCCCATTTTTTCAAATATCTTCAAATTAGACATGTAATTTCCTCATTTACCTCCAAGAGGAGGTTTAGAACTCAGTTGAATGAAGTTGAAACCCTTCTTGTCACAGCACAATCCATTAAAGGCTAAATATCTTACATCTATAGACTCCTTTCTGAGAAAGGAAGCTCCTCCTTTACTCCTTTGAAAATAATCTGGGAAAAGGACCTTGGTCTGACTATCAGTGATGAGTTATGGGCGGAGGTTTGCGACAGGGTATACTGCTCCTCTACCAGTGTAAAAATGAAATAATCTAATTACAAATTTTTGTACAAATTTTATTATACTCCTTTGAGACTCCATAGAATGAAAACAGATATGTCTCCTAACTGTAAAAGATGTACCTCTGAAAGTGGAACCTATAAGCATGTATTTTGGAGCTGTAGGGAGATTGCCAGATTCTGGCAATCTGTACATACTGCTGCACAGAAAATACTAGAGGTACAGTTTGATATGACCCCGTGTATCTATCTTCTTAATGCCCAGCAGGACTTTGTTCTTGATCCTGACAGAGACAATTTGCTTATGACTATTACATACTTTGCTAAGAAATGTATTCTTCTATTGTGGGCCTCAAATACCAATCCTACATTTAAAATGTGGATTGACCAGATTGTTGACTTTCTTCCTCTTGAAAAGCTCACTTATGACCTCCACAAGAGACAGCCCAAGTTTGATAGACTCTGGTCTCCACTATTCAACTATATTTCAAACTGGACAGAGTGAACGGGGTGACTAGGGAAATGCGCAGATACATGTTGTGTAAGGTACTGTAAAACCTAAAAACGAATTATTGGCCCGTTGTCTCAGCGAATGCTAGAAATAGCTGATAAGAACCTTGATAGTGCTGCTGCAAGTGTTATATGTTTTTTTTTGTGTGTTTTTATTTTAATTTTGTTTTTGAGTACGTGTGCGTATGTGTGTGTGTGTATGTATGTATGTATGTATGTATGTATGTATATATATATATATATGCACCAAGGAAAATAAATGCTTTTATTTGACTTTATCATTCATTTTAATTGTATTTTTATTTTTTCATATGTATTGTTATTTTTTTATTTTTTTATATTTTTTTAAAGCCTGTGAATGTGGAATGTGTTTTGTTGGTTGATTGAAAAACAAGAACACGTAATAAAACTTTAAATTGAAAAAAAAATAAATGCATGTATACGTCATCGTGATAGCAGATATAAGGCCGATAAGCCATAGCCTACATCGTTTCACAGACACAATTCCAAAAGACAAGTGGCACAAATTGGCAGAATACATTCACCACACATTTGTGTATCATCACAGTTAAAACCAGAGAGCAACATCTGTCCTGTTAAAGTCCACAAAGAAAATATTGCATGTAAAAAAACAGTTACATGATCTACACAGCATGATCAAATGCAAGTCAAAGTTAGTAAAATTCCCCATGGTTTGCTCAATTGTAATAATGTCATAACTAAAATGTTTCTGAAACAGCAAGATTAAAATAGTCTAATGGGCAACACAACTGTAACGCACTTCAACTTGTTGTAGGTTAACTATCGGGAGAAGACACTGGAATACTGTTGTTAACAAGTGGGTAACATCCAAGATGTGCATTAAAACAGCACACTCTAACTATTGATTCAGGACCACGGAGAGTTACCGGAGATCGTGACATAACGCTATCAGCACCGCCAGCTGGACAGCGCCTCTCATGCGGAGGCAGCATTTCAACGAGCACATTCACACTAACTCTTCACAATAATATATGCAACAATAAACATGTTGATAATATATGCCCATAGCCCACAAGATATTACCATTTTGCGGCAAAGATGGAAGCAAACATGAAATAAACCGAACAAAAAAATTGAAAAAATTAGTCTGCTGGCACATTGTAAACATTTCGGCGTTGATCATCTTACGACGAAGATGAGAACACAAACCACTGCATTTTTATTTTCGTCACTCTATGGAGAGTTGTATCCCGTTGAGTCATGCAACAGCACCTCTTCAACCTCATGAGGCTGAATAAATTCAACTTGGTCCCTAAAACCAAGTGGAGACAGTACAGGTGCATCAAAGCGGGGACTGAGAGACTGAACATATGCTTCTGGTTCCAGGCCATCAAATGGTTAAATAGTCACCACTAGCCAGCTTCCTCCCAGTTCCCTGCCCTGAAATTTAGTCACTGTTACTAGCTGGCAACTAACCGGGACTCAACCCTGCACCTTAGAGACTGCTGCCCTATGTACTGTGGCGTACAGCAGGTCAGCCACTGGGGGAGACTCGTCGAGGCCTGGTGACAGATGGTGTATACATCACGATGCGATGGCTCCATCTGCTGGACGTGCCAGATCACGACGGGTTCTCCAGCCAGGACTAATTGCGGCTGATTGGGTGTTGGTGAGTAATCAAGGGCTGATTGCTCACCAGCTGTGCAAGGCCCATAAAGCTGCCAGAAGGGCAGCACACAAGGGAGAGTAGGGGAAGAAAGGATTCCCGTATAGTTGGGGACGGTTACAGAGGTAAGAGGAGTGAGTGCAGTTTTGATCCCGACAGGATACAGCACGACCCAGAGACTAGAAGACGGTATCCTGGAGAGGGTCTCGTGGGGGAGACCTATCCTTTTTGATTTATTATTTAAATAAACACCTTTGAAACCGAGCTAATCCTACTCTGTCCGTGTCTGATCTGTGTAAACGTCTTGACCAAACCCACTGGTCTGCCACAAGTGGTGGAGAATGCGGGCACTCTAACGTGGTCAGATCAGGGTTGACGTTTACACAGCCTCAGCACGGAGGAGTTGATAGCTCAGTTCATCCGGGCCCAAGAAGCACAACAGGAATGAATGCTGGAGGAACAAGAACTACAAAATGTCCGACTCGTTGAGGAAATCAGGAAGCTGCAAGGAGGAGCGTCTCCTGAATCACATCCCAACCAGTTTTTAATCAAGCTAACGGAAGATGATTACATCGAAACACACCTCTGTACGTTTGAACAGACAGCGCTACGGGAAGGATGGCCAAGGCCGAAGTGGGCAAGTCTGCTGGCCCCGTTCCTCTCTGCGAATGCCCAAAAGGCATATTGGGATCTGAATGACGAACAGGCGGCTAACTACGACGGACTTAAATGGGAGATACTCAGCCGCTACGGGTACAGCCTGGCCCATCAGGCTCAACAGTTCCACGACTGGAGGTTCGTACCCACGCATCCCTCCGAGCCCAGATGAGTGACCTACTGAGCATCACCAGGGAGTGGCTCCTAACCGACGTATCCACCCTCTCCATCCTACCCCACGACATGAAGAGGGCAGCAAGTCTATGCGTGCCCCAGACCTTGGAGGGGCTCCTAGAAGCAGTGGAGACGCATCAGAACACTCAGGCCCTGCTGAGTGGGGCCCGTGCGAGAAGTCGGAAGGACAGCTCCACTGCTGTGGACCCTGAACCGACAGTCGACAGGGCCAAAGGACAGCAAACCCCTGGAGAGATGGCTGGTGTAGGGCCAACCCGCCACTGATGACCCCAGGTAGATGGAGACCAAAGGAGGTGTTTTGAGTGTGGAGCCCGGGGAAACATTGCCTGGAATTGCACCGCTCGAGAGGAGTTGATGCCATCAGCAAGCCCCGGAGGCGAGGTGGGTCACGCAGGAGATCAAACGTGGTAGGGAAATGTCCATTTCCTGTGTTCACGGTGACACAAATTGGTATCCAACTGTATGGGCCAACATCGTGACGCCACAAGGGAGCTCCCAGATTATGGTGGCTACAGTACCAGAGTTGCCGGTACCTCTCCTAGTGGGACGAGATTGTCCGCTGTTCGCGGCCCTGTGGGGGCACGAGCTGAGGAAGAAGGTACGAGCCGGCCAAAGACGTCAACGAAGACAACCCATTGCCTGTGCGGCCTGGAAGCAAACGGTGAACCAACCTGTCTTTATGGGTCCAGAGTTCGGAGGGGGTGCCAGAACCCAACCCCCATGGGGAACCATGGGAGGAAGAGCCCAGCTTCCCCCTCCTCGATTTCGAGGGGCCAGTCGAGACACCCGCGGGGGGCCAACTGAGGGGACAATTTGGGACGGCCCAGTGGGAGGATCCTAACTTGAATGCTGCTGTAGCCCAAGTGATAGCGGTGGATTGGCAGCTACTTCCGGGGGTGAGATCAAGAATAACCTATTGTATCAGGTGTCGCGCCAACAGGGGGAACTTTGAGAGGTGTTGCTGTTGCCCCGACGGTACGTGGGAACCGTTCTTCAGCTGGCCCACACCCACCTGTTGGGGGCGCACCTGGGAATGGAGAAGACCCGGGAACGGATCGCCGCCCGGCTCCACTGGCCCGGGATGAGGAGGGCCGTGGAAGACTACTGTTGCAGCTGCCCGGAGTGTCAAATGACTGCCCCAAAGGCACACTTCCGAAACCCAAGGGTCCCCCTACCGATCATCGGGTGCCCTTTGAACGCATCGCCATGGACATAGTGGGACCCCTGATAAAAAAAAAGCATGAAGACACAGGTACATCCTGGTAATAGTAGACTATGCCACCCGGTATCCCAAGGCCATTCCCCTACGGGCAGCGGTATCCAAGGGAATCGCCCGGGAGCTGTTCCACCTTTTAGCTGGGTGGGCATCCCGAACGAGATCCTGACAGACCAAGGAAGTGAGTTTACGTCCTGCCTAATGAAAGATTTGTGTGCCCTCCTGCAGATCAAGCAGATCCGGACCTTCGTATTTCACCCGCAGACGGATGGGCTCGTCGAGCGGTTCAATAAAATGCTCAAGCAAATGCTGTGGAAGGTCATCGAGCAGGACGAGAAGAACTGGGACCAGCTACTACCCCACCTAATTTTCTCAATACGAGAAGTACCCCAGTCCTCCACTGGGTTTTCTCCTTTCAAACTCCTCTACGGGAGGGGGCCACGCGGCCTATCAGACCTTGCCAAGGAGGTGTGGGAATCCCAACCGACCCCATTACGCAGCGTGGTAGAGCACGTGGAGACGATGAGGGAGCGGATGATAGCCATATGGCCAGTCGTGAGGGAACATATGGAGAAGGCCCAAAGCGTCCCAGCCCAGATCTACAATCGGGGAGCCCAGCCCCGAGAATTCCAGGTGGGAGACAGGGTGCTGGTCTTAATCCCCACGGCCGAAAATAAGTTCCTGGCAACATGGAACGGGCCCTACGAGGTGATCGAGAAGCTGGGACCTGTCAATTACAGCGTACGGCAACCGGCAACCGGGCAGACGGAAACCTCAACAGATTTACCACTTGAACCTATTGAAGAAGTGGCACGAGAGGACGGCCTTGGCCGTGTTATGGTCAGGACCCAGGATGCCAACGTTACCAGTGGTGGTCGCGAGCAACGAGGACCTTGACCCGCCCAGAAGGAAGAGCTCAGGGAGCTTGTCGATCAGAACACGGAGGTGTTCTTTGAGAAGCCGGGCAGCACGACCGTTATTGAACACCACATCCGTACCCGGCCCAGGGAAACGGTACGAAAGAGGCCATATCGGATTCTGGAGGCCCGAAGTGAAACAGGAAGTGGAGGCTATGCTGAGGATGGGGGTCATTGAAGAGTCTCTCAGTTCATGGTGCAGCCCCATAATGTTGGTGCCCAAACCGGACTGTGCCTCCGCTTTTGTAAAGATTTCCAGGGTGTGAACGACATGTGCTTATTCGACCCCTAACCCATGCCGAGGGTGGACGAGCTCATCGACCGATTAGGAAAGGCCGGGTACATCAGCACCCTTGACCTGTCCAAAGAATATTGGCAGGTACCGTTGGCAGCCTCCTCCTGAGAGAAAACGGTGTTATCGATCATCTGACTGTTTGTATCAGTACCGGGAGCTCCCATTCGGTCTCCATGGAGCCCCACCCACCTCCCAGCGACTGATGAACAGAGTGCTTCGACTCCGCCAACAGTATGCAGCGGCATATTTGGATGATATCATCATCCACAGCCAAGGTTGGGAAGAGCACCTGACGCGCCTCCAGGCGGTGCTGGAAGCGCTCCAACAAGCCGGGTTGACCGCGAACCCCAAGAAATGCAAACTAGGTTTCGAGGAGGTGGAGTACCTGGGGTATTTGATCGGACGGGGGAACGTCAAACCCCAGGAGAGGAATGTTCATGCGGTACGTGACTGGCCCGTTCGACGCACCAAGACAGAGGTCAAGTCCTTCCTGGGACTGGCCGGATACTTTAGCTGGTTTATCCCCAACTTTGCGGCTATAGCTTACCCCCTCACCGATCTAACCAGCGCCCGCCTCCCGAAAACAGTGAGATGGACGGACGAGACAGAAGTGGCGTTCAGCCGTCTGAAGGAAACATTGTGCTCTAATCCAATTCTCGTAACGCCCGGTTTCCCGGTGCCAATGGTGGTCCAGATGGATGCATGTGATATGGGATTGTTCTGTCCCAGATACACGATGGGGAGGAATACCCCATCATGTACATCAGCCGAAAGCTGATACCTAGAGAACAGAAGTACTCTATTGTTGAGAAAGAGTGTCTAGCGGTGAAGTGGGCGCTAGACACTCTCAAGTCTTACCTATTAGGTACCCACTTCACCCTGGTCACAGATCATGCTCCCCTGGTCTGGATGGCCAGGGGAAAGGACACAAATGATAGGGTCACCAGGTGGTTCTTGTCCCTTCAACGCTTCGCTTTTTCTGTTGTGCACAGGTCAGGGGCGAAGCATGGAAACGAGGATGCCCTATCGAGAAGGGAGACATATGTCGCACTGATAACAGTCCCCTCCCCGACAGAGCTAAGGGGGTGTGGCAAACAGCAGGTCAGCCACCAGGGGGAGACTCGTCGAGGCCTGGTGACAGACGGTGTATACATCACGAGGCGATGGCTCCATCTGCTGGACGTGCCAGATCTCGACGGATTCTCCAGCCAGGACTAATTGGGCTGATTGGGAGTTGGTGAGTAATCAAGGGCTGATTGCTCACCAGCTGTGCAAGGCCCAGAAAGCTGCCAGAAGGACAGCACACAAGGGAGAGTGGGGGAAGAAAGGACTCCCGTATAGTTGGGGACAGTTACAGAGGTAACCGGAGTGAGTTCAGTTTTGATCCCGACAGGATACAGCAAGACCCGAAGCCCAGAAGACGGTATCCTGGAGAGGGTCTCATGGGGGAGACCTATCCTTTTCTTTTTGATTTATTATTTAAATTAACACCCTTGAAACCGAGCTAATCCTACTCTGTCCGTATCTGATCTGTGTAAACGTCTTGACCAAACCCCCTGGTCTGCCACAGTACATACATAGTCATTGAACACTGGTTACTTTAATAATGTTTACATACTTTTTTACCCACTGTATACTGTATTCTAGTCAAGGCTCATCCTACATAACTACTGCTGTACACACCTTTTCTATTCAAATATTTTTATTTGAGTGTATTGTTACGTATTACTGCATTGTCGGAGCTAGGAACATAAGCATTTCGCTACACCCGCGGTAACATCGTCAAAATATATGTACGTGCTCAATACAATTTTATTTGACCCCTGTATCATATCGGAGCCCATGTGTCTAGATAAGTATCGAATAGTCTTGAAAGGAAAAGACGCACATACTTCTTTCTACTTGCACTCTACAATACATACCAATGTAGACGTTACAGTAACGTGATTGCAGTAGAAAGAGGCTGTCTACATTATCTATACAAATGGTCTGCATAGATGGAGGCTGTCCGCTTCATCTGAGCAAAAAGCCTGTGCACCTCTGGCTATTGTGTCCATACAGACCCTAGAGGCGCTGTGAACATTGCAATATCATAGATGGTGAGGTATGAAAGCTCCAGGCAGCATGAGAATGTTACATCTGTGTCTGCAAGCAAGCAGCAGTGTACTTTCTAGTTTAGATTTTTTTTCTAAAGGCCTTAAGCCAAACCTAACCGAACAACACCTGTTGCGCCACCCAAGCTACAGTACCTCTGAGGCCACATCAGAGGATCACCAAAGATCTGTGGTACATTTTCATTCTGCTACTCTCCTCCTGTGGTGGTAAAAATCACAGCTGCATGCATTGTTGTTAAGTAGCTAATTATGGTGGACTGTCTGTTCTGAAAGGCCTTTTTCCATTTGGGCTTTTCTCCAGGACCAGCTCATATTGCGCTAATAATGATGACAACTGTGAAATATTCTTCAGCCATGAAAACTGAAACACTGATTAATCTCTGCCAAACATGTAATTTGTCTGTTGCTTCATGGAACAACAAACCCACTGAGTCACAATAACTCCATACATGGGCCCAGATATTAACCACCCTTTATTGCAAACAATTCAAGCTGTGGTCTAAAGCAGAGGCCCTCAGGCTGCTGGTCTCATGGGAGGTGAACACACTCTGAGAGGTTTGTTTTTATGAAGCTTGCGCAGGCTCTTACAGGGAAGCTCTTTGTCCCGTGGTCAAATACTATAAAAACCTACTACTACTATTACACCGGGTAGACTTCTCTCACAAGTAGAGGCTTACAGTTTTCCGAATAAGAAGTGTGTGTGTGTGTGTGTGTGTGTGTGTTCGTGGGCAGTTGTAAACAAAGACACTGTGTAAACATTGCTATGGTGGGTTGCTTCCCCTAAATTCAGTAAATACCTGTGAAACAGGAAATGGGGAAGATGGCTCTGAGGAACACTTTGTCAAAAGGCTGGAAAAACACTTGAAAAAACAACTACAGATGACACGGTTTGCTAAATGCCAACCATTGGCTCAAACAGTGTTTATTTGGGTTTAATAATGTTTGAAGACAAGTGGCAGAAGCTCGAGAATATTTAGGGCTAACAACTGGCTGCCTCAATAAGCACAGTTAGTTTGCTGCTCCATGGCAGGGAAAGCAGATTGTTGATTTATGTAGAGTCCTCAACAACAAGCAGCAGCAGAAACCATGCGGACCTTGGGTCTGCCAAGGAAAGCATGAATTTAATTAAGTCCCATCTTACAAGGTGTGCATATGCTGGGAGTACTATAATGAAACCCTAATGCCATCAGCAAATTGGTCTGACATGCTGCTAAAACAGATGCCTCCCGGTGTGCTCATATACCCCTTTGGGAGGGAGCCAGCCAGGCCACCAAGCAGCTAAATTGCAGAGTTAAGGTATGATGCATGCTCAGAGATATGGTCTAACAGAGAAGTCCCATGCTGGGTAATTAAGCGCTTATAGCTGGTGTGTGGCTCTGGAAACACTGAAGCAGACAGGACTTTGGCCTTCACATCTGACTAGGGTAAAGGGCCGACGAAGGGCTCCACTTCCTTTCCTTCCCAAAGGTCCATCAAATATTTCATTTCATCCTCCATTGAAATTCAATACGTGTCAATGAGTGAAGGTGTGCTCTCTGACCAGTCCTTCAATAACGGTGCCTTTTGTTTTTTTATCATGATTTTTTTAAAACCAAATGTTTTATTCATTTTGTAATTTTCTTTGTTGGGGGGGGGGGGGGGTTACATGTACAGGTACAATATATAATATATACAGTACATTCTGTGGGCTGCCATGCAAAAATAAAACAAAATAAGTAAAAAGTATTGAATCATTTTAATTTGGAAATATGTTGCCTACATCACCAACCCCAATAATGGTGCCATTCCTTAATTAAAGCAATTTTCAGATAGGAAATCATAGAGTGGATGTAATAAACTTATGTAAGTCTTTACAATGGCCTGCTGATGGCAATTGCCAGATTACTCTGCTGCCCATGCTGAATCCCAACCAAGAGAAAGACTGCTGACGCCAATACTCCAGTCACTTCTGTGTTCACTCCAGGAAAGGCAATACAATAAGAATAGGGCAACACAAATGTAATACAGGTAAAGCTTCCTTTAAATGACTTGCATGATATTACATAACACTCCAAATTATGTTTTGCTATTTCATATTCAGCAAATAAATACTTGAAAATACTAGCATAAAAGAAGAGAACATTTGCATTTATGGATATTTATGCAATGCTTCATATGGAACACAGATTACTAACTTCTGTCTAACTGTTGGAGAAAAACAGAACACTGGGTGATTTGTCTTACCTTTCTCCCCTAGGCTGTTCTATGCCAATTACCACTGGCAGCATTCAATTCTGCACTGGGTTAATTTGAACCATCTCATATTCATGAGTGTTGGCCAAGTGTTTCATTATTGTCGCTATGACTGCATTCATCACAGCCTCCGTGCCTACCTCCACAGTGATTAACGTAGCACCACAACAGTTTACCCCCCCAAAAAGATTCAATTTCAGAATCTGGCAATAACAGGGTAATTGGTGTGATGGAGAGAGACGAGATAACAGAATAAAAGAAAAGAAGGAGAAGCGGGGAACTGGCAGAGAGCTGGGAGAGATATTTGCCCAAGGTCATGAAGTATCTTTCTCTCTTCCTCTCTCTCTCTCTCCCTCTTTCTCAAACAGAAAAGTATTACCCCAGAGAGATGAAACACTGAGCCTCTATCATCGGCTTTGTTTCACATTTGCATTTTGAGTAGCCTGGGTTTCCATGGGGATGTCATCGGGGTTGTGAATGGGGATAGGAGGATGAGAAGTGGGTTAATAAAAGGAGTAGGGGGGTCTTTGATCTGACACCTGAGGCTGTCCGCCTTCATCTCTGATGAGGTTAGATGAGTCACGTTTTCGACTGACGACAGGCGGATTGAAGGTTAATGAAGCGTCTCAGTGTTGGTGTGCCTGGCATGCTGACAGTAGAGGTGTCACACAGCTTTAGGTCCACAATCATAATAATCATACTGATCCTGTGAGGTGGCACTTGTCTCTTAGCACCTTCCCTCTCCCTTCCCCTCACTGTAAAAAAATAGAGTTGTTTCAACAAAACATTATTAAGTAAATGGTTCCACAGCATTTTCAGTTAAGTGTTAACCGGAAAAAGAAATAGGAGTATTTATGTTTTTAATGAAGTCCTTTTGTGAGGAAAAAAATAATTCTGATTGGCTGGACCTGGCTCTCCAGTGGGTGGGCCTATGCCCTCCAAGGCCCACCCACGGCTGCACCTGCCCAGTCACGTGAAATCCATAGTTTAGGGCCTAATGCATTTATTTAAATTGACTGATTTCCTTATATGAACTGTAACTCAGTAAAATTGTTGCATGTTGCAATACAATGTTTCAATTTACATATTTGACACACATTGACATACATCATTATATTGTGCAAGTTCATTTATACAGTAATTAACATTCAACATGTCCTCAACTGGAATTTGAACAATCTCTTGGTTCACAGCATTCCAATTTACCTGCTACTCCCCCATGTAAATCAAAGTAAATCTCAGTTCTGTTAAAAATGCACTCAAGAAAAACGGAGTAACATTAAAACAGAGTATTATGCCCCACCAACAATAGACAACTATACAGAAAGACCTAAAATTGCTTAAATAAGTAAATCCAATCAATGATGAGAGAATAGTCAGATTCATTTTTGATTGACACAGACATGGTGGTGTAGCAGGAAGATCGGAGTGCGATAGACCAAAATGTTGTGAGTTCAAATCTCAGGTGAGGACAATAATTACTGTACAAATGAACTTGAAGATGCACAATGTAATCAAGTGTGTGAAATATTTAAGTTCAAAACATTGTGTGTGTAACCAGTTGCATAGCCTTTTTTTTGTTAATCATTTATAGTTGAATTAACATACAGTATGAGATAAGTTCAGCAAACACATCATTTTAAATTGATTTAATTTTGCCAAAGTTATCAAGTTTGGGCCAATTCATTTTTGTTTTGTTCAGGTAACACTTGGACTAAAAATTTGAGTTAAAAAAAGGCTTTGGAACCAGTTACTTCATAATAATTAGTTGAAACAACTAGATTTGTGTGTTGTTTTTTTTTTACAGTGCTTGAACCAAATCAACAACAAATTAGGTACTAACTCCACTGATACTCAACCTATCAGGTGTTGAGTTATTTTTTATTTTTTTTGTGCTGTTCTTAAAGTTTTTTGTACCAGAATGTATCCGCCATCGTTTCCTATGACCAACAAGAGCTGCTGGACATCAGAACAGCGATCACTAACCTCGATTTGGATGAAGGTTTGTACTTCAGCGAGTCTTAGACGCAGGACATACTGATGACCCTGGACCAGGCCCTAATCCCAGAGACATGGAAAATAAAGAAGGCGGCGTAAGAGAGGCCGACATGTGGACACCCTGACGAAACCCTGGCGAACGTACAATCACTGGAGCACAAACTGGACGAGCTCCGTTCGAGACCATCCTATCAAAGGGACCTGAAAAACCTATGTCCTATGTTTCATGGAGTCGTGGCTGAACAAGTTAGTTAACATATATACACTACCGTTCAAAGGTTTGGGGCCACTTAGACATTTCCTTGTTTTTGAAAGAAAAGCACAATTATTTTCTATCAAAATAACATCAAATTTATCAGAAATATAGTGTAGAAACTGTTAATGTTGTAAATGACTATGGTAGCTGGACACAGCTGATTTTTAATGGAATATCTACATAGGCATACAGAGGACAATGGCACATTGTGTGGAGTAAAGGTGATCTAGAGTTCTTTCGCCTCTAGTTGCACCCATGACATGCTGGTAGAAATTAGGTACGACGGATTGCTTATGGCCCTATACAGCTCGTTGAGTGCAGTCTAAGTGCCAGCATCCGTAGTAATTAGACAGCTACAAAAAATATGAAAATTATCTTGGTAAATAGTATGTTCTTCAGCTAATCATGAGGTATTCTAACTCAGGCTAGCAGAACCTCGAGACTTCCTTAATATTAGAGATTGCGCACCAGCTATTGTTAACAAAGCGACACACACCTCCTCCCTTGAGCTTAACTGATGCTGCTGTTCTGTCTTGCCGATGTATAGAAAAATCACCTAGATGTACATTACCGTTCAAAAGCTTGGGGACACTTAGAAATGTCCTTGCTTTTGAAAGAAAAGCACATTTTTTGTCTCCCAGTCCCTGCCACTGAAAAGCATCCACACAGCATGATGCTGCCACCACCATGCTTCACCGTAGGGATGGTGCCAGGTTTCCTCCAGACGGGATGCTTGACATTTAGGCCAAAGAGTTCAATCTTGGTTTCATCAGACCAGAGAATCTTGTTAGATGGTTGCCCTTCTGGAAGATTCTCCCATCTCCACAGAGAAACTATGGTGCTCCGTCAGAGTGACCATCAGGTTCTAGGGCACCTCCCTGACCAAGGCCCTTCTCCCCCGATTGCTCAGTTTGGCCAGGTGACCAGCTCTAGGAAGAGTCTTGAAGGTTCCAAACTTCTTCAATTTAAGAATGATGGAGGCCACTGTGTTTTAGGGACCTTCAATGCTGCAGAAATGTTTTGGTACCCTTCCCCCTGTGCCTCGACACAATCCTGTCTTGGAGCTTTACGGACATTTCCTTCGACATCATGGCTTGGTTTTTGCTCTGACATGCACTATCAACTGTGGGACCTTATATACACAGGTGTGCTTTGAAAGGCTGGTTATGGCTCACATCAACACCATTATCCCAGACACCATGGACCCCCTCAAATTCACATACCGCCCCAACAGGTCCACAGATGACGCAATCTCTATTGCACTTCACACTGCGTTTTCCCAACTCGACTAGAGGAACACCTATGTGTGAATATTGTTCATTGACTACAGCTCAGCATTCAACACCATAGTGCCCTCCAAGCTCATCACTAGGGTAGTGCGTACAGCCCAGTACAACACTGGGGCCGAGCTCCCTGCCATCCAGGCCCTCTATGCCTAAAAATTGACAAAGACTCCCACCACCCAAGTCATAGACCGTTCTCTGCTACTGCACGGCAAGCATTACCGATGCACCAAGTCTGGAACCAACAGGACACTGAACAGCTTCAACCCCTAAGCCATAAGTCTACTAAATAGTTAGTTAAATAATTAACCGAATAGGTACCGGAATATCTGCATTGACCCTTTTTGCACTAACTGTTTTGTCTCATCACAAACGCTACCGCTACTGTTTATTATGTGTCACTTTATTCCTAGTTATATGTACATACAGTATCTAACTCAATTACCTCGTACCACTGCACATCGACTAACCAAGTTATCATTACACATTGTGTATTTATTACTACTTTTACAATTATGCGTTTTACTTTTCTAGTATTTCTCTATTTTCTGTGAATGGCCCATAAGTAAGCATTTCACTGTTAGTCTGGACCTGTTGTTGAAGCATGTGACAAATACAATTGTATTTTATTTCATTTAATTTAAAGAAGCAGGAGTGAGAGGCATTAGATCAGGAGCCGAAGCTATCTCATTGGGGAAGTGGTGTTGACACATACCTTAATATCATCAGCACTGCTTTGTGAGACCTGCTGGCTGGGTAGATGACGAGAGATGATGAATGTTTTTTTTTTATGACACTGCAATAACTTAAGGTGTCAGCGTTCTGCAAGGGAGCTTTAGTGGAAATAGGACAGGAATTAGGCACTGTATCTTACGATGATTGGTGGAGACAGATCTCGAAGGTGGCAATTGAACAGTATGCTCTCTGGAAAACACATTCATTAATATTTGAAATGAGAACCAAGGACATGGGTTGGAGGGGATGATCCAACACATTAAGTCTAAACTACTATGTGACAGTGTCACGCCCTGACCTTAGAGAGGCATTTTATTTCTCTATTTGGTTAGGTCAGGGTGTGATTTGGGTGGGCATTCTGTTTTCTAGTTCTTTGTTTTTGGCCGAGTGTGGTTCCCAATCAGAGGCAGCTGTCTATCGTTGTCTCTGATTGGGAATCATACTTAGGCAGCCTTTTTCCCACCTAATGTTGTGGGTAATTATTTATTTTCTGTGGGTGTTCGTGTGCGCCACGGTTGCGTCATGTTCGGTTTCTGTTTACTTGTATTTCTGTGAAGGTTTCACTTTTTTAAAGATGTGGAATTACATGCACGCTGCGCCTTGGCTCATCTATGACAGGGAGTTTGAAGACAGTGAACGTGACAGATGGTTGGTGATCTTAGATCTCAGACCCCTAATACAGCACTAATAAGACTAGTATTACCTATCACTGTCTGAAATCCTACAAAATGGGTTTGGCCTTCAGAAACATGATCATAAAATCTTTATCTAATGTAAGAAAAATACATTTTCTTTCCCACCACACAAACAAAGAAATAATGAAATCCCCATGAAAAGTTCCAGCCAAAACATATTATAGTAAATGGACCTCTATGGGCTTTTAAGAATACTTTAAAAACACATCTGTGAAGCTCTAAGCGTAACCGTTGGATGGCCTTCTCTTGTCTCAACTCATTTCCAAGAATCTGCATCTCTCACAGAACAAAGTTGTGCCCAATGGCAAAGCTTGCAACTTGCATGACTTTAGTTATTTTGCAATACATTTCAATGTTGGGTTCAAATACAGTACAGTACAGACAATGAAAACTGACCAACTCACTCCCCAGTATGCATTACATTTCCCTAGACATTGTGTCCTCCAGGCCAGTGGGATCCTTTGGATGACTTTCCCGTGAACAGCTACAGATGTCGAATCTTAATATGACCCATTTTGTCACAGGAAGAGAATAATCCTGCAGCAGGAGGATTTGAATAAATATTTTAAATTTATAAATTGCCGCCAGGGGGCAGCTGGAAGCGGTGTTTGTAGGCTATACAATGCAATACCGTACCTAAGGGGCCATGGTTTGGGGAAGGCTCTACAATCCAACAGACCGTATACCATCAAGAATCATCAAGTACTGTATTCTCACGGCTAGATAGAGCATTGTGAACTGTGGTGGTCTGAGCAGTGGTCTGAGCAGCATGCTTTGGCTCCTAGCATCACGAGTTCAAGCCCAGTGCTGGGCAATCATTTTGACACTTTTTATGAATGGAAACTAATGTTGGTGTAGCATATTGAATGTTATTATTTTATTCATTTCCTATTAATGTTATCCAAAAGTGTCTGGTATGGTCAATTCTTATCAAGATCGGGGGTAAAATAACCCTGGACTGTCCATATTTGAAATGTGTAACTACATCAAGTCAATCAGGGGATTTAGTTATTTGTGCCAGAAGAGTGGGGCCGGAATCAAACCCACGCCAACACGTGTATATGTGCATGCTGAAGGTAGCAGCCTTAACTGCTAGACCACCCCAGACCTTAGGATACAAGGGTCTAGTGTATGTCATAGCCTAGTGGAGACTAATATGTACAGCATCTTGTTTTATTAAGCTATATAAAATTATGATTGTGGATGTGCATGCCTGCATTTCAGATACATTTTTGCACATTTGAATGCTGCAGTAATATGACCTAGGCCTAGCGTTTGAACGAGCGAGAGAGAACATCATTTTGATAGCAAGCCCTGATCCCAATGACTCGACTGCCCCCGCATGGAGAAATGCTCATTTTCAGCCACTCGCGAGGCTCATTTGAATTTTCTGATGCAAAAGAGTGATCAACATCTATATCACAACAGGGACTAAGTAAGTCCCTCGGTCTCCCGGTATCCAGCCATCGCGCTTTGCCTGTGTGTAATGAGATTATGGCCAGCTCCTGGCAAATCTACTCTGGAACAGATGAGACCAATTAGTTTGTTGTCTGCCCCAAAGAGAGACTGAGGCTGCCACTCTAAAGTGATTACTTGAGTACAGTCTACTACACACCATATAACAAAAGTCTTCAAATAAAGAGAGTGCCTGTTTGTGTCAAATTGACGGGAAAGCTTCTTATCATGGCCAACGTTAAATAATTTAAAAAATATATAAAGAAATCTGCAAATAATATATCAGAGGACAACAATCTATTCTCTGACAAAGGGCCCATCCTCTGTGAAACTTTGACACCTCCAGTCTATTTCTCTCTCTTTCAATCCAGTGACAGTGATCTTGTCAGCGGACAAGCACACCAATGGGTGGCAGTGCTCTGTGCCTCCCCAGCAGGCCCATGGCAGTCTCCCTGAGGCCAGTGCTACAGTAGGCAAGAGGTACAGCACAGGAACCGGTCCGTCAGTCTATGAGCTAATTAGCCTCTGCACTTTTGTCTTCTTCACTTTAACCTTTGCAGGCACCAGCGATCAATTCTGTAATTGTAAAAGTTTTAGGGCCCCGATCCCAGGTAAGTGCTTCTTTCGAAAGTCTCTTAAAATGTCTGTGTTCCAAAGCCCCTTGGTCTAGCCCCTCTCTGAGAGGGGTTGTTAAAGATTTGGGGTGTTGAGACAGACACACAGAGATGGGCTTTGGGATATAATAAAAACTCAATGTGAACCATAAAACCAAATAATTTGGAGTCCATGAGTGTTCTCACTACACCCTCTAACCCCATTACAGAATCATGATCCATATCTCCAGTTGTAATAAACATTTGTATTGCTCTGGCAGGCCTCTGGAAGACACATGAAACATAAAGGGGCTGTTGCTCTTCAAATAACTAGACGTTCAGTGTACTGGGTATCATGGTGAGAATCAATAGTAGAGTGAACAAGTGTAGAGTTTGTAGGGGATTACTTATTCCCCTAATTGATCAATCAATCTATCCAATCCCCAGGAGAGCTGCGGTCCACTGCTTCACAGTCATTCTGCAGCAAACTCCAGCAGGGGCGGGTAACAAGTAGAGCTTGTGTTCCAAATCCCCATGCCTCCAAGAAGATATGCTTCCCTGGTGTGTACAGTTGAAGTCGGAAGTTTGCATACACTTTGGTTGGAGTCATTAAAACTAGTTTTTCAACCACTCCACAAAATTCTTGTTAACAAACTATAGTTTTGGCAAGTCGGTTAGGACATCAACTTTGTGCATGACACAAGTAATTTTTACAACAATAGTTTAATGACAGATGATTTCACTTATAATTCACTGTATCACAATTCCACGGGGTTAGAAGTTTACATACACTAAGTTGACTGTGCCTTTAAACAGCTTGGAAAATTCCAGAAAATGATGTCATGGCTTTAGAAGCTTCTGATAGGCTAATTGACATAATTTGAGTCAATTGGAGGTGTACCTGTGGATGTATTTCAAAGCCTACTTTCAAACTCAGTGCCTCTTTGCTTGACATCATGGGAAAATCAAAAGAAATCAGCCAAGACCTCAGAAAAAAAATTGTAGACCTCCACAAGTCTGGTTCATCCTTGGAAGCAATTTTCAAATGCCTGAATGTACCACATTCATCTGTACAAACTATAGTATGCAAGTAAAAACACCATGGGACCAAGCAACCGTCATACCGCTCAGGAAGGAGACAGGTTCTGTCTCCTAGAGATGAACGTACTTTGGTGGAAAAAGTGCAAATCAATCCCAGAACAGCAAAGGACCTTGTGAAGATGGTGGAGGAAACAGGTGCAAAATGATCTATATCCACAGTAAAGCGAGTCCTATATCAACATAACCTGAAAGGCCACTCAAGGAAGAAGCCACTGCTCCAAAACCGCCATAAAAAAGCCAGACTATGGTTTGCAACTGCACATGGGGACAAAGATGGTACTTTTTGGAGAAATGTCCTCTGGTCTGATGAAACAAAAATAGATCTGTTTGGCCATAACGACCATCGTTATTTTTGGAGGAAAAATTGGGGGCTTGCAAGCCGAAGATCACCATCCCAACCGTGAAGCACGGGGTGGCAGCATCATGTTGTGGGGGTGCTTTGCTGCACCATGAGGAAGGAACATTCTGTGGCTATATTGAAGCAACATCTCAAGACGTCAAAAAGTTCAAGCTTGGTCGCAAATGGGTCTTCCAAATGGACAATGACCCCAAGCATACTTCCAAAGTTGTGGCAAAATGGCTTAAGGACAACAAAGTCAAGGTATTGGTGTGGCCATCAAAGCCCTGACTTCAACCCCATAGAAAATTTGTGGGCAGAACTGAAAAAGCGTGTGCGAGCAAGGAGGCCTACAAACTTGACTCCAGCTGTCAGGAGGAATGGGCCAAAATTCACCCAACTTATTGTGGGAAGGTTGTGGAAGGCTACCAGAAACATTTGACCCAAGTTAAACAATTTAAAGACCCACTGGGAATGTGATGAAAGAAATAAAAGCAGAAATAAATAATTATTTCTACAATTATTCTGACATTTCACATTCTTAGGGATAGGCGTCCAGCCGACAACATACGGTGAAATTGGAGGCGCGCAATTCAAATAAATAATCGTTATAAATATTCCTGAACATACAAGGGTCTAATCATTTAAGAGCTTAAATTCTTGTTAATCTAACTGTTGTTCGATTTCAAAAAGGCTTTAGGGTGAAAGCATACCATGCGATTGTCTGAGGACGGCGCCCCACGTCAACATATTTTTCAACCATCACAGGCTTCATAAAATCACAAATTGCAATTAAATAAATCACTTACTTTTGAAGATCTTCCGCTGTTTGCAATCCGTAGGGTCCCAGCTACAACATGAATGGTCGCTTTTTTAGATAAAATCTTTCTTTATATGCCAAAAAGTCAGTTTAGTTGGCACCATCGATTTCAGTAAACCGCTCGTTCAGCATGCAGACAGAGTCCAAAAAGCTACCTCTAAACTTCATCCAAACAAGCCAAACCCAAGTTTCTATTTTATCCTCAGTTTTATATGGAAAGTAGTATGTTCAATATGAAAGGAAAATTAGTAAGCGTGAACTCTCCCTCACGCGCCGAAAGACAAATTGTTCAGATGGTCTCCTAACCAAAACTCCAAATACTTTTTTGTTTTTCAAAAAACAAGCCTGAAACCTTGAATAAAGACTTAACATATATTGGAAGCCATAGGAATTGCAATCTGGCAGACAGATTTACATAGAAACAATAGGTATCCATCCATAATAAGAGCCTGGGACCTCAAAAAAACAGAAATCCGATTGGATTTTCTTCAGATTCTTGCCTGCCATATCAATTATGTTATAGTCTCAGACATTATTTTAACAGTTTTAGAAACTTTAAAAGTGTTTTCTATCCAATGTTCCCAATTATATGCATATCCTCGCTTCTGGGCCTGAGTAACAGGCAGTTTACTTTGGGCACGTCAGTCAGGCGGGAAGTCAGGAAACTAGACCCTATCCCTACCACGAAATCCCTAGTTTGAAACTGTTTACTGGGCCAGCCCACTAGCAATTTGAGTTCCAGCCAATTAGCTTTACCTCTCGCAATTTGAGTTACAGCTAGCAAGATGTACACACATCAGAGCGAGAGAAAGAACAATGATGTGGTGCACATATCTGCACATACTGTATGTGACGTAGTATGCAATTTCCGGGGACCACTTTAGGCTCTTGAGCACTACTTTCAGAACTACTTGCTAAAAAGTATACCAAACAGAATCTCTTTAAAGGAATAAAACACTTTAAAGTCCACAAATGCACTTTTAGCTTCACAAAAAGGACATTACCAGATAATACCAACATTATTGGTTACCTTACAGTATGTTTGGTAGCCAGATAGTGTTTGTTTTTACCACCACTGATCAATAATTCTTAATGGTCTCATTAATCCTCATTAGGGACAGGTTGACTTCATTTAGACTACCATCCATTTATAAAGAGGGATGACTTACTATTAGGATAAATTGGCTTCCAGGTCCCCCCATGGACTGAATTGAACCAGCACCATGTTGTCATCGATAGAGAAGTAAACAGATTGATTTTGCGTTCAAGCACTTCAGGAGAGAAAGCCCTCATGAGAGTGCAACACAAATCACGTTATTCTCCACACACTCAAAGACTGCTACCGAGCCAAGCTCACTATGCAAATGGACAACATCACTTACACTCTCTACAATGGCTGCTTTCAGCAGTAGCAGTGTGTGTGTGTGTGTGCGCGTGTGCAGACAGCATAGGCTACACAGAGATTCCAAAATACATAAGAGATGCAGCTCTTTTTACTATTATAAAACCCATACAAACCAATTCGGTACAAAGTCGTGCAACAATCACAGCCATGCCCCAGATCTATTCAGGGAGGTATATGGGAACACAGATTTGAGTGGAGCAATGTAACGGCATGGGAAAAGGGACCAGAGAAAAGCAGACAACTTCAAAGTAGCAGTGTGAGCCGGTAGCTCAAAGAGAACTGATCTTACGTGAAATCTACAGTAGGATCTCAACATTCAGAAGCAGCTCGATATAAGCTCTTTAACATAAGGTTACATATCATATTTCTCTATAAAACTTTTCAGAGATTTATCTGGAAACTATTTCAGCTGACATTGGTTGGAAAAAAGGTGTTTGTGGTTTGAGCGTGTACGTTTGAGCCATTTGGCCTACATTTACTATGTTTGAGTGCTGATGCATCTGTCCATCATATGGTGTTACAACACCCATGACAATTCCCCTTAAACTGTGGCCTACGTGACAGAGCCATCATCTCTACTATTGCCCATGACCTAGCCCTTCCCTGGAGTCCATGTGAACGTCTGCACCAGAATGGCTGTCCCATTTCCCCTGTCCTCCCACAGGTATGGATACAGG
Source organism: Oncorhynchus mykiss (assembly GCF_013265735.2). Classification (NCBI taxonomy): domain Eukaryota; kingdom Metazoa; phylum Chordata; class Actinopteri; order Salmoniformes; family Salmonidae; genus Oncorhynchus; species Oncorhynchus mykiss. The sequence goes on from NC_048581.1 coordinate 68,854,825, forward strand.
AGTGTGCATGTCCTGGCCCACGACACACCTCCAATCTGGAAAGACAGGCTTATAACAGAAACTAGACACATTTAGAGCCTCCCTCCCACTAAAGCAACACAGACGGACGAGCATAGCCAGTTCTCCTCAGCCCTTTGAATCTGTCCAGCTCTTCAGTAAACAATGGCCTATTTATCTGGCCATCGCTTTATCCTCTAGCTCTCTGGACCCTGCCATCAGCCAGCCCTCCCCCTCCCAACACACAAATGCACGAAATGTACACGTAAAACACAATGTTCTATTCAATTCCATCAGTGTGCTCACAACAGAAGAGGGAAGAAGGAGTTATCTTTTTTACAGGCAACGCTTGAATGATCAACCTTATGACTCAAGGGTTTGTGGTTAAGACACAGACATACCTTGGCACATTCCCCCAGGGCCTAAACAGGAGGAGGAAATAAATGTGTGTGGCACAGGGAAGAAAACAGACTGTAGAAAGAGAGTGAGAGAAAGGAGGAAAGGAGAGAAAGGGAGAAGGAAAAATGGAGATAGGGGGCACTTGGTGCGGAATTGCTTCACTGCCTCTGCGGCCTGCCACCTCGCATCACGGAGCAGGGGCTGACAGACGAATGCAGGAGTGGCCCAATAATAGAAACTGTTTGGCCAGGAATAAACCCCTGGATTGGAAAGGAGCATATACACATCTAGGAAGAGCACTGTGGATGGGAGAAACAGGACAGTCCTTCACATTCCTAAGAGCCCATACACTATACAATGGCACAAGGTTTACATGATCTCTCCTCCTCCTTCCTCTCATCTCCCCTCGCTGTCGTGCCACAATGGGTCCATGGACGCTCACAGAGCAGCGCTAACACCATGTGACCTGTTCTCATATGCTCGCTATTCCCTTTCTTTACGCTATCCCTCTGCCGTCATTCACCTCTGAAATGTCGCCAGAAGATAGTAGTCTTGACCAAATTCTATGTGCCATTGTCTCAAAGTCAATATGCGGCTAGCTGGCCACTTGCACACACAACGTTCTGCCATGAGGAAGAGAATCTGAACAGTGAGTGTGGTGTGTGTTGGGTTTTTCAGGCTGAGCTAATGTACACTACCGTTTAAAACTTTGGGGTCACTTAGAAATATCCTTGTTTTTGAAAGAAAAGCCCATTTTTTCTTGGCAGAGTTGCAAAGAAAAAGACATATCTCAGACTGGCCAATACAAATAAAATATTAAGATAGGCAAAAGAACACAGACACTGAACAGAGGAACTCTGCCTAGAAGACCAGCATCCCAGAGTCACCTCTTCACTGTTGACGTTGAGACTGGTGTTTTGTGGATACTATTTAATGAAGCTGCCAGTTTAGGACTTGTGAGGCATCTGTTCTCAAACTAGACTAATGTACTTGTCCTCTTGCTCAGTTGTGCACCAGGGCCTCCCACTCTTCTTTCTATTCTGGTTAGAGCCAGTTTGCACTGTTCTGTGAAGGGAGTAGTACACAGCATTGTACCAGATCTTTAGTTTTTTTGCAATTTCTTGCATGGAATAGCCTTCATTTCTCAGAACAAGAATAGGCTGATGAGTTTCAGAAGAAAGTTATTTGTTTCTGGCCATTTTGAGCCTGTAATCAAACCCACAAATGCTGATGCTCAAGTACTCAACTAGTCTAAAGAAGGCCAGTTTTAGTGCTTCTTTAAATCAGGACAACAGTTTTCAGCTGTGCTAACAAAATTGCAGAAGAGTTTTCTTATGATCAATTCGCCTTTTAAATTATTAACTTGGATTAGCTAACACAACTTGCCATTGGTTGCTGATAATGGGCATCTGTTAGCTTATGTAGATATTCCCTTAAATCAGCCGTTTCCAGCTACAATAGTCATTTACAACATTAACAATGTCTACACTGGGCCTCCCTGGTGGCGCGGTGGTCTAAGGCACTGCATCGCAGTGACAGCAGGCCGTGACCGGGAGGCCCATGGGGCTGCGCACAACTGGCACAGCGTCATCCAGGTTAGGGAGGGTTTGGCCAGAAGTGTTTCCTCCGACACATTGGTGCGGCTTCCGGGCTGGAGGACGCATGGCTCTCGACCTTCGCCTCTCCCGAGTCTGTACGGGAGTTGCATTGATGAGACAAGACTGTAACGTAAGAAAAAAGGGGTAAAATAAAAATATCTGATCAATTTGATGGCATTTTAAATGGACAAAACATTAGCTGTTCTTTCAAAAAGAAGGACATTTCTAAGTGACCCCAAACTTTTGAACGGTAGTGCACATTCAACTCAGGTAGAGTACAATAAGGCTACTGGGATGTCTCCCATGTCTCAATAAAACTCTAATAGTCAGAGTAAAATGAGTGATACGAAAAAAAAATCTAATCCAGCTTTATCACTCCTCCAACGCCTTTTCAGTTCAGACAAAGACATCCATGACACACTGAAATTCAGTCCAGGAATATGACAAAAACATAAGCATTACAGAAAAGAATAGACCGCTCTACTCATAACAAGTACCAACAGTATGTTTTGGGAACATTTTATGTTCATAATTGTCATAGAGTGCCACTTTACAACTGGGAGAATATTATGGGAAAGCAGCTGTGGATGGATTTGGTATAGACAGGGCATAAGAGTTCAGATGAGGCTAGAATGTTTTCTATCAGGCTGGGTGGATGTGAATACCAATGGGGTTTAATCATAAGCTTAGGAAACAGGATCATCAACTCAAGCGGTGCACTGTGCATGCCCATCGCCTGCTGCCTAGCAGGGAGGGGGTGTTTAAACTCAGGTGACAAACACACTGAGCAAAACATTTGTTTTGTTTCATACCTGTCTGGTGTTCAACCACGCTCTGGAATGCAATCATAACTATTAGGGCTGGGAATTGCCATGGACCTCACATTATCACGATACGCAAGGTGCCGATACGATATGTATTCCGAATCTATGCACAGCGATTCAATACGGTTATTTTATTGGAATTCGATGCTCATCATATGCCTGCTGCAGTGGGATAAGAGAGAGCCATGAGAAAATGATTTCTGATCAGTCATGGAAATCAAAGTGCTGAAAACAAATGGTCTCCCTATCTAAAAAGAAGATGGAGAACAAGTTATGGGAAAATATCTGAGTTTTGGTGCAGGTACAGTCAACTAGCCAAAAAATAATATAGCGATATTGTCAAAACGATACATTGTCAAAAATAATAACTATGGATTTTCCTCCCATCACTAATAACAATGCCTTGTAAAAAATTACAACACCCCTGTCCAGCTAATTCAAGAAAGTGTTCTCATGTGTTCTCATTCTCATGTGATCTCATCTTTCAGAGGTACATTTTGAGATCTAAATGGTGATATGGAAAGCAGGCAAGGTAACCAGCACAGATATCCAACTGATGTGAATGTACTGGAATCAGCTGTCTACATCTGCATTGACAAATCACCATGAGCTACGCTATAAAAATAAAGTGGTGATCCTAACTGACCTAAGACGGGGAATGTTTACTTAGATTAAATGTCAGGAATTGTGAAAAACTGAGTTTAAATGTATTTGGCTAAGGTGTATGTAAACTTCAACTAACACACACACACACACACACACACACACACACACACACACACACACACACACACACTCTCTACCGGTCAAAAGTTTTAGAACACCTACTCATTCAAGGACAGGCAGGGGTTGGTATCCCAGGGCAGAGTCTCAAAGGTACAGAGCCTCAGGCAGGGTCAGGGGCAGGCAAAGGTCAGTAATCCAGGGCAGTGGCAAAAGGTACAGAACGGCAGTCAGGGTAGGCAGAATGATCAAAACCGGGAAAACTATAAAACAGGAACTCAAGGAAACAGGAGTAAGAAAAACACACTGGTAAGCTTGACAAGATGACCTGGAAACAGACAAGCAGAGAACACAGGTATAAATGCACAGGGGATAATGGGGAAGATAGACGACACCTGGAGGGGGATGGAAACAATCACAAAGACAGGTGAAACAGATTAGGGTGTGACACCTTCATGTCTTAAAGTAATGATGGACTGTCATTTATCTTTGCTTATTTGAGCTGTTCTTATCATAATATGGACTTGGTCTTTTACCAAATAGGGATATATTCTGTATACCCCCCTACCTTGTTACAAAGAAATTGATTGGCTCAAATGCATTAAGAAGGAAAGCAATTCCACAAATTAACTTTTAAGAAGGCACACCTGTTAATTGAAATGGATTCCAGGTGACTACTCATGAGAGGTTGGGAGAATGCCAAGAGTGTGCAAAGCTGTTATCAAGGCAAAGGTTGGCTATTTGAAGAATCTCAAATATAAAATATATTATATATGTAGTAACCAAATATATATATATGGTTACTACATGATTCCATATGTGTTGTTTCATAGTTTTGATGTCTTCACTATTATTCTGCAATGTAAAAAATAGTAAAAAATAAAGAAAAACCCTTGAATGAGTAGGTGTTTGAAAACTTTTGACCAGTAATGTAAATTATTATTATTAATATTTTTTTTAACAAAAAGTATCGGTATAATATCGTCCAAAATAATGTGTCGATTTTTTTGCCCCGTCGCTAGTGGCTTTACTCTGATGTCTAGGAGTTAAGTAGCCATATCAGTTAGGAAAAGACAAAGCTGCATTCCCATATTCCGTCATCTATCTAACCTCTGCAGTGCCACACATCCCAGCAGCAGCCTGTGTGATCTACTCATTTCTCATGCAGGTCACACTGCAGCGCCCAGTCAGCCTGCCTGCCTATCTGGCTCAGCCCCCGCTCCACTCTCAGGTAGCTAGAGCATGCATGGCTAAGAGTAGGATAGCTTTTCGTCTCTCTGGAACAGTAAGTGCTGTCTGTGTGGGCAGGGGAGGAGGTGACATAGCCGACTCCACTGTGAAGTGTGAGTGAGATAAAACCCTGCTCTAATACTTTATCAATCAGACACAGAGTAAGCCCAGAGCTGTTAACACTGGAGAGGCAGGCATTACAGGCAGATAGATCCACATGGTGCTCAGAGAGACACAGAAATAGTCATGGTGCTCAGAGCAAAAGACTGACTGCCCAGTCAGTGGGATACTCGCTCTCCATAACTCCACTCCCTTACATACAGTTGAAGTTGGAAGTTTACATACACCTTAGCCAAATACATTTAAACTCAGTTTTACAATTCCTGACATTTAATCCTAGTAAAAAATTCCCTGTTTTAGGTCAGTTAGGATCACCACATTATTTTAAGAAGTTTTAGATATGACAGTAATTCTGCCCATAGATTATGCATGTACAGTTGAAGTATGAAGTTTACATGCACTTAGGTTGGAGTCATTAAAACTCATTTTTCAACCACTCCGCAAAGGACTGGTGCACTTCACAAAATAGATGTCATCATGAGGAAGGAACATTATGTGGATATATTGAAGCAACATCTCAAGACATCAGTCAGGAAGATAAAGCTTGGTCGCAAATGGGTCTTCCAAATGGACAATGACCCCAAGCATACTTCCAAAGTTGTGGAAAAATGGCTTAAGGACAACAAAGTCAAGGTATTGGAATGGCCATCACAAAGCCCTGACCTCAATACCATAGAAAATATGTGGGCAGAACTGAAAAAGCATGTGCGAGCAAGGAGACCTACAAACCTGACTTAGTTGCACCAGCTGTCAGGAGGAATGGGCCAACATTCACCCAATTTATTGTGGGAATCTTGTGGAAGGCTACCAGAAACATTTGACCCAAGTTAAACAATGTATGTACACTTCTGACCCACTGGAAATGTGATGAAAGAAATAAAAGCTCAAATCGCTCTACTATTCTGACATTTCACATTCATAAAATAAAGTGGTGATCCTAACTGACCTAAGACAGGACATTTTTACTTGGATTAAATGTCAGAAAACCTGAATTTAAATGTATTTGGCTAAGGTGTATGTAAACATCTGACTTGAACTGTATGAACTACACATTGACACATCCAGCCCAAAGTGGGAGGTTGATAAAAATATTACTAGTTGCCAAAGTTCCAGAGCATGTCTTTGTGTTACCAGTTAGCAGTCTCATTTTGATCACTGGGACCTTGGTTACATCTTAGGGGGTTCTGATCTGTGGCAAATAGATTTCCAAGGAATGATTTCCAACTCAAAGTGAAATAATTAAGCTGACATTCCCTCCCCAATGCAATTAGCAATGAATGCAGTACAATCTGTGACCTGTTTGAGTCCATGGGTATGTTTCTTATTACTTGTCCATGATGCATAGCAGTTTCTAATGCAGCGAGGCAGCAGCATGTCACACTCAGGGATATGTTTAGTTCAGTGCAATCTGCCCATGAGACATATCTGGTTCAATGATCTGGTGTTGTATGCTCGGCATGCTTGTGTACAAATTAGCCTGCTGTCAGATATGTGAGCTGCTCTGAATTGCATTAGCGTGTGTATTCATTAACTTGTCAATTCGAGTGTGTGTGGGAGAAAATTGTGTGTGCCTATATTTAGTTGTTTGTTAAATAATGTATTCTTATGATTTGCTTGTAATGTGCACTGTATATCTTTCTTTTCTATTTTATTTAAACCTTATTTTACCATGTGAATTGAATGATAACACATTGTAATTTACAGCAGCGGCCTGGAGAATAGTTACGGGGGGATGATCGACATCTAGCTGTTCCCTACACACCACTCAACCAGTGGGCATGGTAAAGTTAACAGCTTCAGAGGGAAGGGATGTACTTTTATGGGTGAACATTATACTTCAAGTAACAATTTTAGGGAGGATAATGTTCAACCACCTGGGTCCTTACTAATCTAATACGGAAGCTAAAGTAGTACAGGCTGATCACTGTTTGGAAATATTGCAAAAATGTTTGTTAATCTTGTTAGACCGTCGGTACTGTAAGGGGCCAAAATGCAGCAGAATATGACTGTTAAGCCCAGGCTCAGACTCCATATGTGTTCCACTTTGCTTTTCAATTTCCACATGAGAACCATGGATATTGTAAACCAGTAATTATAAGCTCATTAGTGATTAGCATAATATATTGTTGCTTGGTAGGGTGTGCATGTCCAATGAATTTTCAGTTATTTTGAATATCATGTGAAAATGTGTTGACCGTGCACTGACAATGAACTTGTTACTTGTCCAATGCGGATTATTTTTGCCTATTTGCTTGATCATATAATAAAAACTATTAAATTGAATACAGGGTTAACTGAATGACAACAGAGACAGGATACAATCTGGAATTGTATTGAATAGTTTGGGGTAGGCCTTGTCTCCGAGGAATGCTCCTCAGAGCCAGATGCTGATGACAGGTTGCCAACCCCCGCCCCCCCCCATGCTGATCATGGATCATTATAACCACTACAATGTAAATACCTGATATACTGATGAGTGAGATAGGAAGCGATATGAATTATGTGTTTACTAGATTAATAAAAGTGAGTCATTCAGCCCAGCCTTCCCGATTGAACTTTCGTAAACTACATTTTAATTTTTTTAAATTGCCTCATTAGTAACCATGTAGCGGGAGTGACTATGGATGACAGGTAACTGAGCGCTGTAAGAGATACAGGAAGTGGAATGTACTACTCTACTACGTCTGGCTCAGTCTGCCTGTAATGTCTGTGTCTAGAGTCATTGGCCCGCCCTCTATCTGTCCTGAGACCCTCTGTCCAGCCCCAGAGCCTCAGTAGTTACAGCTAAACACCTGTCACATCTGCTCTCTGACCTTTGTCATTGGCGGCGGGGGGGCTTTTGATAGGTCACGTCCTGTCAAGTTAACATCAGCGTGTCTGGAACAGGAGCACACGCAGGAAAGAACCAACCCTCGGTTCCCTGGCCGACACAGTGAGGAAGAGGAATCACCAGTCTGGAGAGTTAAGCACAGGAGATTAGAGCTGGATTTAAGGACTGGGCCTGATTACTGCTGGGGGTTTAGGAAGTGTGTTGTGAAAATAAACACCCTGCTTGTTGTGCAGCTTAAAGGACATAAGGATATTGAAGGGTATAATCTTGTAAGCTCTCAATAGCCTGATACCACCCCAGAGTGGCTAGTAAGTTACTGCCGTAATGCCACGAGGAGATTTGCAGGCCATCGTTTCAGTGTACCGCTTTCATTGGAAGCGATTGCTCTGCCAATGCTTCACACGTGGGGAAAGCTAAATGGTTGTGTGTGTGGTGTTAAATATCCTAACTCTCCAGAGAAGAGCATCAGAATGTCTGCAGCAAAGAATCCAGAGCTCAAAGCCAAGTAAGAAGGGAAAAAGCAGCAGGAGAAATGGGCCAACCACATTATTGTCCAAGAACAGGGTGTGTGTAAACCACTGAAGAGCAGAGAAACATGACTAATTGTCCTGTGTGAGGACAGATGTTGTTCTGTTTCTAGTCTGTTCTGCTGCTCTATGGCTGCAGCCATTGTTTGCAGGCGTAATTGTAAGTGTATAAACTGTAAGCACTTTGATATGTTTGTAGGGAATGCATACTCTCATAGCGTCCTTGGTAACATATCTAACCAGCCTCTCTTGTGCTGGTACCATGTGGCTGCCATACAGCTTCGACCTGTGCAACCTACAGTGGAATCTATACATGTGCATGATATGAGACAAGCTCAGTAGCAGAGGAGAATAGCTTTTATGGCAGGGAATTGCAAGGGACTTCACGATACAATATTATCACAATACTTAGGTGCCAATACGATAATTATTGCGATTCTCACTATTCTGCGATTTCATGTTCCAAACATATTGCACACTAAACACTGAGTGTACAAAACATAATGAACCTGTTAAATCCACTTCAATCTGTGCAGATGAACGGGAGGAGACAGGTTAAAGAAGGATTTTTAAGCCTTGAGACAATTGAGACATCGATTGCCATTCAGAGTGAATGGGCAAGACAAACTATTTAAGTGCCTCTGAACGGGGTATGATAGGTGTTAGGCGCACCGGTTTGTGTCAAGAACTGCAACACTGTCTGGATTTTCACCCTCAACACTTTCCTGTGTGTACAAAGAATGGTTCACCACCCAAAGGACATCCAGCTAATTTGACACAACTGTGGGAAGCACTGGTGTCAACATGCGCCGGTGTCCCTATGGAACGCTTCGACACCTTGTAGAGGCCATGCCCCGACGAATTGAGACTGTTCTGAGGGCAAAAAGGGGGGTCTGAATGGCAACATGTCCTTCACATGGTCTGAATGGCAATATGTCCTTCACATGGTCTGAATGGCAATATGTCCGTCACATGGTCTGAATGGCAATATGTACGTCACATGGTCTGAATGGCAATATGTCCTTCACATGGTCTGAATGGCAATATGTCCTTCACATGGTCTGAATGGCAATATGTCCTTCACATGGTCTGAATGGCAATATGTCCTTCACATGGTCTGAATGGCAATATGTCCTTCACATGGTCTGAATGGCAATATGTCCTTCAAGTCAGAGATTTTGCTGATGGTATTTTGTCACTCACATAAGAAAGACAGACCATGACCAAACATACCAACAAATACCATCAGCAAAACGTAAATAATATTTATAGGGCGCTATATCTATGATGGGTTTATTTGCTGGTAACAGTGATCAAGACTAATAACTGAATGGCATCCATCTCTACCAGCTATCAGAAGATTATGTTCAGCAAAGATCCATGCAATGAGCAAGTCCTCTGCTTTCTCTCTGTTTGCCGTACTGGTGTGTGTCACTTGTGTTTTTGCCGTTTCACTGGCTGTGCTTGTTTCGGGGGCAAACCCACTGTAGCTCATAGAAAACACTAAGTAAATCCCCGTCAAGAATAGAGAGACGGAAACCCTGCTAGCCTGTAGTTTCAAATGGAGGTCGCTAACAAACATTTTCAACACTGCAGGAGCTGTTTATTTTGCTCTATTACAATGTGGACCGTCCAGACTTTCAATGTAACAATTGTTTGCTTGCAGAGAACTACGGGGTGAAGTGGGTACTCTTCGCAAACAAGTAGCTAATGTACACAAGTTACTGGGGACTCAAAGTTCGCCTAAATTTCCCTTTCTCTTCTACTCCAGTAGCTGGACACCGCTCTGGTCTGGTGGGAGTGTCATCGCCGTGTCGTGCTCTGCAGGGTTCCCTCCCCGAAGGGGTCTCTCCCTGGAGAATGGAGTTAGTAGGATGACTCTGGGATGTTCCTATTCTTGACCCTACCAACCAGTCATGGAGGCACGTCACTCGCAGTGGAAGTCAAAAGCAGTGGCCTTTGGCAAAAGCGGCCTCTGGCGGTGGGAAGCCTGGACCGGATACAGATTTCAAACAGGTTCGCCGCACTGGATCCAGACGTTCAGGCTTTGTTGGTTATGGGAGGTTCGAACCGGGTGCCAAGAGTTGTGGACGTGCGAGATTCCGCCTCTCACAAGTCCTCAACGGGTCTCCCGAATCATGAGAGCCTGCCACACACACACTATATGATACATTTATTAAACATAAGAATGAGTGAGTTTGTCACAACGTGACTCATGGGAAGTGACAAAGACCTCTTATAGGACCAGGACACAAAATAATATAATAATCAATAATTTCTCTTTATTTAACCGTCTTACATATAAAACCTTATTTGTTCATTGAAAATTGTGAAAAACTCACTACAGGTTAATGAGAAGGGTGTGCTTGAAGATTCTCAGTCATAAATCATTTTCCACACACAGTCTGTGCCTGTATTTAGTTTTCATGCTAGTGAGGACCGAGAATCCACTCTCACATAGGTACGTGGTTGCAAAGGGAATCGGTATCATATTTGCCAAGACAGGATACTCTGAGTGCAGCCCAATCCAGAAATCTGGCAGTGGCTTCTGATTAAATTTAATTCACAGGACCGCTTGCTGCAATTTTGATGACGCTCTCTTGTTCAGATATCGGTAAGTGGACTGGAGGCAAGGCATGAAAGGGATAACAAATCCAGTTGTTTGTGTCATCAGTTTCGGGAAAGTACCTTCATAATTGTGCACCCAACTCACTCAGGTGTTTTGCTATATCATTTGACATTATCTGTAAGCTTGTTCATTTGCTCACAAAAAAATCATATAATTACGGAAAGGCCTGTGCATTGTCCTTGTTAATGCAGACAGACAAGAGCTCCAACTTCTTAATGATAGCCTCAAATTTGTCCCGCACATTGAATATAGTTGCGGAGAGTCCCTGTAATCCTAGATTCAGATCATTCAGGTTAGGGGGAAAAACATCACACAGATAGGCAAGTCGTGTGAGAAACTTATCATCATGCAAACGGTCAGACAAGTGAAAATTATGGTCAGTAAAGAAAACTTTAAGCTTGTCTCTCAGTTAAAACAAATGTGTCAATACTTTTCCAATTGACAACAGCACACTTCTGTATGTTGTAAAAGTGTTACATGGTTGCTGCCCATATCATTGCATAGTGCAGAAAATACAGAAGAATTCAGGGGCCTTTTCACTGTAGTGTCCAAAACATCTTTCTAGCTGTCAGGCATTCCCTTGGCAGCAAGAGCCTCTCAGTGGATGCTGCAGTGTACCCAAGTTGCGTCGGGAGCAACTGCTTGCACGAGCGTTAACACTCCACTAAGGTCCATGTCATTGTTTTTGCGCCATCAGTACAGATACAGTTGAAGTCGGAAGTTTACATACATCTTAGCCAAATACATTTAAACTCAGTTTTTCACAATTCCTGACATTTAATCCTAGTAAAAATGCCCTGTCTTAGGTCAGTTAGGATCACCACTTTATTTTAAGAATGTGAAATGTCAGAGTAATAGTAGAGTGATTTAATTCAGCTTTTATTTCTTTCATTCCCAGTGGGTCAGAAGTTTACATACACTCAATTAGTAATTGGTAGCATTGCCTTTAACTTGTTTAACCTGTTAGAGCTCTAGGGGCGCTATTTCATTTTTGGATAAAAAACGTTCCCGTTTTAAGCGCGATATTTTGTCACGAAAAGATGCTCGACTATGCATATTCTTGACAGTTTTGGAAAGAAAACACTCTGAAGTTTCAGAATCTGCAAAGATTTTGTCTGTAAGTGCCCCAGAACTCATTCTACAGGCGAAACCAAGATGATGCATCACCCAGGAATTAGCAGAATTTCTGAAGCTCTGTTTTCCATTCTCTCCTTATATGGCTGTGATTGCGCAACGAATGAGCCTACACTTTCTGTCGTTCGCCCAAGGTCTTAGCAGCATTGTGACGTATTTGTAGGCATATCATTGGAAGATTGACCATAAGAGACTACATTTTCCAAGTGTCCGCCTGGTGTCCTGCGTCGAATTCGGTGCGCAATTGCCAGCTGCTTCTACTTTACCATTTGATTCAGGGGAGAAAGCATGTGTCCAAGAACGATGTATCAATGAAGAGATATGTGAAAAACACCTTGATGATTGATTCTAAACAACGTTTGCCATGTTTTCAGTCGATATTATGGAGTTAATTTGGAAAAAAGTTTGCGTTTTGAGGACTGAATTTATGGATTTTTTTTGGTAGCCAAATGTGATGTATAAAACGGAGCTATTTCTAATACACAAGGAATCTTTTTGGAAAAACTGAGCATCTGCTATCTAACTGAGAGTATCCTCATTGAAAACATCAGAAGTTCTTCAAAGGTAAATGATTTTATTTGAAGGCTTTTATGTTTTTGTTAATGTTGCGTGCTGGATGCTAACGCTACTGCTAACGCTAAATGCTAACGCGAAATGCTAACTCTAGCTAGCTACTTTTACACAAATTATTGTTTTCCTATGGTTGAGAAGCATATTTTGAAAATCTGAGATGACAGTGTTGTTTACAAAAGGCTAAGCTTGAGAGATGGCATATTTATTTCATTTCATTTGCGATTTTCATAAATAGTTAACGTTGTGTTATGCTAATGAGCTTGCTGATAGATTTACACAATCCTGGATACAGGGGTTTTTTCATAGCTAAACGTGACGCAGAAAACGGAGCGATTTGTCCTAAACAAATAATCTTTCAGGAAAAACTGAACATTTGCTATCTGAGAGTCTCCTCATTGAAAACATCTGCAGTTCTTCAAAGGTAAATGATTTTTTTGAATGCTTTTCTGTTTTTTTGTGTAAATGTTGCCAGCTGAATGCTAATGCTAAATGCTACGTTAGCCATCAATACTGTTACACAAATGCTTGTTTTGCAATGGTTGAGAAGCATATTTTGAAAATCTGAGATGACAGTGTTGTTAACAAAAGGCTAAGCTTGAGAGCTAGCATATTTATTTCATTTCATTTGCGATTTTCATGAATAGTTAACGTTGCGTTATGGTAATGAGCTTGAGTCTGTATTCACGAACCCGGATCCGGGATGGGGAGATCAGAAAGGTTAACTTGGGTCAAACGTTTTGGGTAGCCTTCCACAAGCTGGGTGAATGTTGGCCCATTCCTCCTGACAGAGCTGGTGTATTGGAGTCAGGTTTGTAGGCCTCATTGATCGCACACACTTTTTCAGTTCTGCCCACACATTTTCTATAGAAATAAGGTCAGGGCTTTGTGATGGCCACTCCAATACCTTGACTTTATTGTCCTTAAGCCATTTTTCCACAATTTTGGAAGTATGCTTGGGGTCAATGTCCATTTGGAAGACCCATTTGCGACCAAGCTTTCACTTCCTGACTGATGTCTACATGTTGCTTCAATATATCCACATAATGTTCCTGCCACATGATGCCATCTATTTTGAGAGCGCATCAGTCCCTCCTGCAGCAAAGCAACCCCACAACATGATGCTGCCACCCCTGTGCTTCACGTTTGGGAGGCTGTTCTTCGGCTAGCAAGCCTCCACCTTTTTCCTCCAAACATAACAATGGTCATTATGGCCAAACAGTTCTATTTTTGTTTCATCAGACCAGAGGACATTTCTCCAAAAAGTATGATCTTTGTCCCCATATGCAGTTGCAAACATGTAGTCTGGCTTTTTTAAAGGCTGTTTTGGAGTAGTGGCTTCTTCCTTGCTGAGCGGCCTTTCAGGTTATGTCGATATAGGACTCGTTTTACTGTGGATATAGATACCCGTTTCCTCCAGCATCTTCACAACGTCCTTTGCTGTTGTTCTGGGATTCAGTTGCACATTTTGTGCCAAAGTACGTTCATCTCTAGTTGTCAGAACGTGTCTTCTTGAGCGGTATGATGGCTGCGTGGTCCCATGGTGTTTATACTTGTGTACTATTGTTTGTACAGATGAAGGTGGTACTTTCAGGCATTTGGAAATTGATCCCAAGGATGAACGAGACTACATTTTTTAACATTGGCTGATTACTTTTGATTTTTCCTGTGATGTCAAGCAAAGAGGCACTGAGTTTGAAGGTAGGCCTTGAAATACATCCACAGGTACACCTCCAATCAAATAACCTGTCACCTACTTGTCATTCAAAGTAGATGTCCAAACCGACTTGCCAAAACTATAGTTTGTTAACAACAAATTTGTGGAGTAGTTGAAAAACGAGTTTTAATGACTCCAACCTAAGTGCATGTAAACTTCCAACTTCAACTGTACCAACTTGAGCAGCAGCTACGTTTGGCTACATACAGACCGTTGGTGGAATTCCCGCGAGAGAGTAACGGTTAATGTGATTGGAAGTTGATTATTTGACTAGGCTACCTGTATTTAACATTGTTGTTATTTCACTGAACACTACATCCTTTAATTTGATTTTGGAAAATATAAATGGACTGTTTGAAAATGTGAGGAAAAAATATACACTGCTCAAAAAAATAAAGGGAACACTAAAATAACACATCCTAGATCTGCATGAATGAAATATTCTTATTAAATACTTTTTTCTTTACATAGTTGAATGTGCTGACAACAAAATCACACAAAAATGATCAATGGAAATCAAATGTATCAACCCATGGAGGTCTGGATTTGGAGTCACACTCAAAATTAAAGTGGAAAACCACACTACAGGCTGATCCAACTTTGATGTAATGTCCTTAAAACAAGTCAAAATGAGGCTCAGTAGTGTGTGTGGCCTCCACGTGCCTGTATGACCTCCCTACAACGCCTGGGCATGCTCCTGATGAGGTGGTGGATGGTCTCTTGAGGGATTTCCTCCCAGACCTGGACTAAAGCATCCGCCAACTCCTGGACAGTCTGTGGTGCAACGAGGCGTTGGTGGATTGAGCAAGACATGATGTCCCAGATGTGCTCAATTGGATTCAGGTCTAGGGAACAGGCGGTCCATAGCATCAATGCCTTCCTCTGGCGAGCACATGGAGGGCTGTGCGGCCCCCCAAAGAAATGCCACCCCACACCATGACTGACACACCGCCAAACCGGTCATGCTGGAGGATGTTGCAGGCAGCAGAACGTTCTCCACGGCGTCTCCAGACTGTCACGTCTGTCACATGTGCTCAGTGTGAACCTGCTTTCATCTGTGAAGAGCACAGGGCGCCAGTGGCGAATTTGCCAATCTTGGTGTTCTCTGGCAAATGCCAAACGTCCTGCACGGTGTTGGGCTGTAAGCACAACCCCCACCTATGGACGTCGGGCCTTCATACCACCCTCATGGAGTCTGTTTCTGACCGTTTGAGCAGACACATGCACATTTGTGGCCTGCTGGAGGTCATTTTGCAGGGCTCTGGCAGTGCTCCTCCTTGCACAAAGGCGGAGGTAGCGGTCCTGCTGCTGGGTTGTTGCCCTCCTACGGCCTCCTCCACGTCTCCTGATGTACTGGCCTGTCTCCTGGTAGCGCCTCCATGCTCTGGACACTACGCTGACAGACACAGCA
Organism: Oncorhynchus mykiss; assembly: GCF_013265735.2. NCBI lineage: Eukaryota > Metazoa > Chordata > Actinopteri > Salmoniformes > Salmonidae > Oncorhynchus > Oncorhynchus mykiss. The sequence goes on from NC_048581.1 coordinate 68,870,534, forward strand.
AATCTTCTTGCTACAGCTCGCATTGATGTGCCATCCTGGATGAGCTGCACTACCTGAGCCACTTGTGTGGGTTGTAGACTCCGTCTCGTGCTACCACTAGAGTGAAAGCACCGTCAGCATTCAAAAGTGACCAAAACATCAGCCAGGAAGCACAAGAACTGAGAAGTGGTCTGTGGTCACCACCTGCAGAACCACTCCTTTATTGGGGGTGTCTTGCTAATTGCCTATCATTTCCACCTGTTGTCTATTCCATTTGCACAACAGCATGTGAAATGTATTGTCAATCAGTGTTGCTTCCTAAGTGGACAGTTTGATTTCACAGAAGTGTGATTGACTTGGAGTTACATTGTGTTGTTTAAGTGTTCCCTTTATTTTTTTGAGCAGTGTATATATTTTTAAATGCGAATCACATTTTTATTGGGCGTGCCCCAGATGGCATTGCGCGTACCCCAGTTTGGGAATACCTGCTCTACAGGAATGACAGAGTCCATCCAAATAATCTTAGCTCCTGGACCCTGTCTGCACATTTCAAGGCTGCATTGAGACAATGAGTTATCTGTTTCACCTCTCCTTGTTCTTATCTCCACCCACCTCCAGGTGTCACCCTTCTTCCCAATTATCCCCTGTGTATTTATACCTGTGTTCTGTCTGTCTGTTGCCAGTTCGTCTTTTTCGTTCAAGCTAACCCGTGTTTTTCCTGTCAGCTCCTATCATTTCCCAGCCTCTCTTTCCTCGTCCTCCTGATTTTTGACCTTTGCATGTCCTGACCCTGTACCCGCCTGCCTGATCTCTCTGCCTGACACTGAGCCTGCCTGCCGTCCTGAACCTTTGCTCCACCTCTGGATTACTGAACTCTGCCTGTCCCTGACCCGGAGTCTGCCTGCCATCCTGTACCTTTGCCTCACCCTGGATCTTCGACCCCTGCCTGCCTTGACCTGTCTTTTCCTGCCCGTTGCTACAATAAAACGGTGTTACTTCGACAGTCTGCATCTGAGTCTTACGTTGATTCCTGATAGTACGAACATGGCCCTTACTGACCCAACAGACTTGGACCAGCTCTGCTACGCCATCTCCTCCCAAGGCGCCACCATTGGTAGCACGAGGAGTTGCTTCACGGTATGATGGAGGGGTTCCAGGCCACAGCCGAATGTCACCACCAAGCATTGGACATTTTGCGGGACCAAGTCCGTGGGTTGCCTATTAGGCAGCCAACCACAATGGTAACCTCCCAGCCCCTCTTTAACCCGGCTGGCAGTAGTGCCGTCACCCTGGTTTCCCGGGGAGATTCCAGAACCTGCCGGGTCTTTCTCTCCCAACGCTCCCTCGTTTTTGAGCTGCAGCCTTCTTTGTTCCCCGCGTATATTATTACGTTGATGTCCTGGAGGGTACTCGCCTGGGCCACAGCGGTGTGGGAGCAACAATCAACCGTGAGTGAGTACACTGGTGTGTCTGAGAGATAATTGTTCTTCTCCCCTTACTCACCACCCTGCTGTGGGGCGACCAGTCCAAGTCTCTCCAGGTACTCATTGACTTGGAGGCTGATATGAGTCTCACACCTACGGGTGTCGGGGAACCACAGAGAGGCTATCCAATTCCTGCTGGTTGAGTCTCCACAGGCGCCCGTGCTATTGGGATTCTCTTGACTCCAGCGACACAATCCCTCCTTTGACTGGGCTACTGGTGCCATCATGGGCTGGAGCCCATCCTGCCACACTCATTGCCTGACTGTCTTTGCCTGCCCCTGTTGTTACAATAAACTTTGTTACTTTGACAGTCTGTATCTGGGTCTTACCTTGATTCCTGATAATAAGTGACCCAAGCACTGCTCAGATACAGACACTATGGTAGGGATTGAGTTGTCATAGTGCTGCTGCAAATGTACTTAGTCCCAGGGGAGTTGGCATAATGTAAGTAACCTAATTTATGTCCTTTAACTCCCCTGAATGCCTCTGTCAATCCTACAGCTATTGTATGCAGTAATCATGCACCTATGAATCCGAGTTATACTGTTAGCACTGAGGGAGTTTTCTCTGGTAGGAAGTCCAGTAGGAAGTGCAGCTCACCCTGCACTATCAGCTCAAACATAAATATCACTGTCATGTTTACCTCTAAGCCTCCCAGTAAAGCAATAAAAACAATCAAGTATCCCAGAAAAGTGTTAACAATAGCCCACATTAACATATGTAGCCCAAGAACCTAGGTTCATGAAATCGATAACTTGCTAGTAACAGAACATTCACATACTATCTCAGAAAATCACTTAGATAATACCTTTAATGATACAGTGGTAGCAATACATGGTTTCAATATCTTCAGAAGAGACAGGAATGTCAATGGTGGAGCTTAGAGAGGATCATGTCAAATGCCATTGAAGTAAAATGGCTACAGGTTCACATGCATCACCTAAAGCCCATTCTTGTGGGAGATGCTATAGACCACCGAGTGCTAACAGTCAGTATCTGGATTATATGTGTGAAATGCTTGATAATGTATGTGATATCAACAGAGGTATATTTTTTAGGTGACCTAAAAATTGACTGGTTTTCATCAAGCTGCCCTCTCAAGAAAAAAGGTTAAAACTGTAACCAGTGCCTGCAACCTGGTTCAGATTATCAGTTAACCTACCAGTGTATTTACAAACTGCACAGGATTGAAATAATCCTCATGTATGGATCACATCTTTACTAATGCTGCAGAAAACTGTTCTAAAGCAGTATCCAAATCCATCAAATGTAGTGATCATAATATAGTATAGTATCTAGAAAAACCAAAGTTCCAAAGGCTGGGCCTAATATAGTGTATAAGAGGTCAAACAAGAAGTTTTGTAGTGATTTCTATGTTGAAGATCTAAATAATCTAAATAATCTAAATAATCTAAATAATAATAATATGTGCTTGTCTGTGGTGTGGAGCACACAGCACACTTGTCTGTCTGAGGAGCAACCAGACACTGCACTTGAGATTTATGAAATTGCTTTTTCCAGTTCCTAATAAGCATGCACCCTGTAAGAAAATCTAAACTGAAATCCCTGTGAATTGATGAGGAATTAAAAAATTGTATGGATGAGAGGGATGAGGTAAAAGGAATGAGTCTGGCCAATTGGCAAACAAGTCAGCAAATAAGTCTGGCCAATTGGCAAACATACTGTAAATTGAGAAATCATGTGACTAAACTTAACAAAAATAAAAAATAAACTGTACTATGAAAGAAAGATAAATTATATAAAAAATATATAGTAAAAAGCTTTGGAGCACCTTAAATTTAAATTTGGTCAAAAAGGGGAAGTTGGTTACATCATTCATTGAATCAAATGGCTCATTCATCACAAAACCCACTGATTTTGCCAACTACTTTAATGATTTTTTCATTTGCACGAAAATTTAGGCATGACATGCCAACAACAAATTCTGAACCTACACATCCATGCATAACTAACAAAATGATGAAAGACAAGCGTTGTAATTTTGAATTCCGTAACGTGAGCGTGGTAGGGGTGAAAAAAGTATTGTTCTCTATCAACAATGACAAGCCATCTGGGTCTGACAACTTGGGTGGAAAATTACTGAGGATGATAGCGGATGATATTGCAATCTCTTCTTCCGTCTAAGCCAACAGGAAAGTGTGTGCCCTCAGGCCTGGAGGGAAGCAAAAGTCAACCCAAACAGCCGACCAATCAGCCTGTTACCAATCCTTAGTAAACTTTTGGGGAAAAATGGTGTTTGACTAGGTACAACGCTATTTCACAGTAAACAGATTTTCAGCATGCTTATAGAGAAGGGCATTCAACATGGTGTGGCTGTTGAACAAGTTGAGAAGACTACATTCTAAGTTAACACCAGGAAATTTAAACTGTCATGGTCAAAACATATAAAGATTAAATAGTTGTAAAGATTGGGGATGTTTGTCCGTAATGAAAGAGATGCTCGTCTGCTCCCGCTCTTCCCTCCTGGTGCTCGAGGGCGCCAGGCTGCCCTGCATCACGCACTCCTGCCATCATCAATTATGCACACCTGCCTTCCCTCGTCACGCGCATCAGCGATATTGGATTCACCTGGACTCACTCATCACCTGTTTATTACCTCCCCTATATTTGTCAGTTCCCCTGCTCTGTTACCTGCTGATGCATTAATTGTTTTAGTCTGTATTACTCGTTTGCTGACGCTGTTCCTGTCTCGTTCCATGTCCATTCTTTATTAAATGTTTGACACCCCGTACCTGCTTCGTCTCTCTCTCCAGCGTCAATTCATGTGACAGAATGCAACAGCCAACATACGAAGCATCGGGGAGTACTGGAGTTCCTGTTGGTGGTGACATCGACTCTGGGTCGCTGCTGATGGAACCGGCGGTGCCTAGCCAGCTCGTTGAGCTTCCACGCCCTAGCTGGCTCAAGAAGTTTCCTTGCCCCGGTTGGCTAAGATGGCGCCCATCCCACGTCGGGCCTCAGCCAGGTCGTCAGTTCTTGTTTGTCTAGCCGGTCCAGGAGTTTTTTGTTTTGTTGGTGACGTCGGGGTGGATTCCGCCGCCGATGGAACCGGGGGTGCCTAAGCCGGCTCGTCGGGCTTCCATGCCCTGGCTGGCTCGAGAAGTTTCCTTGCCTCGGTTGGCTTGGCAGATTTCCATCCCAAGTCACACTCCACTGGATCATCCGGCTCCTTTGCTGCAGCGGGATCGACAGGCGTCTTGCCTCAGCCGGATCGTTGGGCTGCCATGCATCAGCCGGCTGGCCAGGCTCCCATGCTCCTGCCGGTTCGTTGGGCTTCGTTGGTGGGGGGGGGGGGGTACTGTCACGTCAGCTCCCGCTCCTCCCCCCTGGTGCTCGAGGGCGCCAGGCTGCCCTACTTCACACACTTCTGCCATCATCAATTACGCACACCTGCCTTCCCTCGTCACGCGCATCAGCGATATAGGATTCACCTGGACTCACTCATCACCTGTTTATTACCTCCCCTATATTTGTCAGTTCCCCTGCTCTGTTACCTGCTGATGCATTGTTTTTTGTCTGTATTACTCGTTTGCTGACGCTGTTCCTGTCTTGTTCCATGTCCGTTCCTTATTAAATGTTTGACTCCCCGTACCTGCTTCGTCTCTCCAGCGTCATTCCATGTGACAGATTTTTTTGACACCACACAAAACAAGTCCTGCTCAATTTACCTTATCTTGTCCAGTCATATGGTAAAGTGCTGCAAAGAAAGACCTAGTTAAACTGCAGCTGGGCCAGAACAGAGTGGCACGTCTTGCTCTTCAATGCAACCAGAGGGCTACTATTAATACTATGCATGTAAGTCTCTTTTGGCTAAAGAGTTGAAGAAAGACTGACTGCATCACTTCTTGTTTTTATAGGAAACGTGTTGGAAATTCCAAATTGTTTGCACAGTCAACACACACACAGCACAGACACATACCCTTACTCCAACAGACATGCCACCAGGGGTCTTTTCACAGTCCCCAAGTCCAGAAGAAATGAAAGGAAACATCCAGTATTATACAGAGCCATGAGTGCATGGAACACCCATTCATCTCATATGAACAGCAAACCTGGTTCAAAAAACAAATACAGCAACATCTCACGGCACAACGCCTCTCCCGCATGTGGCCTACTTGTTGTGTGTATGTACTAATATGTATGTGTAACTGATAGATGCGCACACACACGCACATTACATGTTAATGTTTTCAAATGCATGAAAATTGTAACTTATTTTGTCTATAATGTGTTTCTCGTTATGTGTCGGATCCCAGTAAGACTAGCTGTCGCCATTGGCGTCGGCTAATGGGGATCCTAATAAATCAAATCAAATGACCTGCCACTGACTCTGAGCAAAGTCTGTATGTCTATGTATGCTGATGACTCAACACTGTACACGTCAACTACTACCGCAAGTGAAATCACTGGAACACTTCCACTAAATCATGCAATTAATAATGTGGAAATTGAGCAAGTTGAGGAGACTAAACTGCTTGGAGTAACCCTGGATTGTAAACTGTCATGGTCAAAACATATTGATACAACAGTAGCTAAGGTGGGGAAAGTCCATAATAAAGTATTGCTCTGCTTTCTTAACAGCACTATCAACAAGGCAGGTCCTACAGACCCTAGTTCTGTCTCACCTGGACTACTGTCTACTCGTGTGGTCAGGTGCCACATAGAGGGACTTTGGAAAATTACAGCACGGCTGGCACTTAAATATACAATATATATAACATTAATAATATGCATGTAAATATTTCCTGGCTCAAAGTATAGGAGAGATTAACTTAATCAAATCAAATGTATTTGTCACATGTGACGAAAACAACAGGTGCAGACCTTATCGTGAAATGCTTACTTACAAGCACTTAACCAACAATGTAGTTTCGGAAATATTTACTAAATAAACTAAAGTAAAAAAAATTTAAGAGCAACAATAAAACAACAATAACGAGGCTATATACAGGGGGTACTGGTACCGAATCAGTGTGCGGGGGGTACAGGTGAGTCGAGGTAATTGAGGTAATATGTACATGTAAAGTGACTATGCATAGATAATAAACAGAGAGTAGCAGCAGTGGAAAAAATGGGGGAGGGGGGGGGGGGTCAATGTGAATACTCTGGGTAATCATTTGAGTAGCTGTTCAGCAGTCTTATGACTTAGGGGTAGAAGCTGTCAATAAGCCTTTTGGACATAGACTTGGCGCTCCGGTACCGCTTGGGAGGCGCACAGTACTACATAGAGCCATGACTACATGGAACTCTATTCCACATCAGATAACTGATGCAAGCAGTAGAATCAGATGTAAAAATCAGATGTAAAAAACAGATAAAAATACACCTTATGGAACAGAGGAGACTGTGAAGACACACACACACACACACGATAACATACTTACTATACACATACGTATACACATATACACATGGATTTTGTGTTGTAGATATGTGGTAGTAGAGTAGTGGCCTGAGGGCACAAACTTAATGTTGTGAAATCTGTTGTGAAATGTAATGTCATGTTTTTAATTGTATATAACTAACTGCCTTAATTTTGCTGGACCCCTTGGCAGCAGCTAATAGGGATACATAAATACAATACAATAACCGAAAGGTCGCTGGTTAAAACCCCAGAGCCGACAAGGTGAAAACGGCAGAGGCACTTAACCCGATTTGCTCCTGTGAATCGCTCTGGATAGGAATGTCTGCTAAATGACTCAAATGGAAATGGAAAAGTATTCAACCATGAATCCAACTATAACGACGAGATATATACATTAGTACTATGCTGTTTCTGCTTCAGGTCCAGACGGTTTTCATCAAAAACCATTCTCCCTTGTCAGCAACATAAAAGCATGATGTGGAATCAGACTATTTGCATGCCACAGAGGTGTGATGGCAGGGCCAGTGACAGTGTGCAAATGCTCCTCTCCTAAAGTCCCATAATCCCCAGGCCTGTCACTGAGGCTGTCACACATAGCCAGGGTCCTATCACGGCCCATAGTTATTTTATTCATCACTACCTCCATGCCATCATGCCTCTCACTCCTGCCTTCCAGCATCATGGGAATGAGGTCACTACCACAGTGAGATTGAGATTTTTCCTCTCTACCTGAGCAACAAGGATTTAAATCTAGGCATACAATACAACACCTTTGATTGATTCTCACTTCCATTTACAAGTGCAGGAGAAAGCAATAAAGCTCACTTCATGACTCACATCGGTGGGATGGTTCAGGTCGACATGTCCAACCAATAACACTGTATTCACAATGGACTGATATTGAAGGAATAATGACGGCTGCATCATATAAGCAGCCTTGTAACTATAATAAACAGTTATTTCAGGTTTATTCAGTGTTCAAATTTTATGCAAACAGCACAGTAAATGCACTTCCATTATCCTCTCATAACCAGTACTGCAGGCATTGTTTGAGTGGCATCATTCATTTCCAACATAACATGAACATCCTCCTCAAGTAGACAGTAAATCACATGCAGCTGTGCCGTGTCAAGCCTGGGTGTATGGTATGTGATATGGATGTTGTCTTGACAGACCGCCATCTGCAGAACGTCCCCTTCACATGATGGGAGCCAAGCAGCAGAAACAGCAGTCATGCAGTTCAGCCAGGGAGAAAATAGGACAGTAACAATGCGCATGCCCCGCCCACCTGATGTTCTGTCTTTTTCAGCCATCTACTTGCTCTGTTTCAGAGGTGCATAATCAACTTGTCAATTAAATCTCGCCAGATTGATTGCTTTCATTTTACTCCTGCGACTCTTTCAGGTAATGGCTGAAATGGTATCAATGGGATAATTGGCTTTCTGTTGAATTTATACAAATGGTGAGTTAAATCGTTGGGGATTTAGCGCACTAACATCACAAGAAAGAGAATAAATAACTTTTTTTTGATCAGTGGGGAACCGTGAGGGCCTTCTAGGCCTAAGGATTTAAAAAAAAATTATAATACATTATTTTCTAGTTAATCTTTACAATTTTTGGGGGGATCTTTCATCTCTTCAGTTTGTGTTGGAAAGAGAAGAGTTAAGACTGAAGATAATTTTTCTTTGTTGGTCTCTGGGTAGAAAAATCCTTCAGAATCTGGACAGAAGAATTTGGGAATGACCGTGAAATTAACCAATCATATATTGACTTGCAATGGGTAGGGCCGTATAAAAGGAAAAATGATGTGTCTAGGCGTTTTTTTTAAGCGCGTGAACAAGCATGCTCATGGAGTCATAGCTCGTCAAATTAGAAAGCAAGTCTATTTAGCTATGCTGGTAAAATAAGCAGATCAATTGCGTGGGTCGTTTGTAGAGAAGGAATTAGAGGAATTGTTGTGATCTTCTAATGATGCCAAGTAGACTAAAATATGTAGTTTAAAATGTATTGGGCTGTAAGCTATCAGTCAAAAAGGCTACATATTTGACAACAATTTCAGCCTACCTGTGTTGATTTAGATTATAGGGATATAGCCTAGGCAGGCTACGGCTAGAAAACTCGAGGACTCCGATTTGAAGACAGAATACTGTTTATGTAAAAGAACAAGACTTTGTTGTTTATAAATTACTCGGGTTTATTAGCTACAACTTCCTCATGAGCTAGCAAAGCAACTGTTTAGCACAGGTACGGTGGCTCCCGTAGAACAAGGTGAGTCAAAAGGAACTCACAACAATAACTCCCAGGGGCTACATAGTAAACATAACTGTTTATCATGGATTTTCATGACAATTACATTGGCATATGTATACAATTGAGGCTCGCTACTTTCGCACGCCATTGATGGGCGTCTCTCTTGTAATTTCGGTTAAAGCCTAGACAGGCCACTACTGAGAGCAAATAATCAGTGGCGCAATAAATAGTTTTTGAATGCTAACGCTAGTAATGTCTGCTAGCTAGTGTTGTAGTAGTATGGCAATGACGAAGGCGGCTGCAGCAGCTCTTATCAAGATTAACTTTTAAACTTGACAAATTATCATCAGCTGGTCAGTCACGTTGTTTTTTGTTACAGCTCGGTTTTTTTTATTTTATTTTATTTTTTTATTTTTTTATTTCACCTTTATTTAACCAGGTAGGCTAGTTGAGAACAAGTTCTCATTTGCAACTGCGACCTGGCCAAGATAAGGCATAGCAGTGTGAACAGACAACACAGAGTTACACATGGAGTAAACAATTAACAAGTCAATAACACAGTAGAAAAAAAGGGGAGTCTATATATACATTGTGTGCAAAAGGCATGAGAAGGTAGGCAAATAATTACAATTATGCAGATTAACACTGGAGTGATAAATGATCAGATGGTTATGTACAGGTAGAGATTGGTGTGCAAAAGAGCAGAAAAATAAAAATAAATAAATAAAAACAGTATGGGGATGAGGTAGGTGAAAATGGGTGGGCTATTTACCAATAGACTATGTACAGCTGCAGCGATCGGTTAGCTGCTCGGATAGCAGATGTTTGAAGTTGGTGAGGGAGATAAAAGTCTCCAACTTCAGCGATTTTTGCAATTCGTTCCAGTCACAGGCAGCAGAGAACTGGAACGAAAGGCGGCCAAATGAGGTGTTGGCTTTAGGGATGATCAGTGAGATACACCTGCTGGAGCGCGTGCTACGGATGGGTGTTGCCATCGTAACCAGTGAACTGAGATAAGGCGGAGCTTTACCTAGCATGGACTTGTAGATGACCTGGAGCCAGTGGGTCTGGCGACGAATATGTAGCGAGGGCCAGCCGACTAGAGCATACAAGTCGCAGTGGTGGGTGGTATAAGGTGCTTTAGTGACAAAACGGATGGCACTGTGATAAACTGCATCCAGTTTGCTGAGTAGAGTGTTGGAAGCAATTTTGTAGATGACGTCGCCGAAGTCGAGGATCGGTAGGATAGTCAGTTTTACTAGGGTAAGTTTGGCGGCGTGAGTGAAGGAGGCTTTGTTGCGGAATAGAAAGCCGACTCTTGATTTGATTTTCGATTGGAGATGTTTGATATGGGTCTGGAAGGAGAGTTTAGAGTCTAGCCAGACACCTAGGTACTTATAGATGTCCACATATTCAAGGTCGGAACCATCCAGGGTGGTGATGCTGGTCAGGCGTGCGGGTGCAGGCAGCGAACGGTTGAAAAGCATGCATTTGGTTTTACTAGCGTTTAAGAGCAGTTGGAGGCCACGGAAGGAGTGCTGTATGGCATTGAAGCTCGTTTGGAGGTTAGATAGCACAGTGTCCAAGGACGGGCCGGAAGTATATAGAATGGTGTCGTCTGCGTAGAGGTGGATCAGGGAATCGCCCGCAGCATGAGAAACATCATTGATATATACAGAGAAAAGAGTCGGCCCGAGAATTGAACCCTGTGGCACCCCCATAGAGACTGCGAGAGGACCGGACAGCATGCCCTCCGATTTGACACACTGAACTCTGTCTGCAAAGTAATTGGTGAACCAGGCAAGGCAGTCATCCGAAAAACCGAGGCTACTGAGTCTGCCGATAAGAATACGGTGATTGACAGAGTCGAAAGCCTTGGCAAGGTCTATGAAGACGGCTGCACAGTACTGTCTTTTATCGATGGCGGTTATGATATCGTTTAGTACCTTGAGCGTGGCTGAGGTACACCCGTGACCGGCTCGGAAACCAGATTGCACAGCGGAGAAGGTACGGTGGGATTCAAGATGGTCAGTGACCTGTTTGTTGACTTGGCTTTCGAAGACCTTAGATAGGCAGGGCAGGATGGATATAGGTCTGTAACAGTTTGGGTCCAGGGTGTCGCCCCCTTTGAAGAGGGGGATGACTGCGGCAGCTTTCCAATCCTTGGGGATCTCAGACGATATGAAAGAGAGGTTGAACAGGCTGGTAATAGGGGTTGCGACAATGGCGGCGGATAGTTTCAGGAATAGAGGGTCCAGATTGTCCAGCCCAGCTGATTTGTACGGGTCCAGGTTTTGCAGCTCTTTCAGGACATCTGCTATCTGGATTTGGGTAAAGGAGAACCTGGAGAGGCTTGGGCGAGTAGCTGCGGGGGGGGGGGGGGCTGTTGTCCGAGGTTGGAGTAGCCAGGCGGAAGGCATGGCCAGCCGTTGAGAAATGCTTGTTGAAGTTTTCGATAATCATGGATTTATCGGTGGTGACCATGTTACCTAGTCTCAGTGCAGTGGGCAGCTGGGAGGAGGTGCTCTTGTTCTCCATGGACTTCACAGTGTCCCAGAACTTTTTGGAGTTGGAGCTACAGGATGCAAACTTCTGCCTGAAGAAGTTGGCTTTAGCTTTCCTGACTGACTGTGTGTATTGGTTCCTGACTTCCCTGAACAGTTGCATATCGCGGGGACTATTCGATGTTAGCGCAGTCCGCCACAGGATGTTTTTGTGCTGGTCGAGGGCAGTCAGGTCTGGAGTGAACCAGGGGCTATATCTGTTCTTAGTTCTGCATTTTTTGAACGGAGCATGCTTATCTAAAATGGTGAGGAAGTTACTTTTAAAGAAAGACCAGGCATCCTCAACTGACGGGATGAGGTCAATGTCCTTCCAGGATACCCGGGCCAGGTCGATTAGAAAGGCCTGCTCACAGAAGTGTTTTAGGGAGCGTTTGACAGTGATGAGGGGTGGTCGTTTGACTGCGGCTCCGTAGCGGATACAGGCAATGAGGCAGTGATCGCTGAGATCCTGGTTGTAGACAGCGGAGGTGTATTTGGAGGGCCAGTTGGTCAGGATGACGTCAATGAGGGTGCCCTTGTTTACAGAGTTAGGGTTGTACCTGGTGGGTTCCTTGATGATTTGAGTGAGATTGAGGGCATCTAGCTTAGATTGTAGGACTGCCGGGGTGTTAAGCATATCCCAGTTTAGGTCACCTAACAGAACAAACTCTGAAGCTAGATGGGGGGCGATCAATTCACAAATGGTGTCCAGGGCACAGCTGGGAGCTGAGGGGGGTCGGTAGCAGGCGGCAACAGTGAGAGACTTATTTCTGGAGAGAGTAATTTTCAAAATTAGTAGTTCGAACTGTTTGGGTATGGACCTGGAGAGTATGACATTACTTTGCAGGCTATCTCTGCAGTAGACTGCAACTCCTCCCCCTTTGGCAGTTCTATCTTGACGGAAGATGTTATAGTTGGGTATGGAAATCTCAGAATTTTTGGTGGCCTTCCTGAGCCAGGATTCAGACACGGCAAGGACATCAGGGTTAGCAGAGTGTGCTAGAGCAGTGAGTAAGACACACTTAGGGAGGAGGCTTCTGATGTTGACATGCATGAAACCAAGGCTTTTTCGATCACAGAAGTCAACAAATGAGGGTGCCTGGGGACATGCAGGGCCTGGGTTTACCTCCACATCACCCGCGGAACAGAGAAGGAGTAGTATGAGGGTGCGGCTGAAGGCTATCAAAACTGGTCGCCTAGGGCGTTGGGGACAGAGAATAAGAGGAGCAGGTTTCTGGGCATGGTAGAATATATTCAGGGCATAATGCGCAAACAGGGGTATGGTGGGGTGCGGGTACAGCGGAGGTAAGCCCAGGCACTGGGTGATGATGAGAGAGGTTGTATCTCTGGACATGCTGGTTGTAATGGGTGAGGTCACCGCATGTGTGGGGGGTGGGACAAAGGAGGTATCAGGGGTATAAAGAGTGGAACTAGGGGCTCCATTGTAAACTAAAACAATGATAACTAACCTGCACAACAGTATACAAGGCATATTGACATTTGAGAGAGACATACAGCAAGGCATACAGTAATCACAGGTGTTGAATTGGGAGAGCTAGCTAAAACAGTAGGTGAGACAACAACAGCTAATCAGCTAGCACAACAACAGCAGGTAGAATGGCGATAGATTAGGCAGAGAGGGTCGGATTAACTACACACAGAGCCTAAGTGCGGCTGGGGCCGACAGATAAAACATAAACAAGCAGAATGGATTACCGTGAATTAATGGACAGTCCAGCCTGCATCAGCTATGTAGCCAAGTGATCAGTGTCCAAGGGGCAGCGGTGGATGGGGCAGGGAAGCTGGACTGGCGAGTGTTATCCAGGTTAGAAAACTAACAATGACTAAATAGCTTGTAGCCAGTTAGCTGGTTAGCTTCTGAAGGTTCTTGAGTGTGTTCTAAAAATGTAAAGATAATAGCGGTTCCGTATCACATTGGGTGAGGCAGGTTACCGGAAGGTATAAACAAATTAAAAATCGAAAAGGGATAGAAAGTAAATATGGGTTCAGTGAGTGTTTGGGACGCGGCGATTCAGATGGTTAGCAGGCCTGTGCTAACAAGCTAACAGTTAGTAGACGGTGCTAAACACGGTAGCAGTTAGCGGACCGGGCTAAACAAGCTAGCAGTTAGCAGGCCGAATTTGCAAGCAAGGAGATAGCAAGGGCTAGAGAGTTAGCCTTTGGGGACGTCGCGATGGGGGGAGTCTGTTTATTCCTCTTCATGCGGTGACATCAATGGACCGGTCGTGGGTCTGGATATTGTAGCCCAGGAGTTCAAAATGTTCCGTTTGCGATGGGAATCCGGGGGTGAAAAATAAAATAAAAGATAGGTCCGTTATGCTCTGGTTAGAGTCGCGTTGTTCGAACTGGCGAGAGCTTTCCGAGCTAAAGGTTAGCTGATGACCGGTTAGCTGACCGGTTAGCTGAAGACCGCTAGCAATGTTTTGCTGAAGCTGGTAGTTAGTTGGCTAGTTGGCTAGCTTCAGTTGAGGGGTTCCAGATCCGAAGTAAATATAAATACTTTAGGAAAAAAGCTACGTTGGGTGAGGCGGGTTGCAGGAGAGTATTTAGAAGAAGTTGAGGTTCAGCAAAAAGTTTTAAAGATATGTGAAGAAAAAAACGAAAACGAAACGAAAACAAACGATATATACAAGGAACACGACAACACGTCCTACTGCTACGCCATCTTGGAAGCTATCTTGGAAGCTGTTAGCTATCTCTTTGAAAATAATGCCTGTGAAACAGTATTGCATTTAAACTTTATTTCACCGGTTAGTGTGATGAACGTGATTTAAATACATTTGCAATGGGAAGTAATAGCTGGTTTATTAATTTCATTTTGGAAATGAAATGTCTGTGCTTTTGTATTGTTATGATTTCATGGGGCCTATTGGAGTGAATTGGTTGCTTATTGTTTAACATTATTTGATGCCGTGTGTGACTACTGACGCCTGTCTATCAGCCATGTCTATCTGTTTGACCAAAACTGTCTCTTTGCGAGGTAAAGCCCGCCATATCTCAGCTCACGAGTTACCATAGCAGCACCCACCCGTAGCATGTGCTCCAGCAGGTATATTTCACTGGTCACCCCCAAAGCCAATTCCTGCTTTGGCCGCCTTTCCATCCAGTTCTCTGCTGCCAATGACTGGAACGATTTGCAAACATCACTGAAGTTGGAGACTCATATCTCCCTCACTAACTTTAAGCATCAGCTGTCAGAGCAGCTTACAGATAGATCATTGCACCTGTACATAGCCCATCTGTAAATAGCCCACCCAACTACCTCATCCCCATATTGTTATTTTCTTTTTGTTGCTACTTTCCACCCCAGTATCTCTACTTGCACATTCATCTTCTGGAAATCTATCACTCCAGTGTTTAATTGCTAATTTGTAATTATTTCGCCACCATAGCCTATTTATTGCCTTACCTCCCTAATCTTATTTCATTTGCACACACTGTGTATAGACTTTTCTATTGTGTTATTGGCTGTACGTTTCTTTATTCCATGTGTAACTGTGTTTGTGTCGCACTGCTTTGCTTTACCTTGGCCAGGTCGCAGTTGTTCTCAACTGGCCTACCTGGTTAAACATTTAAAAAAAAGATATATATAATTATGCCAGCTGATTCATGATTTTGACTGGCTGAGAAAAGCTGTCTGCCTGTCTGTCTCGTCCCAACACCTTCATTACTCTGGGACTGCTGGAGATCAATTTTCAATATTGAAACAATGTTGCAAATCTATGAGAGACAGACAGCAAGGTTTATACACATTTTTGCTGTTTAAAACCATATTCTAGTCTAAAAGAAATGGGAGATAATGTCTAGATGCTTTTAATAGTGGAGATAAAGTTTATAAATGGTCTGGCTGGGCTGATGAGACAGTGGATTGCGCAGTCAGATGGAACAGAGTAAATAGGCATTTTAACGTAATAGCTTTAGCTGGTGGTAACTTGTGGAATAGACACCAGCTGGAATGCGGTTTTAACCAATCAGCGTCCAGGATTAGACCCACCCGTTGTATAATGTGCTATAATAATTCAGTTAATATCTGATGGATTATAGAAAATCAAGAAGGTTGGAGAAACTTTGTCCATTGTCCAACTGTTGCATTTCAATGACCGTTGCTAGAGGACAGCCAGGCTAATGAACAGCGCAGAGGAGGCAGGTAGCCTAGTGGTTAGAGTGTTGGGCCAGTAACTGAAAGGTTGCTAGATCGAATCCCAGAGCTGAGGAGGTAAAAATATTGTTCTGCCCCTGAACAAGGCAGTTAACCCACTGTTCCTACGCCGTCATTATAAATAGGAATTTGTTCTTAACTGACTTGCCTAGTTAAGATTCAAATAAATAAATAAACCATGTCAAAACAAAAAATAATTATCTGTAATGAGCCTGTGGAGACCATAATGCTGCACCACCTGCACAACGCAACTACTGTACACAACCCCTGCTGTATAGAGAGAGAGACATGCACAAACACACATCCACTGGGCCTGTCAAACAGGTCAGATCTAAATCCCCTCTTTTCTCAGCTCAGAACACACTCTGCCAGGGGCAGCGTCACTTATGAATATTCATATAGTCATTCTCTCAAGAAGATCACAACCTGACATGGCGTGAGATGTTTTATGGCAGAGAGTGGAGGGGTGGTGTGTCAACGTTAACACATTTATGGGTTGCCTACTGCATATCACTATGCATTACACAATAAAAGCTGCTATAAAACCAAGCTTGTCTCATCTCTTCAACCTCTAAAAATGTGCTCCATCACCGAGTCAGTACCCCTATACGAACCTGTTTATAGACAGATCACAGCCAGAGATGGCTCCACTTTGGTGCTATTGCATGTAGCTGAACTGCTCAACATAGGTTACAAGCATATGGGGCAGATTAACATCAAATCAGATGTTATTGTTCACATACAAATGTTTAGCAGATATTATTACAAGTGTAGTGAAATGCTTGTGCTTCTAGTTCCGACGGTGTTGCAATATCTAATAACTAATCTAACTAACAATTTCACAACAAAGACCTAATACACACACATCTAATTAAAGGAATGGAATAAGAATATATACATATACAGTAAATATATGGATGAGCAACGTCAGAGTGGCATAGGCAAGATGCAATAGATGGTATAAAATACAGTATACACATACGAGATGAGCAATGCAAGATATGGAAACATGATTAAAGTGCCATTTTTATAGTGGCTAGTGATCCATTTATTAAAGTGGCCAATAATTTCAAGTCTATGTAGGCAGCAGCCCCGCTGTGTTAGTGATGGCTGTTTAACAGTCTGATGGCCTTGAGATTGAAAAATAGCTTCTGTGTCTCGGTCCCAGCTTTGATGTACCTGCACTGACCTCGCCTTCTGGATGGTAACTGTGTAAACAGGCAGTGGCTCGGGTGGTTGATGTCCTTGATGATCTTTTAGGCCTTCCTGTCACATCAGGTGCTGTAGGTGTCATGCAGGGCAGGTAGTTTGCCACCGGTGATGCATTGTGCAGACCGCACCACCCTCTGGAGAGCCTTTACAGTTGAGGGCGGTGTAGTTGCCGTACCAGGCTGTGATACAGCCCAACAGGATGCTCTCAATTGTGCTTCTGTAAAAGTTTGTCAGGGTTTTGGGTGACAAGCCAAATTTCTTCAGCCTCCTGAGGTTGAAGAGGCGCTGTCTGTGAGTGGACTATTTCAGTTTGTCTGTGATGTGTACGACGAGGAACTTAAAACATTCCACCTTCTCCACTGCTGTCCCTTCGATGTGGATAGGGAGGTGCTTCTTCTGCTGTTTCCTGAAGTCCACTATCATCTCCTTTGTTTTGTTGACGTTGAGTGAGAGGTTGTTTTCCTGACACCACCAGATAAGAGTGGATCCCATGGGGAAGATTTCACTCACACAACCTGCCCCCTGTGGCTGCCATGGGGTTATGGCTCTATGGGGAAACTATGAGGAATACTACAAATTACGTAACCTCTTAAAGACAGACGTTCTCTCAGGACATCACTTTCTTAGATTCTCTTGGTAATCCAATGATCAAAGACCTAGAGGGAGGGGAGATTTGGCTAGATGCTTGGTATGAGAGAATGTGTTCTCAATGACCTAGATACCTGGTTAAATAAAAGGTAATACTAAATATTTGTGGACCTAGACTATGATTGGACTACTCCTATCTGGGACCTGTTAAACTCCATTACGCATTACTCTAAAATAGGGACAATCATGATTTTGCTTTGCCCTGCCTATGGGTTGCTCAGTCTAAAGCAGTGGTACTCATTGCGCAGCCCTCAGGCTGAGCCCTTAATTTGTGGTTCGTGGTGATTTTCCATTCATAATACATGACAATGACACAATTTAAATTCAATGTGTTTAATGCAGGTGTGAATCACTTCATTGAATATATCTATTGTTCCTTGGATGGCAGATAGATGGCAGTATAGCACAGCTGTTGAACAGAAAGGCCGAAATAGAAAGCAACTGCTCAGCTACCGACACATTTTTATTTTTTTAACTAGGCAGGTCAGTTAATAACAAATTCTTATTTACAACGACGTCCTACCCCGACCAAACGACACTGGGCCAATTGTGCGCCGCCCTATGGGACTCCCAATCACAGCCTGATGCGATGCAGCCTGGATTCATACCAGGTACTGCAGTGACACCTCTTGCACTGAGATGTAGTGTCTTAGACCACTGTACCACTCAGGAGCACATATCAGTTTGCTACTAGCTAATTTTGCAGTCTGGTCGACATGGTTCGAGTTATTGTAAAAAATTAAATAAAATCTATTGACAATGAAATTGAGGGGGGAGAGCTGGAGAACAACGTGACAGCTATGAACGAACAACTACCGGAGCACCAGGAATATCAGGAAGATGGCAGCGGGGAAATGTAGTCAGCTAACGTAGCTAAGAGAAGGATACGGTCGATTCAAGGACACAGAAAGTTCCAAGAGAAATTAACAGACAACAATTTTTTTATACTGCATGATGGGACTAGCTCACTTTGTCTTATTTGCCAGGAGGCAGTCAATTGTTTTAATTAAACAAGCAAATTTTGAGCAGTCACACCATACCCACTTTGAAGAAAAATATCCGCCACAAAGCAACCTCAGAAACAACAAAAAAAGCGCAACTCAAAAGGACAACAAATGATGGACAGATGGCTGAAGAGAAAACAACAGAGGCAACATATGAGATTGCTTGGATACTTGAGAGAAACATGAAGGCATTCGCAGATGCGGAGATTGTCAAATATTGTTTTTTGGCCTCAGCCGAAATATTGTATGCTGATTTCACAAACAAGGAAGCTATTTTAAAGCAAATTTACCTCTACGGGATCGGTGTCCCCCCATGGGACGGTTGAGCTAACGTGCGCTAATGTGATTAGCATGACGTTTTAAGTAATACGAATATTTCCCAGGAATTAGACATATCTGATATGGGCAAAAAGCTTAAATTCTTGTTAATCTAACTGCACTGTCCAATTTACAGTAGCTATTAGTTGGTGAAAGAATACCATGCTATTGTTTGAGGAGAGTGCACAGTTATGAACTTGAAAATGTATTAATATACCAATTAGGCATATTTGGCCAGTCTTTTTGAACAGAAACGCAATGGATAATTGGATCAGTCTAAAACCTTGCACATACACTGCTGCCTACTAATGGCCAAAATCTAAATTGCACCTAAGCTGGAAATATACATTATGGCATTTCTCTTGCATTTCAAAGATGGAACAAAAAATAAATAAAAAAATATGCATGTTTTTTCTTTGTATTATCTTTTACCAGATCCAATGTGTTCTTTTCTCCTATATTAAATTCACATTTCCACAAACTTCTAAGGTGTTTCCTTTCCAATAATATCAAGAATATGCACATCCCTGCTTCAGGTCCTGAGCTACAGGCAGTTAGCTTTCGGTATGTCATTTTAGGCAAAACATTTTTTAAAAGGGTCCGATCCTTAAGAGGTCTTAAGGGACTGTAACTCTCAGACTCGACCAAAACAAGACATCGGTAAGCAACTGATTACTGACATATCCGTGGTGCCGTGTTTTAGTATTGCGCTTGATGATGTAAATGACACTGCCCAATTATATGTTTGGGTCCGCTTCTCTCAAAAGAGGAACTTGTGTTTATTGACCCTTCAGGGACAAACACGAGGAGAGGATATTCTGAAACAACTTGTTACATTTTTTGCTGATAACAATATTGACTGGTCAAATCTGGCACCTGTGGGCACTGACAGCGCCCCAAACATGCAAGGGAAGGAGAAGGGACTCATAGGCCTGATAAAAAAGAGAGAGGATATTCCCACATTTGCTACGTTTAATTATATCATTCATCAAGAAGCACTTGTGGCTAAACTCAAAGACTGTGACTTACAGAAAGTGATGCAGCAAGTCGTGCGCGTGGTCAACATTATTATTGCGAGGGCACTGAATCACCGGCAATTCCGACAGTTGCTGGAAGAATGGCAGACATAATACTGTGACTTGATATTTCACACTGAGCTGAGATGGCTGTCTCGTGGCAGAATTTTGAAAAGATTTCTCTCTCTCCTTCCTCAGATTCATGAATTTGTTGCAAGCAAAGACATCGAGGAGCCAGAGCTGGATGTCCCACAGTGGATATTAAAGCTTTTAACTGACATCACCTGCCACCTGAACACGGTGAATCTCCAGCTCCAAGGGGCAGATAAAACTCTGGGCAAAATGCTGTGTGTGGTCACATTTTGCATTTCAAAATAAAATCACCACACTGTTCATACCTGACAGACAGTTTGTTCCTTTGTGCATGTGTGTGTGTGTGTGTGTGTTGGCAGAGTTGAAGTTGGAATCAAAATTCAAGGAGTTTTTTAAATGTTTATTTGATCCCCTTTTCTCTCCAATCTCGTGGTATTAGTTTGTGAAAGAATAACAGTGTAGTTACTATCTTGTCTCATCGCTAAAACTCCTGTACGGGCTCGGGAGAGACGAATGTCGAAAGCCATGCGTCCTCCGAAACATAACCCAACCAAGACGCACTTTCAGATGGTTCTTAACACAGCGCGCATCCAACCCGGAAGCCAGCCGCACCAATGTGTCAGAGGAAACACCGTACACCTGACGACCTAGCGCGCACTGCGCCCGGCCCGCCACAGGAGTCGCTGGTGCGCGATGAGACAAGGATATCCCTACCGGCCAAACACTCCCTAACCCGGGCGACGCTAGGCCAATTTTGCGTCGCCCCACGGACCTCCCGGTCGCGGCCGGCTGCGACAGAGCCTGGGCGCGAACCCAGAGTCTCTGGTGGCACAGCCCTAGACCACTGCGCCACCCGGGAGGCCGAGTACAAGGAGTTTTTAAACTTAATTGAGAACCTCTCATGTGCCAGTGTCATCTCTGACACAAGTCATCACAGCCCTCTGTCCTGACCGTGCTGGAATAGAGAGTGAGATAGTGGAGCTGCAGGCAAATTACACAGGTGAACTAAGATCAGGTTTTACACATTTCTGGAGCCTTGTGTCAGACAGAGTATCCACTTCTGAAGTAGTGTGTGCAAAATTAGACATTTTTTGTCAGCACTTATTCATGTGAAGCAACATTTTTAACAAGGAACATTGTAAAACAAAAACAGAGAAACAGACTGACCAATGCACACCTGGATTGCCTGACAAGGATAGCAACAGAAGACTATACATTTAGAATGAATTCAGTCAAGGAGCAGAAGGGACACTTTCACTCATCAAACTACTAAGGTAACCCTTAATATGAGTTTTATACATTTGATGTAGCCTATTTGATGTGTGTATGTATATATGTGTGATTTGCTGTACATCAAATCAATTGCATGTGCTCTATTGCACTCTAATGATAATTGATAATATTGGAAGAAAATGTACAACAAATTAAACATCTGTGCTGCCCTCTGAATGATTGTCTCAACCCAAAGTGGCCCCATTACAAAAACATTGTGAGTAACACTGGTCTAAAGTATACTGTGAAAAGCTCAAAGTACAGAGAACGAATCGAGCTGGAGTATCCAACACTGTCCTTTGAAGAGAGGCATGAGGACAGCAGAATGTTGTTGATTATGGGAGTAAGAGAAAAGCCCAGTGCTCCTGGATGTGAGGCTCTGGGAGCCCATGTCATCCTGTAAAGGACTCTTCAGTCAGTCTGAGGCTCTGCCGCTGCCTTGGCCCTGTATGGTCTCATTGGCATTCATCAACACGCGGCCAGTAATAGAGAAAACACATCGCTCTGGACGACAGCCTACCGTTCATCTGCCATTTGTTCGCTCTTCGTTCGCTTGCTGACGGTAGGTGTCTGATGCCTGGCATTTTCTCTGGTTTCTACATGTAGAATCAGTTTGCAAATTATGGCCGGCACTCTATTGAGAGGTGCTAAGTACTCATTGTGCTAACGCTAGTTGCAATGCAACTCTCCCCAATGTGTGTACTGCCTGCCTGGATACACACACACATTAACACTGCCCTGGCACTAACCCTGAGAGAGCCATCTCCCTCCCTGGCCCCCTCCTATCATCAACATCATCATCGCCACACTGAGCTGTATCACTGGCAGGTTTCCCATCACAAGCTCCACACACACACACACACACACACAACAAAAAAATCTCTCCATGGCTGATGTTTATAACGGCCTATCAATTGGCCAAAGTCAAAAAACTAAGCTGGTGGCTATGTTCCTTTAAAAGAGCACAGTAATGTCCAGGCCATTACCTTGGAGCAATTTAAAGGTGGCCTGAGTTCATCTTCCAGTGGATGAACACCAATGGGGAGGGGACATAATAATAAATTCTGCTGGATTAAAAGTGACACTCTGGTCTGGGTAGTTAGTCAGTAGTGGCTATAGTGACATCTCACATCTCTGGCCCATGCTTAAGGGGAGAATCAATGACAGTTGTTCCTAAAGCGGCTGGAGCTCATTGTTGAATAAAGATAATGTCCTTCATGATGGGAGTGTTTGGGTCAGTGACTGTAGAGAAACAGTCAAAGAGGTGCCCAAACATTTTTATCCATAGAATGGTCCTTTGGAAGAATGATAGTTGACATCGCAATTTGTATCTAAAATTAAAATTGAGAAATAATTAAATCAAACTTGGCATATGACATTTTTGGCCATACCCGGGCCTCCTATAAGACTCCACAATATTTAATCTGTAGGTGCTACAAAGCAAAAATGTGTGTCATATAAAGCTTTACTGTTTGCCTGTAATATGAGTAGTACTTTTATTTCAATATTATAATTGTTTACATCAATTTATGAATATTGAAAAATATTAACATGAGTATTGAAAAAATGTCATATTTGATTTGGCAAATGTTTCTATTTATTAGTAGAACATAATATACTTTATGGATATATCAAAGTTACAGAGTGCGATCTCTGCTAGTTTTAAAGTTCTGCACCATTTAATACAGAGAAATTGGCATAGTAGGCAATGTAACCAATCACAGCGCTCCTTTAACTTCTATCATTTCACATCCTACAAATCACCAGTAGCGGGCAACCATTTTGAATCCATTTTCACATTCAGTCTGTTGGTGATGCTTACAAATTGGATCATAACTCAACAAGGTGCAGAGATCCCACTCTGGAACTGGAACTTTGATATTATTTCAGGAGTATATTATGTTCAACAATATATTGAAAAACTAGCCAAATCAAAAATGATGATCTTTCAATATTCATGTTAATATTTTTCAACAAATGTCAAATATACTGTATGTGAACAATCCTTCCTCCAATGGACCATTCTATGGATAATATTTCGTGAAGATCCCCCAAATAATGGTATTCTTTAGTCCTGTTTCGTGAGGATTCACTCAAAACCAGTGACACAGACCCATCACTCAACCCAACCCGATAAGGACCAACCCTGGTGACTACCTTTTATTATGTTATGTTTATTCTAAAATACAGGATGAATGATGGTGATATTTCAGTAAATTATTCCATTAGAACCAGATGCACTGCTGCAGGACAAAGCAGTGTGGTTATACATCACAGTCCGTGACATGTAGAATCAATCAAAATGGAAAATACAGCAGCTATTAGCTAGAGAGAAAGAGAAGCGAAGAGGGGACCTTCCAAAAAAAATTGAGATTGAGGGAGAGAGTGAGCCATCGCATAGAGAGAGTCAGAGGGCAAACAGACACAGGACTCTTGGTCTGAAATCAGACAAAATGTACTCACACTATCAAACATTGTTAGTTCGTGTGACAATGTGAACCAGAACAATACAAAGAAAAGGTGCTCTCACTGGTAGGGATTTCATTGCATAGGGTGATCATGCAATTTCCCATAATGTCTTCATCTAATAGAGCAGGGATTTGTGAGATTATGTTGTTGGTATATCCTATTCATCTGTGACCCCTCCCCTCCTCCATCCTCTCTCTCATTGCTCATTAAAACAGTGACATTGAGACCTATGAATGTCATCACTGTTACATGTGATTCCCCAGGCACTGGAGGACTGTGACATCCCAGCAGCCCCAGCGCCTTACTATATATCCTTGCAACATGGCTGCTGACAGGATGCTTGACAGGCCAATTATGCCATCAGCCAATCCATAACCAATTAAATCTTACATCAAATAAAGATGAACAAATTATGCCTCTATGGAGGCTGCATTGTGCCTGTAATATTGTAAAATCAGCCTTCATTCTATTTCAGTGATTAAGAATACAACCAGTTCCATATAGGAGCAGCTCCAGTAAATCTACACACACTCTGGATCAAGCCATCAGTCACCGTCAAATCTTCACACAGAAGCTATAACTATAAACCAATCCCACTCAGGAGCTCCAGCCATCATCCAATCCTAACGTAGAAACTTCAGCCGTCCCCCTATCCTCACAGACTATAAGCCTCCTTTCCCCCATGTTTTCTATTCCAAGGCGATGCTGGAGAGTGAGAGCAACACCAATTTGATTATGGTGGGACTAATTAGACAGCACTAGGGACCGCAATGTACTGTAATACCACCAGTACGCACCACACACACACAGGGGAGAGTCTACAGAGTAGCTGCCTCTCCTAAATGAATTATTGAGCACTAGGAGTAGGGTTGGAATAGACTTCGCGCTTGTTTGTTTTTGTTGTACCGTCTTACTCTTCCCCGCCACGACATACACAGACCATTGCATGCGAGACTGGGTTGTGTTGTAAACTGAGATGTTTAGATAATGTCTGATGAGAGGGGAGTGTTCTGGAAAGGACGGGGATGTAGGCTAGCTGTGTGAGGTAAGCCAATAGTGAGTGCCTAGCGACAGCCTAAGGCTCTGGTCGCAGATGGTAAAAGAAGTAAAAACAGGAAGTGAGCAGGATGTTTAAAGAAAGGTATTTTGTGTGAATGGGTGTCCTTGGTGATTGAAGTAGACTACAGAAGACTGTCATGCTTCTGGGGAAGAACATTGCCCACACATTCAGTGATCATTACTTCGCCTTCCCCTTGTTCAGATAGCAACCACAACTTTTCCTGAACAACTGGTTGCTGGTGTGCAGTTTATTCTCCAAGAATAAAGCAAATAGGGGGGGGGGGGGGGGGGGGGGGGGGGCAAGTGTGTGTGTGTGTGTGAGAGAGAGAGAGAGAGAGAGTGACTGTGTGTGAGAGAAATAAAGACAGATAAATAAAGAGATAGTAATTCATGAGGAAAGGTTGATCAGATTGGGACACTTCAGGCATGGAGAAACACTTGCACAACTTATTGTCATGCTCTAGCATTGCGGCAGCAGCAGCAACCTTCTTAGTTCCTGACAGGCTCACATGTCCCTCTGTGGCACGGATGTTGGTGATTACAGTGTTAGAGGCCTGCTGGTAGTAGTCTCTGAATAACGATGTGACAAAGTGCTTCAAACATGCTATTTGTAGAAGATTAGATCCACATACTGGGACCCATTGTAATCATCATCAGTACCTGCTGCTAGGAACACAGCTAGGGTTGCAGAGCTATGGGTAATTTACTAAAAGTTCCTATGTAATTTTGGTCATTAAAACAGGTAATCTATGGCAATCTAAGGTAACTTTGGCAATTTATACTAGAATATCTTAAAACATCTATTCATATATAATTTAATGTATGTAAACACCAATGGTATTCAAAGTTGATGGTTTATATTTAGGATAATGTTTTACAGCTTTGTCATTCTTTTTTGTGTTTTAAAATGTTATTTAATGATTTTATATTTTACATGTGATAAGGCCACACAGAGCACCAGAGATTATAGACACCTGTGATAATCTGAAGTACCCAAGAAGGCCACTAATGTCATTTTATAAAAGTCCCAAAATACCTTGAAAGTTACCAAAATGCTGGTAGTTTACTGGTAAACTTCAAACGTTTCCAGTAATATACACTCCCTTTGAAACCCTAATCACAAGACAAGCTCTATCAGATGCGTGAAGCTTGATGAAGATGCATATAACTGTACTGGGCCTGCAGGACCTCAATATGCTTTTCACATCACGTTGACTGGTGTACATATCTAGCCCACTAAGCTCTCTACCTCTATGATGTCAGAGTTCTCATTGCAAGTGAGATCAATAGGATCTCAGCAGCGGTGGCATAGTTTGGGAGTGGCTAGCTCAACATGCTCTCTCCAGCTGGGTCGTTCTACAAAAAGAGTGCATTCGATATTCTAGATAGAAATTGTGAACCAATATATAAAGTGCCCTTTAATATTGACTACATGGAGAATTCAATAAAGCTGTTTTTTTAAATGAATAAAGGCTTGCTAAAGTGCCACAATTCAGTGTAACTTCTAGGAAGATTTCAACCCACTTAATGAAATAAAATCTCAAAGTTTCACAACCATTGCAAAGCCCTAGTTATTTTGTTGCTTTGACAGTCATTTCTGAAGATCATTATTTCTTTCATGTGATTAGTGATTCATTAACGTTTGTCCCTCATTTTAAGTTCAACCCTGTTACATGAACTGAACTCTTGTTTTAAAATGGTGAAACTATTGCTTTTCTATTATTATTTTGCGCCATTTTCTCAACAGGTCGAGCAAAACACATTTAACACTGTTACCCATAGATCGAGAGGTAGCATTTTTTTTCTGAAGCTTGCATTCAATTGCCACTCCCTGTCACAAGGGGATTTAGGGATGATTTAAGATGAAATCGCCAACTCTGTTGTTACGGTCAACACTTACTATAAGTACATGTATATATAGTGCAAGTCAAAAGTTTGGACAAACCTACTCATTCAAGGGTTTTTCTTGATTTTTACAATTTTCTACATTGTAGAATAATAGTGAAGAAATCAAAACTATAAAATAACACATATGGAATCATGTAGTAACCAAAACAAAGTGTTAAACCTTGAAAGCTTTGCACACTCTTGGCATTCTCTCAACAAGCTTCATGAGGTAGTCACCTGGAATGCATTTCAATTAACAGGTGTGCCTTGTTAAAAGTTAATTTGTGGAATTTCTTTCCTTCTTAATGCGTTGGAGCCGATCAACTAACCGGTGCCCCTGCACATTAGTTTAAGACATGAAGGTCAGTCAATACGGAACACTTCAAGAACTTTGAAAGTTTCTTCAAGTGCAGTTGCAAAAACCACCAAGCGCTATGATGAAACTGAATCTCATGAGGACTGCCACAGGAAAGGAAAACCCAGAGTTACCTCTACTGCAGAAGATACGTTCATTAGAGTTACCAGTCTCGGAAATTGCAACCCAAATAAATGCTTCACAGAGTTCAAGTAACAGACACATCTCAACATCAACTTTTCAGAGGAGACTGCGTGAATCAGGCCTTCATTGTCAAATTGCTGCAAAGAAACCACTTCTAAAGGACACCAATAATAAGAAGAGACTTGCTTGGGCCAAGAAACTCGAGCATTGGACATTAGACCGGTGGAAATCTGTCCTTTGGTCTGATGAGTCCAAATTTGAGATTTTTGAATCTAACCACTGTGTCTTTGTGAGACGCAGAGTCGGTGAACAGATGACCTCCGCATTTGTGGTTCCCACCGTGAAGCATGGATGTGGTGTGATGGTGCTTTGTGGGTGACACTGTCAGTGATTTATTTAGAATTCAAGGCACACTTAACCAGCATGCCTACCACAGCATTCTGCAGTGTATATATTACCTCAACTAACCGGTGCCCCTGCACATCGACTCTGTACCGGTACCCCCTGTATATAGCCTCGCTATTGTGAATTTTACTGTTGCTCTTTAATTATTTGTTATTTTAATTTCTTATTTTTCTTTAGGTATTTTTCTTAAAACTGCATTGTTGGTTAAGGGCTTGTACGTAAGCATTTCACTCTAAGGTTGTATTCGGCGCATGTAACAAATACAATTTGATTTGATCTACCAACGCTTTCCAGCACAGCTATGCCTTAAGATTTAAAACTTCTCAAACAGCCTAATTCCCACAAAGTGATTAATACTGCGGTTATACTACACTCCCAACTCCTCCTCCTAGCTCTTCCTTTCAGCTGTCAGCAGATACAGAACGTCCACCAGCTCCATGGTCCAGGGGAAAGAGAGCAGAGGACCTGGCAACAGCAGCAGAAGAACATCTGGTGGACCAAGCTCTGTCAGCTTCATCCCCCCACACTCTGCTCT
Source organism: Oncorhynchus mykiss (assembly GCF_013265735.2). NCBI lineage: Eukaryota > Metazoa > Chordata > Actinopteri > Salmoniformes > Salmonidae > Oncorhynchus > Oncorhynchus mykiss. Next base: position 68,898,773 of record NC_048581.1, read on the forward strand.
CCCCTCTCCCGCCAGCCATTAGCACTATATCACAGCTTATCTTCCTGGCCCATCGCCACTACGTACCACACCGCCCCCATCAGCATGGAGACAGAAACACCTGCTGCCTCAATTATGCAAAAGGTGTGAATTAAACATGAGCTTACCGCACAGGAAACACTGTGTGCACACACGTGTGTTCATCCTAGTGCGCAAAGACACACATACACAAACTATTACAGCATAGAATCAAATACTGATCATACAAAAAGATGTTCGTTACAGGCGTTTCTATGTGAGATTTGACCATTGTAGCAACAAACATTGCTAAGGAGGAGTCTCTGCAAGACAGTATAAGCCCTCACTGTCACCCGTCATATAGACATTCACGGAATAATAAAGTTAGCTCAGGCCGTTGTTGCTGCTGGTGATGATGATGAAAGTAGAAGGTGATGAGGAATATTGCCATCACTACCAACTTAAGAACAAAAACAGCATAGTGTGGGAGTTGAACCTCGAGCCAAAGGCTGAGCTGATTCCTTCTCTCTACCATGCCCTTTATTTATCAACCTTGGTAAGTGGGGCATAGTGTGTGGTGTGAGGAGCTCTGGGGGCATGCAATGGGGGACACACACAAACTCTCACTCTCCCACACACAGCTGATGTTCAGTGCTACTGGCCTGGAGGCCAAAGAATCAGACGCTGCTGATGCAACCTTTTGCACAGTCTCAGTTGTTGTTTAAGTATTTCAATTCAAATACACAGCACCCCTTCCCCTATACCAGATAAACAGCCAGCCAACCATCCAGCCTGGCTGACATCTGAAGGTCGTAGAGTTCATACAGACTGCAGAAACCCGGGATCTATTAGGCCCATAAGATTGATTAAACCGGCATATAGCCCTTAAAGCTGGAATCCATAGCTGATACATCCATTTTGGGACTTCCCAATTAATGATATACCCTACCCCATTGGAGTGGTACACTACGAAGCAAGCTAGATCTACTCCGGCTTTAATAAAGTTAGCCAGCTTCAGTTAGCTTCACATTCCATGTCAGGCTTCATCCGTAGTACGACGGTGGATACCACTTGTTGGCCTGCCGCAGACTCTTGGAGGCTTGTAACTGCGAGTGCATGTCACACATGCAGGTTGTCTGGAGTTGAACCCAGAGTTGACCAAAGTTACCTAGCTAAGTCCTCAAACCTGATTCATAGTATAGGGCTCTGAACCCAAAATAAAAGCTTGTTTACATCAATGACTAAGCAAATATAAACAAACCTGTATAGCCTCAAAACACAGTTAAAACTATAATGTTGATATCATGGATTTTCAGTCCTTGCATCCATAGCTCTGTCTATGAATTTGGCAGTGGTTACATTTACTGTTGTTTTATTTCTTTACCTACCTATTGTTCACCTAATACCTTTTTTGCACTATTGGTTAGAGCCTGTAAGTAAGCATTTCACTGTAAGGTCTACTACACCTGTTGTATTCAGCGCACATGACAAATAAACTTTGATTTGATTCTCCAGGCCCATCCCTCAGCTTTTTACCAACACACAGGCCGGGTGGCCACTTTGTTATTGCTTCAATAAAAGGAGTCTTGCTAGAGGTAGGGGTCCATGTCTGTACAGTGGGGTTAAATGACTTGCCATGCCACTCACAACCAGCTATGTGAGAGGCATTGGCATTTATCAATAACAGAAAGCAGACTTGACCAACGCTCAAAGCCAAATGGCATATGTGACGAGCCCCAGTAAGGGATGGACACTGCCTCCTCTGTATGACAGTGTAATCACTCCAAGAAATATGTAGGAATAATAAAAGGGCACGACATTTTACATTGAATTATAGCTAGAACAACCGGTATAATTACCGGACACCGCAAGTATGCCATTTTGTTATCCGAGACAAAAAAGTAGTGATATAATAAATGGTAAATACCACCATAAAATTGGGTTGCTGGAATCCATAGCTGATACATCCATTTTGGGACTTCCCAATTAATGATATACCCTACCCCATTGGAGTGGTACACTACGAAGCAAGCTAGATCTACTCCGGCTTTAATAAAGTTAGCCAGCTTCAGTTAGCTTCACATTCCATGTCAGGCTTCATCCGTAGTACGACGGTGGATACCACTTGTTGGCCTGCCGCAGACTCTTGGAGGCTTGTAACTGCGAGTGCATGTCACACATGGCTAGTTGAACACCTAACTCTTCAGAGACAATGCTGAAACATCAGTTTGAGTAAAAGGCAGAACAAAAACACAAGAAATAAAAATAAATACACGAGAAAGTAAGAAGCTATAAATACACAGTTGAAGTCAGAAGTTTACATAAACTAGTTTTAATGCAACCACTACACAAATTTCTTGTTAACAAACTATAGTTTTGGCAAGTCGGTTAGGACATGCTTTTTACGTATGTAGGTAAAAAGCATGTCCTAACCGTCTCTGTTTATCATAAATGATAACCTTACCACTATACATAGCTACCTCTCACTCCAGTATCCCTGTATATTGTAAATATGGTATTCACACACACACATACATACATACATATGTACACACTTACACACTTCAAATACCATATTTACAATATACAGGGATACTGGAGTGATAGAGGTAGCTATGTATAGTGGTAAGGATATAATTTATGATAAACAGAGTAGCAGCCAAGTAAATGATGGTACCAGTAATCCATGGGCGAATCAGTGCCACATTTTCATTTATGCCAAAATCAAATAAGTTATCTTGCAAATTCAGCAGGCTATGGTGTGAAATAGGCTTTTATAAGTGTAGTCTTTATTTTATTACTTATCATTAATGCATTCTTTGGTGTGCTTATCAATGCACAATCACATTTTTCCAACTCCTATTGCTTCGTCTGTGGAACAGCTTGATATGTTCTAGCCATAGACATACACTATTTATGCAAAAGTATGTGGCCACTCCTTCAAATTAGTGGATATTTCAGCCACACCCATAGCTAACAGATGTTTAAACATCAGCACACAGCCATGCAATCAAAGACAAACATTGGCAGTAGATTGGCCTGACTAAAGAGCCCAGTGACTTTCAACATGGCACATCATAGGATGTCACCTTTCCAACAAGTCAGTTTGTCAAATTTCTGCCCAGCTAGAGCGTGCTGCGATTGTGAAGTGGAAACGTCTAGGAGCAACAACGGCTAAGCCGCGAAGTGGTAGTCAACACAAGCTCACATAATGGGACAGCCGAGCGCTTTAGTGCGTAGCGCATAAAAATAGTCTGTCCTGGGTTCAACACTCACTACAGAGTTCCAAACTGCCTCTGGAAGCAACATCAGCACAATAACTGTTTCTCTGGAACTTCATGAAATGGGTTTCTATGGCCGAGCAGCAGCACACAAGCCAAAGATCACCATGCGCAATGCCAAGCTTCGCCTAGAATGCAGTTAAGCTCACCGCCATTGGACTCTGGAGCAGTGGAAACGGGTTCTCTGTAGTGATGAATCAAGCTTCACCATCTGGCAGTCTTATGGACAAATGTGGGTTTGACCGGATGCCAGGAGAACACTACCTGCCCCAATGCATAGTGCCAACTGTAAAGCTTGGTGGAAGAGGAATAATGGTCTGGGGCTGTGTTTCATGGTTCAGACTATGGGCTTTGGGATGAATAGGAAAGCCGACTGAGAGCCAGGCCTAATCACCCAACACCAGTGCCGGACTTCAGAAATGCTCATGGCTGAATGTAAGTAAGTCCCGGCAGCAATGCTCCAACGTTAGTGGAAAGCCTTCCTAGAAGAGTGGAGGCTGTTATAGCAGGAAAGTGGGACCAATTTCATATGAATGCCCATGATTTTGGAATGAGACGTTCGATGAGCAGGTGGCAACATACCTTTGGTCATGTATAATCCATAGAAGGGTTTTGGAACCTCTAACCCTGGCAATTTGACTGTTAAATCTACAATATGTAACTTTTTGGGTGACCTGACCAAATTCACGTAGGAAATGTGAGTTATAGATCTGTCACTCTCATTGAAAGCAAGTCTAAGAAGTGGTAGATGTGTTCTATGTGCACCATTTCTATGCTTCACATTTGTAAGTTTATTTTTTGTGTCTTCTACTTTTGTTTTCATACAACAGCTTCAAACAGCTGAACATGTTTTTGAAAATGTGGTTATGGAAAATATATTCCACAGTGGTTTAGATGGTAAAATGACTGCCTGTTTTGTCACAAACTGAAATTAGGCAAAGTATTAGAATTTTTGCAACCAGGAAATGGAGGAGCGATTTCTGCAGTGCCCCTTTAAACAACTCATGCTTACGATAGCAATGGCTGCCAGGCTTGAACTGAATGGGAACTGCCATCTATTGATTATAGGTCTATGGTTGGTTGCAGCTGTCAGTCAGCCTTTAGCAAATTTCTAAATTCAAAATCAGGCAAAAAATGTACAGTTTGAGATTAAATGCTGTCTTTAACTAAATGTATAATGTATTATAAAAAAAATATACTACACACAAAAAAACATTGGATTCATAAAATAATTAAACAGTCATACTCCTCAAATAAAAGGGGATGATGACACAATCTTTGCAAGATGGAGGGTATTTGATTTCTTTGGTCATCAACTCGGGGCTCAGACACTTAATTTAGGATAAATGGAGTTAGCCTGCCGTGCAGCAGGTTAGTTCTGAAGGATTCGTTGCCATAGAAATTTACCTGGCTAAAAGGTGAGCCACTTTTGTGGTACAGGTTGTCTGGAGTTGAACCCAGAGTTGACCAAAGTTACCTAGCTAAGTCCTCAAACCTGATTCATAGTATAGGGCTCTGAACCCAAAATAAAAGCTTGTTTACATCAATGACTAAGCAAATATAAACAAGCCTGTATAGCCTCAAAACACAGTTAAAACTATAATGTTGATATCATGGATTTTCAGTCCTTGCATCCATAGCTCTGTCTATGAATTTGGCAGTGGTTACATTTACTGTTGTTTTATTTCTTTACTTACCTATTGTTCACCTAATACCTTTTTTGCACTATTGGTTAGAGCCTGTAAGTAAGCATTTCACTGTAAGGTCTACTACACCTGTTGTATTCAGCGCACATGACAAATAAACTTTGATTTGATTCTCCAGGCCCATCCCTCAGCTTTTTACCAACACACAGGCCGGGTGGCCACTTTGTTATTGCTTCAATAAAAGGAGTCTTGCTAGAGGTAGGGGTCCATGTCTGTACAGTGGGGTTAAATTACTTGCCATGCCACTCACATCACAACCAGCTATGTGAGAGGCATTGGCATTTATCAATAACAGAAAGCAGACTTGACCAACGCTCAAAGCCAAATGGCATATGTGACGAGCCCCAGTAAGGGATGGACACTGCCTCCTCTGTATGACAGTGTAATCACTCCAATAAATATGTAGGAATAATAAAAGGGCACGACATTTTACATTGAATTATAGCTAGAACAACCGGTATAATTACCGGACACCGCAAGTATGCCATTTTGTTATCCGAGACAAAAAAAAAAAGTGATATAATAAATGGTAAATACCACCATAAAATATGTACTTACTTATAAAAAATAATTACACACAATTATTCAACTGGTAATGTTAGTTGGTTGACTACTCTGGCATAGAGCATATGTAGGCTAATGTAGCGAGGCCACTTTTGTATATCAAATACTTGAAGTATAAAAGAGGACGCACCTGGTTTGACGGTCTTCAAACGAATGGGCTCCCGAAAGTGACGAATGACAGCATGCGTGTCGCGGTTTGTAAGTCCACTGACGGGTGTTCCGTTGATCTCCAACAAAACGTCACCGAAATAGGGCATTGTACCGACGTGGCACAACATCACATCCAACTTCATCTGGCCCAGGTAAGGGAACTCTCCGTGTTCAGCACCCCCCAGCACCTCCACCACATTGCCGAATTCTCCGAGGCTTCCCCATGACACAGCACACTCCTGCACCTTGCTGGACCAATGTTTCTTCTTTTTCAGCGTTCTGGACATACTGTATATTTTTGATGTGGTTCGTCACTGATCTGAAAGGGTATCTTTGGATTTGCTTTGTTTCACAAGCACTAATGCAGGAGAAAATATGGGCGAACAGAGATTTCTGATATTGAGTTATTCACTGGATCTGGTCGGAGTTTAATTTCTCTGTTATAATTGAGAAATCACTTTTTCCCGGGTAATGTGTAAATACATGTTCTATTGTCCAAGAAACCACAGTAATGCTGGAGTAGCATGACTTCCAATAAAATTCACTATTCGGGCTACATGAGCTGGCAATTCCACTGAAAATACGTCCGTAATATTGCAAAACTCCCAATGGTCTTTGTGCGTAAAACAGTAAATAAGACAGCAATACAGTGCCTGCATAAATGCATCAATGTGTTTCAGCCTCCCCATCACCTTATCATAGGTTGGTTCTTCTTATTCTCCTAAACCTTTGGATGGAAGTTGTCAAAACAAGGTATCCACTCACCTCACCATAGACTGCGTGAGAGACAAATCTTCTCGGAGATTTGGGACATCGGAAGCCGTATATTTAGTGCGTCAACGAGAGTGCCTTTATATCTGTGACGGAAAACTGCTGGTGTCGTTATCACAGCATTCACTTAATGGTAATTTATTCTCGTTCTAGGTCGTAGTTCGCATCCCACACATTTTGATGATGACAAGCGCGACTGCATCCCTGGCCACAGGTTAAACACACCTGGCACAGTGGCAGCGCCAAGCAAAATGCGCGAATCCCGGAACGCCCATTTATGCAGATGTCATTGCGCTCCGCTCAAATCAACAACCTTTTACACGGGCTCCATCCCTCGGTGAATAGTAGCAGAATGAACACAAACAATTATTGCATACACATTATAGTGGGTCACTTTAGCAGTCTTGTACAATAGTAGGCTAGATAACGCAACGGTAAAGTAGTGTATAAATGTTTTGCCAACACATAAAATGGCATGTCAGCAAAATAATCAGACAAACTGCACAAATAAATCTGTGTTATAAACTAATAACTTAGTTTATACAAACTACGTATAACCCCTTTATACATCCTTAAGTTTTAACAAAAAATATAAATACATTTTGCATTCTTGCTCTCAATACAGACAAGGCCTACACTTATTGCATGGCAGAATTATTTGGGTGGAGGTTGAATTCTGTAATGGATAACAGGGAACTAAATACAGGCTACAGTTGCTGTTAAAATTCATACAATTTTGGACATAAATTGCTTATAATCCTAGTCTGTATTATTCCCTGTCTCCACAGTGCCACCCTCTGACTATTATATATATATATCACTTCAACCCAGCAGAAGTGGAAAGGTAAGGCACATTCATTCAATAAAAAATATTGTTATAAAGTAAATAGTTTAATCAGACCATATTGCCATTACTCTCTTCCCTGTGATACATATATTTATTTGCTAAACTGACAGGGACAGTTCAACAACAATGGGCCTAAATCAACCTCAACAAATTGCTGGCATCATGTGATAGTTAACTCACTTTGTAGTGGCAGAGAAGTCACGAAATGTAAAAAAAAAAAAATCCAGACACACTCAGATATTTATTTACTTACTCTCTGCAGTGCAGCCTATACGTTGTGTCACGTTCCAAAGTGCTTGCTTCTGCATACCAGCATTTATCTGGATGAAACATACCAAACACACATCTCACGATTGTTAGTGAGATGATGCCACCCTGGACATCGTATTTAATAATTCGTTGACTGGTGGAGGGTGGTGAGCAGCACTGCCATGATGATGCCTTTGGTGAGGTCTAGGAATTGACTCACTTACACCCAGTTCTGTTCTACCCACCCTGAAAAGCACAAAGACTCAATGATTAGTCAAACTCTGATACTTCTCTACATAATCTGTTAAACAGCAGCAATATATGCACCTAATAGTGTTGGTGTGGGAGGAAAAGGCAAAACTTTTTAAGACCAAGATCCGTGAAAATATGATTACCTTTTAACGTTGGCATGGACTCATTGCAGATGGCTTGACTATTAACATTTTTTTTCCCTTACTTCTTCAAAGCCTATTTCCACATAGTACATTTTAAACCACATATGGCCAGAATGATCACATTTGTGATCGTTTTAATGATAGCTACATATCAAGAAACAAAAATGTTTTTGTTTTTTTACAGAATATACAACTAGTCAAGATACAAAAACTTTGATAACAAATAAAACAAGCAGCATTTTAAATATTGCCAGAGCATAACTGATGAACTTTGGTATAAAGAGAAGAAAAAAAACAAGATAGTCAGCAATACAAAGCAAAGATGGCTTGGTAAAACATTTTTTTGCTTTAAACACAAATGCATGTCATGTGGACATAGTTGAGCTCCCATTAGAAAAAAGTCACTATACAAATCCATATATACACACTGAACAAAAATAACCACAACATGTAAAGTGTTATGTTTCATGGGCGGAAATAGAAGATCCCAGAAATTTCCCAAATGCACAAAAAGCATATTTCTCTCAAATTCTGTGCACAAATTTGTTTACACGCCGGTTAGTGAGCATTTATTCTTTGCCAAGATAATCCATCCACTTGACAGGTGTGGCAGGTCAAGAAGCTGATTAAATAGCATGATTACACAGGTGCACCTTGTGCTGGGGACAATAAAAGGCCACTAAAATGTTCAGTTGTGTCACAACACAATGCCACAGATGTCTCAATTTGAGGGAGCGTGCAATTGGCATGTTGACTACAGGAATGTCCAACAGAGCAGTTGCCAGATAATTTCTAAAGCATAAGATGCCTCCAATGTCACTTTAGAGAATTTAGCAGTACTTTTAACCGGCCACACAACCGCAGACCATGTGTAACCATGCCAGCCCAGGACCTCCACAGCTGGCTGATTGGCTGGGCCTGGCTCCCCAGTGGGTGGGCTTATGCTCTCACAGGCCCACCCATAGCTGCACCCCTGCCCAGTCATGTGAAATTCTTCAATTAGGGCCTCGTTAATTTAAATAAGTTGACTGATTTCCTTCTATGAACTGTTACCTAGTACAATCATTGAAATTGTTGCATGTTGCTTTTATATTTTTGTTCAATATAAAATCCAACATTCAGTAGAGCAAACCCACTATGGACTCAGATTAGAGAACTGTTTCTACCGGATACATGGAGTGCGCAAAAAAAATAATACAAATAAAATTAAAAGTGATTAAGCTATCGGCAACAATTACTACCTTGAATTGAAATGCTTTAATTATCCAGAAGAAAATGTAATATGTGTATTAGCTCTATTCATGCCAATACTGAATCCAGTGGCATGGGGTTGGAATGATTTATTTTGGTATACAAGGGATGACCTGGTTTATAGAACTTCCAAACCATGGAAAAGAAGCCACAACAAAAATCAATTGTGTACAAGAATCATGTGCAAATTTGTTAAGTCACGTACCACAGAGACATAACAGTTTGAGACCAACTGCAACATTGACAAAAGGAGTCCTTTTTGAACAAACTCAAAATATGAAAATGTACCAGATGCATTATCAAGCAAAGTCACACGGAATGTCTTATCAAAAAGTTACGATTTTAGCATGAATGCATTGTGTAACTAAGAAACAATCCTACATGGAAATGTATAACTGTCAATATGGTAGAGGCAGGAATAAAAGCATAGTAGTTGACATACACGTAAAAGTGAAAGTGTACACGAGAGAGAAGAAATGCATTCATGTTTGGCTGAATCGGAAGTGCAATAATTGTGAGATTTCAAAAATGTGAAAAAGAATGACTAAAGGACGGATTCAACCAAACCTGTCAGGGCAATCTTCATGTAGTATCTTTGTTTGTATAGCCTTCACACATCTACATCTTATTCTGAAGTATCTATGTTCCATTGCCAAAATTATTATTTTATTCGAGCAAAGGAAACAGGTGTGATTTAAATGAAAGACAACCCTTAAACATCTTGGTTTTAGCTAGATTAAATTTGTACCAACATTTTGGGCCAAATCCTGACTTGAGATCTACATGCTTTCCACAATGTTGAGGAATTCTACCATATCAAGTTATGAATCACCCTGGAGTGACTACAAACATTCTGACATACACACAAAAAACAAAACTAACTTACTGCAGGTTAGGACAAAAATAATTCCAACTACCTTCTTAGGGTTTGAGGGACGTAGTTATGAATATACATAAACGTTTAAATCCATACAATACATTCTTCACAGTACCAAGGTTAAATCTGTCCAGTATTGATGAAATTAGGGGTAAAGGCATATATTATCCATTAGGAATCTAAAATGGCATACACACTGCATAATAAAACACACCACGTATGAGGTAAGTGCCTGTAAAATAAGCGTTTGAGAGGAAATGATCAGTGCATAAGTGATTAGAAACCATAAGGTTACCCGATGGAGGGTTACCGAGAATGCCTGTTGAAAACCATTAGAGGCCACCTGAACCATGATTATCAAAATAATGTGCAATACCCAATATTTTCTTTGCTTCGATAGTGTGTTTTCATACAAAAAAAACATGAGTAACTATCGGTACGACTGCCTCTTTGACCCAAGGCAAAACAATCTTAGCTTAAGAGACATAGATAACAGGTGAAAATTATATCTCACACACATCTAGTGTCATTGTCTCTGGGTTTGCATAAAAGTAGACGATTACAGTCAATATGGATGGCTAGAGGGGGGATTCATTCAGTGATCCTATAGGTATGTACCACTCACTGCTGAACAAGAAACAACTGGGGTCTCTTTGACCCCTCTAGTCCTGGACGAGAGGAAGCTATGTCCTGGACTTGTAACTTAAATCACTAAGGCTGCTCCAACAAGACTGTACCAAAAATGTGGCATCTGCAAGCAGAAAGCACAATAACTGGGGCATCCATCAACACTGCTGCCATTCCACCTTCCAGACAGTACGTCATGAGAGCACGTTCAAATGTGTGACATCTTAAAACTCAAAAAGGCAGCATCCAACATGGCTCTTTGACACAAACATTCATAGCTTCCTCTAGAATGAGAGGGTGGAGGGAATCAGGGGGCATCATTCACCTGTTCAGTTCTCAAGCCCTAGATATGGTCCTTTTTCAAAATCATAGTAGCAAATAGTCTCTGCGTGACTGAAATAATCTAAATATACAAGAAAGCATTTTTGGCAGAGTGGTTTGGCAGAGCTTTATGTGAGGGCTTGGATGTGCTCCTGAGACGTAGTCCTATAAGAGGCACTTCTGTGGTACTGTGTGCTCTGAGGAAGAGAGAGCTCCACCTCCACACTCCTCCCCTCCCTGCATAGGGAGTTGTGTGCACAGTCACTGGCTGCTGTGACAGACCTGGTCGTGGCATTGTAGACAAGTCCTCCCCTTTGCCCCAAAACAACCTTGGGGGGGAACATCTGCAGAGACTAAACAGACATCAAATAAAAAAAATGTGATTGTATTTGTCTCATGTGCCAAATACAACAGGCCTTACAGTGAAATGCTTACATTACTCAACAGAAAGGATATGCACCCATAAAGAGGAGCTCAGACTTGAACATGTCGGTGTCTGAAAGTCTGCGAGCTCATGGGTCAGTTCATTGTCAGTTCACAGTATGTCTGAGGTCACTGTTAGATATCAGGTCTGTGAGATCACTTTCCAAACATATCTCTGTGAGCTCACTGTTGACATGCATGCCACTAAGGTCTGTCAGACAGTCTGTAGCTGATCTCTCACCGGTGCTATAGTGTTGTTCCGGGGGCCAGAGGGCTTTGCTCAGCCTCTTGGTGAGGAAGACTGAGGAGTTGTGGCTGGTGAGGAAAACTGAGGAGTCCAGGTTGTTGATGAGGCTCTCCAGGGCTGTGTCCTCATGCTGGCCTCTCTGCTCCCCATAGGGCTCCTTGGGAAGGTGGGTCATGATGCCAGAGAGACCCTTGTCCAGGGGGTCATCCTCGGCCAGGTAGGCGTAGTACTCCCGGGTCCGAGAGTACATGTTAGCATTGTCGTAGCAGTCCGAGCAGATGACCAGCGGCCCTGCACCACCTGTTGAGGACAATCTATTTCATCAAACTCTTGCTTTATAACAAACCCAACTCTCTGATGGAGACATATACCTTTCAGCAAAGCCTTTCAACAAACTGATGAAAAAGCCATTTAAGAGGATACATACAAGAGATGAATAAGTTGTTTGTTGGTTCTCATAACTAAACCGACCTGTCGACACCACAGCTAGTCCCTCACGGGGCTGCCCAGGATGGAAGATGCTTTGTCCCATGAACAGAGAGCCCACGCGGCAGTGCAGCATCCCGTTGGCCTCGGTGTCCACCTCGCTGCCTGTGTCACTGTAGCACACACCTGGACAACACACAAACAGGATGGTGACTCACTCCACCTTCTTTTCACTGGTCAGGTGCAATGGTTGACCCGTCATTTAAAATTCAGAATAAGTTCAAGTTAGTTGGAAACAGATCTATGAACTGATATATAAATACAATAATTGACATCAATCCATTCGTTTCAATTTAAGCTATTACATAAAATACTTGCTAAAAAGAAGAATGCTCAATATATGAATCATTGAACAGTCAGCCTTGTGCAGACTCTGCCACGAGGAAACAGAGTCAATACATAATATTTTCTGTCCATCGGTGGTTCGCTTTTGGAGTCAGGTCCAGGAATGGTTGTAACGTCATAATGTCAGAGTTCAGATGGACCTGCAAACTGTATTGTTAGGGGATCTGAAAAACCACGATCAAAGTATTGATTTTTAGGGCAATATTGGTAGAAAAAGGAAATTAGGATTACATGCATATTTAACTACATGAAGTAATGTCCGTTAGTTTACTCCAATCAGGGTAGGGATGGTAGGGTTGGGCGAAGAATTTTTTTTTTATATATATATTTTTTTATCATCACAAAAATGAAAGGGGGATTAGAAATGATGCAAACAATTAAATTGATAACCCAAAATCCATCTGCAATATTAAGCTGATCTACCCCCTATAAAAAATATCAGAATAACAGTCGGACTGAGTACAAAAACAGATAATTACATTGTAATGTCCACAGATGAAAGGGCCACAAATGAAGGAGATGGATGGTGAATCTGGGAAGTAAGTATAGTTAAAGTTACCATCAGTTCCCGTGTGGAAGTAGCCAGTTCCCGTGTGGACGTAGCCAGTTCCCGCGTGGATGTAGCCAGTTCCCTTGTGGACGTAGCCAGTTCCCTTGTGGACGTAGCCAGTTCCCTTGTGGACGTAGCCAGTTCCCTTGTGGACGTAGTCAGTTCCCTTGTGGACGTAGCCAGTTCCCTTGTGGACGTAGCCAGTTCCCTTGTGGACGTAGCCAGTTCCCTTGTGGACGTAGCCAGTTCCCTTGTGGACGTAGCCGTTGGACAGTGGTGGCATGAGCTGCTGGTGGCTCCCTGCTTCAGAGTTGCTGTATCCCTCCTGAGGCTCAGACAGCGTTCCCTGAGAGGACAGGTTTGCTGGGGATGTCTACCGGCAGGTTCAGGTTGGTCTGAGTTGGTGATGCTGTAGTCCTCGCTCTTCCTTCGCATGTGGTAGATGACGATGACCCAGACCAGCGAGGTGCCCACCACGATCACCATGATGCCCACCGTGTTCCAGCTATCCTGGTCGTAGCCGCCCGCAGTGTCGCAGTTGGGAGACACGCTGAGGTAGATGTGGCCACGCTCCGTGCCCAGCGTGTTGGACATGATGCACGTGTACTTCCCTGTGTCCGCCGACCCCGCGTCCACGATGATGAGAAGCTGGTAGGTGGCGGCAAAGAAGTGTCGCTCGGTGAGGACCAGGGGCCCGTCATCCTTGGTCCAGTTGAGGCGGGGTGCTGGGCTTCCGCCTGCGATACACTGGAGCACTGCCGTCTCCCCACGAGCTACCGTCCTGTCCTCTAGGGGAAGCATGAAGGACAGAGATTTACATTTAACATACAGTAGTTCATGATCCTTTATCAAATTATAAACAGATGTGATTCATAAGGAAACACTAAGGTCAGTAAACTATGCCGGGCAGGTAAGAATGAAGCTCACCTAGCACAGTGAGTGTAGCGTTGGCAGACATGCTCCCTCCAGCGCTCTGGGCTGTGCAGCTGTACACTCCCATATCCTCTGTCTTTACATTGGCAATGAAGATGATGTCATCATCTGGCATGACGTGCATCCTTCTCTCCCGGGCAGCAGGGAAGTCTGTGCCCCCGTCTTTCTGCCAGGCGATCTGGGGTGATGGGTGACCCTTGGCAGCACACTCCAGCCTGACCATGGTGCCCGTGCGGATGGTCAGGTCCATCGGAGTCTTCAGAAAGGACGGCAGCTCTGAGGGAGAGGGGAAATGAAAATAAAGAAGTTAAGAAATGGTTGAAGACAGCTTTCAATAGATGTCTATCAAAACAACCATGCAAGCGCGAACTTCAACAGTTAAATGCCAAGGAACAAGTCAGATATTAGTCAGTAAAAACTCTTCACCATTGACTGTGAGCTTGGCCCTGTTAGAGCAGTTAGAGCCAAAGTGGTTTGAGACAACACACTGGTAGCATCCCTCGTCTGTAAAGTTGACGTTGAGGAGATACAGCACGGTGGTGTAGAACAGCTTTCCCTCCTGGTAGCGGGCACAATTCTGCACCTCTGCATCATACAGCACCTCTCCGTCCTTCCTCCAGGCCGTGGCCATGGGGGAGTCACTGCTGCTGGATGCCAGGCAGCTCAGTCACATTGGTCCCACGCAGGGCAGTGGCGGTCTCAGGGTGGTCAGTGATCCGGGGCTTTGGGAAGTCATCTGTGGGAAAGAGTGGACAGAGGGGGCCATGATATTAAATAAATAAACTATGGGATAATTGTTCCAGTACGTGAGATCTGGTCCAGACTAGATAAAGCAGGGTAGGTAGCTACGTGACTGACCACAGACCAGCTCCTCCAGGCTGACAGACAGGACGTTACGGCCCAGCAGGCTGGCAGGGTGAGCACACATAGCGGAGACAGACTGCAGGAAGCGGTTGTCAGTCAACCATGGGCCCAGGAACTGCAGTTGGCAGTCACACAGCAGGCTGCTAGTGTTCAGAAAACTGAGGACAGGACACAGTCATAATATCGCATTATTCCATCATTCTTGAATTTGTGAATGTATTCTATACAGAAAATATTGTAAAATCTGCCACAAGGACTCCCAAGATACCACCTCAGAAATTAGTACTTCTTACTCACAACACTTTTAAGTTCATGTGAGACAACGAATCAGGGTGGATGGACATGATCACATTCTTGCTCAGGTCCCTGTTGGTGAAAATAAATATGAATGAAGTGCTGCGTTGGCACCATGACACTATCAAAGTAGCATCTTATGATACAAGCACAATAAAACAGATGCACCGGGGTAATCAGAAACATCTCTCGGTCTTGAAGTGATAGCTGCTGAATCGTCTTAATGGAGACCAACCATCCCTCAGAGTGGCTTGGCTATGGAGGTACTTACAAGTGCTCTAGTTCCTCCAGACTCTCAAAGGCTTCCTTTGTGATAGATTTAATATTGTTCTGCTGTAGAATCCTGGGGAATAAACAGATTAAATATGCCAACAAATATTCTGCCAATATCAGTATCAATAGCAACAAAAGTAATATATTATGCAGAACACCCTTACAATGTGTTCAGCTTCTTCATTCCAACAAACACACCAATGGAATCCTCAATGGCCCAAGAGATCTCATTATTCCGTATGCCTCAAACGCAAACAGAAATGTAAGAAAAATATATATTTTCCCCAGAATAAGAAGCACAAAGATCAACCTGATCTGCATTGCTTGGTGACAACAGTACAAGACAGATAGAAGTTATTTTCTGCTCCGGGTGTCCAAACCAATTTGATTCATTTGGCAAATGTGAAGTGGCACACTTTCCAGAGTGTCATAGCTCAGTGCTATCAGGGATACACGCTGCACCGGCAGAATAGAACAGCACACTCCGTTATGGGAGTGTGACAAGGGGGGAGCAGTCTGTGCATATTCGTAAACAACAGCTGGTGCACGAAATCTAAGGAAGTCTCTAGATTTTGCTCGCCTGAAGTAGAGTATATTGTGATAAATTGCAGGCCACACTACTTACCTAGAGTTCTCAGCTATACTTTTCTTGGCTGTTTATTTACCACCACAGACAGATGCTGGCACTAAGACCGCACTCAGTCAGCTGTATAAGGAAATAAGCAAACAGGAAATTACTCACCCAGAGGAGGCGCTCCTAGTGGCAGGAGACTTAAATGCAGGGAAACTTAAATCAGTTCTACCAAATCTCTATCAACATGTTAAATATGTAACCAGAAGGGGGGGGGGGGATCTAGATCACCTGTACTCCACACACAGAGAAGCGTACAAAGCTCTCCCTCGCCCTCCATTTGGTAAATCCGACCACAAATCTATCCTCCTGATTCCTGCTTACAAGCAAAAATTAAAGCAGGAAGCACCAGTGACTCGGTCTATAAAAAAAATTGTCAGATGAAGCAGATGCTAAACTACAGGACTGCTTTGCTATCAGACTGGAACATGTTCCGGGATTCTTCGGATGACATTGAGGAATACACCACATCAGTCACTGGCTTTATCAATAAGTGCATTGAGGACGTTATCCCCACAGTGACTGTACGTTCATACCCCAACCAGAAGCCATGGATTACAGGCAACATTCGCACTGAGCTAAAGGGTAGAGCTGCCGCTTTCAAGGTGCGGGACTCTAACCCGGGAGCTTACAAGAAATCCCGCTATGCCCTGCGACGAACCATCAAACAGGCAAAGCATCAATACAGGACTAAGATTGAATCGTACTACACCGGCGCCGACGCTCGTCAGATGTGGCAGGGCTTGCAAACTATTACAGACTACAAAGGGAAGCACAGCTGCAAGCTGCCCAGTGACCCGAGCCTACCAGATGAGCTAAATCACTTCTATGCTCGCTTCGAGGCCAGCAACACTGAGGCATGCATGAGAGCATCAGCTGTTCCGGACGACTGTGTGATCACGCTCTCCGTAGCCGACGTGAGCAAGACCTTTAAACAGGTCAACATACACAAGGCTGCGGGGCCAGACGGATTACCAGGACGTGTGCTCCAGGCATGTGCTGACCAACTGGCAGGTGTCTTCACTGACATTTTCAACATGACCCTGATTGAGTCTAATACCAACATGCTTCAAGCAGACCACCATAGTCCCTGTGCCCAAGAACAGAAAGGCAACCTGCCTAAATGACTACAGACCCGTAGCACTCACGTCCGTAGCCATGAAGTGCTTTGAAAGGCTGGTAATGGCTCACATCAACACCATTATCCCAGAAACACTAGACCCACTCCAATTTGCATACCGCCCAAACAGATCCACAGATGAATCTCTATTGCACTCCACACTGCCCTTTCCCACCTGGACAAAAGGAACACCTATGTGAGAATGCTGTTCATTGACTACAGCTCAGCGTTCAACACCATAGTACCCTCAAAGCTCATCACCAAGTTAAGGAACCTGGGACTAAACACCTCCCTCTGCAACTGGATCCTGGACCTCCTGACAGGCCGCCCCCAGGTGGTGAGGGTAGGTAGCAACACATCTGCCATGCTGATCCTCAACACTGGAGCTCACCAGGGGTGCGTGCTCAGTCCCCTCCTGTACTCCCTGTTCACCCACGGCTGCATGGCCAGGCACGACACCAACACCATCATTACGTTTGCTGACGACACAGCAGTGGTAGGCATGATCACCGATGAGACAGCCTATAGGGAGGAGGTCAGAGACCTGGCCGGGTGGTGCCAGAATAACAACCTATCCCTCAACGTAACCAAGACTAAGGAGATGATTGTGGCCTACAAAAAAAGGAGCACAGAGGACGTCCCCATTCTCATCGACGGGGCTGTAGTGGAGCAGGTTGAGAGCTTCAAATTCCTTGGTATCCACATTAACAACAAACTAGATTGGTCCAAACACACCAAGACAGTCGTGAAGAGGGCACGACAAAGCCTATTCCCCCTCAGGAAACTAAAAAGATTTGGCATGGGTCCTGAGATCCTCAAAAGGTTCTACAGCTGCAACATCGAGAGCATCCTGACCAGTTGCATCACTGCATGGTACGGCAATTGCTTGGCTTCCGACCGCAAGGCACTTCAGAGGGTAGTGCGTACGGCCCAGTACATCACTGGGGCTAAGCTGCCTGCCATCCAGGACCTCTACACCAGGCGGTGTCAGAGGAAGGCCCTGAAAATTGTCAAAGACCCCAGCCACCCCAGTCATAGACTGTTCTCTCTACTACCGCATGGCAAGCGGTACCAGAGTGCCAAGTCTAGGACAAAAAGGCTTCAACAGTTTTTACCCCAAAGCCATAATAAGACTCCTGAACAGGTAACCAAATGGTTACCCGGACTATTTGCATTGTGTGCCCCCCCAACCCCTCTTTTACGCTGCTGCTACTCTCTGTTTATCTTATATGCATAGTCACTTTAACTATACATTCATGTACATACTACCTAAATTGGCCCGACCAACCAGTGCTCCCGCACATTGGCTAACCGGGCTATCTGCATTGTGTCCCACCACCCGCCAACCCCTCTTTTTATGCTTCTGCTACTCTGTTCATCATATATGCACAGTCACTTTAACGATACCTACATGTACATACTACCTCAATAAGCCTGACTAACAGGTGTCTGTATATAGCCTTGCTACTCTTTTTTCAAATGTCTTTTTACTGTTGTTTTATTTCTTTACTTACCTACACACACATCTTTTTTTCCCACACCATTGGTTAGAGCCTATAAGTAAGCATTTCACTGTTGTATTCGGCGCACTTGACAAATAAACTTTGATTTGCTCCTGCAGTTCTGATGATGGGATTAATTGGCTGTGTTTAGCATTGAACGGTTCATGGGTCCTTCTAAACCCACAGAGGGCTTGTGTTCACAGGACGGGTCATGGGCGCTTTTGTTTCTCCTTGCTCATGCCTGGGTGGATCTCAAAGGGCATTCTCTCTATTTCCCCCTGCTACGGACAGCCCAGGGATGTGTGCTGACCCAGAGCCCTGACCTCTCTCTTTATGCAGCTCAATGCCTTCTTGGAACTCAGCATGTCAATGAATGTGTTAGTGCCCCCTCCTCCACTTCCCAGAGGGATTTTGGATGAAAAGGTAGTATTTTGTTAATTGAGCCTTTCTGGTATTCTTCATGCCTCAGAAGTCTTAAAAGCTAAATTATGTGAATGAGGGTTTCTATACTACATGTTCTCGTCATCATGTCTTTACATAAATGTTCTACTTACTATACTGCAGTTTAGTGGTCTACCATACAACAATGTAATAGAGTACCAGTACACTAGGGTACTACTAATTCAACAAAATGAAGACACGACCAATCTGATATATTAAAAAACAAAAAAGGTTTTAATAGAGTGGTGTGAGTTCCTTACAGTGAGCGCAGATTGGCCAGACTGCTGAAAACTCCCTCTCCCAGGTGGCTGATGGTATTCTCTCCTAGGTTCAGGTTCTCCAGAAGGCCCAGTCCAATGAACACGGTCTCCTCCAACCGGGTGAGGTGGTTGAAGGACAGATCGCTAAGGAGGACATCCCCAGGAGACAAGCTTAGACAATGGTCTTCGGCAATCATACTGTACTAAAACATATTGGCCCCTTAAGAATGAGCTGAAATCCATGTGTTAACATAAACATAAATGATCTGCAATACACCCTCCCCAAGTCCCAAATAGATACTGGTCTTTCAGCTTCATAAAGGGGTAACAATAAACCCTAACGCACTCCTGTCTCCAACAGTGGGAGAAAAGTGGGGTTTGGATTAGAAAGAACTCACAGCTCCTCCAGCTTTTGGCAGAACTCCCAGGCGTCTGGTCGGATGATGCCGATGGTGTTCTGGTTGACCCGCAGAACATGCAGCATGTGTAGGCCATACAGCCAGCCTTTGTTGACCTCCGTCAAATTGTTGTGCTCCAGCTCTCTTAGAAAACATACAATGATTTTGTGCCCAATAGAAATTAATGGTAAATAATGTAGTGTAATTTTGGAGTCACTTTTACATTAATGTGGATACTACCATGATTACGGATAGTCCTGAATGAAATCGGGAATAATGTGTGAGAAAGTTAGATCACAAATATCATACCCCCAAGACATGCTAACCGCTCACCTTTACAATAACAGGCGAAGTTAGTATTTTTTAGGGGGTGGGGGGGTGCATCTAACTTTCTCACTCATTATTTACGATTCATTCAGGACTATCCATAATCATTGTAGCATCCACATTAATTTGGAAATGTTTAGAAACAGAATATATTCTTATTAA
Source organism: Oncorhynchus mykiss (assembly GCF_013265735.2). Taxonomy (NCBI): domain Eukaryota; kingdom Metazoa; phylum Chordata; class Actinopteri; order Salmoniformes; family Salmonidae; genus Oncorhynchus; species Oncorhynchus mykiss. Next base: position 68,919,065 of record NC_048581.1, read on the forward strand.
CAAAATGTAACACATTATTTACCATTAATTTCTACTGGACACAAAATAATCTGAAAAGCAACCAAAACAAACAGCAAATGCATCCAACAAGTTTGTAGTGTCACAAGATTTATGTAATCATTAAGTTCTAAGAATATGGGACCAAATACGAAACTTCAAACACTTGTGGTACCTTAAATGGGAGGACTATGTATAAAAAGTGCTGTAATTTCTAAACTGTTCACCGGATAGGGATGAAAATACCCTAAAAGTAAACATGACAGACTGCAATATAACCTCAGTCATTGTATCAAAGTGCTGGAGTCAAAACAAATGTGTCACTGTCCGAACACTTTGAGCTCACTAGGGTTGGATGATGTCTGGAATGCACATCATCCCATCCAAACATTTTTATTTTATGGGGTGCATCGTTGTGTTGCCTAGCAACACAGTAACCAATCTGTAATGCAACCTGTGTCAAGCATAAACCTATGCTCATTAGACTACATTGTGGAAATCATCATACCAATAGTGTATTTTCTTGTGTGCAAATAATTAAATAAATATAAACCAATCAATATGGTGATATGTGGTACCGATCACTTTGAATGGTGATTTGGAACCAAACGTTGTAGGCCTACAGTGTGATACGAGATCCCTTTCATTGGTGATTTCGGACTATTTCAACTGAGATAGAGTACACTTTTTCACCATAGCAGACGTTGCTGGAAAGTCTTCTTTATAAGCGGCATTTGTTTATTGTTCCTGCTTATCGAAAGCACTGCTGTGGGAGCTTATGTAATGAGCGCCCACAGGTGATCAGCTCACTGGTCACCATAGCAACACCCACCTGTAGCACCTGCTCCAGCAGGTATATTTCACTGGTCATCCCCAAAACCAACACTTCCTTTGGCCGCCTTTCCTTCCAGTTCTCTGCTGCCAATGACTGGAACAAATTGCAAAAATCACTGAAGCCTCATATCTCCCTTTCTAACTTTAAGCATCAGCTGTCAGAGCAGCTTACCGCTCACTGTACCTGTACACAGCCAATCTGTAAATAGCACAACCAACTACCTCATCCCCATATTGTTACTTATCCTCTTGCACCCCAGTAACTCATCATCTGCACAGTTATCACTCCAGTATTAATGCTAAATTGTAATTATTTTACCTCCATGGCCAATTTATTGCCTTACCTCCCTGCATTTGCACACACTTTACATCGATTTTTCTATTGTGTTATTGACTGTACGTTTGTTTATGTGTAACTCTGTGTTGATGTTTTTGTCGCACTGCTTTACTTAATCTTGGCCAGGTCGCAGTTGGACTTGTCGCAACTGGCCTACCTGGTTAAATAAATAAAAAATGCCCATTGCGCAATTCAAGGATATGAATAAACACCTCAGTGCTTGAGGCGTCACTACAGACACCCTGGTTCAATTCCAGGCTGTATCACAACCAGCTATGATTGGGAGTCCCATAGGGTGGCTTTTAAATGTTTTATTACAAAATAATATAAATATCTGTTTAGAAGTTTAACTTGTACAAGTTACATTTACTTCACATTTTATTGAATTACATTTTTTATTTTGTGTAGGCCTATATTATTGGCTGTTTGGTTTGCAAGGATTTTCTGGCGGCACACAATTTATTTTTCCTACAGCTTTGGTCAGGTGGAGGCCAGAAACGTATAAAGTTTAAACAAACTTCCCATTCGATTATTCTAACTTGCAATTGCTGGTTCTCTCCCTCATTATTACCATATTATGTTTTTATTTAGGCTCACCACAAACATTTCTGAGATAGAACTCTTTTACTGGGCTCCTAGATTAATTTGAAAGTAGATCATGAAATATATGCTTAGACCAACAAGTCATATTCAAATAAAATAGGGATTGGGAGAAAAAAAAAAGAGGGAAATTAAGCTCATACAACAAGCCAGACCAAGGCGTGTCTGCGATAAAAGGCCCATGATCATCCGACATTGGCAAGGTGAGCGAGGTAAATGTTCTGACATTTTGCACACTCTCCACCCAGTCTACAATATACATACATTGTAGGCCTACTCTTGCATTATGTTAAATAGTAGGCTAAGTCTACCTACATATTTATTGAAAAAGGCTATGACAAATAGGAATAGGTAGGTCATTTGGCTGCGAGCTGCACTGTTGTGCTCTGCCCGACTACGGTGGTGCCAGTCATGTTCAAATATGTAAGAAAAAGTTATAATATATAAAAACTATCGTCCGTCACATCATGTTGTCGTCGACAATGTCTGTCAAACATAGTTGATTTCCGATTGTATCAGCCTCCCGGGTGGCGCAGTGGTTAAGGGCGCTGTACTGCAGCGCCAGCTGTGCCATCAGAGTCCCTGGGTTCGCACCCAGGCTCTGTCGTAACCGGCCGCGACCGGGAGGTCCGTGGGGCGACGCACAATTGGCCTAGAGTCGTCCGGGTTAGGGAGGGATTGGTCGGTAGGGATCTCCTTGTCTCATCGCGCACCAGCGACTCCTGTGGCGGGCCGGGCGCAGTGCGCGCTAGCCAAGGTTGCCAGGTGCACGTGTAGCCTCCGACACCCGGCTGGCTTCCGGGTTGGATGCGCGCTGTGTTAAGAAGCAGTATGGCTGGTTGGGTTGTGTATCGGAGGACGCATGACATTCAACCTTCGTCTCTCCCGAGCCCGTACAGGAGTTGTAGCAATGAGACAAGATAGTAGCTACTACAACCACGAAATTGGGGAGAAAAAGGGGTGTAAAAAAAAAAAAAAAAAAAAGATTTCCGATTGTATATCACCCAACCCTTAGAGCTCACTATCTCATCGGTGTCGTTTCTAATTCGAGCAAATGAAGCATGAAGCAAGGAGGTGGTACAATCTATTGGCGTTTGTAACAATGAAAATGTGTTTTACTTTGGCAAAGGGTCAAGTCTACTAAACTTAGTGCACTCTGTTCGTAACATTGGAGTTTTGGGAAAGAAAACTGAATTGGGAGCAAACGTTTCAAAATGAGAAAATTTGCAGAATGTCGGCCAAGTATTATCTAGCTCCATATTCATATTCACTGGACTTCCTCTTATCACCATATTTGATGAACAGATGCTTCAGATTTATACATCCTGTGAGACATCTGGCTCCTCCTATCTGTGCAAATACTGTACTGATCTTTCTTATAAAAGACGAAAAGGCAGAAGAACTCACAGCTCCTCCATGTTGTTGAGCCCAAAGAAAGCACCGTCCATCAGCTTTGTGATGCCATTCCGCTGCATCTTCAATGATTTCAGTAAGTCCAGCCCTTTGAAGGTCAGGCTGTCCACCACCTTGATCTTGTTACGCTTTAATTCCCTAGGGAAAAAATCAGAATCAGGCAGTTTAGAATAAGTTCTTTCAACTACTATTAAACAGTACTACATACTGAATCTGTGAAATCTAAAAATGCACAATCACGAATGCAAATTGTTTAAAGAAAATACATTTAACTAAAAGACAGTCCCTCATACAAAAGTATCGAACACATACAAAAGCTTAACATATGTAGACTAAATCATATAAGAAACCTACCATCTAGCGAGGGTCTGGTAATTAGGTTTGCACACTGCTCATCATTGCTATGGAAATACACTGCTCAAAAAAATAAAGGGAACACTAAAATAACACATCCTAGATCTGAATTAATGAAATATTCTTATTAAATAGTTTTTTCTTTACATAGTTGAATGTGCTTACAACAAGATCACACAAAAATGATCAATGGAAATCAAATGTATCAACCCATGGAGGTCTGGATTTGGAGTCACACTCAAAATTAAAGTGGAAAACCACACTACAGGCTGATCCAACTTTGATGTAATGTCCTTAAAACAAGTCAAAATGAGGCTCAGTAGTGTGTGTGGCCTCCACGTGCCTGTATGACCTCCCTACAATGCCTGGGCATGCTCCTGTTGAGGTGGCAGATGTGCTCAATTGGATTCAGGTCTGGGGAACGGGCGGGCCAGTCCATAGCATCAATGCCTTCCTCTTGCAGGAACTGCTGACACACTCCAGCCACATGAGGCCTAGCATTGTCTTGCATTAGGAGGAACCCAGGGCCAACCGCACCAGCATATGGTCTCACAAGGCGTCTGAGGAGCTCATCTCGGTACCTAATGGCAGTCAGGCTACCTCTGGCGAGCACATGGGGGGGCTGTGCGGCCCCCCAAAGAAATGCCACCCCACACCATGACTGACCCACCGCCAAACCAGTCATGCTGGAAGATGTTGCAGGCAGCAGACCGTTCTCCACGGCGTCTCCAGACTGTCATGTCTGTCACATGTGCTAAGTGTGAACCTGCTTTCATCTGTGAAGAGCACAGGGCGCCAGTGGCGAATTTGCCAATCTTGGTGTTCTCTGGCAAATGCCAAACGTCCTGCACGGTGTTGGGCTGTAAGCACAACCCCCACCTGTGGACGTCGGGCCTTCATACCACCCTCATGGAGTCTGTTTCTGACCGTTTAAGCAGACACATGTACATTTGTGGCCTGCTGGAGGTCATTTTGCAGGGCTCTGGCAGTGCTGCTCCTGCTCCTCCTTGCACAAAGGCGGAGGTAGCGGTCCTGCTGCTGGGTTGTTGCCCTCCTACGGCCTCCTCCACATCTCCTGATGTACTGGCCTGTCTCCTGGTAGCGCCTCCATGCTCTGGACACTACGCTGACAGACACAGCAAACCTTCTTGCCACAGCTCGCATTGATGTGCCATCCTGGATGAGCTGCACTACCTGAGCCACTTGTGTGGGTTGTAGACTCCGTCTCATGCTACCACTAGAGTGAAAGCACCGCCAGCATTCAAAAGTGACCAAAACATCAGCCAGGAAGCATAGGAACTGAGAAGTGGTCTGTGGTCACCACCTGCAGAACCACTCCTTTATTGGCGGTGTCTTGCTAATTGCCTATAATTTCCAACTGTTGTCTATTCCATTTGCACAACAACATGTGAAATGTATTTTCAATCAGTGTTGCTTCCTAAGTGGACAGTTTGATTTCACAGAAGTGTGATTGACTTGGAGTTACATTGTGTTGTTTAAGTGTTCCCTTTATTTTTTTGAGCAGTGTAGTTTGACTGAAGCAAAACATTGACTTACAGGAACTACAGCTGATCTTGTTATTGCTTAAATTCCTGGAAGATAGAGATGCAGAAACATTCAATCAGGAAGGGCGCTGAGTTTACTTTTACATTACACCTCCATGTATACATTCCAAACATTTTAAGGTCTTTATTTTGGATGAAAAAGTCACATTAATAAGACAATAACAAGTGAAGAAGAACACACCATTTTGGTTGTAGCTGAAACAACCATCTCCTCCCTCCTTAGAAGTTGTCTACTATAGTTGGAAAACAATGCCACAGGCAAGACTCACAAGTATTTCAGCTGCATGGTTGGGACAGCTCCAGCCTCTGATCTCTGAGATGGAGTTAGATGACAGGTCAAGTGTCTCCAAGGAGATGTATGGATGCAGCTGATGCATCCACAGCTCCGAGATCCGGTTGTGGGCCCTGTGCACAATGAGCAGTAATGTACATAATAATCAACATTGATCTACATAAATACAGCAATGTGTATTTATGCCCAAACTGTTTGGGCATAAAGAATGCAGGGTAAGACAGAAGTCCCCCGGCCGGTGATTCCTTTCTTCCGAAACTTCCCTATTGCATAGTGATGGGAAGTTCAGCTATTTTTACTGACTTATCAACTCATTAAGTCAAAATAACAAACCTTTCAACTAATTTCATTCATTTGAGTCAGTCATGCCCATAGCATGCGAACAATGAACTGACAACTCGAAAGTCGTGTCATGATTCTACAAGCCTCTTGTTCACCATAGGGGTCTTATTACAGCTGTCATTCATGACAGACGTGTAAAACGTGTGCTTTAAACAACGTACATTTGTTGATAGGCATGCAAACAAATAAGATTATTCCTTGATACATTAGAAACGAGGTTGAGACCAGTTGTGATTGCAACTGGACTAGGTTGTGAACGACTCTTGGCGGAATGCATTGCTTGACTGAGATTAGGGTGATAAGAACAATGCCGTTGGCGAACTGCAGCCGTCGAAATAATTCCGTCCAAAGTATGTTGAGCAGAGGCTGTGTATGTTTTTACAAAGCTGTGTCCAAAACCTTCATCTAATTGCATTCATTCTTGCACCATGCAATTAATTGTCAGTTCTAAACATGCATTTTTCTTCTCTATGCTCATGATCTATACTGAACAAAAATATAAATGCAACATGCAATCATTTCACAGTTCATATAAGGAAATCAGTCAACTTAAATGAATGTATTAGGCCCTAATCTACGGATTTCACATGACTGGGCAGGGGCGCAGCCATTGGTGGGCCTGGCTCACCAATCAGAACGAGCTTCTCCCCACAGAGGCGCTTTATTAGACAGAAATGCTCCTCAGTTTCATCAGCTGCCCAGGTGGCCGGTCTCAGACGATCCCGTAGGTGAAGAAGCTGGATGTGGAGGTCCTGGGCTGGCGTGGTAACACGTGGCCTGTGGTTGTGAGGCCGGTTGGACGTAGTGCCAGATTGTCTAAAACAATGTTGGAGGTGGCTTATGGTAAAGTATTTAACATTAAATTATCTGGCAACAGCTCTAGTGGAGATTCCTGCAGTTAGCATGCCAATTGCACACTCCCTCAAAATGTGAGACATCTGTGGCATTGTGTTGTTTGACAAAACTGCACATTTTGTCCCCTGCACAAGGTGTACCTGTGTAATGATCATGCTGTCTAATCAGCTTCTTGATATGCCACACCTGTCAGGTGGGTGGATTATCTTGGCAAAGGAGAAATGCTCACCAACAGGGATGTAAACAAATGTGTGCGCCAAATATTGGAGAAATAAGCTTTTGTGCGTATGAAATATAAGACCCCAGAAATGTTTCAGTTTATGAAAAATGGGACCAACAATTTACATGTTTCGTTTATATTTTTGTTCAGTATATCTTCCTTCGACCATATGGCAGACAGTTGGTGGTCGAAACAAGTCTCTGGTGCCGCTGAGCCGGAGAAGCGTGTATTAATCCTGCTGTAGGACTCATTGTGGCCAGCACTTGCAGGTCAAACAAACTACTTCAATGAAGGAGTTGCTCAAAAAAACAAATCATGACTCAGTAAAAAGAGTAGTTTCTGAACTGCACATTACTACTATGGCAAGCATACTATGACAGGAAACCTAGGAATCACATCACACAACTTACAGAGTAGGAGAAAATTGTTTTGACTTACAATGAGAGTGTTGTGATGTTTGGGGTAACTTCTCCAAGGTATGGAACAGTTGTCAGTTCATTATGATTCATAGTGCTGAAAAAGATTCCATTAGTTATTACAGAGAATTCCATAGACACCTTTCAGTGGACCTTGCAGCTGCTTTGGCATCTTTCCAAGAAAAACTCAAATGATCTTCATGGGCTAGGTTGTTAAAATTGAGTGTCATGAAGTAGCCTAATTCTATTGGATGTTACATTGAGCTGGGAAAATGGAATATGAATGACAGGCACTTACCGCCACTGATCTGGATGAATCATTCAATACCGCCTATGCACACACTTGCCTGCATCTAGTTGATCTAGGGTGTAATTATTAGTCAAAATAGTTAGTTTCTATTGGACAAATTCAGGTATGTTTATCCCTGTTTCATTCTGTTTGCTTCCGTTTAAGAAACATTTTAAGAGAATCTGCGTAATTAATGCCTGAATACCCTGATCACACAAACACAGTTCACTTCCATAGCAGCCACATAAAAACAGCATGATCACTTTGCTAGTTGTAGAATTCATTCGACATCTACGTGCTCTCCTCCTCTCAACATTTCCTTTCGCTTGTTGACTTCAGTGCACAACACAGCTGTCTGTGACCAGGCGAAAAAACCTTTCCAAGCCAAAACGTTATACCCTAACGGCTAAACACAGTCTACATCATCATATTAGCTAACGTCATAACCAACATAACTACTAGAACTAATGCGTTAGTAAACCCGCTACAATCATGCAGTACAGTTTACAGCAGCAAGCAGTTTATACCTGCGGGCCCGGTGCCAATACATTTATAAAACCAAAAGTTGACCTTGACTTGGAAGGGTTCCGGTGCTGGATAGCTTTGGCCATCTAGCTAACATAGCACCCCTCTCTGTTTGGGTAGGCTAAACGAGCTAGCTGCTTTCGCTAACTAAGTGAAAGTTAATTAAATACAAAATATAGCTAGTGCTCTCTCCCTATTGCTTCTTCATTTTTTTTAAATAAATACATTTGTTCCAAACTGTTCAACTATTGTCTCTCTGAGTCAACTTACTCACCACATTTTATGCAGTGCTAGCTAACTTTAGCTTATGCTTTCAGTACTAGACTCAAAATCTGATCATTTGAGAGGACAACATGTCAGTTCATGCTACAAGAGCTCTGATAGGATCGAGCCGGACGTCATCATAGTTACTGTATAAGCCTTTGGGTGAGAGTATGAACCATGAGTCTCACGTTTTGTATTGAAGTCAATGTACCCAGAGGACGGAAACTAGCGGTCCTCCCCGCATACACCATGGTGCTATCCCAGAGATTGCGGTTGAGGCTACTGTAGCGCAGTGCGTTTTAAATCAATTATTTGGTGACATTCATATATTTTGTATCGTTTTCTGTTTCACGGTTTTAATTTTTCTGAAATTCACTTAGGATGGTCCTCCCCCTACTCCTCTAAGGAGCCTCCACTGATCCACATATATATCTAGCTAAAGAACTTGACATATAACGTTAGACCTCGCTAGCAAACTAACAAGGCCAGGTAGCTTGAGGAGCCACTGCAGCTTGTAAACAAAGGTGCTAGCTTGTTACCGATAAACTAGCTAATATTGGGCTACTTACAGACGAGTTATCCCATGAGGTGGATCCAGGGGGGGGCGCTGACAACCTTTTCCTATTGCAATCCAGGATTGGAGCAGGGCAGGAATCCAGTGCCCAGCAGGCACTCAAACTCAACAACAAGAGAGCCGGGGGGTTGGGCCAGCCTTCCGCCATTTTAAAAGTCTAACTATCAATACGTGGCTAGTTAGCTTCTGACAATTATAAAATGTCTAACCGACAACACCAACCGATTCATATAACTTCATATTAATAAAATAAACCCCATCTTTCACATGAGTCGCATAACATTGCGAAAGTTTTTCTTCCAATTTGCCCATGGCAGCCCAGGACGGATTTGTCCTCCTTTCCCTTAGAATTTCCTTCCGCTTCCAATCTCATCACAAATCCCAAGATAAGTGGCTAGCAGCTAGCGTTCTTAAAGTAAATCTGCATGTCGATGTTTCCACGGACCAAGTTCATTTGACTTCATATCAGACAGATGTGGATCGTACAAAGTGTTCTGACTAAACATATGAATTATCTAGCTACCAAAGTATGATTATTCCGAAATATGTTTCGAAGGAACAACAATAGCGATAAAATATAGTGAATCCTGCCTCTTTAGAGCATGTTTACAGCTGCCCTATTGGTCAGTATGCATGCTTCTTAATTATTTTCTCTAACTGATTCGATTTTCGATAATAAATAGCTAGGTACTGGTTGAGAGAACGTCAAAATCTCTCCTTTTATAATTTTTTAAAAAAAAGAGCTCATGTCATGCATACATTTATTTTTGATGTTTTACAAAAGTAGAAGTTGTAGACCAGTCTGGGCTGGGCTATATTATTATCCCGATAATAAGTCAAACTCAATCGGCCTGGCCCCGGGCCACATTCAGTTGCAAAACGTTCTCGAACGTTGCAGATAGCAAACCATGAATAGAGCATTAGTGATTCCTTATTTGCAATGTGGTTTTAGAGCATTTAGTATTATTCTGTATGTACATTCGAAACACCAAATTTAGTGTATGTTACCTTTTGTATGGTATGTATTTCACATTTTAGTCATTTGGCAGATGCTTTTATCCAGAGCGAGTGTATACATGTGTCAATTTCTTATATTTTAGGATTTGCAATTCGTACAAAATGTTACGAATTGCAATACGTATATATATGTTAAGAATTTGTTGTGGCTAACGTTAGCTAGCTCTAGGGGTTAGGGTTAGCTAACATGCTAAGTAGTTGCAAAGTTGCTAATTAGCATGAGGTTTGAACATGCTACCTTTGGGTTACTAGACAGGTATTATAGACCCTACCTACATACCTTTCATGTTTGCCTTAATAAGTAACCTATCTTATGTAACCATACCAAACTAATTTGAGAGTCCTGGATTTACGTTTGCTATGTTATGTCTAGTCTATGAGACCAGTCTGTTATTCTACATGTCAGAGAGGGATGTTTGTGTAAAGGACATCACGCTGCTTTGCTTAGCAAGTTACACTTCCTCCCGATTCGGCCCATACCTGGCATGAACTCGGGACATCTTAACCTTGGACAAACAGCTTCCTGTTTGAAGCTTGCTCTGCCCCCTTCTATGTCAAGTGATGTGATTTTTATCATGTGGTTTCTCTGCGAAAGCTTAGAAACAATAGTTTAAATTGTCTTTTGTCAGACTAAGAAATAAACGTGCAAGGATTAAACTGTCCCAATTTATATGATGTCCCACTCTTTTCGAATTCACTGTTTTGGTTTGCTTACCCTGTAAGCAGTCTATGGACTAGGTATGACAGCAATCCATGCTTTGGTTTTGTTTACCTAGCCATTGTTTCAAATGCTACCATTTTAGCACTCGCTGCACAAATCCAATGCAAGCCAATGGTACCTATATTAGCATTTCCACACTTCATGTCCAAATCAGCTATGATGAATGAGAAAGTTTCAGACGCACAAATATTATACCCCCAAGACATGCTAACCTCTCACCATTACAATAACAGGGGAAGCTAGCATTTATGGGGGGGGGGGGGGGGGGGGGGGTGATATTTATGCCTCGGTGACTTTCTCACTCATCATTATTCACAATTCTTTCAGTATTGGCTGTAATCATAGTTGCATCCACATTCATGTAGAAATTATTGTAGAAGTGATCATAGTGATTCCAGAATATAATTAAAACAGGTTAATATGCCCCACCAACATTAGACAAACTGTAATATCTTATGTTTCACGGAGTAGTGGCTAAATGACGACATGGATAACATACATACAGCTGGCGGGGTTTTCAGTCCATCGGCAAGATAGAACAGCTGCCTCCGGTGAGACAAAGGGTGGCGGTCTGTGTCTATTTGTAAATAACAGCTGGTGCACGAAATCTAATATTAAGGACATTTTGAGGTTTTGCTCGCTTAAGGTAGAGTATCTCATGATAAGCTGAAGACCACACTATTTACGAAGAGAGTTTTCATCAATATTTTTTATAGCTGTCTATTTACCACCACAAACTGATGCTAGCACTAAGACCGCACTCAACGAGATGTATAGGGCCATAAGCAAACAGGAAAATGCTCATTCAGAGGTGGCGCTCCTAGTGGCCAGGGACATTAATGCAGGGAAATTTAAATCAGTTTTACCTCATGTCTAACAGCATATTAAAAGGTGCAACCAGAGGGAAAAAAACTCTAGACCACCTTTACTCTACACACAGACGCGTACAAAGCTCCCCCTCGCTCTCCATTTGGCAAATCTGACCATAACTTTATCCTCCTGATTCCTGCTTAAGCAGGGAGTACCAGTGACTCGCTCAATGAGGAAGTGGTCAGAGGACACAGATGCTAAGCTACAGAACTGTTTTGCTAGCACAGACTAGAATATGTTCCGGGATTCTTCTGATGGACTTGAGGAATACACCACATCAGTCACTGGCTACATCAATAAGTGCATCGATGACATCGTCCCCACAGTGACCGTACGTACCCCAACCAGAAGTCATGGATTACAGGCAACATCCACACTGAGCTAAAGGGTAGAGCTGCCGCTTTCAAGGAGCGGGACTCTAACCCGCTGTGCCCTCTAACAAACCATCAAACAGGCAAAGCGTCAATACAGGACTACGGTTGAATCGTACTACACCAGCTCCGAATCTTATCGGATGTGGCTGGGCTTGCAAACTATTAGGGACTACAAAGGGAAGCACAGCCACAATCTGCCCAGTGACACAAGCCTACCAGACGAGCTAAATAACTTCTATGCTCGCTTTGAGGCAAGCAACACTGAATCATGCATGAGAGCATCAGCTGTTCCGGATGACTGTGTGATCACGCTGTCCGTAGCCGATGTGAGTAAGACCTTTAAACAGGTCAACATTCACAAGGCAGATGGGCCAGATGGATTACCAGGAGGTGTGTACTCCGAGCATGCGCTGACCAACTGGCAAGTGTCTGCACTGACATGTTCAACCTGTCCCTGACCGAGTCTGTAATACCAACATATTTCAAGCAGACCACCATTGTCCCTTTGCCCAGGAACACTAAGGTAACCTGCCTAAATTACTACTGAGCACTCACATCTGTAGCCATGAAATGCTTTGAAAGGCTGGTCATGGCTCACATCAATAACATTATCCCAGAAACGCTAGGCCCACTCCAATTTGAATACGGCCCCGACAGATCCACAGATGATGCAATTTATTTTGCACTCCACACTGCACTTTCCCACCTGGACAAAAGGAACACCGACTAGAGAATGCTGTTCATTGACTACAGCTCAGCGTTCAACACCATAGTGCCCTCAAAGCTCATCACTAAGCTAAGGACCCTGGGACTAAACACCTCCCTCTGCAACTGGATCCTGGACTTTCTAAACGGGCCGCTCCCAGGTGGTAAGGGTAGGTAACAACACATCTGCCATGCTGATCCTCAACACAGAGGCCCCTCAGGGATTGTGCTCAGTCCTTTCCTGTACTCCCTGTTCACCCATGACTGCATGGCCAAGCAAGACTCCAACAGTATCATCAAGTTTGACGACGGTACAACATCACTGACAACCTCTCCCTCAACGTGATCAAGACAAAGGAGATGATTGTGGACTACAGAAAAAAGAGGACAGAGCACACTCCCATTCGCATCGACGGGGCTGTAGTGGAGCAGGTTGAGAGCTTCAAGTTCATTAGTGTCCAAGTCACCAACAAAATATCATGGTCCAAACACACCAAGACAGTTATGAAGGGGGCACGACATAACCTATTCCCCCTCAGCAGACTGAAAATATTTGAAAAAGACCTACAGCTGCACCATCAAGAATATCCTGACTTTGTTGCATCACTGCCTGGTATGGCAACTTCTCGGCCTCCTACCGTAAGGTACTACAGAGAGTAGTGTGTACGGCCTAGTAGATCACTGGGGCCAAGCTTCCTGCCATCCAGGACCTCTATACCAGGCAATGTCGGAAGAAGGCCCATAAAATTGCCAAGGACTCCAGCCACCCTAATCATAGACTGTTCTCTCTGCTACCACACAGCAAGCGGTACTGGAGCATCAAGTCTAGGTAAAAAAGGCTTCTACCCCCAAGACATAAGACTCTTGAACAGTTAATCAAATGGCTACCCAGATTATTTCCGTTGTCCCCACCCAATCCCCCATTTTTACGCTGCTGCTACTCTCTGTTTATTATCCATGCATAGTCACTTTCCACTACCTACATGTACATATTACCTCAATTACCTCGATTAACCGGTGCCCCTGTACATTGACTCTGTACCGTAACCCCCTGTATATAGCCTCGCTACTGTTATTTTATTTTTGCTCCTTAATTATTTGTTATATATATGTATATATGTATTTTCTTAACTACATTGTTGGTTAAGGGCTTGTAAGTAAGAATATCACTGTTCTATTCGGTGCATATGACAAATCAAATTAGATTTGATTTATACAGGAAGCCCTTAAATTGCTGAATTAAGTAAATCAGCGATTAATGATGAGAGTATATGATCAATGAATCTCAAATCAATGATGAGAGTATAGTCAGATTAACTGATACCTGATTTGGGAGGACGGGCTCGTGGTAATGGCTGAAGCGTACTCAGTGGAATGGTATCAAATACATCAAACACATGGTTTGAACAGTTTGAACATGCATGTAACATTGGTGTGGTTTAAGGGCTCTTCATGTTGTTGGCACGGTGTTGAAAGTGAACCTAAACAGGTGAGTGTGTGTATCTATGCTAGGCAACTGGACCAATAGATGTCTTCAGGTGGTAGTAGGCTGTTGTTATAGGCTACACCATAGCCAACACGGTAGTGTGACAATACTATATTTTTACAAAGAAAAATACTTTTTTATGGCAATACATTGTTTCACCTGTTATGTACTGCTAGATAAACTATTTGGGGATTATCTCTCAGTAGCCTACCCAGCTAGTACATTTGGTTTCTTGTAAATTGTGAGAACATATGTTTTTGTTCATAAGATTCCTGACGGTTAAAACTGAATGTTTTTTAAGCGTTCAAAGAATGGAAATGAACATTTTTCATGTTCTAAGAACATACATTTTTAAGTTGAAGGGAGGTTCTGAGAGTTTTTCTATGGTTCCCCAAAAGTTTTCCTGTGCGGTCTAATTAACATTCTGAGAACGGAAATTATAGGTCATTTGAAGGTAAATAAATAAAGTTATGAGAACATGTTTCAATAAGGCTGCTAACTTAATTTGTGTTAACTGTTTTGAACTACAAGCACAGATGGAAATCCATAGCTCCAGGATGGAGCTAGCATGCTATGTTTTTTTTATTACTCAAAGAAAGCTGTTAATTTTTGTCTATTCAAAGAAAACAAGCACTCATTAGTACCAGCTGTGGCTAATTAGTGGGCGTGGCCAAAACACCTGAACACACTTAACAAGATAGAGGGGAAAAAATAGTTTTGTTGATGCTGAGAACTGATTGTGTAATGTTTTCTGGGTTTTTTTTCATGGAAAGTTTTCTTAATGTTCTGAGAACATTACTTTAAATATAACCATGAGGAAACCTGTAGAAAACATTATGCTGAAGTACTGAAATTCCCACAGAACGTTGTTTCTTAACATTATCGGACAAATTTGACAACATTACTTTAAAAATAACCATGAGATAACCGGTAGGACATGTTATGGGAAGGTTGACCATGACCATAGGACAACCACGCCTCACCATGCTCTAAGAATTATATGGTTCTCATTATGTTATAGGCTAGCTGGGTAATTTGTCCCCGGTTTGGAGGCACACCATACTGAATAACCCTATTGCTTTATTTCATTTGTTAAGGCGGATACAATGTTGCACCTCTCATGTCGTGTTGCGGACAGGGGCTGGCTGAATACATACAGTTACAGTAACTGCGCGAGACCATTTGTAACCAATCATCAGATGACGCGAGACATTCACCTGCCTTATAATCAGCTGGTCACTGGAGCCAGCCCAGCAGCATGTAGTTACTTCCTGCCAATACTGTATATCAGGGTGAAGGAATTGCGGTACAATTCTATTTTATCATAGCTAACAGCAAACAAATAATTTTGCCGCTGCCGCAGAGAAAGTCATGATCATCCACCCTCGGACACTGAGAATTGAGTATGGAAAAACGACCAAAGTCATGTGCGTGGTTGGCACGGAACTTACTGTAAACATAGACAGGTAACGTTAGGCTAGTTCTCCAAGACATCAAGTATGGGTCGTCATTTATTGATTAATTTATTAGAAATATAATTAAATATTTACTAATGTCATGCATTAACGTTAATATCAGTTATTGTTTGTAAAATCGTATCCCTCGTGTTATTATTCAGTTATTGTTGAAATGAAAATGGAACACTAGACAATTGATCTAATGTAAAGGGGTGTGGTGCTGTTAACATAAAAAATATAGCCTAGTAATTTAAATCACATGTCAAGTATTCAAGTAGTATTTTTCTCTCACACATATTAATAATTGAATATATTAATTTAATTGCTTTATAATCTTATTCCACTTGTAGGTCCTGCTGTGATAATATATTTTAAAATGATTGATTACATTCACTGACTATTTTGTTGTCATTTTACTACTTGGATATTCCAACTGCAGAAGGAGTTGGAGGATCATGCCCCGATATTGGGCTGAAAGGACTGTTTGTGGTTGGCATTTGTATTCAGCGGAGGAGTCAGACCTCTTGTTCTTAGCGGAGGGAGTCTGCAACAGTCACTTCTTTCTGCTAGTCAACAGACTCTCGTTTGTTGTCCTTACAAGCTGTCAATTCATATGACTCCAGTGCAACAGAATTCGATGGATTATAATCAGTTCCTATGGTTTATGATTTCCAAGTTAACATGGTAGATGATTTCCAAGTTAGATAGAAAACAGTGGTAAGCCCAACACAAATCGCCAACCTGAAGAATTAAACATATTGTGGTACTATCATGACTACGGCTGCAGTTAGTTTATCAGACTCTCCACATGGTATGATTACACAGCAGATACAGATGGTTTCACAACATCGGTGTGTGTAACAACATAAATACTTATTGTTCAGAAACACTTCTCTTTGTGCTATTGTTTAGAGAAACCTAGGCTCTGTTCGGGCAAATACTATCCCTCCTCCAAAAACCTAATGTTCCTTTGGTGTGGACCACCTCCAGGGCTTAGCCTGGACTCCAGGTGTTAGGTTTTACAGCTAAGCTTAATGTTTCTAAACAAGTGTCATACTGAGTATAACAACTTGGGATGTTGGTTGATACTTTGACATATAAGTACAATCATTTTTGCCAGTATTCTTGTGTAGGTTGATAGTCCAGTATTTCTCCCTCTTTGGTACGTTACTCATTGTAGAGGCATGTTGAAGACATCATACCTCTCTGATTACTTTAGCAATGTAACTTTAGAACTAGCACTGCCACCTGTTGCTTCTGGAAATAGGGGATAATGAACGGCACTCACGGATGGTGCTCTACTGCAGTATAGGTATGTCCTCTTGTGTTTACTCTGTTATTGCTATAGATTTGTATAAGAAAAGTATCAGGATGTGATGTGTAACTGTCAAATGTATTTATTGTTCCCCAAGGAGTGCCCCTCCTAGCTCCAAGTACTTCTCTGTGCAATGCAGTCCCAGAGTGCAGTACAGGATCACCCCACCCCCACTGGAGAGTGGGACCCTCCCCACCACTCTCAATGGTAATACAATGCTTCTATTCACCATGGACACTGCCAGCGAAGTGGGAAATGATAGCAAGGTAAATAAAGTAGGCCACTCCCACAGCCATGATAGCTACACTCTTAGGGGGAAAAAAGTGCTATCTAGAACCTAAAAGGGGTCTTTGGTTGTCCCCAAAGGGGAACCCTTTGAATAACCATTTTTGGCTCCATGTAGAACCCTATTGGGATCCATTTAGAACCCTTTCCCAGAGGGTTCTGCATGGAACCCAAAATAGTTCTACCTGGGGACCCTGGAACACTTTTTTCTAAGAGTGAACCTTGAGACTTCAGTATGTTAAATCTTATTAATATAATCCTGAGTTGAATATTTCCTATCAGGACTGAACACACTACAGTGAATTATGTTATTAAGAAAAACAAATCAAGTATTTGCTGCTCCTACGCCTCTTAAGAGTGGCGTGCAAACCACACTGAAATAATGCAAATGTGGTACTCTCAACCTGATACCAGAGAGATGTTAAACAGTGGAAAGTGATGTGGTTAATCACAGTGCCCGTTCTATTGATAAGGAATTGAAGGAGACTTAGTCAGTTCCAGAATGGGCCAGTTGTTTAGATTCTCCTCTGAAATTATGTACTGTACATATCTGTACATGAATATATCATAGAAGACCCCATCAAAACACAACCACTGCTTAGTCACCAGTGTTCTAGATGTTTAACTTTGTAAATGTTGTCCTTTGTTGTGCAGTTATCGGTCATGTATTATGGAGAGAAGACGGAGGTGTTAGGGAAAGCTGTCGTTCACCTCACCGCTGTTGGTATGTTGTGTTATGCTTAGGACAGGAGAGCACACCCACATAAACTACCACCCTCCCCCACCTTCAAAGCATACCTTTATGAATGTCATTTGTACATTTTGATATTTCACTTGAGACCCCAAAGCAGCTCATGAGCTTCAGTGACACCCAGGGCCTCTCTGTCTTGTAGAGATTTCTCTGGATGTAGATGCTGATCGAGATGGCCAGGTGGAGAGGAACAACCCCAACA
Source organism: Oncorhynchus mykiss (assembly GCF_013265735.2). Taxonomy (NCBI): domain Eukaryota; kingdom Metazoa; phylum Chordata; class Actinopteri; order Salmoniformes; family Salmonidae; genus Oncorhynchus; species Oncorhynchus mykiss. The sequence continues at coordinate 68,937,125 of NC_048581.1, forward strand.
AGGTGGGTTATGTCTGCTGGGTCCGTCCAGGCAGGTCTCTTTCAGCTCAGAGGTCACTATCTTTGTTTCTTAACACAGCAGGGTACATAAGGAGACGTTCTAACATGAATAGGCATGTCAGAAGACTAGTGTTCATGCTGTTTTCCAAAACACAAAGGAAGATTGCCAAGGCACTTCTAGGAAATTATCTGTCAACTCACACAGGGCACAGCCTTCCACTGATATTAATAGGTATATCAAAATATTGTTCATACTATATTCCTGGAAGTGGGAAATTCTTTTGAACGTTGTGCTTTTCCACTCAGCTGTAAGTCTAATCTTACCTCATGCTAACACATTGGGAAAAGCTAATTCGGCAGGGCAATGTTAGTTCTTGTCGCTGAATAACGAGTGTTCATCTCTCTACAGGGATCCTGGATGTGGGGGCCTAAAGGCCATGGTGCCATCCTACTGGTCAACTGTGACTCAGAACACACCTATGGGAAGAGGCGAGACAGTGAGCGTGCTGAGGTCAGCAGGGTCTCAGGTATATAACAACAGCCAAGTCATCCTGGCCCACTGAGCTGACCGGCTGACAGTGCTGCAGGCATTGCAATAAATCAACATTTTAAAGGCTGCAGGTCTGTGTTTTGTGTGTAGTCAGCAGAGAGGAGCAGTAGGGATGTGTGTATTTGTGTTAGCTAAACACAAACTGCCTGAGCTAGGGGTATGTCTGGTGTGGTTTGATGGTTCCTTCACGACCACTATCCTAGGATAAGTAGTTGTATTACACACTGTCATACCTATGTTGTCATTGAGATGAGGTCACATTGATTATGACATTGATGGGTTGACACTTGATGTACAATAATGTCAGTATTTGTGAAATGTCAGATCTGAAAGACATGTCCCCAATGGTGCTGCGGACCAGTGGCCCTGCCAAGCTCCCAGAGGGCTACAAGCTGACCATGCACATCTCCCAGGGGGATGCAGAGAGTGTCAGGGTCTTCAGAACCAGGTCCACAGCAGGCATGCACCAAACACTGAGTGAGTCAAGGACATTTTGTCCAGTCAGATCTTTTACGTGTTCTTGTGGCTGTCCATGCATGTATAATGTGTATACAATAGGGTTTTAATGCTGCGTATGCATATAAATGGAGATACATTTGATCCTCATTATAAAAAATGATTTACTGCTGCAGAAAACCTGTTCTACAAGAGCTTTGTGAAGGACTACCCGCTGGTGCTGGGCAGTGAGGATTTGTCCAAGGAGGTCCCGTACCTCGGGGGAAACGCTGAGATTAATTTCTACGTTGAGGGCCTGAGATTCCCTGACAAAGACTTTGAGGGCCTCATCAGCATCAGCCTCAGCCTGCTGGAGCCCAGCTCTCAGGTACATTGTAACTATTTCACTGTTCCTAGTTTAAAACTTCAAAGGGTATATACTGTACCTCTGTCGTGGAATCTATCATTCATGTTTTTGTTCCGTTATTTTGCCAGGGCTTCCCTGAGACACCTATCTTTACAGACAGGGTGGTGTTCCGTGTGGCTCCCTGGATCATGACACCCAACACACTCAACCCTCTGGAGGTCTTCGTCTGCAGGTGAGCGATGATGATGAAGAAGAAAATTATGATGATCAAATCACATTTTATTTGTCACGTACACATGGTTAGCAGATGTTAATGCGAGTGTAGCGAAATGCTTGTGCTTCTTGTTCCGACAGTCCTGGCATTGATGTTGATGGAAATAATGATGGCGCTGTCTGTAAACTTACTCCGACAACTGTTTCTGTGCATTTGGTTACCCAGCACATCTGATAACTACCAGTTCCTAAAGGGAATGAGGAGGCTGGTGGAGAACAGTGGGTACAAGCTGAAGGTTTGTCATGAGTACATGAACAGAGGAGACCGCTGGATGCAGGTAAGCAGTGAGATTCAGTTCCTAGCCTATCATGCACCTTTGTGCATTTGAACTTTTTTCAATTCCAACCTTTTTTAAACACCATTTATTTCACATCCTTTTACATCAATGTAAATCATTGTCAGTCTTGTCTCTCGGTTTTAAATAAAATAAATCAGAACATAGACCAGTGTCTTTGTTTCTAACTGCATGAAAAATATAGAAATATAATAGACATGTAAAGAAGGTTTCTCTCTCAGGATGAGATAGAGTTTGGCTACATTGACTCTCCTCACCAACGTTTCCCTGTTGTGCTGGACTCCCCCCGAGACGGAGAACTACAGGATTTCCCTTATGATGTGCTACTGGTAAGAAAAGGCATTCACCACACCTGCAGTTAAAATGTTCTTATTTCCATACTGTGAGGGATGTGGTGGAACTCTTTCTCAACCTCTCTCTGCCTGGTGCCCTCAGGGCCCAGACTTTGGCTATGTGACGAGGACAGCATATGATGAGGAAGTGAGCAGCCTGGACTCGTTTGGTAACCTGGAAGTTAGCCCTCCAGTTATTGTAAATGGAAAAATCTACCCTCTGGGCAGGATCATAATTGGAGTGGCTTTCCCCACGTGAGTGTACCTTAGCCAGGGGTTAGTTGCTTCAACGGAAGAGAGCCTGGTTCTTAGATCCCAATATTTGCCGTTATTCCAAAGTTATATTTATTCATTAAATAACCTTGATGCTACTTCCTTCTATAAATCTCATGCTAATGATTAATTCATATTTGGAACAAAGAGATGGGCTCCCAAGTGGCGCAGCGGTCTAAGGCACTGCATCTCAGTGCTAGAGGCGTCACTACAGACACCCTGGTCCGAATCCAGGCTGTATCGTAACCAGCAGTGATTGGGAGTCCCATAGGGCGGTGCACAATTGGACCAGCGTCGTCCGGGTTTGGCTGGTGTAGGCCGTCATTGTAAATAAGAATTTGTTCTTAACTGACTTGCCTAGTTAAATAAAGGATAATAAAAAAAAAAGTTAAATAAAAAATGGCTGTGAGCAGTGGTGATTAGGCTGTTTAACTTTTCAGGGCAACCAAGGGCCGCAACATGACCAAAGTAGTGCAAGACTTCCTTTGGGCACAGAAAGTCCAGGAGCCCATTGCACTGTTCTCTGATTGGCTTCTGGTTGGGCATGTGGATGAATTCATGACTTTTGTCCCAGCTCCTGACAAAAAGGTAAAACAATATTGTCAAGGAAAGTATGGTTGCCCGCTCCATTAGAACATGTGAGTAAATACACTGTGTTCTTTAATATAGAGTAGAAATGACGGCGAGCAAAGAATTGTTAATGCCGTCCATTTGCACAAAGTATTTAGACATGACGCAGGCTGTGGCTGCCATGTGGTTTATGTGATAATGTAAAGCTGTCAGGAAGTCAAGTGAAGCGCACAGCCAATGTTGTCTTTGTCCTCTGTTTCTCTGTGTAGGGATTCCGGCTGCTGCTCGCCAGCCCCGACGCAGGCTACAAACTATTCAGAGGCTTACAGAACGACGGGCATGGACAAGCCAAAATGTTTGACGGTAGGCCTTCAGTTAGGCGACTAATTTCACTGTCTCAGTGTGTATCACTGTAGTTATAATTGGACCAGTGGAGGCTCCTCAGAGGAGGAAGCGGAAGACCATCCTCAGTGAATTTCATAAGAATGGTAAAACATTGAAAAAGTTATCCTTGTTAGATAACTATACTAGATATATTCATGTCACCCAAAATGGATTAAAACACACTATTTTGCAATGAAGGTTTACAGTAGCCTCAACAACACTATGTAGGGTAGCACCATGGTGTAGCCGGGGACAGCTAGCTTCTGTCCTCCTCTGTGTCGTGACTAATGACTGCTATTTGTAGAATAATTGGCTACTATGTTTAATTATTACTCGCTTTAAATTCATCATTTAACTAATTAGGAATTTGGGGTACCACGGGAACAGTTGTTGACCTAGTTACTATCTTCCGACTTACACTCTAAAGATGATCTAAATATCAATAACATTCAGTTATTAATTATTACATTCTGAACATCTCATAATCCTTGGATATCTTTACAAACCCTAACCTAAGTGATGAATCAGCAATACACAAATTGGTTTAATTATTTATTTACTAACTAATTAAATCATCACACAGAATACGTAAACACACACAGCATAGGTTATTGATTACATACATAATAGAATGAAAACAGGTTCCTAGTGGACTAACAAAAGCATGACCGTTTGGTTACGCAATGGACAGGGGAGGGTTATGTGAGTCAACTTCTCATTCAGTGGGGCAAAAAAGTATTTAGTCAGCCACCAATTGTGCAAGTTCTCCACTTAAAAAGATGAGAGAGGCCTGTAATTTTCATCATAGGTACACTTCAACTATGACAGACAAAACGAGGGAAAAAAATCCAGAAAATCACATTGTAGGATTTTTTTAATGAATTTATTTGCAAATTATGGTGGAAAATAAGTATTTGGTCAATAACAAAAGTTTATCTCAATACTTTGTTATATACCCTTTGTTGGCAATGAAAGAGGTCAAACGTTTTCTGTAAGTCTTCACAAGGTTTTCACACACTGTTGCTTGTATTTTGACCCATTCCTCCATGCAGATCTCCTCTAGAGCAGTGATGTTTTGGGGCTGTTGCTGGGCAACACGGACTTTCAACTCCCTCCAAAGATTTTCTATGGGGTTGAGATCTGGAGACTGGCTAGGCCACTCCAGGACCTTGAAATGCTTCTTACGAAGCCACTCCTTCGTTGCCCGGGCGGTGTGTTTGGGATCATTGTCATGCTGAAAGACCCAGCCACGTTTCATCTTTAATGCCCTTGCTGATGGAAGGAGGTTTTCACTCAAAATCTCACGATACATGGCCCCATTCATTCTGTCCTTTACACGGATCAGTCATCCTGGTCCCTTTGCAGAAAAACAGGCCCAAAGCATGATGTTTCCACCCCCATGCTTCACAGTAGGTATGGTGTTCTTTGGATGCAACTTTTCAGCAAACTTCAGACGGGCATGGACATGTACTGGCTTAAGCAGGGGGACACGTCTGGCACTGCAGGATTTGAGTCCCTGGCGGTGTAGTGTGTTACTGATGGTAGGCTTTGTTACTTTGGTTCCAGCTCTCTGCAGGTCATTCACTAGGTCCCCCCCGTGTGGTTTTGGATTTTTGCTCACCGTTCTTGTGATCAGTTTGACCCCATGGGGTGAGATCTTGCGTGGAGCCACAGATCGAGGGAGATTATCAGTGGTCTTGTCTGTCTTCCATTTCCTAATAATTGCTCCCACAGTTGATTTCTTCAAACCAAGCTGCTTACCTATTGCAGATTCAGTCTTCCCAGCCTGGTGCAGGTCTACAATTTTGTTTCTGGTGTCCTTTGACAGCTCTTTGGTCTTGGCCATAGTGGAGTTTGGAGTGTGACTGTTTGAGGTTGTGGACAGGTGTCTTTTATACTGATAACAAGTTCAAACAGGTGCCATTAATACAGGAAACGAGTGGAGGACAGAGGAGCCTCTTAAAGAAGAAGTTACAGGTCTGTGAGAGCCAGAAATCTTGCTTGTTTGTAGGTGACCAAATACTTATTTTCCACCATAATTTGCAAATAAATTCAATAAATTCAAATAAATTCCTACAATGTGATTTTCTGGATTTTTTTTCTCATTTTGTCTGTTATAGTTTAAGTGTACCTATGATGAAAATTACAGGCCTCTCTGATCTTTTTAAGTGGGAGAACTTGCACAATTGGTGGCTGACTAAATACTTTTTTGCCCCACTGTATACAGTGCCTTGCGAAAGTATTCGGCCCCCTTGAACTTTGCGACCTTTTGCCACATTTCAGGCTTCAAACATAGAGATATAAAACTGTATTTTTTTGTGAAGAATCAACAACAAGTGGGACACAATCATGAAGTGGAACAACATTTATTGGATATTTCAAACTTTTTTAACAAATCAAAAACTGAAAAATTGGGCGTGCAAAATTATTCAGCCCCCTTAAGTTAATACTTTGTAGCGCCACCTTTTGCTGCGATTACAGCTGTAAGTCGCTTGGGGTATGTCTCTATCAGTTTTGCACATCGAGAGACTGACATTTTTTCCCATTCCTCCTTGCAAAACAGCTCGAGCTCAGTGAGGTTGGATGGAGAGCATTTGTGAACAGCAGTTTTCAGTTCTTTCCACAGATTCTCGATTGGATTCAGGTCTGGACTTTGACTTGGCCATTCTAACACCTGGATATGTTTATTTTTGAACCATTCCATTGTAGATTTTGCTTTATGTTTTGGATCATTGTCTTGTTGGAAGACAAATCTCCGTCCCAGTCTCAGGTCTTTTGCAGACTCCATCAGGTTTTCTTCCAGAATGGTCCTGTATTTGACTCCATCCATCTTCCCATCAATTTTAACCATCTTCCCTGTCCCTGCTGAAGAAAAGCAGGCCCAAACCATGATGCTGCCACCACCATGTTTGACAGTGGGGATGGTGTGTTCAGCTGTGTTGCTTTTACGCCAAACATAACGTTTTGCATTGTTGCCAAAAAGTTCAATTTTGGTTTCATCTGACCAGAGCACCTTCTTCCACATGTTTGGTGTGTCTCCCAGGTGGCTTGTGGCAAACTTTAAACAACACTTTTTATGGATATCTTTAAGAAATGGCTTTCTTCTTGCCACTCTTCCATAAAGGCCAGATTTGTGCAATATACAACTGATTGTTGTCCTATGGACAGAGTCTCCCACCTCAGCTGTAGATCTCTGCAATTCATCCAGAGTGATCATGGGCCTCTTGGCTGCATCTCTGATCAGTCTTCTCCTTGTATGAGCTGAAAGTTTAGAGGGACGGCCAGGTCTTGGTAGATTTGCAGTGGTCTGATACTCCTTCCATTTCAATATTATCGCTTGCACAGTGCTCCTTGGGATGTTTAAAGCTTGGGAAATCTTTTTGTATCCAAATCCGGCTTTAAACTTCTTCACAACAGTATCTCGGACCTGCCTGGTGTGTTCCTTGTTCTTCATGATGCTCTCTGCGCTTTTAACGGACCTCTGAGACTATCACAGTGCAGGTGCATTTATACGGAGACTTGATTACACACAGGTGGATTGTATTTATCATCATTAGTCATTTAGGTCAACATTGGATCATTCAGAGATCCTCACTGAACTTCTGGAGAGAGTTTTCTGCACTGAAAGTAAAGGGGCTGAATAATTTTGCACGCCCAATTTTTAAGTTTTTGATTTGTTAAAGTTTGAAATATCCAATAAATGTCGTTCCACTTCATGATTGTGTCCCACTTGTTGTTGATTCTTCACAAAAAAATACAGTTTTATATCTTTATGTTTGAAGCCTGAAATGTGGCAAAAGGTCGCAAAGTTCAAGGGGGCCGAATACTTTCGCAAGGCACTGTATACATTTGGAAGCTACGCTCACAGGAATATGAATACTTTGCACATGAACGACCGCTCATTCGGAAAAGAAATGCAATACATTTGAAGTCGGAAGTTTACATACACCTTAGCCAAATACATTTAAACTCAGTTTTCACAATTCCGGACATTTAATCCTCATAAAAAGTCTGCTAGGATTCAGTTAGGATCCCCACTGTATTTTAAGAATGTGAAATGTCAGAATAATAGTAGAGAATTATTTATTTAAGCTTTTATTTATTTCATCACATTCCCAGTGGGTCAGAAGTTTACATACACTCAATTAGTATTTGGTAGCATTGCCTTTAAATTGCGGGTAGATTTCCACAAGCTTCCCACAATAAGTTGGGTGAATTTCCCATTCCTGGTGTAACTGAGCTGGTGTAACTGTTTGTAGGCCTCCTCACTAGCACACCATTTTTCAGTTCTGCCAACACATTTTCTATGGGATTGTGGTCAGGGCTTTGTGATGGCCACCCCAATACCTTGACTTTGTCCATAAGCCATTTTGCCACAACTTTGGAAGTATGCTTGGGGTCATTGTCCATTTGGAAGACCCAATTGCAACCAAGCTTTAACTTCCTGACTGATGTCTTGATGTTTCAATATATCCACATAATTTTCCAACCTCATGATGCCATCTATTTTGTGAAGTGCACCAGTCCCTCCTGCAGCAAAGCACCCCCGCAACATGATGCTTCCACCCCTGCGCTTCACGGTTGGGATGTGTTCTTCGATTTGCAAGCCTCCCCCTTTTTCCTCCAAACATAATGATGGTCATTATAGCCAAACAGTTCTACTTTTGTTTCATCAGACCAGAGGATATTTCTACAAAAAGTATGATCTTTGTCCTCATGTGCAGTTGCAAACCATAGTCTGGCTTTTTTATGGGGGTTTTGGAGCGGTGGCTTCTTCTTTGCTGAGTGGCCTTTCAGGTTATGTCGATATAGGACTCGTTTTACTGTGGATATATACTTTTGTTCCTGTTTCCTCCAGCATCGTCACAAGGTCCTTTGCTGTTGTTCTGGGATTGATTTGCACTTTTCACACCAAAGTGTGTTCATCTCTAGGAGACAGAATGGTATGACTGCTGCGTGGTCCCATGGTGTTTATACTTGCGTACTATTGTTTGTACAGATGAACGTGGTACCTTCAGTCGTTTGGAAAATGCTCCCAAGGATGAACCAGACTTGTGGAGGTCTTGGCTGTTTTGGCTGTTTTGGCTGTTTTCTTTGGATTTTCCCATGATGTCAAGCAAATCGACACTGAGTTGGGAGGTAGGCCTTGAAATACATCCACAGGTACACCTCCAATTGACTCCAAATATGTCAATTAGCCTATCAGAAGCTTCTAAATCGATGACATCATTTTCTGGAATTTTCCAAACTGCTTAAAGGCACAGTCAACTTAGTCTATGTAAACTTCTGACCCACTGGAATTGTGATACAGTGAAATAATCTGTCTTTAAACAATTGTTGGAAAAATTACTTGTCATGCACAAAGTAGATATCCTACCCGAATTGCCAAAACTATAGTTTGTTAACCTGTTACGTCTGGGGCGGGGGTTCCGCCAGTGGAACATTTCGACAACATCCTGTGGAAATTGCAGATGCCGAAATTAAAATAAAATAAAAATATTTAACTTTCATACAATCACAAGTTCAATACACCAAATTAAAGCTTATCTTCTTGTTATTCCAGCCACCGTGTCTGATTTTCAAAAATTCTTTACGGCAAAAGCAAACCATGTGATTATCTGAGGACAGCACCCCATCAAACAAACACATGACAATCATATTTCAACCCGCCAGGAGCGACACAAAACTCAGAAATAACTATACAATTCATGCCTTACCTTTGAAGAGCTTCTTCTGTTGGCACTCCAATATGTCCCATAAACATCACAAATGGTGCTTTTGTTCGATTAATTGCATCGTTATATCTCCAAAATGTCCATTTATTTTGACGCGTTTGATTCAGAAAAACATGACTACAAAATATCTAATAAGTTACCTGTAAACTGTGTCCAAACATTTCAAACAACTTTCCTAATCCAACTTTAGGTATTTTAAAATGTAAATAATCGATAAAATTTAAGACGGGATAAACTACGTATAAAATGAAAGTGGAGCGAGCTTCAGGTCACACGCCCCAAATAAAACAGTCCACTTGGCTATACACCCAGAAAGGAAATGGCTATTTCTTCATTTCTCAAAGGAAAAACATAAACACATTTCTAGAGACTGTTGACATCTAGTGGAAGCCATATGAACTGCAACCAGATGCCTCAGAAATCTAGATTCACATTGAAAACAAATTGAAAACACTGTCACCTCAAAAAAGTTAATAATAATAATAAGTTATGTTATACTCACAGACATCATTTTATCAGTTTTAGAAACTTCAGTGTTTTCTATTGAAATCTACCAATTCTATGCATATCCTAGCTTCTGGGCCTGAGTAGCAGGCAGTTTACTTTGGGCACGCTTTTCATCCGGACGTGATAATACCGCCCCCTAGCCTGAAGAGGTTTAACAAGAAATTTGGAGTGGTTGAAAAACGAGTTTTAATGACTCCAACCTAAGTTTATGTCAACCTCCGACTTCAACTGTATATATTTATGCGTAGATGTCTTTCTCTGTTGTCTCTGTTGAAACCACACGATCTGTCTATGGGAAGTGGTTTGATTGAAGTCTCTGGTTGTTCACCAGGTGTCACAATGTCCTTCTTAGTTGTAGGCTTCTTCTGTTCTGGAGTATTCATTAGAGTAGATACTACAGGTGTACCATACGGTGTTCAGAGGGATCTGTCTTCCCTCATCTTTGGTCAAATGTTCTAGACTACTTTACATGCACAGCTGCAGACGGTGCATGTTTTGGTCTGGTTTACAAAGTTTCTCACCATTTTAGCGTGTGGACCGCGGCCTCACGTTCTCTGGTCTCAATGGTTGATTATTCAGGGTACAGCTAGGACCACTTAACACGCCGGCAGCACCCGGAATGTTTTGGTCTAATGTAAATTTCGTTAGCAAATCCTTTTCAGCACTCTGGTCTTAGGGGCTTTCCAACACGCCGACACAATGTCTGTGCTCACATGGGCGTGGTTACTGACTGGGCCCAGGTTTATATGAAAAGCCATTATCTCGTTTCGAAGGCTAAAATCAAATTTATATAATAAAAAAATAAAAAACATATTTAATCATATAATTTTTACATTTAGATGTAAATCTGATATATACAGTGTGCAAGCTCTTAAAGTTACAATGTTTCCGTTATAACGTCTTTCTGATCATTTTAATCACATCACAAAATGGACATACATTTTCCATATTCCATCTCACATCATTCCCAACATTCTTTATTAGAAATATTGTTTCATTATCCACTTTTGGATGTTGGAGTTTTGGTGGCAAAGTCTCAATGTGTAACAAATTATTTTCACCATTCGTACTGTAGGGCAAGAGAGAGAAAGTGTATGACCTGCTGTTAAGTCATAAAACCGGCCCAAGAGTGGGGTCTGGCTATGGCAGGGAGGGAGTGGGCTCTGTCAGCTATGTGGAGAGCTGATCTGGCACCTTTGATCCTCACCAAGGAGAGAGCGTCATGACGTCTGGGTACATTGACTTCAATACAAAACCTTGGAAGCTCATGTTTCTCACCCCCTTCCATAGACTTACACAGTAATTCTGACAACTTCCTCCAACCTATCAGAGCTCTTGCAGCATGAACTGACATGTTGTCCACCGACTCAAAGGATCATAGAATCAATCTAGTACTGAATGCATAAGCTACAGCTAGCTAGCACTGCAGTGCATAAAATGTGGTGAGTAGTTGACTCGGTTATGATATGAAGGTTTGGCTTGGAAAGGTTTTTTCGCCTGATCACAGATAGCTGATGTGTTGTGCACTGAAGTCTACAAGTGAAGGGAAATTGTGAGAGGAGGAGCGCGCGTAGATGCGAGAAGTAATTATACAAAGATCAAAGGGATCATGCTGTTTGTATGTGGCTGCTAGGAAAGTGAACTGTGTTTGTGTAATCAGGGGTATATTCATTCAGCTGATTCTGCAAAATGTTACTTAAATGATATGAAACGGGGACAAATATACTTAAATTTGTCTAATAGAAACTCTCGCTTGCATCTGTTAGACTAATGATTACACCCTAGATCAGCTAGATACAGGCAAGAGTGTGCAACATGCTATTGAATGTGTCAATGTTTGTTACACAAATTTCTCTTGACCTGTGCACCTACTTTCATAGGCTAGGTTGTAGCATCCTCAATGGGTATAGAGAACATTTGAGTATCATGTAGTAGCCTAAACCTATCGATGTAACATTTGGCTGGGTGAATGGAATATGAATGACAGTCATCCAATATGCTGTAATAGAAATAAGGCCACCCCCTAAAAAAAAGAATCGTCCTCCCTCATCTTAAACGTCACCGACCACCCCTGAACTGTGTGTGTTAATAATCAACACCGACTTCCTTCCCGATCCTAACAGGTCTTGGAGCAGAAGAAGAGATTACGGTAGATGAGATTTTGAGTGATGACAAACTTGGGGCAGAAAACAACTATGTCCAGGTGAGGGAAACTAAACGCCAGATGAACTAGTTACTCAGAGAGGCTAGCAGAGCTTTGCAGTGCTTGGTGAAATAACCATGTAGATGTTGTGACTGCTGCCGTCCCACAGAGCTGTATAGACTGGAACAGGGATGTCCTTAAGAGGGAGCTGGGTTTAGACGACGATGATATCATTGATCTGCCCATCCTTTTCCATGTGATGGAGGAGAACAGGGCAGTGGCCTATTACCCAGACATGGTGAGCAGACGCAAGTTCTACACTAGAACACCTACAAACCAAAAGTACTTCCTATTTTATTTGTTATACATTTTACATTACATAATGGCAAAACTCAAAAATGCTGCCAAATCATTTTAGACATTTTGTGATGATTTTCTACATGTGATTAGGAAGTATGCTCAAATCATCTACTACCCAAGTAGCGCAAGAAGCAAATCCTAATTGAGGCATATGTCTCTACCTCCAGGTGAACATGGTTGTGTTGGGGAAGAACCTGGGCATCCCTAAACCATTTGGGCCCAAGGTGGATGGCCGCTGTGCCCTGGAGGCAGAGATGACCTCCCTCATGGAGGGCCTGGGACTCAGCTGCACATACATTGATGACTTTGCCTCCTACCACAAACTGCTGGGAGAGGTTCACTGTGGCTCTAACGTTCGCAGGGAACCCTTCTCCTTCAAGTGGTGGAACCTGGAGATGTGAGGGATTTGGGGCAAGGCATGGTTGTAGTTAGAAAGAGGGAATAAGGCTTGACGTAAACAGCAGCAACATTCGCCAGCAGCAGTCATCTTCAAACAACAACAGTAGTCCTTGTACTGTATTACCCCTTTGTCTTTATTAAACATGTATTTGCCTTTTTTTACAAAAGGATGAAAAACTATATTTATAAACAAGACTTTCGGACTTTAACAAGGGCTTAAGGAGATTATCAACGAGAACAGAAATGCAATCATCTGAATTAAGCACATTGTAGGCTGAATCTGTTGTTTGGATTGTCTGCGTGCTCAATCCAAGTGTTGTATTTACAGGTACTAAAACCAGTACAGATTAACAGGACCACAGAGAAATGTGCAAGTGTAATTTGGAGCCTTGAAGACTTGTGAGAGTTTTAATACATTTTAATACATTTATTTTAAGCTTTGAGATGAAAATATATTTTGAATTTCAGTGCCTGGAATGCACACTATGACTCCAAAGGCTCTCTTAACCTGATGTAACTTCCAATCACATTTCAATTAATAGTATTTTGTTGAATCATAATCTTTAGAATGGTGTTTGATAATAATACATGATTAAATAAATGTCAGACTAACTGTATTTTGATGTAGTGTTCCTTACTTACACAGAGATACTTCAGATTCAACAAAAATTTCAAAATAATTGTAAAAGAAGGTTTATGCACAACTGACAAAGTGCAACTAAATTCCATATTGGTTCTTGTTAATTTAATTGAAATAAATAGTAATGGAAACTATGCCTTCATATCAGGTCTTTTCATTATATAAATCTGAGATGAGGGAAAATGTCTAATCAGGAAATGTAAAACATTACAACAAGATACAAAGGTTCCAATCATTGAGAGCAGATGTCTACAAATGAATACATATATCTGTTTAGTTTTACATTCAAACCAGTTGGTGATAGATTCCAGTTGGCGATATCCACCATGGGATAGATTCCTTATATGAAAGGGGATACCCTCCTACAAAGCAGCTTACTTAACAATCATTAAAAAGGCCACTTCAAGACTTGTCACAGTGTAATTATTTTTAAAAAACAAATCAGATTTTCAAATGATCAGCAATTAATTGAAAATGTAGTGCCGGTTTCCACATCTACACTTGTATCCCCATATTTCTCTATCGAAACTGATGTAAAGAAATAATGACTCTTTTATCTGTCTGCTTTTCTAGAGAAGTTTGACTGGTTTGAAGAAACAATCTATTTCCAGCATGGTACTGTACAGTTGACATGGTTTTGCAAGCAGATTTACACCATTCACCATGCATACACATCCAAACACATACTTTAAATCAAACTAGAGGTTTTAAAAAATAAACTGAAGACAGTAGTCACTGGACAATAGCTTGGCTTTGGAGGCTGTGTGCTTTGGTTAGGTCACCTTGGAGGAATGTCTGACTGTGGTACTATCTACAGTATGGGACAGTGATGAAGACTGATGAGTAATTTCGTTTGGACACTAGACCTTATCAGTAATTCAATACTTCATGTTTTTGTCCCTCAGCTTATAGGGGCAATCTGTGATTGCTACATCAATATTTGGACTGTTAAATTAATACTATATTTATCCATTGATTCTTGAAGAATTTAACTTATAAATGCCTCATGAACTTAGTTGTCGTACCCCCTCAAAACCCAAAACATATTTTTGTTTTACTCATTTGCTTGTTAACAAGGAACTGTAAACAAACACTATATTGCCTCAACATGGTTAAAAGTATAATTTTGCTATCATGGATGTGTCACGCCCTGACCTGAGTATTCTTTGTTTTCTTTATATATTTTGGTTAGGTCAGGGTGTGACATGGTGATGTATTTGTTTTTCTACTGTCTAGGGGTTTTGTAGGTTTATGGGGTTGTTTACCATGTATGTCTATGGTTGCCTAGATTGGTTCTCAATTAGAGGCAGCTGTTTATCGTTGTCTCTGATTGGGAACCATATTTAGGCAGCCATCTTCTTTGGGTATTTCGTGGGTTATTGTCTATGTGATGTTGCATGTTTGCATTCAGTGTTTATAGCGGTCACGGTCGTTTTGATATTCTATTCTGTCTTGTTTGTTTAGTGTACTTCGTGTTATTTTCATCTTACATTAAAAGAATGGATTCATATCACGCTGCGCTTTGGTCTCCTCACTACGACGTTCGTGACAGAATAACCCACCAACAAAGGACCAAGCAGCGTGGTAAAAGGCAGCAGCGATCGCAGGACTCATGGACTTGGGAGGAAATCCTGGACTGCGGAGGACCCTGGGCACAACCAGAGGAATATCGCCGTCCCAAGGCAGAGCTGGAGGTAGCGAAAGCAGAGAGGCGCCGGTATGAGGAGGCAGCGCGGCTGGAAGCCCGAGAGGCAGCCCAAAATATTTATTTGGGGGGCACTTGGAGCAGTCGGCGAAGTTGAGGGGTGAGTCTGAGATTGTCGAGGAGTTATTGGACAGATTGGAGGGGAGATTATGAGACATTCGAGGAGTTGTTGACAAAATTGGAGGAGAGTGAAGAGAGCTGTTGGTTTGGCATAGTATGCACGGCATTCGCCCTGAGGAGCGTGTTAGCAGTCCGATGCCACCTGTGTCAGTTCCTCGTGCTCAGCCTGAAACTTGTGTTAAAGTTCCGGAAGATTTGATGCCGGCTATACACACACACACACACACACACAAGGTCTCCAGTACACCTTCACAACCCGGTGTGTCTTGTTCCTGCTTCTCGCACTCATCCTGAGGTGCGTGTTCTCAGCCCGGTACCACCAGTACCGGTACCACGCACCAGGCCTATAGTGTGCCTCGACAGTCCAATACGCCCTGTTCCTCTTCCCCACACTCGCCCTGAGGTGCGTGTTCTCGGCCCAGTACCACCAGTGCCAGCACCACGTACCAGGACTATAGTGTGCCTCGGCAGTCCAGTACGCCCTGTTCCTCCTCCCCGCACTCGCCCTGAGGTGCGTGTCCTCGGCCCACCAGTGCCAACACCACGCACCAGGCTTCCTGTGCGTCTCCAGAGCCCTGTATGCCCTGTTCCTCATCCCCGCTCTCACCCTGAGGTGCGTCTCCCCAGAAAGGTACAACCAGAGCCGGCACCACGCACCAGGCCTATAGTGCGCCTCGGCAGTCCAGTACGCCCTGTTCCTTCTCCCCGCACTCACCCTGAGGTGCGTGTCTCCAGCCCGGTACCAGCAGTGCCAGAACCACGCACCAGGCCACCAGTGCGCCTCCAGGGTCCAGTACGCCCTGTTCCTGCTCCTTGCACTCGCCCTGAGGTGCGTGTCCCCAGCCCGGTACCACCAGTGCCGGCACCACGCACCAGACCTACAGTGTGCCTCGCCAGTCCAGAGCGTCCGGCGACAATACCTAGTCCAGAGCGTCCGGCTACAGTACCCAGTGCAGAGCGTCCGGCTACAGTACCCAGTGCAGAGCGTCCGGCAACAGTCTACCGACCGGAATCTCCTACGACGGGCAGCAGACCGGAACCTCCTACGACGGGCCGCAGACCGGAACCTCCTACCACGGGCCGCAGTCCGGAACCTGCCACGACGGGTCGCAGTCCGGAACCTACCACGACGGGTCGCAGTCCGGAACTTACCAACAACGGATCGCAGTCCGGAACCTACCACGACGGGTCGCAGTCCGGAACTTACCAACAACGGATCGCAGTCCGGAACCTACCACGACAGATCGCAGTCCGGAACCTACCAGTCCGGATCCGCCAGAGTCTCCCTCCCGTCCGGATCCGCCAGAGTCTCCCTCCCGTCCGGATCCGCCAGAGTCTCCCTCCCGTCCGGATCCGCCAGAGTCTCCCTCCCGTCCGGATCCGCCAGAGTCTCCCTCCCGTCCGGATCCGCCAGAGTCTCCCTCCCGTCCGGATCCGCCAGAGTCTCCCTCCCGTCCGGATCCGCCAGAGTCTCCCTCCCGTCCGGAGCCGTCAGCTAGCAAGGAGCCGCCAGAGCCGTCAGCCAACCAGGAGCCGCCAGTGATGCTGGAATCTCCCTGATGTCCGGAGCTGCCAGAGCCGCTACTCAGTCCAGAGGCGCCTTTCTGTCCAGTGGCACCCTCTACGATGATCTTCAGTCCGGGGGCCCGCTGCGAGTGTCCCCGCTCCAGAGGCGCCACCTAAGTGGGCCAAGACTGAGGTAGAGTGGGGCCCACGTCCCGGACCCGAGCCACCACCGTGAAAAAGGCCCACCCGGACCCTCCCCCTTTGATTAGGTTTTTGCGGCCGGGAGTCCGCACCTTTGTGGGGGGGTACTGTCACGCCCTGACCTGAGTATTCTTTGTTTTCATTATATATTTTGGTTAGGTCAGGGTGTGACATGGGTGACGTATGTGTTTTTCTACTGTCTAGGGGTTTTGTAGGTTTATGGGGTTGTTTACCATCTAGGTGTTCATGTATGTCTATGGTTGCCTAGATTGGTTCTCAATTAGAGGCAGCTGTTTATCGTTGTCTCTGATTGGGAACCATATTTAGGCAGCCATCTTCTTTGGGTATTTCGTGGGTTATTGTTTATGTGATGTTGCATGTTTGTACTCAGTGTTTATAGCGGTCATTTTCGTTTTGATATTCTGTTTTGTTTGTTTAGTGTACTTTGTGTTATTTTCGTCTTACATTAAAAGAATGGATTCACATCACACTGCGCTTTGGTCTCCTCACTACGACGTTTGTGACTGGATGGTCAGTCCTTGCATCCATAGCTCTGTCTAGGAATTTGAGTGGTTACTTTTCGCCAACCCCATCACTCAGCTGGTTATCGAAAAAGTGGCGGGGTAAAGACTTTGTTATTGTTTGAACTGCAGATTACCCCTTTAAATGGCCTGAAATACGTTGACTATACTTATGGAGTCAGTAAAATATTGTCCATTCATCAACATAAACTGTCAACTGTAATTGTACAGTTTGTCAGGGGAAAGTTTGTCAGCAGCAGCATGATGATAAAAGTACCTTCTACCAAAAACATGTAACATTTACTAAATATTTCTAGTCAACATCCACCATTACACTCTTAAATGACCATTAATAAAACACAAGGCTTGGTGTGACATCAAAGGATCCGGGACACCAAGAGTAACAAATGTACAGCATCATGGTGGGACGTGAGGTTGATGGGAGCAATAATGTCAGTTCTTCCAACAATGACAACAGGACAACACCCTCTTATCCTCCTCATGCATTCCTCTTTAGCCTAACAGAAAACTTCCCCTAATGCATGATCAACGGATCTCCTGCAACACCAATCTGTCTAATGCTTAAGATCCTCCCCTCCCTCCACCTTCGAACCAAAATAAAAACAATGCCATAGAGAGGACAAGGGAGAGTATACTATGAGTTACCACATGAACAGATTCAGATTTCACGGAGCAGAAATATATGCAGGCTACGCCAGACAACAGCCAGAAGCGATACTGTGTGAGTGGCACTCCTTTTGGGAATGGGTGCTGTCCACTCCTCTCATTCACCTCTAGGCATGCTAGTAGTCAGCCACATGGAGTTGGGATGAGGGAAGGCTGTAAGTGCATGTCCATGGACCTGGCTGTTCAGACTGGAATGTTGTGGAACACACGTGCGCTTGCTTCATCTACTGCAGGGGGTGCCTCTTATGGGAATGCTGTGGGAGGAGGAGGGACTGGGGTCAGACACTATCTTTACTACTACAGGTCACACACAAACATCCAAATACAGACATGGGTAACACATGGTCAGTAAGCTACATCTACTGAGTTGAACAACTACAGGTACCTGCTAATGGACATCCATGTACTGATCAATGGGGTGAGGCTAACAGTTCTGGACACAGACAGAGAAAGAGAATAACAAGGTTAACAAATACCACAATTACTGAACAACAATGAAGAGGAAAAGTTTAGGGTATTTATACATTTATAAGCAGATTTATGTATGTAATAAGACGTAATATTTCCTGGGGTAACAGTGTAAGAAATAATACATAAAAACCGAAATACTGCATTGTTTCCTAAGAAAGCAAAGTGAGGCGACCATCTCTGTCGGCGCAACGTCAACTTACCAACATTACGACCAGGAATACGACTTTCCCGAAGTGGATCCTCTGCTTGGACCACCACCCAGGACAATGGATTGAATCCCAGTAGGCGACCTAAAACAATGGTGCCGCAGAAGGGCCAGACGGAGCGGTCTTCTGGTCAGGCTACAACATTGATGTAGACGCTGATTCGGTGAGCAAATTTATTAGCAAGTGCATCAGTGATGTTGTACCCACGGTGACTATTAAAAACTTTCCCCAAGCACAAACCGTGGATTGATGGCAGCATTCGCGCAAAACTTAAAGTGCGAACCACTGCTTTTAATCATGGAAAGGTGACCGGAAACATGACCGAATACAAACAGTGTAGCTATTCCCTCTGCAAGGCAATCAAACAAGCTAAGCGTCAGTATAGAGACAAAGTAAAGTCTCAATTCAATGGCTCAAACACGAGACGTATGTGGCAGGGTCTACAGTCAATCACGGATTACAAAAAGAAAACCAGCCCCGTCGCGGACACCTACGTCTTGCTCCCAGACAAACTAAACAACTTCTTTGCTCGCTTTGAGGACAGTACAGTGCCGCTGACACGGCCCGCTACCAAAATCTGCGGGCTCTCCTTCACCGCAACCAACATTTTTTATTTTATTATTTTTATTTTACCTTTATTTAACCAGGTAGGCAAGTTGAGAACAAGTTCTCATTTACAATTGCGACCTGGCCAAGATAAAGCAAAGCAGTTCGACAGATACAACAACACAGAGTTACACATGGAGTAAAACAAACATACAGTCAATAATAAAGTATAAACAAGTCTATATACAATGTGAGCAAATGAGGTGAGAAGGGAGGTAAAGGCAAAAAAGGCCTTGGTGGCAAGGTAAATACAATATAGCAAGTAAAACACTGGAATGGTAGTTTTGCAATGGAAGAATGTGCAAAGTAGAAATAAAAATAATGGGGTGCAAAGGAGCAAAATAAATAAATAAATTAAATACAGTTGGGAAAGAGGTAGTTGATAGGGCTAAATTATAGGTGGGCTATGTACAGGTGCAGTAATCTGTGAGCTGCTCTGACAGTTGGTGCTTAAAGCTAGTGAGGGAGATAAGTGTTTCCAGTTTCAGAGATTTTTGTAGTTCGTTCCAGTCATTGGCAGCAGAGAACTGGAAAGAGAGGCGGCCAAAGAAAGAATTGGTTTTGGGGGTGACTAGAGAGATATACCTGCTGGAGCGTGTGCTACAGGTGGGAGATGCTATGGTGACCAGCGAGCTGAGATAAGGGGGGACTTTACCTAGCAGGGTCTTGTAGATGACATGGAGCCAGTGGGTTTGGCGACGAGTATGAAGCGAGGGCCAGCCAACGAGAGCGTACAGGTCGCAATGGTGGGTAGTATATGGGGCTTTGGTGACAAAACGGATTGCACTGTGATAGACTGCATCCAATTTGTTGAGTAGGGTATTGGAGGCTATTTTGTAAATTACATCGCCAAAGTCGAGGATTGGTAGGATGGTCAGTTTTACAAGGGTATGTTTGGCAGCATGAGTGAAGGATGCTTTGTTGCGAAATAGGAAGCCAATTCTAGATTTAACTTTGGATTGGAGATGTTTGATATGGGTCTGGAAGGAGAGTTTACAGTCTAACCAGACACCTAAGTATTTGTAGTTGTCCACGTATTCTAAGTCAGAGCCGTCCAGAGTAGTGATGTTGGACAGGCGGGTAGGTGCAGGTAGCGATCGGTTGAAGAGCATGCATTTAGTTTTACTTGTATTTAGGAGCAATTGGAGGCCACGGAAGGAGAGTTGTATGGCATTGAAGCTTGCCTGGAGGGTTGTTAACACAGTGTCCAAAGAAGGGCCGGAAGTATACAGAATGGTGTCGTCTGCGTAGAGGTGGATCAGAGACTCACCAGCAGCAAGAGCGACCTCATTGATGTATACAGAGAAGAGAGTCGGTCCAAGAATTGAACCCTGTGGCACCCCCATAGAGACTGCCAGAGGTCCGGACAACAGACCCTCCGATTTGACACACTGAACTCTATCAGAGAAGTAGTTGGTGAACCAGGCGAGGCAATCATTTGAGAAACCAAGGCTGTTGAGTCTGCCGATGAGGATGTGGTGATTGACAGAGTCGAAAGCCTTGGCCAGATCAATGAATACGGCTGCACAGTAATGTTTCTTATCGATGGCGGTTAAGATATCGTTTAGGACCTTGAGCGTGGCTGAGGTGCACCCATGACCAGCTCTGAAACCAGATTGCATAGCAGAGAAGGTATGGTGAGATTCAAAATGGTCGGTAATCTGTTTGTTGACTTGGCTTTCGAAGACCTTAGAAAGATGAGTGAAACAGTTAAACGTGTTAACCCTCGCAAGGCTGCGGGCCCAGACGGCATCTCTAGCCATGTCCTCAGAGCATGCGCAGACCAGCTGGCTGGTGTGTTTACGAACATTCAATCAATCCCTATCCCAGTCTGCTATTCTCACATGCTTCAAGAGGGCCACCATTATTCCTGTTCCCAAGAAAGCTAAGGTAACTGAGCTAAATGACTATCGCCCCGTAGCACTCACTTCCATCATCAGGAAGTGCTTTGAGAGACGAGTCAAAGATCATATCACCTCCACCCTACCTGACACCCTAGACCCACTCCAATATAGCTTAACGCTCCACAGACGATGCAATCACACTGCACACTGCCCTAACCCATCTGGACAAGAGGAATACCTATGTAAGATTGCTGTTCATCGATTACAGCTGAGCATTTAACACCATAGTACCCTCCAAACTCGTCATTAAGCTCGATTAAGGTCTCGACCTCGCCCTGTGCAACTGGGTCCTGGACTTTCCGACGGGCCGCCCCCAGGTGGTGAGGGTAGGAAACATCATGTCCACCCCACTGATACTCAAAACTGGGGCCCCACAAGGATGTGTTCTCAGCCCTCTCCTGTACTCTCTGTTCACCCATGACTGCGTGGCCATGCATGCCTACTTCAATCATTAAGTTTCAGACGACACTACAGTGATAGGCTTGATTACCAACAACGATGAGACGGCCTACAGAGAGGAGGTGAAGGCCCTCGGAGTGTGGTGTCAGGAAAATAACCTCACACTCAACGTCAACAAAACAAAGGAGATGATTGTGGACTTCTGGAAACAGCAGAAGGAGCACCCCCCCTATCCATATCGACGGGACAGTAGTGGAGAAGGTGATTGATTGAAGTAGGCGAGATCATCAAGGACAACAACCACCCGAGCCACTGTCTGTTCACCCCGCTATCATCCAGAAGGCGAGGTCAAAGCTGGGACCGAGTGACTGAAAAACAGCTTCTATCTCAAGGCCATCAGACTGTTAAACATCCATCACTATTATTTAGTGGCTGCTGCCAACATACTGACTCAAATCTCTAGCCACTTTAATAATACAAAAATGGGATGCAATAAATGTATCACTAGTCACTTTAAACAATGCCACTTTATATAATGTTTACATACCCTACATTACTCATCTAATATGTATATACTGTACTCTGTACCGTCTACTGCATCTTGCCTATGCCGCACTGCCATCGCTCATCCGTATATTTATATGTACATATTCTTATTCATTCATTTACACTTATGTGTGTAAGGTAGTTGTGAAATTGTTAGATTACTTGTTAGATATTACTGCACGGTCGGAACTAGAAGCACAAGCATTTTGCTACACTCGCATTAACATCAGCTAACCATGTGTATGTGACCAATAAAATTTGATTTGATTTGATACAAATGGTTATACAGTACCCGTGCAGTTGGGGCTGTTTTGAGCCCCACAATATTTGCAAAATAAATGTATATATATTATATGTATTTTTTCTGGGCTTGCCTCTTATGCATGTTATTTTGGCATTAATACGTGTCACATACCAGTTTGCAAACAATGTAAAAAAATATATATCATTCAGTTAATAAAGCTGCGTACACACATTACCTATTTTTTGTTTTCTTGAGTAAGTCAGCTTCAAAATGTATATGCAGGTGTTTCAGCCTAGCTCAGTGCTTTCTGTGGTGGTGGGGCGAGCCAGTAGAAAATAGGAGCATTATTGCGCTGTGATTGGCTCAGTGTTATGTCACTCATAGGGACAGTACATCAAGTTTAAGTCCTTAGTAAGGATAGACATCCAAAATGTCAGCCCTTTGGGTCCTGCCATAGTGTTATATTACAAGTGCCCTTCCAAGAAGGCTCAAGGTCATTGGCCACAGATAAAATGACGTCAAATAACGTTATATACTGTAGCTTTGATTGGACTGATCATGTCAACATCTTACTTTCAAAGTCTTAGTTAGCAGTCATTATTGTGAATCAAGTCGACAATCTACTGGCAAATAATTTTTAATCCTTGTCATATGAAGAGAAATAATGAAGAGAAATTATAGATAAAACGTATCGGTGCTCATCGGCCTTTGGACATAAAATTGGAAATAGCAAATTCAGCAATGAGTCGTTTGGAAGGAATCAGTGGCCAACTGCAAGCATTGCAAGGCAACCACTAACTTTAGCCTGGGATTCAATGGAGTGGCTGTGTGTTTTTTATTCCGAGTTCCCACCATAAATCTAGAGAATGCCAAAATTTGATAACAATCAAATTTGCCATTAGTGGACCGCCGCAATGTCTTGTATGCTGCTGCATAAATGATGTAATATGCAAGGGAGATATGTATACCGTAGCTAAGAAAGTAATACTAAGCACATGTTGTGTAGTAAGCTGTTAGTAGCCCATGTGCCTCACCCTAATAATTTGGTCTATTTTCACCAAAGCGGTATTGTAAGGTATTGTTCGTGGCCGGTGTGTGCTTGTTTTGTACAGCTTTGACAGTGCTACTGATAGTAGTGGTGGTGCTTGGCTTGCACGTGAACATTCAGCATGTGTAACAGTATAACTTTAGACCGTCCCCTCGCCCATACCCGGGCGCGAACCAGGGACCCTCTGCACACATCAACAACAGTCACCCACGAAGCATCGTTACCCATCGCTCCACAAAAGCCAAGGGCAAGGGGAACCACTACTTCAAGGTCTCAGAGCAAGTGACGTCACCGACTGAAACGCTATTTAGCGCGCACCACCGCTAACTAGCTAGCCGTTTCACATCCGTTACACCACATACACAACATTATATAATAGAATTGTGTTATTTGACGTGTCAAATTAAAAGCTTATTTAATGCATCAAATAGTGTTATATGACGTGTATCTTTTTTGACACACAAAGACCCAAACGGCGTTCATTGTGCCTCACCCTAATAATCTGGTATATTTTCACCTCTTAATTCCGCCTAGTGTTCTAACTTGGTTGTGCAAATGTAGCCTATAATCTGTTTTAGAGAAATGTAATCATTGAAAATTGTAAGAGCTTTCATAGTTTTTTTATATGCCCCCTTTATTTATCCTACATTTCTGACTTGTTGTACAGGGAGCAGAGGTGGGACCAAGTCATTGTTTTACAAGTCAGAGTTTTACAAGTCACAAGTAAGTCTCGAGTCTTAGCACTCAAGTCCTAAGTCAAGACCGTCAAGTATCAAGTCAAGTCTTAAGTCAAGTCTTAAGTCGTAAACTTTGAGTTTTGAGTGCTAAACAAGTCATAATGTGCTCTTCACTAAATGTAATACCATTTCATATTTTTAACAAGAGTAGTAGTCTATTACATTTATGCAAATCATGAATGCTTTTAAAAATATCTATGTCATTATTACTTTCCAAATAAACTTTATATTTCCATGGAAAAACACGGGTAGTCATGAGAAAGACACCCCCCAATAGTGATCGACAATCGAGGATCGCTATGGGGCGCAATAGGCTTGTACACAATCGCCCAACCTTAACACACACACACACTCTCTCTCTGTGTGGTTAAAGTAGGCTAACGTAAGTCAATGGTTTTAGGAACAGCAGTAACATCAGGCAGGATTTAGGCTACCAACTGCCAAGCCAGTTGTAGCTCAATCTTGGGTGCAATGATCACGTTCCCACACTGACTGACTGTGTGGAGGCTAATTGATTTAACGTTACGTTAGCCTACATGATTCACCAGTAAAGTAATAAAATATATAGCCGTCGGCTATATTAGCCACGACTTGCTGTTCTTTGTGCAACTTCAAATGTCGAACAAAGTTGGAAATTGTTGCGCCTCCGTCTAACTTTCTTCCCGCATGTTTGCAATTTGCAATCCATTTTTTGTTGATACATCATCTTTCCAAAGGCTCCATCTGAATTTACCCGCTGACGTTCCTCTGCACTGCCATGCACAACTTTTTCTCAGCTGGCACAATTTGATTGGCTGCTGTCCGATTCAAACTGTAATCCATTAAATGAAGAGTTGATGCGCTGCACACTTTTTTAAATAGCATCCTTTTTAATATTTGGGATGGGAAGGTCTATATCAAGTCAGGTCGAGTCATAAGGCTCAAGTCCAAGTTAAGTAACGAGTCATTGGTGTTAAAGTCAAGTTGCAAGTCATCATATTTGTGACTTGAGTCTGACTCGAGTCCAAGTCATGTGACTCGAGTCCACACCTCTGACAGGGTAACACTGTAAGAACGGCCCATGTTCTGAATTCTGTCGCTGTACATTTCAAAAGTGCTGAACAAATAGTTATATTGACTACATCCGTCGTCGCTCACTCATTAATGTCTTAATCTAAATGACAGATTGCCCTTTATATGTTTGTCGTCCCCTTATGCCATAGTACATCTCAACTGTCAGTAGAAACCACATTTGTTTGAGCAAGTCAGCAATGTTTTTTAAAGGCAGTAAATGAGGCTGATTGAACTGTTTCGATAACAGACAAGGCTCCGCTGATAGCCAGGTGTAGCTGTGGTAAGGTGCAGGGACTGCTGTTGGGACAGCTTTATGCAGGCCCGAACAGTTTGTCACCGTAATAGTGCAATTAATGTATTGTTTAGTATTGTGTTGTGTATTGGCTTTGCTGGCATGCATCCCACTTTTTTATTTTGCCCCACCAAGATTTACATGCTAAAATCACCACTGCTGTATGTAAGCGGAATGAAATCTGTCTTCCAATGTACACAGCTAGTACAGTGAACGAGCAGAGATGTTACAGAGGATCTGATTATTAAATTAGTAAAACCGATCTCACCGATGATGACTTATCCTGTGACCGCTCTGTCTTGTCTCGGCTCTCCGCCTTTTTGAGCTCTAGCCCTTTACACCCCTCAGGCTCCTGGGGCCGTGCAGGTGCTGTCAGGGGGGTAGACAGTGGGCCATCGTAACAAACAAACTCAACTTTTGGTACCTTAAGACAGTATTGAAAACACTATTGTGTCAAGCCCTGATCTGTTTCACCTGTTCCTGTTCCTGTGATTGTCTTCACCCCCTCCAGGTGTCGCTGATTTTCCCCAGTGTGTGTTTCCTGTCTCTCTGTGCCAGTTCATCTTGTATGTTTTTTCCAAGTCAACCAGCGTTTTTCCTGTTCTCCTGCTTTTTGCTATTCTCCTTTTTCTAGTCCTCCCGATTTGGACCCTTGTCTGTTTCTGGACTCTGTACCCGCCTGCCTGACCATTCTGCCTGCCTTGACCACGAGCCTGTCTGCCACTCTGTACCTCCTGGACTCTGATCTGGTTTTGACCTTTTGCTGTCCACGACCATTCCCTTGCCTACTCCTTTTGGATTAATAAACATTGTAAGACTCCAACCATCTGCCTCCTCTGTCTGCATCTGGGTCTCCCCTTGTGTCATGATAGTACGAACTGGCCATAACAGACCCAGCAGACTTGGACCAGCTCCGCCACACTGTCTCCCTGCAGGGAGCCACCAATGGGAGACATGAGGAGTTGTTACAGGGCCTTTTGGAAGGGCTCAGTTCCTTGATGGAACGCCACGACCATGGGTTAACTTCTTCGGGCTAGGGGGCAGTATTCGGAGGTTTGGATGAATGAGGTGCCCAAATTAAACTGCCTGTTACTCAGGCCCACAAGCTAGGCTATTGAATAGAATACACTCTAAAGTTTCCAAAACTGTTAAAATAATGTCTGTGAGTATAACAGAACTGATATAGCAGGCAAAGACCCGGGGAGAATCCATCCATTTTTTGGGGGGAGGTGACACCATTTAAAATGCCTGTCTATAGGGAAATCAATGGAGTACCTCCCAGATTTCAGTTCCTAGGGCTTCCAGTAGATTTCTAAGTGGCTCCCATTTTGGCTGTAGTTTTGTGGCGCGCGTGGATGAGGGCGCACACTTCGTTATTTATCTCTTCGGTAATGAACATACTATTCTCTGTCTTAAATTTGATCATTTATTTACATATTAGGGTACCTGAGGATTGATTAGAAACTCTGTTTGACTTGTTTGGACGAAGTTTATTGGTAACCTTTGGGATTCATTCGTATGCATTTTGAACGAGAAAAACCGGTGGATTACTGAGTCAAGCGTGCCAACTAAACTGACTTTTTGGGGATATAAAGAAGGACTTTATAAAACAAAATTACCATTTGTGATGTAGCTGGGACCCTTTGGATTGCAAACAGAGGAAGATCTTCAAATGTAAGTGATTTATTTTATCGCTATTTCTGACTTTCGTGACGCCTCTGCTTGCTTGAAAATGTTTGTTATGCTTTTGTATGCGGGGCGTTGTCCTCAGATAATCACATGGTATGCTTTCGCCGTAGCTACACCACCTCGGGGTCGGTTGTATTCTCTGTCCGGACCAGAGACAAAAGCTATGGAGGAGTACATAGAGGAGTCTCTGGCCACTGGGGCCGTCCGTCCGTCTGCATCTCCTGCCGGCGCAGGGTTTTTCTTTGTAGAAAAGAAGGACAAGACCCTGCGTCCATGCATTGACTACTACAAAACGACATTACTTTAAAAAATCGTTATCCCCTACCTCTCCTCTCCTCTGCGTTTGAACCTCTCCAGGGAGCCACCATGTTTTCCAAGTTGGATCTTCGGAATGCCTACCACCTGGTTCGGATTCGCGAGGGGGATGAGTGGAAGACAGCCTTCAACACAGCCAGTGGACATTATGAGTACCAGGTCTTGCCATTTGGACTCACAAACGCCCCCGCTGTTTTCCAGGCTTAGGTCAATGATTCTTAGAGAAAGGCTAAACCGATTAGTGTTCGTGTACCTTGACAATATCCGATTATTTTCCCGATCTGCACAAGAACATGTTCTTCATGTCAGACAGGTCCTTCAGTGCCTCTTGGAGAACAAACTTTCGTGAAAGCCGAGAAGTGTGAGTTCTACCATTCTACAATCACCTTTCTGGGATATGTCATTTCTGGGGGCAATGTTCAGATGGATCCTCGAAAGGTGAAGGCAGTGGTGGATTGGCCTCAACCAACGTCCAGGGTACAGTTGCAACGGTTTCTTGGTTTTGCAAACTTATACCGCCTTTTCATTCGGGACTACAACACCCTGGCGGCCCCCTTCTCGGCACTCACCTCGCCCAAGGTACTGTTCAAATGGTCTCCAGCTGTCGACAAAGCCTTTGTGGACCTGAAGCATCGGTTCACAACAGGTCCCATCCTCATCCATCCGAAACCCTCGCGTCAATTTGTGTTGGAAGTTGATGCTTCGGATGTTGGAGTGGGAGCCATCCTGTCCCAGCGATCTGCCCAGAACCAAAAACTTTGTCCCTGTGCCTTCCTGTCCCATCGTCTCAATCCTACAGAGAGGAACTATGATGTAGGCAATCAAGAACTCCTGGCAGTTAAGATGGCGTTTGAAGAGTGGAGACACTGGCTAGAAGGAGCAGAACAGCCATTCTTGGTCTGGACCGACCATAAAAACTTGGAATATCTCTGTACAGCCAAGCGCCTCAACTCCAGGCAAGCCCAGTGGGTCCTCTTGTTTACCAGATTCAACTTCACCATTTCCTACTGCCCAGGATCAAAAAATGTGAAACCTGACGCTCTCTCCCGCCTATACAGTTCCTTTGCCACACCCTCGACCTCCAAAACCATTCTCTCTACCTCATGCCTTGTTGCCACTGTGGATTGGGGTATTGAGAAACTTGTTTGCGAGGTGCAATGCTCCCAGCCTGGACCTGAAGGGGGCCCGGCTAAACGGCTGTTTGTCCCTAACCCATTCCGGTCCTGGGTCCTGGAATGGGCTCATTCCTTCAGGCTGACCTGTCATCCAGGGTCCCATCGTACACTAGCCTTCCTCCGACAATGTTTCTGGTGGCCCACAATGGTTCCTGACATCTCTGCCTTCGTCGCCGCATGCACAGTGTGTTCTCAGAACAAGACTCTACGGCAAGCTCCTTCTGGCCTCCTTCAGCCAGTCCCTCATCGTTCCTGGTCTCACAAATCTCTGGACTTGTCACTGGGCTCCCTCCGTCTGATGGCAACACTGTCATTCTGAAGGTAGTCAATTGGTTCTCCAAGGCCAGCTATTTGATCCCTCTCTCTCCAAACTAGCTTCTGCCAAGGAGACGGCCCAGCATATGGTGCAGCATGTCTTCCGAATCCATGGGCTCACGGTAGACATGGTCTCCGATCGGGGTCCTCAGTTCTCGTCTCAGTTCTGGAAGGGATTCTGCACCCTTATGGGGTCGTCGGAGAGCCTGTCATCTGGATTCCATCCCCAAACCAATGGTCAGTCGGAGCGAACCAACCAAGATCTGGAAACCACCTTGAGATGCCTGGTCTCAACCAACCCCACTACCTGGAGCCGTCAACTGGTCTGGGTGGAGTATGCTTGGAACGCCCTTCCCTGTTCTGCCACGGGACTCTCCTCTTTCGAGTGCTCCATGGGGTATCAGCCTCCACTCTTCCTTGAACAAGAGCAGGAGGTCAGCGTACCCTCAGCCCAGATGTTTGTCCGCCGCTGTCGACGTACCTGGAGAAGAGCCAGGGTGACTATTCTCAAGACCAACTCCAGGTATCGCCGACAAGCAGACCGTTGCAGGACCTCAGCTCCCCACTATCGCATTGGGCAGAGGGTATGGCTTTCCACTCGGGACCTGCCCCTGCGGTTAGTGTCCCGTAAACTGTCTCCCAGGTTCATTGGTCCTGAGTCCTGAGTTCCACAGCTGTCAGTCTTGGGTTACTCCGTACCCTCCGTATCCACCCTACTTTCCATGTGTCCAGAATTAAGCCCGTGTCTCACTGTCCTTTGTCTTCTGTTTCCAGGCTAAAAGTTGTCAATGACCCCAGCCACCCCAGTCATAGACTGTTCTCTCTACTACCACATGGCAAGAGGTACTGGAGTGCCAAGTCTAGGACAAAAAGGCTTCTCAACAATTTTTTCCCCCAAGCCATAAGACTCCTGAACAGGTAATCAAATGGCTACCCCGACTATTTGCATTGTGTGCCCCCCCCAACCCCTCTTTTTACGCTGCTGCTACTCTCTGTTTATCTTATATGCATAGTCACTTTAACTATACATTCATGTACATACTACCTCAATTGGGCAGACCAACCAGTGCTCCAGCACATTGGCTAACCGGGCTATCTGCATTGTGTCCCACCCACCACCCGCCAACCCCTCCTTTACACTACTGCTACTCTCTGTTCATCATATATGCAAAGTCACTTTATCTACATATACATACTACCTCAATCAGTTTGACTAACCGGTGTCTGTATGTAGCTTCGCTCATTTTATAGCCTCGCTACTGTATGTATCCTGTCTTAAAACACACATTGCAAAGGAGATTTACAGTAGCCTCAACAGCACTCTGTAAGGTATGGTGTAGCCGGAGGACTAATAGCTTCCATCCTCCTCTTGGTACACTGTCTTCGATACAAAACCTAGGAGGCTCTTCATTCTCAGCCCCTTCCATAGACTTACACAGTAATTATGACAACTTCCAGAACACGTCCTCCAACCTATCAGAGCTCTTGCAGCATGATCTGACATGTTGTCCAACCAATCAAAGGATCAGACAATGAATCTAGTACTGAAAGCATAAGCTACAGCTAGCTACCACTGCAGTGCATAAAATGTGGTGAGTAGTTGACTCAAAAAAACAGAAAGACAATAGTTGAACAGTTTTGAACAAATTCATTTTGTAAAAAATGAAGAAGAAGCAAGAGAAAGAGAGAATTAGCTTTTTTTTCCCAATTTCAGTTTTACTTACTTAGCTAGCAAATGCAGCTGGCTAGTTTAGTTACTCAAACAACAGGCTCAAACAAAGGGATGCTATGCTAGCTAGCTGGCTATCATTATCCAACACAACACTGGAACTCTTCCAAGTCGAGATAGGCTTTTGGTTTTATAAATTTATTTTCACTGGGGCCTGCTGGTGTAACTGCTTAATGACTATACACTGTAACGTTACTGCATGATTGTAGCAGGTTTACTAACGCATTTGTTCTATTTGCTATGTTGACTATGACGTTACTTTGGCTAATATGGGGACAACGATGTAGACTGTGTAGTTGTAATGACATGGTTTGGCTTGGAAAGTTTTTTTTCGCATGGTCACATGCAGCTGATGTGTTGTTCATTGAAGTCCACAAACAAAGGGAAAAACTGAGACGAGGAGAGTGCATAGAGCGGAGGAGGAATACACCGTGGCTGCTATGTAAGTAAACTTTTCTATGTGTGATCAGGGGTGTATTTGAAGTCTTTACTGAAGACTCATTTCTTCAGTGGGTCATATGATTGAGTGTAGTCTGGCCCAGGAGTGTGAAGGTGAACGGAAAGGCTCTGGAGCAACGAGGTTCCCCTCTTTCCATTGGGATTCTCTGCCTCTAACCCTATTACAGTGGCTGAGTCACTGGCTTACTTTGGCTCTTTCATACCGTCCCTAGGACGGGTGCGTCACTTGAGTGGTTTGAGTCACTGATGTGATCTTCCTGTCTGGGTTGGCGCCCCCCAGTGTGTTCGAATTGCGTCGGTGACAACTTAGGCGTCTTAGCTAATAACCAACTTTAGCTAAACACAACAATGCGTTTTGCAATTACTTTATCATGTTAGCTAGCCATACTCTAACCCTAACCCTAACCTTAACATATCCCTAACCCTCAACCTATCCCTAACCTTAAACTACCCCTAACCCTAACCTTATCCTACTAGCTAACATTAATGTTAATGCAACAGCGACACTTCTGTAAAACGCAATGAAGTGACAGCTGAACGCCATTCAGAGTGACTTGTGGTATTGGACCATACTTCTGGTATGTTTCATTTCTCCATCTCTTTCTATGCTTTCTCTCTGACACTCCCCATTTTCCTCTTTCTTCTCCAGGTATCCCTCCTCTCACCTCCTCTCCTGCACCTCCTGGATGTTCTCGATCCCGATGGCGCTGCTCCGTCTGGCACTGAAGGGCCCAGACTTCTTCCTGTTGGGGCTCTTCCCAGGAATGATCAGAGACTGGGGAGGAGTGGCTAGGTTAGTCAGCCACAATACTATATTCCTCTAGCATGACTTATATAGTAAAGACAGAGGCTACTGTAGGGCTATAATACACAACTTGGTCTGCTTTACAGTCAGTGAAAACATGAACTCCATTCAAATAGGCATTTGTTGAATGTCATTGAGATTCTGCAGCACAATGACTCAAAAGCCTTCCGTATTTGATACTTGCTATCTACAACACATGAGAAACGTTATGGAGGAACTAAAATGAAGCGACAGTGGCTTGTTGGTGAAAGACTACTTGAGCATGTTGTATGAGTGAAAGACAGGAATTGAGACACAAAGGAAGGTAATAAACCAGTAATTATTCTCACAGACGTGTCTATTTTTGTGACGGATATTCTTCATAAAATCTTTTAAAATAAATTATAGCTTTCTTACAACCCAGTGGTTTTACACCGCACTTGACGGGTAGAAAATTATTGCTTTATAAATGGCTATAAAAATATTGGTTTCAGCAAAAAGCAACGGTAATTGAATCTTACAAAGAAACTTAGAACCACAAAGTAAGCAAAGGAAATAGCTGAAGAAATAGCACATTTGAAGGGAGATTTGATACATGAACTTCTTCTGCTGTTCCTATCCCTATGGCACTGCTGTGACACCTACTGGGATTTTCCCTGGGACAAGTAATGACTGAACCACACAGGGGAGGGGAAAGCAGAGAAAGAGAAAGGGATAAAGAGAAAGAGGATGAGAGTAGAAGATACAATAATACACCATTTAAACAGCAAGGTACAAATTAGAATGTGAGCTCACAGTACACCATACAGAAGACAGGAGACATATTGAGCACATATTTAAAGGCCATTCACATTGAAAGCTGGACTAAAGTTAGTGACCACAGAGTGCGGAAGGAAATTGAATAAGATATAGCATATGGGCAGAATAGCCTGTGTAGCTTGGTCTCACTCTTCTTTCCTTGTAATGACAATGAACAAACACAAGGAGGAGTTTGTCAAATCACAAAGTGGACCTGTTTAAATAGGTAGATGAGAAGTAGAGAGATGGAGAGGAGGGACTTGCACAATCCAAGGAGTTAGCATGTGAGAATGTAGGAAAAGGTCATTAGTAAAACAACAGTGAACCAACAGCTATTTCTTTGAATTGCATGCCAGAGTACTTGCAACCTGTAAAGTGACACAAAGTGGAAAAAGATGCATGCATACACTTCTTATCTCGACAACTGCCTGTCATGTACAGCTCCATGCCATGCTTCCTGCCTGCTTCCTGCAGCGCCCATTTAACACACATGACAGCAAGGTAACATTCATGACAGCAAGGTAACAGGGGAGTCATGACATGAAAATAAACATTACTGTAAAATAAACAGTGGTTCATTTGAAAATGGCATGGAAAAACTCATGGAAAATTGCAAACTATCTCTCACTGTCACAAGGAGGAAGAGAGGTATAATGTATCCAAATGACAACAGTCCATATGCCATCACTAAATTACATAACACTGACTAGCCTCTATAAATATTTATGAGGCAGGTAATAGGCAGGAACAAGCAGTTCCAGTCAGTTACTGATTGATATCTAATAAGGAATATGCAGGTTGCCTTGGGCCGAGTCTCTATGTATTGAAATAGGAGGCTTGAACAGGTTTATAGACTGTGAGGAGTCCAACTATCCCTCGGCTAACAGTACCTTGTATGTGACGTTGTCTGAGCAGGCATTCTCCACCTGCACCACCACATAGGCATGCAGGAAGTTGGAGGCTATCATGTCTGGCACAAAGGGTGTGTTTTCCTCCTGAAACAAGATAGCCACGATGTTGTTGCCTATGTGCCTCTTCCTCTGCAGCTGCAAACACAAGAGCACAAACAACATTGTCACCATTACGGACATAAACTTTAACACTACATTTAGGTCAGCCAAGAATACCTATATACACTGAACAAAAATCTAAACGCAACATGTAAAGTGTTGGTCCCATGTTTCATGAGCTGAAATAAAAGATCTCAGAAATGTTCCATATGCACAAAAAGCATATTTCTCTCTAAACTTGAGCATACATTTATTTTTCAGGCCTATATCACGATAATCCATCCACCTGACAGGTGTGGGATATCAAGAAGCTGATTAAACAGCATGATCATTACACAGGTGCATCATGTGCTGTGGACAATAAAAGGCCAATCTAAATGTGCAGTTTTGTCACATAACAGAATGCCTCAGATGTCTCAAGTTTTGAGGGAGCGTGCAATTGGCTTGCTGACTGCAGGAGTGTCCACCAGATTTGTTGCCTCCAACATTGTTTTAGAGGATTCGTCAGTACGTCCAAACGGCCTCACAACCACGGACCACGTTTATGGCGTTGTGTGGGTGAGCGGTTTGCTGATGTCAATGTTGTGAACACAGTGCCCCATAGTGGCGGTGGGGTTATTGTTTGGGCAGGCATAAGCTACGGACAATGAACACAATTGCATTTTATTGATGGAAATGTTAATGCACAGAGATACTGTGACAGGATCCTGAGGCCCATATCGTGCTGTTTCAGCATGATAATGCAGGTCCCCATGTCGCAAGGATCTGTACACAATTCCAGGAAGCTGAAAATGTCCCAGTTCTCCATGGCCTGCATACTCACCAGACATGTCACCTATTGAGCATGTTTGGGATGTTCTGGATCGAGGTGTACGA
Source organism: Oncorhynchus mykiss (assembly GCF_013265735.2). Classification (NCBI taxonomy): domain Eukaryota; kingdom Metazoa; phylum Chordata; class Actinopteri; order Salmoniformes; family Salmonidae; genus Oncorhynchus; species Oncorhynchus mykiss. The sequence continues at coordinate 68,971,784 of NC_048581.1, forward strand.
AAGTGTGTTCCAGTTCCCTCCAATATCCAGGAACTTCGCACAGCCATTGCAGAGGAGAGGGACACAATTCCACAGGCCACAATCAACAGCTTGGTCAACTCTATGAAGGAAATGTGTTACGCTGCATGATGCAAATGGTGATCACACCAGATACTGACTGATTTTCTGATCAACGCTCCTACATGTTTGTTTTTGTTTTTCTACCAACAGATGCGTATCTGTATTCCCAGTCATGCAAAATCGATAGATTGGGGTCTAATGAATTTATTTAAATGTACAGATTTTCTTATGAACTGTAACTCAGTAAAGTCTTTGAAAATGTAGCATGTTGCATTTCTATTTTTGTTCAGTAGAGATTTATTAATTAGGCCAATACTCTACTAAATGCATAGTTTACTACAGAAACTATTTGTGATTACTAATTGTAAATATGAAACATCTCTCGACAAGCACGTTTCATAAAACAGTGGCGGTCATGTGATGCATATTGAAAGGCATAGGGCGGCCTATAACCCATTCAGTGATTGGAGACTGAAAAAGACAGGACCTTTTTCCCTGTACTGTGATTATAGGCCTCTGCAGCTTAGCTTCCTGCTCCCTAACATGTGTTGACTCACTGATCAGTCACCAGTTTCTATGTTATTCTGCACACCATTGTCAACATGGGGGAATTATTCTACACAGCAGGACCACATGACACCTGTTGATGAATGACATTTACTGCAGGGCAAAGTACTGTCATAAAATAGCACAGATCATATTGATTGTATGAATAAAACATTAAGGCAAATATTTATTTTCAGGACTTTATGGAAATTTCTTCTCTTATTAGATGCTGAATTGCTTTATAGTCTGTCACGCCCTGATCTGTTTCACCTGGCTTTGTGACTGTCTCCACGCCCCTCCAGGTGTCACCCATCTTCCCCATTATCCCCTGTGTATTTATACCTGTGTTCTCTGTTTGTCTTTTGCCAGTTCGACTTGTTTGTCAAGCTTACCAGCGTTTGTCCTATCAGCTCCTGTCTTTTCCCAGCCTCTCTTTTTCTCGCCTTCCTGGTTTTTGACCCTTGCCTGTCCTGAACCCGCCCGCCTGACCACTCCACCTGCTCCTGACCCTGAGCCTGCCTGCCGTCCTGTACCTTTGCCCCTATCTGGATTTCCGACCTCTGCCTGACCTGACCCCAAACCTGCCTGCCGCCCTGTACCTTTGCCTCTGTTGTTGTAATAAACATTGTGACTTCGACACGGTCTGCATCTGGGTCTTACCTTATCTTGATATAGTCATATATTTTTGAGTTTTACACATGATAACAATAAACCATTTGTTTCAAGCTCTGAAGAAATAAGGAAGAGTTGTTATTGTCATAGAGGCTTTATCTATTTAATAATCTCACAAAAAAAATTAAGTGAGAGACTCAGGACTGATCACCTGATAAGGCATATGTAAGGCTCAAACAAGCAACTTTTATACAGTGGTAGAATTATGCTGAGCAGTGTTCTTGTGTTGCATGGTTGGTCTGGCTCATGGGCAGTAGGCGCTCTTGTTGTTGACATTCAATAATGAACTCAACACAGGCTCAACGCCAGGTCCGCCTCAGCTTTAGACTGCAAGTTGTTTTCCTTCCTCTTCCTCTCAACACATTGTGTCTGTTCATCTTTGCCTTTATGTCGTTGGTGTACAGTGAATCTCTGATCGTCTTAGCCCACAAGGGTATCTCCTGTGTCTTTACGTGTACCTGTCTGTCCACATAGCTCAGATCTTCTGCTCATTCATCTCTTGAGAATAAGAGTCTCATTGGGATGGTTCTCCCAGCGGGGCAGGTGAGGTAGCTGAGGTCATTCAAAGCAGCAGGAGAAAGCATCAAGCCACCAAACTGTGTCCTCAAATGAGAAACTACATGTCGCCCCATGTTTATCTTCATGGAAGTGGCAACTTGTCATGAGAAATATCCCTTTCAGGTCAAAGCAGACAGGTTCACTGAGCACACCAACAGGAGAAAAGAATAACAGTGAAAAAAATAACAGTTTTGTTCATGGTGGCTAGCCCCTGGGGATTTTCCCCCTCAGATTTTACAAACCGGTACTGATTATACAGTGATGTTTCTTGATTGAAAGGAAGTAGATATACTATACATCCAATCTAGCTACTGACAGAAATAATGACAGACAGGACAGAGCCTGAATCAAAGCCTGAGAATCAGAGCAGATCTACCATAATAAACAAGACGTTTGAAGTGTCATCATTCAGGGAGTCATGTCAAAGTCAATTGTAATCGAGAGACATGACCAGTCTTTCATCTGCCATGTCAATACCATTCTAAGGCCACGCTTACCCTTTAAAGTCATGGAGCTCAATCTTGTCCCCCAGAAACTCCAAGAACTCCACAAAAGCAGGACTCCCGTCGCTGTTCCCAAATAGCTCCTCTTCGGTGGTCTGCAGGGAGAAATACAAAGCCGTGGAGAGGAAGTATTACATCTGATCTCAACAGGAAATCAATCAGGCCTCCTCTGAGTTCCACAGGAGGAAGCAAAGCAAATCCTCTTAGTTTGGGAAGGAGGGAGAAGCTCACACACCTAAACTCTGAGAATGGCTAAGCTGGCTATACTCTGAGAATGGCTAAGCTGAAGTCTTATGATGACCAGGAAGTAGCACAGTCATAATAATACCCCAAATATGGGAAGCAACCAACTGTTATAAATGTATATGACTTTATATAATTTTACCACCACAGGCTATATACCACTCACCTGGCCAAACTTCTGATAAATGACTCCAAACTTGAAATTGATGCTGATGACATGCTCATCAACGGTAACAATGAGTCTTTAGGCCTTTACCAAATATAGGACAAAACACACATCACGACAAGAGGGACACCATAACAGTACATAAAGAGAGACCTAAGACAACAACATAGCATGGCAGCAACACATGACAACACAGCATGGTAGCAATATCACATGACAACAACATGGTAGCAACACACAACATGGTACAACCATTATTGGGCACTGACAACAACACAAAGGCCTTCTTAGGGCTAGGCCCCTTTTTTTCTCCACTTCCTGCCTGAATGATGTGCCCAAAATAAACTGCCTGTAGCTCAGGCCCTGAAGTCAGGATATACATATAATTGGTACGATTGGAAAGAAAAAACTTTGACGTTTATAGAAATGTTTAAATAATGTAGGAGAATATAACACAATAGATATGGTAGGAGAAAATCCAAAGAAAAAACAACCTGATTTTTTTTGAGAGAGAGACCATCCTCTTAGAAATGCAAGAGAAAGGTCATATTGAAAATTGGATGCAATTCCTATGGCTTCCACGGGGTGTCAGCAGTCTATGTTCAAGGTTTCAGGCTTGTAACTTCCAAAACGAATAAGAAATAACAGTTTTAGTAGAGGGACAGTCTTGGAAATTTGTGTTTGCGCTTGCCATGAAGACATTACGCACCTGCTAAAATCGGTTTCCTATTGAACATACTTTTTTCAGAAAGAAATATTAAAGTTTTATTACATTTTAGGGTATCTGAGGAGTCAATGAAAACGTATTTTGACTTGTTGAAACAAAGTTTAGGGGTAGATTTTCAAATTCCTTTCTCTGCAAGTTGAACGAGTGGATTAATCAAATTGATGGTGCCAACTAAACTGACTTTTTGGGATATAAAGAATGATTTTATCTAACAAAACAACACTAAATGTCATAGCTGGGACCCTTTGGATGACAAATCAGAGGAAGATTTTCAAAAAGTAAATGAATATATAATCGTTATATGTGAATGTATGAAACCTGTGCAGGTGGAAAAATATGTTGATGTGGGGCACTGTCCTCAAACAATCGCATTGCATGTTTTCGCTGTAATATCTACTGTAAATCGGACAGTGCAGTTAGATGAACAAGAATTTAGTCTTTCAGCTGATACAAGACACTTATACGTACCTAAATGTTTAAAATCCATAATTGTTATGATTATTTATTTGAATTGCACGACCTCCAGTTTCCCCCGGACGTTGTCCCACTAGTGTGACACCGATACTTAAGAAGAGACAATACATCACACGAAGCAGCCACAACTGTCAGTCAGAGTGTCAATGATTGAGTCTTGAATGAAGAGGTGGAGATAAAATTGTCCAGTTTGAGTGTTTTTTGCAGCTTGTTGCAGTCGCTAGCTGCAGTGAACTGAAAAGAGGAGCGACCCAGGTATGTGTGTGCTTTGGGGACCTTTAACTGAATGTGACTGGCAGTACAAATGCTGTATGTGGAGGATGAGGGCTGCAGTAGGTATCTCAGGTAGGGGGGAGTGAGGCCTACGAGGGTTTTATAAATAACCATCAACCAGTGGGTCTTGCGATGGGTATACAGAGATGACAGTTTACAGAGGAGTATAGAACGCAGTGATGTGTCCTATGAGGAGCATTGGTGGCAAATCTGATGGCCGAATGGTAAAGAACATCTGGCCACTCAAGAGCACCCTTACCTGACGATCTATAAATTACGTCTCCATAATATAGCATGAGTCGGCTGGTCATCTGAATCAGAGTTTGGCAGCTGGGGTGAAATAGGAACGATTACGATAGAGGAAACCAATTCTAGATTTAACCTTAGCTTTAGAATGGCTTTAGAAGCTTCTGATAGGCTAATTGACATCATTTGAGTCAATTGGAGGTGTACCTGTGAATGTATTCAAGGCCTATCTTCAAACTCAGTGTCCCCTTGCTTGACACAATGGGAAAATCAAAAGAAATCAGCCAAGACCTCAGAAAAACAATTGTAGACCTCCACAAGTCTGGTTCATCCTTGGGAGCAATTTCCAAACGCCTGAAGGTACCACGTTCATCTGTACAAACAATAGTACGCAGTATACTTGCATACTATTGTTTGTACAGATGAATGTGGTAACTTCACCATGGGACCACGCAGCCGTCATACCGCTCAGGAAGGAGACGCGTTCTGTCTTCTAGAGATGAACGTACATTGGTGCGAAAAGTGCAAATCAATCCCGGAACAACAGCAAAGGACCTTGTGGAGATGCTGGAGGAAACAGGTACAAAAGACTACGGTTTGCAACTGCACATGGGGATAAAGATCATACTTTTTGGAGAAATATCATCTTGTCTGATGAAACAAAAATAGAATTGTTAGGCCATAATGACCATCGTTATGTTTGGAGGAAAAAGGGGGAGGCTTGCATGCCAAAGAACACCATCCCAACTGTGAAGCACGGGAGTGGCAGCATCATGTTGCACTTCACAAAATAGATGGCTTCATGAGACAGGAAAATTAAGTGGATATATTGAAGCAACATCTCAAGACATCAGTCAGGAAGTTAAAGCTTGGTCGCAGATGGGTTTTCCAAATGGACAATGACTCCAAGCATACTTCCAAAGTTGTGGCAAAATGGCTTAGGGACAACAAAGTCAAGCTATTGGAGTGGCCATCACATTTGTGGGCAGAACAGAAAAAGCATGTGCGAGCAAGGAGACCTACAAACCTGACTCTGACGCTGAAATAAATAATTCTCTCCACTATTATTCTGACATTTCACATTTTTAAAATAAAGTGAAGATCCTAACTGAGCTAAAACAGGGAATGTTTACTAGGATTAAATGTCAGGAATTGTGAAAACCTGAGTTTAAATGTATTTAATTACGGTGTATGTAAGCTTCCGACATCAACTGTTTTTATGTGATTCAAATATGGCCTTCAACATGACAATCAGTGTGACAACAAAATGTATACTGCAGGCTTAGTTTAGGCCTATGCCTACATTATCCTGTTGCTATTCAAGTGCTGACTGCAATGCAAGTTGGCACATGTTTGGTTTGCTGGGTAATTGCAGCCTCTTCTGCATCAAATTACTGGCAGGAAAACACCCCCTTAACAATAGGGCCAAGCCTACCCTCCACCGCCATATCTCATTTCATCAATCTGCTCCTCTGCAATCTACTGTATCACCATGGATGTTTCACAGGAACAAGTTTCTATGACCAGGCACCCTAATCTCCTTCAGCACCTTAATAAGAGAAAAGCAACCGACATGCCAGTACCGTATCAACAGACATTTCGTCTCGACATTGAGAAAACTTTGAGGGCTCTTCATGTTGTTGGCACGGTGTTGAAAGTGAACCTAAACAGGTGAGTGTGTGTATCTATGCTAGGCTACTGCAACAATAGATGTCTTCAGGTGGTAGTAAGCTGTTGTTGGCTACATTGTAGCCTAAAACACGGTAAAGTGTATGGCAATGTATTGTTTCACCAGTTATATACTGCTATATAAACTATTTGGGGATTATCGCTCAGTAGCCTACCCAAATTTTGCCTGTTCTGCGAACATACATTTTTAGGTTGTAGGGAGGTTCAGAGAATTTTTTATATGGTTCCCTAAATGTTTTCCTGAGAGGCTTTGTTAACATTCAGATAACTGAAATTCTAGGTTACTTGAAGGTATTCAATAAGTTATGATAACATGTTTCAATAAAACTGCTATCTTAATTTGGGTTAACTGTTTTGAACTACGAGCACAGATAGCTCCAAAGCTGTTCATTTTAGTCTATTCAAACAGACCCTAATTTCAAAGAAAACAAGCACTTATTAAGATCACCCACTTAACAATATAGAGGATAGATATAGTCTTGTTGATGCTGAGAACAGAGTGTATATGCTTTAAATCAAATTCTTACAACATTCTTTATACTTCACTAATGTTTTCTGGTGTTTTTTATGGAAAGTTGTCTTAATGTTCTGAGAAGATTACTTTAAATAGAACAATGAGGAAACATGCAGAAAAACCTATGCTGAAGTACTGGAAGTCCCACAGAAAAATGTTATTTCTTGATGTCCTCTGAACAATTTGAGAACAGTACCTTAAATAGAACCATGAGGGAAGCTGTAGGAAATGTTATGGGAAGGTTGTATCCAAAATAACCATAGGACAACCACGCTCTGACCAAGCTTAAAGAAACATGCGGCAAGATGACAAGATGGAGCCGACAGAGAGGGTCGCCTCGCTTCTAGTCCTTAGGAACCTATGCAGTATTTTGTTTATTTATGTATTATTTCTTACATTGTTAGGCCAGAAAATTTGATGTGTTATTACATACAGCTGGGAAGAACTATTGGATATCAGAGCGATGTCAACTTACCAACCCCACGACCAGGAATACGACTTTCCCGAAGTGGATCCTTTGTTCGCATCACCACCCAGGGCATATGATCTGATCCCAGATGTCGACCCAAAACAATGTCGCCTCCAGAAGAGGTAGCCGGAGCAGCCTCATGGTCAGACTTCGGAGTTGTGCACACCACCCACTGCTTCCGAATATATTACTCGCCAATATCCAGTCTCTAGATAACAAGGTAGACGAAATTAGGGCAAGGGTTGCTTTCCAGAGAGACACATGGAATTGTAACATACTCTGTTTCACGGAAACATGGCTCTCCCGGGGTATGTTGTCAGAGTCGGTACAGCCATCAGGATTCTTTATGCGTAACGCCGACAGGAATATCTCTCTGGGAAGAGGAATGGTGAGAGTGTAGTTTTCATGATTAACGACTCATGGTGTAATCATAATAACATACAGGAACTCAAGTCCTTTTGTTCACCTGACCTAGAATTCCTCACAATCAAATGCCGACCATATTATCTCCCAAGAGAATTCTTGTTGGTTATTGTCACAGCCGTGTATATCCCCCCTCAAGCCGATACCAGGATGGCCCTCAAGGAACTTCACTGGACTCTATGCAAACTGGAAACCATATATCCTGAGGCTGCATTTATTGTAGCTGGGGATTATAACAAAGCAAATTTGAGAACAAGGCTACCTAAACTCTATCAGCATATTGATTGTTGCACTCGTGCGGGCAATACACTGGATCACGGCTACTCTAACTTCCGCAATGCATACAAGGCCCCCCCCCCCCCCTCCCTTCGGACACGACTCCATTTATCTTCATCCTATAGATAGAAACAGGATGTACCCGTGACGAGAACTATTCAACGCTGGTCTGGCCAATCGGAATCCACGCTTCAAGATTGTTCTGATCATGCAGAAAGGGAAATGTTCCCAGGAAGCCTCAGAGAATAATATTGATTTATAAGCTGATTCTGTGAGTGAGTTTATAAGGAAGTGCATTGGAGATCTTGTACCCACTGTGACTATTAAAACCTACCCTAACCAGAAACTGTGGGTAGATGGCAGCATTCGCACAAAACTGAAAGAGCGAACCACAGCATTTAACCATGGAAAGATGACTGTGAATATGGCCGAATACAAACAGTGTAGTTATTCCCTTCGCAAGGCAATCTAACAGGCGAAATGTCAGTATAGGGACAAAGTGAATTTAATGGCTCAGACACGAGACTTATGTGACAGGGTCTACACACAATCCTGGACTACAAATAGAAAACCAGCTAAGTCACGGACACCAACGTCTTTCTTCCAGACAAACTAAACACATTCTTTGCCTGCTTTGAGGATAATACAGTGCCAACGACCCCTACCAAGGACTGCAGGCCCTCCCTCTTCTTCTCCATGGCCAACGTGAGTAAGACGTTAAAACGTGTTCACCCTCGCAAGACTGCCGGCCCAGATGACATCCCTAGCTGCGTCCTCCGAGCATGCGCAGACCAGCTGGCTGGTATATTTACTGACATATTCCATCTCTCCCTATCCCAGTCCGTTTTCCCCACATGCTTCAAGATGGCCACCATTGTTTCTGTACCCAAGAAGTTAAACGTAACTGAACTAAATGACTATAGCACTCACTTCTGTCATCATGAAGTGCTTTGAGAGACTAGTCAAGGATCATATCACCTCCACCTTACCTGCCACCCTTGACCAACTTCAATTTGCATACCGCCCCAATAGGTCTACAGACAATGCAATCGCCATCACACGGCACACTGCCCTATCCCATCTGAACAAGAGGAATATCTATGTAAGAATGCTATTCATTGACTACAGCTCAGCATTCAACACCATAATACCCTCCAAGCTCATTAATAAACTTGAGGCCCTAGTTCTCAACCTCGCCCTGCGCAATTGGATCCTGGACTACCTGACGGGCCGCCCCCAAGTGGTGAAGGTAGGAAACAACATCTCCACTTCGCTGGTTGTTAGATTACGTGTTAGATATTACTGCACTGTCGGAACTAGAAGCATAAGTATTTCGCTACACTCGCGATAACATCTGCTAACCATGTGCATGTGACCAATAACATTTTATTTTATTTTGATTTGAACATATGGTTCTCAGAATATTATGCACTAGCTGGATAGTTTGTCACAGGTTTGGAGGCGCACAGTACTGAATTGCTTTATTTCTTTAAGTGAATTGATTCTAATAATTTAATAGCGTTATAATCTTATTCCACTTGTAGTTCCTGCAGTGATAATATGTTTTTAAAAGGCGGATTACATCCACTGACTATTTTGTTGTCATTTTACTTCTTGGATATTCCAACTGCAGAAGGATTTGGATGATCATGCCCCAAAATTGGGCTGAAATAACTGTTTGTGAATGGCATTTGTATTCAGAGGAGGAGTCAGACCTCTTGTTCTCAACAGACTCTCCTTTTTATCATTAAAAGCTGTCAATTCATATTACTCCATTGCAACTGAATTCAATGGGTTATAAGCAGTTATTATGGCCTATGATTTCCAAGTTAACATGATACAAAAAAGTGGTAAGCCCAACACAAATCGCCAACCTGGAGAATTAAACATATTGTGGGACTATCTTGACTACGACTGCAGTTAGTTTATCAGACTCTCCACATGGTATGATTGCACAGCAGATACAGATGGTTTCACAGCATTGGTGTGTAACAACTTCAAATTCTTGTTAAGAACTTCTCTTTTTGCTATTGTTTAGAGTAGCCTAGGCTCTGTTGTTCGGGGCAAATACTGTCTTGTCTCATTACGCACACCTGGTTCCCATTCCCCCTGATTAGTATGTTATATATGTGCCCTCTGTTCCCCATTGTCCTGGTTGATTATTGTCCCATGTCCGTTCGTCTTGTGCTCTGCTGAATCCGCTTTCATGCCACGTGGTTTGTGCAGTTGTTATTATGGGTTTCTTTTGTTTGGGTTACATCCCTACGTTATATATACAGTACGTGTTTGTTTTGGGCTTCGTCCAAATACTTTGACACATAAGTACAATCCTTTTTGCCAGTATTCTTGTGTAGGTTGACAGTCCAGTATTTCTCCCTCTTTGGTACGTTACTCATGTAGAAGACATCATACCTCTCTGATTACTTTAGCAATGTAACTTTAGAACTAGCACTGCCACCTCTTGCTTCTGGAAATAGGGGATAATGAACTGCACTCACGGATGGTGCTCTACTGCAGTATAGGTATGTCCTCTTGTGTTTACTCTGTTATTGCTATAGATTTGTATAAGAAAAGTATCAGGATGTGATGTGTAACTGTCAAATGTATTTATTGTTCCCCAAGGAGTGCCCCTCCTAGCTCCAAGTACTTCTCTGTGCAATGTAGTCCCAGAGTGCAGTACAGGATCACCCCACCCCCACCAGAGAGTCGGACCCTCCCCACCACTCTCAATGGTAATACAATGCTTCTTATCACCATGGACACTGCCAGCGAAGTGGGAAATGATAGCAAGGTAAATAAAGTAGGCCACTCCCACAGCCATGATAGCTACACTCTTAGGGGAAAAAAGTGCTATCTAGAACCCAAAGGGGTTATTTGGCTGTCCCCGAAGGGGAACCCTTTGAAGAACCATTTTTGGTTCAAGGTAGATCCTTATTGGGTTCCATTTAGAACCCTTTCCCCAGAGAGTTCTATATGGAACCCAAAAGAGTTCTACCTTGAAACAAAAGGGTTCTCCTAAGGCGACCCTGGAACCCTTTTTTCTAAGAGTGTACCTTGATCTTGTTCATAGAATCCTGAGGTGAATATTTCCACTTGGGACTGAACACGCTACAGTGAATTATGTTAATAAGAAAAACAAATCAAGTATTTGCTGCTCCTACGCCTCTTAAGAGTGGCGTGCAAACCACCCTGAAATAATGCAAATGTGGCACTCTCAACCTGATACCAGAGAGATGTCAAACTGTGGAAAGTGATGTGGTTAACCACAGTGCCAGTTCTATTGATAAGGAATTGAAGGACACCTTTTGTCAGTTCCAGAATGGGCCAGTTGTTTAGAAATTATGTACTGTACATATCTGTACATGAATATATCATAGAAGACCCCATCAAAACACAACCACTGCTTAGTCACCAGTGTTCTAGATGTTTAACTTTGTAAATGTTGTCCTTTGTTGTGCAGTTATCGGTCATGTATTATGGAGAGAAGACGGAGGTGTTAGGGAAAGCTGTCGTTCACCTCACCGCTGTTGGTATGTTGTGTTATGCTTAGGACAGGAGAGCACACCCACATAAACTACCACCCTCCCCCACCTTCAAAGCATACCTTTATGAATGTCATTTGTACATTTTGATATTTCACTTGAGACCCCAAAGCAGCTCATGAGCTTCAGTGACACCCAGGGCCTCTCTGTCTTGTAGAGATTTCTCTGGATGTAGATGCTGATCGAGATGGCCAGGTGGAGAGGAACAACCCCAACAAGGTGGGTTATGTCTGCTGGGTCCGTCCAGGCAGGTCTCTTTCAGCTCAGAGGTCACTATCTTTGTTTCTTAACACAGCAGGGTACATAAGGAGACGTTCTAACATGGATAGGCATGTCAGAAGACTAGTGTTCATGCTGTTTTCCAAAACACAAAGGAAGATTGCCAAGGCACTTCTAGCTAATTCTGTCAACTAACACAGGGCACAGCCTTCCACTGATATTAATAGGTACATCAAAATACTGTTCATACTATATTCCTGGAAGTGGGAACATTTTTTGATGGTTGTGTTTTTCAGATGTAAATCTAATCTAACCTCATGGAAACACATTGGGAAAAGCTCATTCGGCAGGGCGGTGTTAGTTCTTGTTTTGAAAGCCAGTGTTTATCTCTCTGCAGGGATCGTGGATGTGGGGGCCTAATGGCCATGGTGCCATCCTACTGGTCAACTGTGACTCAGAACACACCTATGGGAAGAGGCGGGACAGTGAGTGTGCTGAGGTCACGAGAGTCTCAGGTATATAACAACAGCCAAGTCATCCTGGCCCACTGAGCTGACCGGCTGACAGTGCTGCAGGCATTGCAATAAATCAACATTTTAAAGGCTGCAGGTCTGTGTTTTGTGTGTAGTCAGCAGAGAGGAGCAGTAGGGATGTGTGTATTTGTGTTAGCTAAACACAAACTGCCTGAGCTAGGGGTGTGTCTGGTGTGGTTTGATGGTTCCTTCACAACCACTATCCTTCTAGGATAAGTAGTTGTATTACACATTGTCATACCTATGTGTTTTTTAACCTTTATATAACTAGGCAAATCAGTTAAGAACACATTTTTATCTACAATGACGGCCTACCAAATCCTGGGAGCCACATTGAGATGAGGTCACATTGATTATGACATTGATGGGTTAACACTTGATGCACAATAATGTCAGTATTTATGAAATGTCAGATCTGAAAGACATGTCCCCAATGGTGCTGCGGACCAGTGGCCCTGCCAAGCTCCCAGAGGGCTACAAGCTGACCATGCACATCTCCCAGGGGGATGCAGAGAGTGTCAGGGTCTTCAGAACCAGGTCCACAGCAGGCATGCACCAAACACTGAGTGAGTCAAGGACATTTTGTCCAGTCAGATCTTTTATGTGTACTTGTGGCTGTCCATGCATGTATAATGTGTATACAATAGGATTTTAATGCTGCGTATGCATATAAATGGAGATACATTTGATCCTCATTATAAAAAATGATTTACTGCTGCAGAAAACCTGTTCTACAAGAGCTTTGTGAAGGACTACCCGCTGGTGCTGGGCAGTGAGGATTTGTCCAAGGAGGTCCCGTACCTCGGGGGAAACGCTGAGATGAATTTCTACGTTGAGGGCCTGAGATTCCCTGACAAAGACTTTGAGGGCCTCATCAGCATCAGCCTCAGCCTGCTGGAGCCCAGCTCTCAGGTACATTGAAACTACTGTTCGTGGTTTAAAACTTCAAAGGGTATATACTGTACCTCTGTCGTGGAATCTACCATTCATGTTTTTGTTCCGTTATTTTGCCAGGGCTTCCCTGAGACACCTATCTTTACAGACAGGGTGATGTTCCGTGTGGCTCCCTGGATCATGACACCCAACACACTCAACCCTGTGGAGGTCTTTGTCTGCAGGTGAGAGATGATGATGATTGATGTTTGTTGTTGTTGATGGAAATTGATGTTGATGGAAATAATGATGATGCTGTCTGTAAACGTACTCAGACAACTGTTTCTGTGCATTTGGTTACCCAGCACATCTGATAACTACCAGTTCCTAAAGGGAATGAGGAGGCTGGTGGAGAACAGTGGGTACAAGCTGAAGGTTTGTCATGAGTACATGAACAGAGGAGACCGCTGGATGCAGGTAAGCAGTGAGATTCAGCTCCTAGTCTTTCATGTAGCTTTGCTCATTTGACCGTTTTCCAATTCCAACTTGCTTACAACACAATATATTGTCAGTCTTGATTCAGTTCCTAGCATATCATGCAGTTTTGTGCATTTGAACTTTTTTCAATTCCAACCTTTTTTTTTAAACACCATTTATTTCACATCCTTTTACATCAATGTAAATCATTGTCAGTCTTGTCTCTCGGTTTTAAATAAAAGAAATCAGAACATAGACCAGTGTCTTTTTTTCTAACTGCATGAAAAATATAGAAATATAATAGACATGTAAAGAAGGTTTCTCTCTCAGGATGAGATAGAGTTTGGCTACATTGACTCTCCTCACCAACGTTTCCCTGTTGTGCTGGACTCCCCCCGAGACGGAAAACTACAGGATTTCCCTTATGATGTGCTACTGGTAAGAAAAGGCATTCACCACACCTGCAGTTAAAATGTTCTTATTTCCATACTGTGAGGGATGTGGTGGAACTCTTTCTCAACCTCTCTCTGCCTGGTGCCCTCAGGGCCCAGACTTTGGCTATGTGACAAGGACAGCATATAATGTGGAAGTGAGCAGCTTGGATTCGTTTGGTAACCTGGAAGTTAGCCCTCCAGTTATTGTAAATGGAAAAATCTACCCTCTGGGCAGGATCATAATTGGAGTGGCTTTCCCCACGTGAGTGGAACTTGCTTCAGTGGAAGAGTCTGGTTTTTAGATACCAATATTTGCCTTTATTCCAAAGTTGATTGACTTATTAAATAAAATCTCTTGCTAATGATTCATGAATATTTAGAACAAAGATATGGCTGTGAGCAGTGGTGATAAGGATGTTTAACTTTTCAGGGCAACCAAGGGCCGCAACATGACAAAAGTAGTGCAAGACTTCCTTTGGGCACAGAAAGTCCAGGAGCCCATTGCACTGTTCTCTGATTGGCTTCTGGTTGGGCATGTGGATGAATTCATGACTTTTGTCCCAGCTCCTGACAAAAAGGTAAAACAATATTGTCAAGGAAAGTATAGTTAACCGCTCTATTAGAACATGTCAGTAAAAACACTGTTCTTTAACAGAGTAGAAATGACGGCGAGCAAAGAATTGTTAATGCCTTCCATTTGCACAAAGTATTTAGACATGACGCAGGCTGTGGCTGCCATGTGGTTTATGTGATAATGTAAAGCTGTCAGGAAGTTAAGTGAAAAGCGCACAGCCAATGTTGTCTTTGTCCTCTGTTTCTCTGTGTAGGGATTCCGGCTGCTGCTCGCCAGCCCCGACGCAGGCTACAAACTTTTCAGGGGCTTACAGAACAACGGGCATGGACAAGCCAAAATGTTTGACGGTAGGATTTCAGTTAAGGGTCTAATTTCAGTGTGTATCACCATAGTTACAACTGTATCAGTGGAGGCTCCTCAGAAGATGGTGTAGCGGTATTTATTAGAGAGGGGTAAAGAATGATTTTGTTCGGGCGCCAGGCAGGTATTAACCATGCCGAAAGGAAAAGAGTAGAATAGAGAGATGTACCACTACCAGACCCACACACATCAGCAGAAGAGACTGCCTAGAGTGTAGCCTGTTTACCAGATAGCCAGTGGAGAGAAACAAAGAATACACACCATATAAAACCCACATCACAGCACAGGGGTAACCCCAACAAGAATACCTCATACAATAATAATAATACTAATAATGGCAGAGCAATTTAACAGCAACTTCATACAAGAAAGAACCCAGTCATCAACAGAGGATTTGCAATAAGTATTATCGTCCAGTGGAGGAGTGCAGAGGGTATGACTGTGGGGGGTGTTCATAGACACAACAAAGGCCTTAAAAATGTCCACAATCTTCTCGGCCACATGTCATTAGTACACCTCAATACAGTTCACATAACAATGTATAACTTGCAAGCAACCTCCCTTTTAACTAAAATGTCCACCCAAATACTTCTGGCAGGGCAATAATGCTCTAATGAACTTCAATGGGAAGTGCATTGGAAAAATAGAGAGTCTGTTGCAGGGTAAAGCACTGGAACGATGGAGGGAAGAGAAAAAGAGAACAAGTGAGATCTTAGCTGTGGTCTTCAGGTGTGCCGGTGTGCTCTCTGACTGTCCGATGGTTTGTTGGTTTGTATGTTAAAGCTTCGCAACAATGTTGCTACTAATCCATGCGATCCATAACGGGCGCGGTCCCAAACGAAAACAACCACGACCTAGAACGATTACACCGATGATTGAGTTAAATACTTTATAAACTACACACGCTGAAAACAAACAAAACTTCTGCAGCACAGCCCACACAATCAAACTGTCGCGCCACCCAAGAGCTCCTCCCCAAAGAGCTGAATGAGCTCTCTTTATTTCCTCCTTCCTTACTGCTCATGCGCTCTTAAAGTGGCAGTGCACGGTGAAGGCTCCGTGAAGATTTCGCCACACTCCTCCCCCCCATGAAAAAACAACGCCTGTAGAAACAGAGAGGATGCAGGCTTTGACAGGTTTGTGTTCCTGCTACACAAAACCAGGGAAGTCCTCATCATCAGAGTCCTCCACGAAGAGGTCCTGCAGGTCTTGCTTTGCCTGCGATCCAGCTCTTCTGCCGTAGGGTAGCAGGGCTTTAGGTCAACAACATGCACCGTCCTGACATCTTCCCCAGTGTCCTCCAAACAGACCAAGTAGTTCACTGGTCCCAACTGCTGCACTACACGGTATGGACCTTTCCATCTCGAAGCTAGCTTGGCAGTGAACTTCTTAGACGCCTTTGACAGATGATGTGAACGTACCCAGAGACGAGACTTGGGTCGGAAAAACACATCTCGTCTATGTTTGTCATAGTTTCTCAGCTGTTGTTGTTTGGCTTTGGTTTTGCTGGCCTCCACTCTGGCTAGCAAGGTGTGGTGGTGTTGTAGGGCATCAAACGCTGGGCAGTCAGGTGAAACATTGGAACTTTGCAAGACTCTGTCCATCGGACCTTTTAGTGGTCTTCCCAGGTGGAGTTCGGCGGGAGTGACCCCAGAAGTCTCCTGCACGGCAGAGTTCAGTGCGAAATTCAGGGAGATGCTGATCCCATCTTGTGTGCTGATCCCCCACGAATGAAGCAATCATCCCCTTCAGGGTTTAGTTTACCCTCTCGGTCAGGTTGGTCTGAGGATGATAGGCTGTGGTCAACTTGGCAATTACACCCCAGTAGGTACAGAGCTCTTTGTAGATTCCTGATATGAACTGCAGACCTCGGTCAGAGAGGATTTGGTCTGGAATCCCGAATCTGGTAAAGACCTCCCTTCTCAGAATTAGAGCAATGGCTGATGCAGTGGCTTTGCGGAGGGGAAACAACTCCACCCAGTGTGTGTAGTAGTCCACTACCACCAACAAAAAATCATTCCGTGTCCCCCGGCTGGGAGGAAAAGGTCCCATGAGGTCAATTCCCAACATTTCAATTGGATGGTTCATCACGGTCTGCTGCATTTTCCCGGTCTGCCAATGTCTGGTTTGTATTTCTGGCAGACTTCACACTGCTGTACAAACTTCCAGGTATCAACCCACATGCCTGGCCAGTAAACCACCTCTTGTAGTCTTCGATAAGTTTTAAAAACTCCAAGATGGCCACTCATGGGATTGGCATGATAAGCTTGGATTATCTGGTCACTCAATGTAGAGGGAATGAAGACGTGATAATGGGTACTGTGTATTCCATCTCCTCTTGGAGTATTTCGATACACTTTATCCTGAATTATGCTATACGTATCATTGAAGCGACTCTTGGAGTCTTCTTCAGACAGACTCTTGTGGATCGCCATGATGGCAGCATCCTTCTGCTGTGCTCTCCATACACTCTAATCATCCAGAGGAAAAGAATCATCCAGACATTTAGCGGTAGTATAAGTACTGCACAAGGGAGGACAAACATTGGCAGTCTCTATAATCCGAGAAAGGGCATCTGGTACAACGTTCAGTTTTCCTTTGCGATACTCAATGATGAAGTCAAACTTCTGCAGTCTGATAGACCAGCGAATAAGACAGCTGTTGGTCTTGCCTGATGCCAGAACCCACTGCAGAGCAACATGGTCTGTGACAACGGTGAAGATCTTTGCCTCCAAGTAGTAGCTCCATTTCTCCAAAGCCCAGACCACAGCGGGGCACTCCCTTTCAGTCATTGAATAATTCCTCTCGGCTGAATTAAGGGTGCGACTTGCATAGGCAAGAACTTCTTCTGTTCCAAGTCCTGTTTGTTGAGCCAAGACTGCTCCAAGTCCTGTTTGACTTGCATCCGTGTACACAATGAAATGAGCATTCAGGTTAGGATGTCCAAGCACTGGAGGAGTAATTAGACTGTTTTTGAGTGCTTCAAATGCACTTTGGCATGCAGGGTTCCATTGGAATTTCACCTCTTTCTTAAGGTGGTTGAGGGGTTTGGCTACCTTTGAAAAGTCAGGCACAAACCTGTGGTACCATCCAGCCATACCCAGAAACCGCTTAACAGCATTGAGGGATGTGGGAATTGGGAATTCCTGCACGGCTGCAACTTTGGCTGGATCTGCATGGATACCTTCAGCATTAACCACATGACCAAGGAACTTGAGTTCTGGCAGACAGAAACGACACTTCTTCAAGTTCAAGGTCAAACCTGCAGCCTTTAGTCTGTCGAAGACGGACTGTATGTCTTGCAGATGATCTGCGAAAGAGGAGGAATAGATTATGATGTCATCCAGATACACAAGACAATTTCTACCCCTCAGATCTCCCAGGACAGTCTCCATCAACCTTTGGAAGGTTGCTGGAGCATTCTTCAAACCAAAAGGCATGACGTTGAAGGAGTACAAACCAGCAGGGGTGACAAAGGCAGTCTTATCCTGACTAGCGGGATCCATTGACACCTGCCAATAGCCACTGTTCAGATCCAGATTACTAAAGATGGATGCTCCTGCCAGAGATTCCAGTATGTCATTTATGTTTGGTAGAGGGTAGGCATTGCTTTCTGTTATGGCATTCGGCTTCCTGTAGTCCACACAGAATCGATATCCACCATCTTTCTTAGGAATCAGGACAACCGGAGAAGCCGACCCGGAAAAAGAAGGTTCCACAATTCCATTCTCCAACATGCTTTTGAGCTGTTCATTGAGAATTGCCAGTTTGGCGGGGGACAGCCTGTAAGGACGCTGCTTAATGGGGGCCTCATGCCGGGTATAGATTTTGTGTTTGAAGACAGTTGTACGGCCGAGTGTAAGAGTACAGACCTCACTGTTCAAGTCCAACATCTGGGAGAGCTGCCACCTTTCATCATCCGACAGACATGCCTGTTCCACTGTTTGTTTGATGTAGAAATCAGCATCAGGTTTGCTTTTGCTCTCGGATAGAAGGGGGGGTACGGCGGTAATCAGGGTGATAGTTGGGTTCTCAGATAGAAGGGGGGGTACGGCGGTAATCAGGGTGATAGTTGGGTTCTCAGATAGAAGGGGGGGTACGGCGGTAATCAGGGTGATAGTTGGGTTCTCAGATAGGAGGGGGGGGGGGGGGTACGGCGGTAATCAGGGTGATAGTTGGGTTCTCAGATAGAAGGGGGGATACGGCGGTAATCAGGGTGATAGTTGGGTTCTCAGAAGGGGGGGTACGGCGGTAATCAGGGTGATAGTAGGGTTCTCGGATAGAAGGGGGGTACGGCTGTAATCAGGGTGATAGTTGGGTTCTCAGACTTCACAGGTGGAACATGTTTTTGTCTTTGTCTCTTTATATTTTCTCTGTCTCTGACTTGACCTTGTCCGGACTCTGCATAATGTAGCAGGCTCCAACCTGAAATCAGTGCATTACCAGGTTGAAATGAATGAGGCTGAGAATAGTCAGAGTGCAGCCGATAGGAGGGTTCGGACATCGAGATGGTCAGTCCACTGAAGAACAGGAAGTCTAGGCCAAGGACTACAGCAAATGCAAGGCTTGAATCTGCAAGAATAGCCACAGGAAGGTTAATAGTCTCACCATGCAGTTTTATTATTATACTAATCCAGCACAAGGGGGTGGTAGGTTCTCCATTGGCCATGTACAATGGTCCCTCCTCCCATGTTCATAGCTCCTCATGAGGTGTTCTGCCACAGGGCCTCTTGCATCAGGGTGTAAGATGCCCCTGTGTCGATTGTGGCCTTCCCTCTCCAGTTCCTAACAGTCAGAGGAACCAATAGTTGTTGCGGAATAGGAATAAGACCGCTAGCTGTGCTGTCTAAAGGCTTCATGGTGGGCATTAAGGCTGACCCAATTGTATGCAAGCCACCACGCCTGTCTAGACTTTCAGTCTTCGGTCCTTTCTGACCTTTTCCTGAATCCTGATGCTGGACATAGAGTGGGCAAGAATCTGGAGGATGTTGGACTTTACACCTCCAACACATAACTGGACTTTTGTCCTGGATCTTGGGTACACATATCTGAGACGGTTTAGCCCCAGGAGAGTTATGGGTATACTGGGATGAGGGAACAGGGTTTTTTAGTTTGGAGGTGGTGCTTCCAGTCCTTCTCCAACTGAGTCCCAAGACGCACCAGATCATCCACGTTCTGCACACGTTCTCAAAGTTGACTAGCAAGGCGGGGAACCATGTTCTTAAGAAGGAGTTTGACCCTCTCCTGCTCAGTAATGTCAGCCTTCCATCTCCTATATAGAACTCGATAGGAGAAGGCAAAGTCCCGTATTGGCTCTGCTTCACCCTGGACTCTGTTATGAACACGTTCCGCCAGTTCATCCCCATAGTCCTCTGAGAGGAAGGCTAAGAGGAATATTTTTTGAAACTCCTCCCAGGTTGACACATGTTCACGGGCTATCTCCCACCAGTATCTTGCTGTACCATGGAGAACACTGCGGAGGGTAGCAAAAACCTCCAAGTCAGTGAGGGGCCGGACAGAAAGAAAATCTTTACACTTAGATAAGAAAAACAGTGGATCAACTTCATCTTCTGGGCTGCCAAAAGTGGGGAAAAGTAGTTTGATAGGGAGGGAGCGCTCTAGAGGAGGCATGACAGTGGCAGCGGGAGTTCTGTTGTTTAACAGTATCTTCAGACGGGTTTTTGTAGTACTACATGTTCCTATTCCATTACTGGCCAAGCCAGTGGCAGAGGTAAAACCTGAGGGAGGTGCAGAAGATTTGTCCAGAAGGGAAAAGCACTGCATTACCTCATGGTGCAGCTCTTCCAGTTGAAGATATGTGGCCTTCTGTGCTTTTTCCATCTCATTAACGGTGTCCTTTTGAGTCTGTTCAATCAAACATCGTAATTCCCCTGTGAGAGAGTTCTTCATGTCCTCCATAACTTCCTTCAGATAAGAACACACTCCCTTCACAACAGAGGCTGACTCCTCTGCTCTCTGTTTTTGTTCGTCCTCAAGATAGTCATAATCTATGATGATGGTTAGTTTCCATTTGTGTTTTGAACCGGTGCAGTTTTCCTTGAATATCCTGCTTCAGAGAATCTTTTAAATACTTCTGTCCTTGAACAATTTGTTGTTGGTTTTCTTCCATTTGACAGGGAAGGTAATCCAACCTACCGCTGCACATCTGTCTGATGAGCCTCCACACATTCACTGAGTTTGCGAATGGCATTCTCCTGCATTGTCAAACTATGATTGGTGTGTGTCCATTGATGTTCCATTTGTCCAGTGATCACAGTGACACCTCTCCCAGTCTCTCTGGACAGGGTAACAGGAAGAGGTTGAGGGGAGGGTAATGGTGGAGATGTTATAGGTGAGCCAGAAGCCTGGGGATTAGGGGCAGTGCTATCCAACTCCATTAGTTCATCGAGTCCTTCCACAATGAAAGAATCCCGAACATGATTACCATCAGGTGTGTCCACATTGACACAGTATGGGGTTCCAACAAAATACATGATTCAACCTTGTGTGGATGGTGTCATGAGTGTTTCTCTTCAAGTCCCTGTTTGGGTGACAATTCTGTAGCGGTATTTATTAGAGGGGTAAAGAATGATTTTGTTCGGGCGCCAGTCAGGTATTAACCATGCCGAAAGGAAAAGAGTAGAATACAGAGAGTACCACTACCAGACCCACACACATCAGCAGAAGAGACTGCCTAGAGTGTAGCCTGTTTACCAGATAGCCAGTGGAGAGAAAAAAAGAATACACACCATATAAAACCCACATCACAGCACAGGGGTAACCCCAACAAGAATACCTCATACAATAATAATAATACTAATAATGGCAGAGCAATTTAACAGCAACTTCATACAAGAAAGAACCCAGTTATCAACAGAGGATTTGCAATATGTATTATCGTCCAGTGGAGGAGTGCAGAGGGGATGACTGTGGGGGGTGTTCATAGACACAACAAAGGCCTTAAAAATGTCCACAATCTTCTCGGCCACATGTCATTAGTACACCTCAATACAGTTCACATAACAATGCATAACTTGCAAGCAACCTCCCTTTTAACTCAAATGTCCACCCAAATACTTCTGGCAGGGCAATAATAGTCCAGCTCTAATGAACTTCAAAGTGCATTGGAAAAATAGAGAGTCTGTTGCAGGGTAAAGCACTGGAACGATGGAGGGAAGAGAAAAAGAGAACAAGTGAGATCTTAGCTGTGGTCTTCAGGTGTGCAGGTGTGCTGTCTGACTGTCCGATGGTTTGTTGGTTTGTATGTTAAAGCTTCGCAACAATGTTGCTACTAATCCATGTGATCAATAACGGGCGCGGCCCCAAACGAAAACAACCACGACCTAGAGCGATTACACCGATGATTGAGTTTAATACTTTATAAACTACACACGCTGAAAACAAACAAAACTTCTGCAGCACAGCCCACACAATCAAACTGTCACGCCACCCAAGAGCTCCTCCTCAAAGAGCTGAATGAGCTCTCTTTATTTCCTCCTTCCTTAATGCTCATGCGCTCTTAAAGTGGCAGTGCACGGTGAAGGCTCCGTGCAGATTTCGCCACAATGGAGGACCATCCTCAGTGAATTCCATAAAAACTCTCTTCTTCAATAAGAACAACAGTTTTCAGCTGTGCTAACATAATTGCAAAATGGTTTTCTAATGATCAGTTGGCCTTTTAAAATGATCAACTTGGATTAGCTAACACAACGTGCCATTGGAACACAGGAGTGATGGTTGCTGATAATGGACCCCTGTACAGCTATTCCATAAAGAAATCGGACGTTTCCAAGTACAATAGTAATTTACAACATTTACAACAATGTCTACACCGTATTTCTGATCAATTTGATGTTATTTTAATGGACAAAAAAAATGTGATGAAGCCTGGATTTGAACCAGGGACTGCAGTGATACCTCTTGCACTGAGATGCAGTGCCTTAGACCGCAGCTCCACTCGGGAACCCAAAATTTGATTTGATTTGTATGTGATCAGAGGTGTATTCATTCTGTTGAAAAGCTTTACTGAAACGTAATGAAACGGGAATAAACATACCTGAATTTGTCTAATATAAACTCTTGTTTGCAACTGTTGGACTAATGATTACACCCTAGATCAGCTAGATTCAGGCAGTATTGAAAGTGCCAATGTCTGTCACCTTGATTACTCACAAAATTCTCTTTACCTGTGCATCTACGTTCATAGGCAAAGTTGTAACAACCTCGTTGGGTATAGGGAATGTTTGAGTATCAAGTAGCCTTAACCTATCAATGTTACATTGAGCTGGGTGAATGGAATACATAATACTGTGTGTGTTACTAATTAACACCCACTTCCTTCTCGATTCTAACAGGTCTTGGAGCAGAAGAAGAGATTACAGTAGATGAGATATTGAGTGATGACAAACTCAGAGCAGAAAACAACTATGTCCAGGTGAGGGAAACTAAACGCCAGATGAAGTAGTTACTCAGAGAGGCTAGCAGAGCATTGCAGTGCTTGGTCAAATAACCATGTAGATGTTGTGACTGCTGCCGTCCCACAGAGCTGTATAGACTGGAACAGGGATGTCCTTAAGAGGGAGCTGGGTTTAGACGACGATGATATCATTGATCTGCCCATCCTTTTCCATGTGATGGAGGAGAACAGGGCAGTGGCCTATTACCCAGACATGGTGAGCAGACGCAAGTTCTACACTAGAACACCTACAAACCAAAAGTACTTCCTATTTTATTTGTTATACATTTTACATTACATAATGGCAAAACTCAAAAATGCTGCCAAATCATTTTAGACATTTTGTGATGATTTTCTACATGTGAGTAGGAAGTATGCTCAAATCATCTACTACCCAAGTAGCGCAAGAAGCAAATCCTAATTGAGGCATATGTCTCTACCTCCAGGTGAACATGGTTGTGTTGGGGAAGAACCTGGGCATCCCTAAACCATTTGGGCCCAAGGTGGATGGCCGCTGTGCCCTGGAGGCAGAGATGACCTCCCTCATGGAGGGCCTGGGACTCAGCTGCACATACATTGATGACTTTGCCTCCTACCACAAACTGCTGGGAGAGGTTCACTGTGGCTCTAACGTTCGCAGGGAACCCTTCTCCTTCAAGTGGTGGAACCTGGAGATGTGAGGGATTTGGGGCAAGGCATGGTTGTAGTTAGAAAGAGGGAATAAGGCTTGACGTAAACAGCAGCAACATTCGCCAGCAGCAGTCATCTTCAAACAACAACAGTAGTCCTTGTACTGTATTACCCCTTTGTCTTTATTAAACATGTATTTGCCTTTTTTTTTACAAAAGGATGAAAAGCTATATTTATAAACAAGACTTTCCAACTTAAACAAGGGCTTGAGCGGAATATCAACGAGAACAGAAATACAATCATCTGAATTAAGCACATTGTAGGCTGAATCTGTTGTTTGGATTGGCTGAGTGCTCAATCCAAGTGTCTTGCATTTACATGTACAAACACAGGTACAGATGAACAGGACCACAGAGAAATGTGTAAGTATAATCTGGAGCCACCAGAGGGTGTGATCCAACTATTCAAGCATTTCTGAAAACTTGTGAGTTTTAATACATTTATTTTAAGCTTTGAGATGAAAATTGTGTTTGATATATTTTGAGTTTTAGTGCCTGGAATACACACTGACTCCAAAGGCTCTCTTAAGCTGATGAAAGGTTACTTTCTCATCTTTCCAATCACATTTCAATTAATAGTTTTTGTTGAATCATAATCTTCAGAATGGTGTTTAATAATAAATAGTAGTATTTTGATGTAGTGTTCCTTACTTACACAGAGATCCTTTAGATTCAACTGAAAGATTTCCAAAGGAGTGTAAAAGGTTTATGCATTAATGCCACAACTGACAAAGTGCAACTAAATTCCATATTGGTTCTTGTTAATTTAATTGAAATAAAAAGTAATGGAAACTATGCCTTCATATCAGGTCTTTTCATTATATAAATCTGAGATGAGGGAAAATGTCTCTAATCAGGAAATGTAAAACATTACAACAAGATACAAAGGTTCCATTCATTGAGATCAGATGTCTACAAATGAATACATATATCTGTTTAGTTTTACATTCAAACCAGTTGGTGATAGATTCCAGTGGCGATATCCACCATGGGATAGATTCCTTATATGAAAGGGGATACCCTCCTACAAAGCAGCTTACTTAACAATCATTAAAAAGGCCACTTCAAGACTTGTCACAGTGTAATTCTTTTTAAAAACCAAGTCAGATTTTCAAATGATCAGCAATTAATTGAAAATGTAGTGCCGGTTTCCACATCTACACTTGTATCCCCATATTTCTCTATCGAAACTGATGTAAAGAAATAATGACTCTTTATCTGTCTGCTTTTCTAGAGAAGTTTGACTGGTTTGAAGAAACAATCTATTTCCAGCATGGTACTGTACAGTTGACATGGTTTTGCAAGCAGATTTACACCATTCACCATGCATACACATCCAAACACATACTTTAAATCAAACTAGAGGTTTTAAAAAATAAACTGAAGACAGTAGTCACTGGACAATAGCTTGGCTTTGGAGGCTGTGTGCTTTGGTTAGGTCACCTTGGAGGAATGTCTGACTGTGTGGTACTATCTACAGTATGGGACAGTGATGAAGACTGATGAGTAATTTAGTTTGGACACCAGACCTTATCGGTAATTCAATACTTCATGTTTTTTTCCTCAGTTAAAAGGGGCAATCTACGATTGCTACATAGCTTTTTTTTACATTTCAATTAATTATATATACCTATTGATTCTTGAATATTACTTATAAATGCTTCATGCGCTTAGTTCAACTGTCGTACCCCATCAAAACTCAAAACATAAGCGTGTTTTACTCATTAGTTAGTAAACAAGGTAACTGTAAACAAACACTATATAGCCTCAACATGGTTAACCTTTCTGATCTCCCCATCCCGGATCCGGGTTCGTGAATACAGACTCAAGCTCATTACCATAACGCAACGTTAACTATTCATGAAAATCGCAAATGAAATGAAATAAATATGCTAGCTCTCAAGCTTAGCCTTTTGTTAACAACACTGTCATCTCAGATTTTCAAAATATGCTTCTCAACCATTGCAAAACAAGCATTTGTGTAACAGTATTGATGGCTAACGTAGCATTTAGCATTAGCATTCAGCTGGCAACATTTACACAAAAAAACAGAAAAGCATTCAAAAAAAATAATTTACCTTTGAAGAACTTCAGATGTTTTCAATGAGGAGACTCTCAGATAGCAAATGTTCAGTTTTTCCTGAAAGATTATTTGTTTAGGTCAAATCGCTCCGTTTTCTGCGTCACGTTTAGCTATGAAAAAACCCCTGTATCCAGGATTGTGTAAATCTATCAGCAAGCTCATTAGCATAACACAACGTTAACTATTTATGAAAATCGCAAATGAAATGAAATAAATATGCCATCTCTCAAGCTTAGCCTTTTGTAAACAACACTGTCATCTCAGATTTTCAAAATATGCTTCTCAACCATAGGAAAACAATAATTTGTGTAAAAGTAGCTAGCTAGAGTTAGCATTTCGCGTTAGCATTTAGCGTTAGCATTAGCGTTAGCATCAGGCACGCAACATTAACAAAAACATAAAAGCCTTCAAATAAAATCATTTACCTTTGAAGAACTTCTGATGTTTTCAATGAGGATACTCTCAGTTAGATAGCAGATGCTCAGTTTTTCCAAAAAGATTCCTTGTGTATTAGAAATAGCTCCGTTTTATACATCACATTTGGCTACCAAAAAAAATCCATAAATTCAGTCCTCAAAACGCAAACTTTTTTCCAAATTAACTCCATAATATCGACTGAAAACATGGCAAACGTTGCTTAGAATCAATCATCAAGGTGTTTTTCACATATCTCTTCATTGATACATCGTTCTTGGACACATGCTTTCTCCCCTGAATCAAATGGTAAAGTAGAAGCAGCTGGCAATTGCGCACCGAATTCGACGCAGGACACCAGGCGGACACTTGGAAAATGTAGTCTCTTATGGTCAATCTTCCAATGATATGCCTACAAATACGTCACAATGCTGCTAAGACCTTGGGCGAACGACAGAAAGTGTAGGCTCATTCGTTGCGCAATCACAGCCATATAAGGAGAGAATGGAAAACAGAGCTTCAGAAATTCTGCTAATTCCTGGGTGATGCATCATCTTGGTTTCGCCTGTAGAATGAGTTCTGGGGCACTTACAGACAAAATCTTTGCAGATTCTGAAACTTCAGAGTGTTTTCTTTCCAAAACTGTCAAGAATATGCATAGTCGAGCATCTTTTCGTGACAAAATATCGCACTTAAAACGGGAACGTTTTTTATCCAAAAATGAAATAGCGCCCCTAGAGCTCTAACAGGTTAAAAGTATAATTTTGCTATCATGGATGGTCAGTCCTTGCATCCATAGCTCTGTCTAGGAATTTGAGAGTGGTTACTTTTCGCCAACCCCATCACTCAGCTGGTTATCGATACAGTGGCGGGGTAAAGACTTTGTTATTGTTTGAACTGCAGATTACCTCTTTAAATGGCCTGAAATACGTTGACTATACTTATGGAGTCAATAAAATATTGTCCATTCATCAACATAATCTGTCAACTGTAATTGTACAGTTTGTCAGGGGAAAGTTTGTCAGCAGCAGCATGATGATAAAAGTACCTTCTACCAAAAACATGTAACATTTACTAAATATTTCTAGTCAACATCCACCATTACACTCTTAATTGACCATTAATAAAACACAAGGCTTGGTGTGACATCAAAGGATCCGGGACACCAAGAGTAACAAATGTACAGCATCATGGTTGGACGTGAGGTTGATGGGAGCAATAATGTCAGTTCTTCCAACAATGACAACAGGACAACACCCTCTTATCCTCCTCATGCATTCCTCTTTAGCCTAACATAAAACTTCCCCTAATGCATGATCAACGGATCTCCTGCAACACCAATCTGTCTAATGCTTAAGATCCTCCCCTCCCTCCACCTTCGAACCAAAATAAAAACAATGCCATAGAGAGGACAAGGGAGAGTATACTATGAGTTACCACATGAACAGATTTAGGCTTCACAGAGCTCATGGAGCAGAAATATATGCAGGCTAAGTGAGCCAACAGACAACAGCCAGAAGCGATACTGTGTGAGTGGCACTCATTTTGGGAATGGGTGTGGGCTGATCCTCTCCTTCACCCCTCTAGGCATGCTGGGAGTCAGCCACAAAGAGTTGGGATGAGGGAAGGCTGTAAGTGCATGTCCATGGACCTGGCTGTTCAGACTGGACTAGTTTACACCAGGTCTAGCTGTCTGTCCCAGCGACTAGCTCTGCTCCTCCTCTGCATCTGTGGTGGAACACACGTGCGCTTGCTTCATCTCCTGCAGGGGGTGCCTCTTATGGGAATGCTGTGGGAGGAGGAGGGACTGGGGTCAGACACTATCTTTACTGCTACAGATCACACACAAACATCCACATACAGACATGGGTAACACATGGTCAGTAAGCTACATCTACTGAGTTGAGCAACTACAGGTACCTGCTAATGGACATCCATGTACTGATCAATGGGGTGAGGCTAACAGTTCTGGACACAGACACAGAAAGAGAATGACAAGGTTAACAAATACCACAATTACTGAACAACAATGAAGAGGAAAAGTTTAGGGCATTTATACATTTATAAGCAGATTTATAAATGGTTATATATACCTGTATGTAAGCGGAATGAAATCTGTCTTCCAATGTACACAGCTAGTACAGTGAACGAGCAGAGATGTTACAGAGGATCTGATTATTCAATTAGTAAAACCGATCTCACCGATGATGACTTATCCTGTGACCGCTCTGTCTTGTCTCGGCTCTCCGCCTTTTTGAGCTCTTCCCCTTTGCCCCCCTCAGGCTGCCGGGACCGTGCAGGTGCTTTCAGGAAGGGGTAGACAATGGGCCATCATGACAAACAAACTCAACTTTTGGTACCTTATGGCAGTATTGAAAAAAATTCATGAAACAACTCACCTGGAGAGCTGCCCTGGCTGGTGGCACTAGTACTGCTCACACTATCCTCTACCCAGGAGACGTACGCAAATGAGTCTCTCTTGTGTGGTGTTCCAGAAAAGGACAGGCTCTCCTGCAACAAACAAAAGCACAACAGAAATTGTCGGGATCTTTAGCTTTTCGTTCATTTTGAGTGTGTCATTATTATATTGACATGACCTCTATGTGTGCTGTATGCTAGTGATTGACTGTCGAAAAAGAGGGGCACCTACCAGTCCTGTGTCGTACTCTTCGATGCCCTCGTTATCGTGTTCCTCCACCACGCTGGCGAAGCTGCTGGCGTTGGACGAGGAGCGGGACAGATCCTGGGCCTCAGGGATAGAAGGGGCCCTGCAACACATGGCCAAACTACACACCAGGGTTACTCTGACGACTCTAGCGCGCACA
Source organism: Oncorhynchus mykiss (assembly GCF_013265735.2). Lineage (NCBI taxonomy): Eukaryota > Metazoa > Chordata > Actinopteri > Salmoniformes > Salmonidae > Oncorhynchus > Oncorhynchus mykiss. The sequence goes on from NC_048581.1 coordinate 69,001,101, forward strand.
CACGCACACACACACACACACACACACACACACACACACACACACACACACACACACACACACACACACACACACACACACACACACACACACACACACACACACACACACACAAACATTCTTCAGCATGGGCTTGACAGCACTATTAAGTACTGTCTATTCACCTGTTCTTTGTTGTGGGCATCTCTGGTGAGCTCTGATTAGATGAGTTCTCTGATTTGGGGTCCTGGGAGATGTGTCCACTGTCTGGAGTCCTCTGTGTGCTGGGGGACACTTCCCGACTGAGATAGGAGGGGATAGAGAGGTATCAGGATGGGCTCATAGACATTACTGCTAATCAGTGGAGGCTCCTCAGAGGAGGAAGTGGAGGACCATCCTCTTCCATGTATTTCATAAAAATAAAAATGATAAAACACTGAAAAGTTATGCTTTTTAGATTAAACTACACTACATATATTCACATCACCAAATAATTGATTAAAACACAATGTTTTGCAATGAAGGTTTACAGTACTGTGTAAGGTAGCACCATGGTGTAGCCATACGACAGCTAGCTTCCGTCATCCTCTTGGTACATTGACTTCAATAGAACACCTAGGAAGGAGGCTCTTGGTTCTCACCCCCTTCCATAGACTTACACAGTAATTAGGACATCCTCCAACCTATCAGAGCTCTTGCAGCATGAACTGACATGTTGTCCAACCAATCAAAGGATCAGACAAGGAATCTAGTACTGAAAGCATAAGCTACAGCTAGCTAGCACTGCAGTACATAAAATGTGGTGAGTAGTTGACTCAAAGAGAGAGAAAGACAATAGTTTAACAGTTTTGAACAAATGCATTTCTTCAAAAATGAAGGAGAAGCAAGAGAGAGAGAGAGAGACTTTTTTTTCACTTTCACTTACTTAGCTAGCAAATGCCGGTGGCCAGTTTAGTTACTCAAACACCCGGCTCAAACAAAGGGATGCTATGTTAGCTAGCTGGCTATGACTATCCAACACAACACTTGAACTCTTCCAAGTCAAGGTAAGGTTGTCAAGGTTTTATTCAAGATTTTATTCATTTATTGCCACCGGGCCTGATGGTGTAACTGCTTACTGACTATACACTAACGTTACTGCATGATTGTAGCAGGTTTACTAATGCACTAGTTCTATTAGCTATGTTGACTAGGACGTTACTTTAGCTAATATGGGGACAACGATGTAGTATGTGTGTAATGGTTATGAAATGGTTTGGCTTGGAAAGGTTTTTCCGCCTGGTCACATACAGCTGATGTGTTGTTCATTGAAGTCCACACACAAAGTGAAAAGGTGAGACGAGGAGAGTGCATAGAGGCAAGAAGGAATACAACGAGGCTGCTATGAAAGTGAACTGTGTTTATGCATGATCAGGGGTGAATTCATTCCGCCGATTCTGTTGAAAAACGTTTTTTTAAACGGGGGATAAAAATACCTATCAGAGCTCTTGCACCATGAACTGACATGTTGTCCAACCAATCAAAGAGAATCAGTCTAGTACTGAAAGCATACGCTTCAGCTAGCTAGCAGTGCAAAAAATGTGGTGAGTATTTGACTCAGTTATGATATGAAGGTTTGGCTTGGAAAGTTTTTTTTGCCCGGTCACAGACAGCTGATGTGTTGTGCACTGAAGTCCACAAGCGAAGGGAAAATGTGAGATGAGGAGAGTGCGTAGCTGCGAGAAGAAATTAGACATTGATCAAAAGGATCATGCTGTTTCTATGTGGCTGCTAGGAAAGTGAACTGTGTTTGTGTGTGATCAGGGGTGTATTCATTCTGTCGAACAACTTTACTTAAACAGGATAAACATACCTGAATTTGTCTAATAGAAACACTTGTTTGGAACTGTTGGACTAATGATTACACCCTAGATAAGCTAGATGCAGACAAGAGTGTGCAAGGCGGTATTGAATGTGTCACTGTCTGTCCATGTGTCACTGTCTGTCATCTCACTTTTTTTCCGACCTGTGTTTTAAACTTTCATTCATGTAGCAACCTCATGATTGATATCGGGAAAATTAGAGTATCATGTGGTAGCCTAAACCTATCGATGTTACTGTCACGCCCTAACCGTAGAGATCCTTCTTTTCTCTATGTTTGTTTGGTTATGGTGTGACTCGGGTAGGAAAGTCAACAACCCACTACAAACGGACCAAGCAGCGTGGCCGGGAGGAGCAGACAGAGTGGACATGGGAAGACATTCTGGAAGGAAAGGGATCCTGGGCGTGGGAGGAGATCCTGGCTGGAAAGGATCGCCTGCTGTGGAAGCAGGTGGAAGCAGCGAGGAAGGCGGAGGCAGCTAGTAAAGGGGCCCAGTGAAACACAGGGTCACGGCTGGCAAGGAAGACCGGAAGGCCACTCCAAAAAAATGTGTGGGGGGGCACACGGTGAGGTTGGCGGAGCTAACTCCCCGTGCTCACGGTAGGGAGCGTGGTACTGGTCAGGCACCATGTTATGCGGTGAAGCGCACAGTGTCTACAGTGCGCATTCACAGCCCGGTGCTGTAATATTCCAGCTCCTCGCATTGGACGGGCTAGAGTGGGCATCCAGCCAGGACGGATGGTACCGGCTCAGCGTTCCTGGCCTCCAGTATGTCTCTTCGGCCCAGGATATCCTGCGTCGGCTCTGCGCACTGTGTCTCCGGTGCGCACAGCCAAGTGCGTCCTGTGCTGGCGCCCCACATTTGCCGGCGAGAGTAACCAGCCAGGACGGGTTGTGCCAGCTCAACGCTTGAGACCTCCAGTGCGCCTTCACGGCCCAGTGTATCCAGTGCCTGCTCCACGCACCAGGCTTCCAGTGCATCTCCCCAGTCCGGTGAGACCTGTTCCGGTTCCACATACCAGGCCTCCAGTATGTCTCCCCAGCCTGGTAAGCACTGTGGCAGCTCCAAGCACCAGGCTTCCAGTACGTCTCCTCAGTCCGGTGAGACCTGTTCCGGCTCCACGTTCGAAGCCTCCAGTGATGATCCATGGCCCGAAGCTTCCAATGATGATCCATGGCCCGAAGCCTCCAGTGATGATCCATGGCCCGAAGCCTCCAGTGATGATCCATGGCACGAAGCCTCCAGTGATCCATGGCACGAAGCCTCCAGTGATGACCATGGCACGAAGCCTCCAGTGATGATCCATGGCACGAAGCCTCCAGTGATGATCCATGGCACAAAGCCTCCAGTGATGATCCATGGCACGGAGCCTCCAGTGATGATCCATGGCACAGAGCCTCCAATGATGATCCATGGCCCGGAGCCTGCAGTGAGGATCCATGGCACGAAGCCTCCAGCGTTGATCTGCGGTCCGGAGCCTCTAGCGACGGTCCCCGGTCCGGAGCCTCCAGCAACCGTCCCCAGTCCAGGGCCTGCGGAGAGGGTCCCAAGTCCAGGGCCTGCGGCGAGGGTCCCCAGTTCGGGGTCGGCGACGAGGGTCCCCGCACCAGAGGCGCCACCAAAGTGGGGGGAGCCAGAGGTGGAGCAGGGACTGCGTCCCGCACCGGAGCCGCCACCAAATATAGATGCCCACCAGGACCCTCCCCTATAGTGTCAGGTTTGCGGCTGGAGTCTGCACCTTTGGGGGATAGGGTACTGTCAAGCCCCAGACCGTAGATATCATTTTATTCTCTGTGTTTGTTTGGTCAGGGTGTGACTGGGGTGGGAAAGTCTAGGCTTTCTGGTTCTTTGTTTTTGGCCGGGTATGATTCTCAATCAGGGACAGCTGTCTATCGTTGTCTCTGATTGGGAATCATACTTAGGCAGCCCTTTTTCTTTTTCTCAAATGGTGGTTGTTTTCTTTGTTAGTGGCAGGTATAGCCTTACAGAGCTTCACGTTCCGTTTTGTTGTTTCTTGTTTTGTTAGTGACATTTAAAAATAAAAGAATGTACGCTTACCACGCTGCACCTTGGCCAGGTCATTTCCTTGATGACGATCGTGACAGTTACATTGAACTGGGTGAATGGAATATGAATGACAGTCACCTAAACATGCTGTAATAGAAATAAGCCGTGCTCATAAACGACACTGACCGCCACTGCCGCTATAATGCATATCAGTTTATCGATGGGAAGAGTAAAACACCAACACGTCTCTCCAGTCACCTGGCAAATCTTTGAATGCCTCATCTCTTTACCCCAAAGGTTGTGTGTTCGAATTGCGTCGGTGACAACTTTAGCGTCTTAGCTAATAACCAACTTTAGCTAAACACAACAATGCATTTTGCAAGTACTTTAGCATGTTAGCTAGCCATACTCTAACCCTAACCGTAACATATCCCTAACCCTTAACCTGTCCCTAACCTTAATCTACCATTAACTTGCTAGCTAACATTAGCATGTGTCGCCATGTTATTAACGCAATGGCGACACAGTTGACCACCATGCAGAGTGACTTGGGGCATTGGACCATACTTCTGGTATGTTTCATTTCTCCATCTCTTTCTATGCTTTCTCTCTGACACCCCATTTTCCTCTTTCTTCTCCGGGTAGCTCAAGAAGCCCTCCTCTCACCTCCTCTCCTGCACTTCCTGGATGTTCTCGATCCCGATGGCGCTGCTCCGTCTGGCACTGAAGGGCCCAGACTTCTTCCTGGTGGGGCTCTTCCCAGGAATGATCAGAGACTGGGGAGGAGTGGCTAGGTTAGTCAGCCACAATACTATATTCCTCTAGCATGACTTATATAGTAAAGACAGAGGCTACTGTAGGGCTATAATACACAACTCGGTCTGTTTTACATTCAGTGAAAACGTGAACTCCATTCAAATAGGCATTTGTTGAATGGCATTTGTTGAATGTCATTGAGATTCTACAGCACAATGACTCAAATGCCTTCAGTATTTGATACTTGCTATCTACAACACATGAGAAACATTATGGGGGAACTAAAATGAAGTGACAGTGGCTTGTTGGTGAAAGACTATTTGAGCTACTCCATCATGTTGTATGAGTGAAAGAGAGGAATTGATATACAAAGGTAATAAACCAGTAATTATTTTCACAGACCTTTCCACTTTTGTGACGGATACTCTTCATAAAATCTTATTACCTAAATTATAGCTTTCTTACAACCCAGTGGTTTTACCCCACACTTGAGATGTAGAAAAGGATTGCTTGGCTATTGGTTTCAGCAGAAAGCAACAGTAATTGAGTCATGCAAAGAGACATAGAACTACACAAGTAAGCGAAGAAAAGAGCAGAGAAATAGCACAGTAGAAGGGAGATTTATACATGAACCTCTTCTATTGTTCCTATCCCTATGGCACTGCCGCGACGTCCATGATATCTACTGGGACTTTTCCCTGGGACAAGTAATGACTGAACCACACAGGGGAGGAGGAAGCAGAGAAAGAGAAGGGGATAAAGAGAAAGAGGATGAGAGTAGAAGATACAATAATACCCCACAACATTTCATGCAGCAGGTACCGTTTGAACAGCAAGGTACAAATTAGAATGTGAGCTCACAGTACACCATAAGACACAGAAGACAGGAGACATATTTAGCACATATTGAAAGGCCATTCATATTGAAAGGCCATTCACATTGAAAGACCATTCATATTGAAAGGCCATTCATATTGAAAGGCCATTCACATTGAAAAGCCATTCACATTGAAAGCTGGACTAAAGTTAGAGACCACAGAGTGCGGAAGGAAATTGAATAAGATACAGCTTATGGGCAGAATAGCCCGTGTAGCTTGGTCTCACTCTTCTTTCCTTGTAATGACAATGAACAAACACAAGGAGGAGTTTGTCAAATCACAAAGTGGACCTGTTTAAATAGGTAGATGAGAGGTAGAGAGATGGAAAGGAGGGACTGGCACAATCCAAAGGGCAGATTTACTTTTTGGAATGTAGGAAAAAGTCATTAGTAAACCAACAGTGAACCAACAGCTGTTTCTTTGAATTGCATGCCAGAGTACTTGCAACCTGTAAAGTGACACAAAGTGGAAAAAGATGCATGCATACACTTCTTATCTCGACAACTGCCTGCCATGTACAGCTCCATGCCAGACTGGCTTCCTGCAGCGCCCATTTAACACACATGACAGCAAGGTAACAAGGGAGGGCAAGGTAACACTCATGACAGCAAGGTAACAAGGGAGGGACTCTGGGTAGTCTGACAGCTAAACTCATCTCTTCGCAAATGGCTCTCAGGTTGCCAGAGAAAGCAAATCAAGCCTCACAATCTTATGAGACGCAAAAGTCCACAAAGTCTATGAAGTGGCACAAAGGGTTAAAGGTTCTTTGAGATCATTCACATAAAATCAACTTTCCAAAAAAGCACACCACCACCTTCTTATAGCCTCAACAGATCTGTGAGCAGATTATACCATCATACCAAGTCCAGTTACATCTAACATCTCTGATCATCTAACAACTGGATTTAACTATATGAAATGAATATGATTTAGGGTTGAGCATGACTTTGTATAACATGGAAGACACATTTCAGATGAATGTATTCAGTTGTACAACTGACTAGGTATCCCCCTTTCCCATTCTCATGACATGAAAATAAACACTACTGTAAAATAAACAGTGGTTCATTTGAAAAAGCCATGGAAAAAGTTATGGAAAAAGGCAAACTATGGCGGTGACTGATACCATATATGAAACACTGTGTTTAATCAAGGGATTTGAGCACAGGTAGGTGCAGGTGGCCAATGACTATCCCACAGTGGAGATAGGATAGTGTTTGTAGTAGTTGGTATTGGGTGTTGTTAGAGGAGGGTCCGTGTCTACTACAGGGGAGTCAGTAGACAGGCCCACGTGGGCCCCTGGTAATACCAAAAGGGTTACTTACTATCCCTGGGGTTTTGGGGGTCTCGGTAAAGCTGCTACTGAGACTAGTGGAGACAGTGTGTGGCTTCTTGTTACTGAGGCCCATGGCATCCATAGACTGGCTTCTGCTGCGGATCACCCGCTACAGAGTACAGAGAGAGATGAGGAGACACGATCGGTGAGTGTGTATGGACCCTAAACCTCACCTCAACCACACTAACCCTGAATTCTAATGATAACCTGTGATTGAGATTGTGCAGGACCGTATGTGAACACTTGAGAGCAGTGTAGATCAGTGAGAGGGAAAGAGTCTAAAAGAGAGAACATGTCTTTTAGTGGAAGAGAGGAGACAGTTCCAGTGCTTCACACTGACAGGTAGGTTTGAATGAAGTCTGAGGGTGGGTATTCAGAGGAGAGTGCATAATAATCCTGTAATGTCTTTCAAGTGTTCAGTAGACCCATCCATGAATGACGTGCAGGGCTGGAGAGAGACTGACAGAGAGTAAGAGAGATGCAGAGAAAGAAAGAGAGTGGAAAAGACAGAGGGAGAGAGAAAGTGAGACAGAGAATAAGAGAAAGGGACAGACAGAAAGAAAGTGGGAGGGACAGAGAGAGACAGAGAAAAGAGAGCAAGAAAAGAGAAAGAGAGAGAGCGAGATAGACAAGACAGAGCCAGAGAGGGAAAGAGCAGAGTGGCAAATTGGGAGCCATGCGGGCAGCCTCATCCGCTCCCTAATGAGAGGCCATTACAGTGTTCGTCAGAGACACACAATCACAGCTCCTCCACTGCCATGGCTCACTGCCCTGCCCAAGCTTCACCACCCTAATGGTCATTGATGGAGGGCTTAGAGTCAGAGTGCTGGATGCACATTGACAGAGACGCACCCAACTCTCTGATCCTCCTCTGGTCACGTGACACAGTGGGATACGATATGGCAATACCCAATCTTCAACAGCATCAGCGCACTTCCAGAGAGCAAAAACACTTCCTTTTCTGTGCCTTATTTTCCATGCATGAATACCCAGAATCCCTTCCAGGAAATAAAGAAAGCATTTATTTTTCAATATTCAACCTCTCTCATGCAGGTCAAGTGCCCGATTAAGCTTGCACCTCGCATAGTAGGGGGTTACCTTAAAGGACTCAAAGAAGCCCCCTCCCCCCCCAGCCCCATTCTCCAGTTTGTCCTCGTCCCCTCCCAGGCCCATCATGGACTGGCTGTTGATGTGTAGCTCCTCATACAGGGTCTCCAACAGGGCCGACCGCGTGCGCTCCTGACAACAACACACACTCATCAGTCAGAGGATAGTGTCCTCAATAAAAATCTATGACATGTAAACACTTGTGCAGACAATTCTGCAGGCATTCAGTGTACAATACAGTTCAACACATGAACGCACACACAGAGACACAAACATGTGCCTTTACAGAGATACAAACAAAGGAACATGAGCTGATAGTCTGCAAACGGCCATGATCCAGTCATTCACCCTCACATACAACATCCACACAAACACAGACAGACGGTACGGTAAATGGTGCAGCGAGAGCAGCGTGACTCCGCCCCCACACTGCATAGCATGCCATGGCACGCTCCTGCTCTCACCTCCAGTTTTGCAAACTTCTCAGCCTTGTAACAGGCATATTCCGCATTGATCAGCTTAGTGAACAGGAACTCATGGAACTCATGCCCCTAGAGAAGAAAGGGAGAGAGGAGGAAAGTCTGAATGAATATATGTTGTCCCTCTCATGGGCTCACCTAGTTTATCCATTATTTAGATTCATGACTTGTCACCTTTTTAAAGATGGCCGGGTCCGGTAGAGCGGGTCCAAAGAAAGGCACATCATCTCTCGCTGTCACAGACACCTGGAGGGGTAGAAGAGAGGTAGAATGTACCCAAATGACAGTCCATATGACTATATGAAACCACTAAATCTGTGACCTTAGAGAGCTTTTTATGTCTCTATTTTGGTTTGGTCAGGGTGTGATTTTGGGTAGGCATTCTATGTTCTCTTTTCTATGTTTTCTATTTCTTTGTTATGGCCGGGTATGGTTCTCAATCAGGGACAGCTGACTATCGTTGTCTCTGATTGGGAACCATACTTAGGTAGCTTTTTCCAACCTATGTTTTGTGGGTAGTTGTTTTCTGTTTAGTGTTCTGCACCTGACAGGGCTGTTTCGATTTCGTTTTGCACTGTGTTATTTTTGCTTCAGTGTTCAGTTCAATAAAATCATGAACACTTACCATGCAGCGCTGTGGTCCGGTTTTTCCTCATCAGACGACAATGACCGTTACAAAATCACATAACACTGACTAGCCTCTATAAACATTTATGAGGCAGGTAATAGGCAGGAACAAGCAGGACAGTTAGTTGCCAGTCAGTTACTGATTGATCTCTTATAAGGAATATGCAGGTTGCCTTGGGCCGAGTCTCTATGTATTGAAATAGGAGGATTGAACAGGTTTATAGACTGTGAGGAGTCCAACTATCCCTCGGCTAACATTACCTTGTATGTGACGTTGTCTGAGCAGGCATTCTCCACCTGCACCACCACATAGGCATGCAGGAAGTTGGAGGCTATCATGTCTGGCACAAAGGGTGTGTTTTCCTCCTGAAACAAGATGGCCACGATGTCGTTGCCTATGTGCCTCTTCCTCTGCAACTGCAAACACAACATTGTCACCATTACGGATATAAACTTAACCACTACATTTAAGTCAGCCAAGAACACTTATGTAGATTAATTAAATATGTAAATACTTCACTAAATGCATAGTCTACTACAGAAACAATTTGTAATTACTAATTGTAAGTATGAAATATCTCTATACAAGCAGTTTTCATAAAACAGTGGCGGTCATGTGATGCATATTGAAAGGCATAGGGCGGCCTATAACCCATTCAGTGATTGGAGACTGAAAAAGACAGGACCTTTTTCCCTGTATTGTGATTATAGGCCTCTGCAGCTTAGCTTCCTGCTCCCTAACATGTGTTGACTCACTGATCAGTCACCAGTTTCCATGTTATTCTGCACACCATTGTCAACATGGGGGAATTATTCTACACAGCAGGACCACATGACACCTGTTGATGAATGACATTTACTGCAGGGCAAAGTACTGTCAAAAAATAGCACAGAGCATATTGATTGTATGAATAAAACATTAAGGCAAATATTTATTTTCAGGGCTTTATGGATATTTACTCTCTTATTAGCTGCTGAATTGCTTTATAGTTGTGTATTTTGCCACTGTGTTTTACACATGAAAACAATCCACCATTTTCTTCAAGCACTGAAGAAATAAGGAAGAGTTGTTATTGTCATAGAGGCTTTATCTATTTAATAATCTCCTAAAAAAACTAAAGTGAGAGACTCAGGACTGATCACCTGACAAGGTCAAAGGCAGATGTAAGGCTCAAACAAGCCATTTTATACAGTAGTATCATTATGTTGAGCAGGGTTCTTGTGTTGCATGGATGGTCAGTGGGCAGTCTGAGGCCTGTTGTTGATGTTTGCACACACACACACGCACACACACACACACACACACACACACACACACACACACACACACACACACACACACACACACACACACACACACACACACACACACACACACACACACACACACACACACACACACACACACACACACACACACACACACACACACACGTTAGTAGGGGCCAGATGGTACCAGAACATCCACTATGCATGAGAGCAGATGGACAGCGAGTGAGTAAAAGCTGCCATGTATAACCATGGTGAAACACAGACATTCTATAATGAACTCAACACAGGCTCAACACAAGGTCAGCCTCAGCTTTAGACTGCTGGTTGTTTTCCTTCCTCTTCCTCTCAACACATTGTGTCTGTTCATCTTTGCCTTTATGTCGTTGGTGATTCACAGTGAATCTCTGATCGTCTTAGCCCACAAGGGTATCTTCTGTCTTTATGTGTGTCTGTCTGTCCACGTAGCTGAGATCTTCTGCTCATTCATCTCTTGAGAATAAGAGTCTCATTGGGATGGTTCTCCCAGGGGGGCAGGTGAGGTAGCTGAGGTCATTCAAAGCAGCAGGAGAAAGCATCAAGCCACCAAACTGTGTCCTCAAATGAGAAACTACATGTTGCCCCATGTTTATCTTCATGGAAGTGGCAACTTGTCATGAGAAATATCCCCTTCAGGTCATATCCCCACTGAGCACACCACTGAGCACACCAACAGGAGAAAATAATAACAGGTCTGTTCATGGTGGCTAACACTTGTGGATAGAGATATCATGTCGAATCCTTTCTACGTGCAGCAAGCTGGTGACTTCAGCTAACCACGTTTTAAAAACAGGTACAGTCTCCTTATTCCAAATGTTTCTTTTTACAATAACCATGCCATATTGTAAAGTTTTTTGTTCCCAGTGGGTTGAAGTCGTTAGGTGCTGTGACCTGCCTAAAACAGCTGTATCAGGGAATGGTATGAGGTTGCAGCTGTATACTTCTGAGAAAAAAATATCCTGCCAGAATGTGTGCAGTTTGGTGCATGACCAGAAGAGGTGACCCAGGGTACCCTCTGCAGATTTGCACTTAGGGCATATCGGAGAGGCAAAGGGGTAGAATGAGGGTAATTTGGTACAGGAATAGTGTAGTCTGTGAATCACTTTATATTGAATAAGTTGGTGTCAGGAGTTTATCGAGCACAAGTGAATATCTCGAAGGCAATCAGCCCAACAGTCATCAGTAATTTCCAATTTCCTTCCTCCCAGGTCTCCTTCAAATGTTGTGTGGATACAGAGTAATGTGCTGTAAAGTGATCTTCAAATCTGGAGATCAAACTCTTGGAGCCAGGGGCGAGGTTCATGAAAATATACAGTTCGTGGGCAGGTGGAATTGCCTCAAAATGTGGTATATTTATGCGAAAGCAGTTTCTTATCTGAAGATGTCAGAAGAAGTTAGATGCGGGGAGATTGTACATTTCCCTCAACTGTGCGAATGTGGCAAAAATATTATTGATGTAAAGGTCTATAATAGTAGTAATGCCCTTTCTCTTCCAGAATAAAACGTGTTGTCAGTTAGTGAGGGGAGGAAAGCAGTGTCATGGCAAATAGGGGTACAGACAGAGGTCTCCGGGAGACCAAATGTTTTCCTTATTTGATACCAACTTTTTCTTTGTTTTTGTTTTTTGCAAAAAGTTATTGCCAGTAATACCTGTAGGGGATTTAGTTGATGAAAAGAGAAGTGCTGGAAGAGAGGTGTTGTGTATATCTTGCTCAATAGCGAGCCATGAAGGGGTGGAGAGATCTACCATGCCAGGGAATGCATCCTGCCAATAAACCAGTGCTCTAGTATTTGCTGTCCAATAATAATGCTGAAAATTTGGCAGGCTCAGGCCACCTAATAATTTGGGCTTGATTATATGTTTTTTAGAGATATGGTGTACTCTGTATCCCCACACAAAAGGCAAGATAATCGAATCCAAGGATTTGAAAAAAGCTTTTCTTAAAAATATAGGCAGATTCTGAAAGAGAAAGGAATCTGGGGAGTGTAACCATTTTAATAGCATTAACACGGCCTATCATAGATAGAGGCAACACTCTCCAGATCTCAATGTTGCGCTTCAACTTCTCTATCATGTCGAGTTAGTTCATTTTATAAATCAATTTTAAGGGTCCTTGGGGATGACAGACCCTAAATATTTAATTTTGTGCCCTGTGATTTTAAAATGTATATTTTTAAGGAAGTCTGGGTTTAAGTCACCTTTAAGAGGCATGGATTTGCTTTTATCACAGTTTATAGTGTACCCAGAGAGTTCTCCAAGTGAAACGTTTGCGGTATCTGCAGTGGTCTTTGAGGGGTAGAGGTCTTGATAAAACGTTGTGAAACATGCATTAATTTCTTTTGGGTCCGTAGTAACAGCTCCTGTACTAGATTTAATTATATGAATAGTTCTATTGGCCTGTATACCTCTCAGCTGCACGCCAGTAGTTTATCCGGTTAGTCACCCAACTCAAAGTGTTTTTGTTTCATCTTTAATAGCATTGTGTTTACTTGGTTAGAGAGAATAGTATTGTATTCATATTTGAGTTGTATTATGTCATTCAACTTGGAAGATAAGGGCGCTTCCATATAGTCTCTCTCGAGCACCGGGAGCTGGGCCTCGATTTCTAATAATCTTCTCTGCGTACATTTTTTCATGGTAGCCTCATATGGTATTATATGCCCACGAATAACAGCCTTAAATGCCTCCCACAAAGTGGAGTCGGATACATCAGCAGTATCATTCTGGGACATATAGTCCGTAATTAAATTGGCTGTTTGTTGGTGAAATTGTTCATCATTGAGTAATGTTGGATTAAAGCACCAACTGAATTGAGGCTTTGTTCTGCCGAAATCCATTTGTAATGAAACGAGACTGTGATCGGAAATGATTATATTATGCTACTTGGTAGAGGTGACGTTAGATGTCAATTTAGAGTCTGTTAAAAACTAGTCAATTATTGTGTATGATTTATGCACATGTGAGAAGAAAGAATCATCCTTATCCGTAGGGTGTTGTAATCTCCAAATATCGACGAGGTTCATTGTTCCAATTAAATTATTCAAGACAGTAGTGGAATTCAGTGAAGTGGTAGGGCGAGCAGGAAGCCTATCCATATAAGGGTCCAAAATGCAGTTTAAATCTCCGCCTGTAAATAAATGTGTGGTTGATAAATCTGGTAAGAGATTGAAGACATTCCGAAAGAACCCTGGTTTCGGTGCATAAAGATTTTAAAATGTTACATGTTGTGATAGAATGTGGCCACAATACTAGGGGTAGCTTATAGTTGAAATGTGTTTGAATGGGATAGTTTTTCGAAATAATATGGCTACACCTCTAGCTTTGGATGAAAAAGTTGATTGATAAATACCCAACTACATTTTAATATCCACTGCTCTGTATGTTTTATGTGAGTTTCTTGCAGAAACATAATATCTCCAGATAAAGATTTCAAATGGGAAAAAAACGTTCCTCTTTTCAAATTTGTTCTCAAACCTTGTACATTCCATGAAAGAAGGGTAATGTCGCCACATCGTGGAGAAGTAGTAGAGTTATCCGTAGCCATAAGAAGTATTTATTTGGTCCTCAAATACATTAGAATTGTAGCAGTAGGGTTGGCGCAACACATAAAGAGCAAAGGACAAATGAAAAACACAAAAAAACATTCTCCACCTCCCTCCCCCGTCCACTAACCCAAACGAAGTGGAATATAAATTCCCCCATAAACACTGTGGAACTGTTGGACACTACAGGGAGACATACAGTTGAAGTCGGAAGTTTACATACATTTAGGTTGGAGTCATTAAAACTATAGTTTTGGCAAGTCGGTTAGGACATCTACTTTGTGCATGACACAAGTAATTTTTCCAACAATTGTTTCCAGACAGATTATTTCACTTATAATTCACTGTGTCACAATTCCAGTGGGACAGAAGTTTACATACACTAAGTTGACTGTGCCTTTAAACAGCTTGGAAAATTCCAGAAAATTATGTCATGGCTTTAGAAGCTTCTGAAAGGCTAATTGACATCATTTGAGTCAATTGGAGGTGTACCTGTGGATCTATTTCAAGGCCTACCTCCAAACTCAGTGGCTCTTTGCTTGACTTCATGGGAAAATCAAAAGAAATCAGGCAAGACCTCAGGGAAAAAATTGTAGACTTCAACAAGTCTCGTTCATCCTTTCCAAAAGCCTGAAGGTACCACATTCATCTGTACAAACAATAGTACGCAAGTATAAACACCATGGGACCAAGCAGCCGACATACCGCTCAGGAAGGAGACGCGTTCTGTCTCCTAGAGATGAACGTACTTTGGTGTGAAAAGTGCAAATCAATCCCAGAACAACAGCAAAGGACCTTGTGAAGATGCTGGAGGAAACAGTTACAAAGGTATCTATATCCACAGTGAAACTAGTCCTATATCGACATAACCTGAATGGCTGCCCAGCAAGGAAGAAGCCACTGCTCCAAAACCGCCATAAAAAAGCCAGGCTATGGTTTGCAACTGCACATGGGGGCAAAGATCGTACTTTTTGGAGAAATGTCTTCTAGTCTGATGAAACAAAAATAGAACTGTTTGGCCATAATGACCATCATTATGTTTGGAGGAAAAAGCTGAAGAATACCATCCCAAAAGTGAAGCACAGAGGTGGCAGCATCATGTCGTGGGGGTGCTTTGCTGCAGGAGGGGCTGGTACACTTCACAAAATAGATGGCATCATGAGACAGGAAAATTATGTGGATATATTGAAGCAATATCTCAAGACATCAGTCAGGAAGTTAAAGCTTGGTCGCAAATGGGTCTTCCAAATGGAGAATGACCCCAAGCATACTTCCAAAGTTGTGGCAAAACAGCTTAAGGACAACAAAGTCAAGGTATTGGAGAGGCAATCACAAAGCCCTGACCTCAATCACATAGAAAATTTGTGGGCAGAACTGAAAAAGTGTGTGCGAGTAAGGAGGCCTACAAACCTGACTCAGTTACACCAGCTGTCAGGAGGAATGGGCCAAAATTCACTCAAATTCACCCAGCATGTGGAAGGCTACCAGAAACATTTGACCCAAACAAGTTGAAGGTTATGCTACCAAATACTAATTGAGTGTATGTAAACTTCTGACCCACTGGGAATGTGATGAAATAAATAAATAATTCTCTCTACTATTATTCTGACATTTCACATTCTTAAAATAAAGTGGTGATCCTAACTGAACTAAGACTGGAAATTTTTACTAGGATTAGATGTAAGGAGTTGTGAAAAACTGAGTTTAAATGTATTTGGCTAAGGTGTATGTAAACTTCCGACTTCAACTGCAGGCTTGCTAACCAATTTATAATGAAACTAAATTAGCGTTCCTTCAGGTGGTGTGACTGGGACCCCTTACCCTGAGGTCTATAACAATTGCTCTAATAAAATAACTGAATTGAGCAAAACAATATCGTCAATATGTCCCTACTGGAACAGGGAAATCGGTCAGGTGCAGTTTTACCCACCAGTATAGGGACTATCACATCGCTGTCATATCTGAAAACAGTGGGGTAATCCGCCCTACCGATCACGGTGAACAACTACTCAGGACGGCCCTATGGGGTCCTAGACGTTGGTGGCTTTAGTAGTAATCCTGTCAACGAAAGACTCGGCATCCTGTGGTTTTTCGAACATCTTCTCTACCGTACCATGGGTAAGAATCAGCCGAGCAGGAAAGAGGAGGCCGTGTCTGATTCCCGCATCTCTGAGTTTCTTCCTAGCTCCATGAAAGGCCTGGCGCTGGTTACCTCAGCAGTGTAGTCTGGGTATATGCTAACCCGAGCTCCGTTGAAGGACAGGGGGAATTGCTGGCGGGACAGGCACAGAATATTTTCCTTCTCGGGGTCGTAGTGTATTTTGGCAATCATGACACGGGGCCGTGTAGCGGAGAACAAACCGTTGGAGTCTAAATTCTGCCACGAACTGTGTTGGTCTGCCTTTCTCAATTTTTTCTTCCAAGTCTGTGATTTTGATATTCAAACGTCTTGAACGTCCTTCAAGGTCAATTAGCTTGAGTTTCATAGTTTTGTTTGCTGTTAGTAGCTCTTCATACTGTCCCTCGAGGGTGGCAATGCGTTTCTTGTGGTCACCTGCGTTTCCTTCCAGATCAATAATGCGGGTTGTATGTTCAGCCAGGGAGGCTTGCACCGATTGTAAGGATGAGTGGAGATGATTAAATTGAGTGTTCATGTCCTCTTCCATTTTTTTGATAGCTGCTAATATAATAGTCGGTGAGGGCTCTGAGTCAGGGTTAGCCATGCATTAGTTTCCCTTTGGCCGCGTTTCTCATGGAGTTGCTCATTGTAGCAGTTTGGTCGGGCAAAAGTAATAGCATTGTGTATAATTGAAATTTAAGCAAAAGTGAGGATGAGGTAGTCAGAGAAGCGTCTACTCCATGTGGTGCTCACTAGTGCCCCCTGTTCCCCAGTGATGTTTCTTGATTGAAATTAAGTAGATATACTATACTTCCAATCTAGCTACTGACAGACATAATGACAGACAAGACAGGGCCTGACAGCTAGTTACCTGCTGAGAGTCTCCCTCTGTATATGGCAGCTTGGTGGACACGTGGAACATGATCTCCTTGTTGTGAAAGTTAGTGTAGACAGACTCTGTTCCTGTCTGGCCGTGGGTGACGTCCAGTCCTCCTCTGAACCTGCAGAACCAGAGCGTGAACCAGACCGTTACATCACCAACAGCAGTAGCAGGTCGTCTCAGACTCAGTGCAACCAGCCAGTGCATCCACACCACTCTGTCTCATCCATCATAGAGTGAATGCCAAGGGCAGTTATCCCCTTCCACTCAATCATGATGTCCGTATCACTCAGAATATTATATTGCTCTAAATCGAGAGAATCAGAGCAGATCTACCATAATAAACAAGGCTTTAGACGTCTGAAGTGTCATCATTCAGGGAGTCATGTCAAAGTCAATTGTAATCGAGAGACATGACCAGTCTTTCATCTGCCATGTCAATACCATTCTAAGGCCACGCTTACCCTTTAAAGTCATGGAGCTCAATCTTGTCCCCCAGAAACTCCAAGAACTCCACAAAAGCAGGACTCTCGTCGCTATTCCCAAATAGCTCCTCTTCGGTGGTCTGCAGGGAGAAATACAAGGCTGTGAAGAAGTATTACATCTGAGCTCAACAGGAAATCAGTCAGGCCTCCTTTGGAGGAAGGACAGCAAATCCTCTTAGTTTGGGAAGGAGGGAGAAGCTCACACACCTAAACTCTCCTGAGAATGGCTAAGCTGGAGTCTTATGATGACCAGGAAGTAGCACAGTCATAATAATACTCCAAATATGGGAAGCAATCAACTGTTATAAATGTATATGACTTTATAGGATTTTACCACCACAGGCTATATACCACTCACCTGGCCAAACTTCTGATAAATGACTCCAAACTTGAAATTGTTGCTGATGACATGCTCATCAAAGGTGACAATGAGCCTTGAAGCCTGGGAAAAATGAGAATTGGACATTCAGCAGAGTCAAGGTGAAGGGGACTTGCAATGTAAAGCGGTGAGGGGGAACATAAACACACTGTAGTTGAGAAATAAAACATTAAAACAGCAATAAAGGCTCCTTGTTGGACCATACTATTATTGTATTGTAAAATAGCTACTCCATTGTAAATGTACAGAGCTGACCAGGTAACTAAATCATTTCAAGATTAATACAGAGCCTACCTTTGGGTAGAGGACTGGGTAAAATCTGTCCACATTTACCTCTTCAAATACCAGCTGCAAAATAAAAAAGTACCTTAAACTTTTCCTCCTGCCATTGCAACTTTATACAATAACTTCATTTCAACTTCACATCCAGTAAATCCCTTTCCAACCATTCTCCACCGGGCTAGAGCATTAACATCTCCTTCTGGACTGTCCATCATCCTACCTTGGCCATCTGGACCACGTTGGGGAACTCAGTCAGGCAGGAGATAGGAATCACATCATGGTGAGTTTTTAATTTGGTCCTAAAAGACAAATTGATGGAACAGTCACATATATATTCACCATTCTTTCTTTAGAGATAGGATTCTCATGTCAACACTTTGGTTCCATTTAAAAAAAAAACTTCCCGTTTTGTTGACATCCCTGTTGATGCAAATGTGACGCAAAACCAATGTGGATAATCTTTCTAAGGATGCTGTGTAGACACAATAGTGATTTGCATAGCCAGCCTTGCCACAGTCAACTATGAGCAACACAACCTGTTCACACCTGCTGTCTTTTCAGTGACAGCACAGCAGGCACATGAACCGACATACCTAGGTACTCTCTGGCATACACCCCCTGCAAACTGAGCACACTAACTAACAAAACAACCATTACAGCTGGAGTGCACTCTCTAGGGTTGTAAAATTAATTCACAGCTTTTATGGAATGTTACTACTCTATCATTAGTGTTATAACGTGGTGGAATTGATCATTTCACAGTGAGCGAGCATGTTGGGTAGAGGTGGGTGTGTTTGTGTTAGCACAGTGCACAGGGGGGCCTGGCCATTGTTTAAGGCTAGAGTGCTGCCATGCTGAGCTAAATTAACCTCTCCCTGAACACATACAGTGGGGCAAAAAAGTATTTAGTCAGCCACCAATTGTGCAAGTTCTCCCACTTAAAAAGATGAAAGAGGCCTAGGTACACTTCAACTATGACAGACAAAATGAGGAAAAAAAATCCAGAAAATCACGTTGTAGGATTTTTAATGAATTTATTTGCAAATGATGGTGGAAAATAAGTATTTGGTCAATAACAAAAGTTTATCTCAATACTTTGTTATATACCCTTTGTTGGCAATGACAGAGGTCAAACGTTTTCTGTAAGTCTTCACAAGGTTTTCACACACTGTTGCTGGTATTTTGGCCCATTCCTCCATGCAGATCTCCTCTAGAGCAGTGATGTTTTGGGGCTGTTGCTGGGCAACACGGACTTTCAACTCCCTCCAAAGATTTTCTATGGGGTTGAGATCTGGAGACTGGCTAGGCCACTCCAGGACCTTGAAATGCTTCTTACGAAGCCACTCCTTCGTTGCCCGGGCGGTGTGTTTGGGATCATTGTCATGCTGAAAGACCCAACCACGTTTAATCTTCAATGCCCTTGCTGATGGAAGGAGGTTTTCACTCAAAATCTCACGATACATGGCCCCATTCATTCTTTCCTTTACACGGATCAGTCGTCCTGGTCCCTTTGAAGATAAACAGCCCCAAAGCATGATGTTTCCACCCCCATGCTTCACAGTAGGTATGGTGTTCTTTGGATGCAACTCAGTATTCTTTGTCCTCCAAACACGACGAGTTGAGTTTTTACTAAAATGTATATTTTGGTTTCATCTGACCATATGACATTCTCCCAATCTTCTTCTGGATCATCCAAATTCTCTCTAGCAAACTTCAGACGGGCCTGGACATGTACTGGCTTAAGCAGGGGGACACATCTGGCACTGCAGGATTTGAGTCCCTGGCGGCATAGTGTGATACTGATTGTAGGCTTTGCTACTTTGGTCCCAGCTCTCTGCAGGTAATTTACTAGGTCCTAACGTGTGGTTCTGGGATTTTTGCTCACCGTTTTTGTGATCAGCCCCAGTTCGAGGGAGATTATCAGTGGTCTTGTATGTCTTCCATTTCCTAATAATTGCTCCCACAGTTGATTTCTTCAAACCAAGCTGCTTACCTATTGCAGATTCAGTCTTCCCAGCCTGGTGCAGGCCTACAATTTTGTTTCTGGTGTCCTTTGACAGCTCTTTGGTCTTGGCCATAGTGGAGTTTGGAGTGTGACTGTTTGAGGTTGTGGACAGGTGTCTTTTATACTGATAACAAGTTCAAACAGGTGCCATTAATACAGGTAACGAGTGGAGGACAGAGGGCCTCTTAAAGAAGAAGTTACAGGTCTGTGAGAGCCAGAAATCTTGCTTGTTTGTAGGTGACCAAATACTTATTTTCCACCATAATTTGCAAATAAATTCATTACAAATCCTACAATGTGATTTTCTGGATTTTTTTTCTCATTTTGTCTGTCAGAGTTGAAGTGTACCTATGATAAACATTTTAGGCCTCTCTGATCTTTTTAAGTGGGAGAACTTGCACAATTGGTGGCTGACTAAATACTTTTTTGCCCCACTGTAGTAGGGGATGGAAATGTGGACACGACTGCTTAACAAACACTATTAGAGGCTGAAGCAGACATATGTCCTCTGCTCTGGGTCAGGTGTTATTGAAAAGCGCCTGCAGTCTTTTAATGGCTGTATTGTCCTGGAACAGTGTGAAGAGAGCCTGAGAGGAGGCCACAATGAAAGAAGAGAGAGAGAATAATGAGAGAGAGAGAGAGAGAGAGAGAGAGAGAGCGAGAGAGAGGGGAGGGCACGTGGGGAGAGAGATAGAGAGAGTGGTGAAGACAGAAGAGAATGGGGGAGAAGGGCAGTGGGCAATAGAGAAATGAAATAAGAGAAGAGACAAATAGTGTGTAGCACAGGAGGCTGGTGATGGAGGACTTCTCATAATTATCCCTGGAATAGTGTGTGCATGGAATGTATCAAAATGTTGTTGTTTTTGAACCAGTCCATGTATTATTTTCCATGCATTACTATGAACCTGTCCTCCCCCAATTAAGGTGCCACCAGCCACCTGTGAAGTGCAGAGAGAATGAGGAGGCAGGGGAGAGATAAAGATAATATGAATGGTACCTTAGCAGCAAGCAGAGATGCTCCTGGTCCCCGATGACATCATACTTCATGGAGAAGACCAGGTGGCCCAGGCCGATGTCCATGGAGTAGTAATTAAAGTGTTCCTATAGAGACATCACCAGAAGGTACACTCAGATAACAAATAATCCACACTTCAGGCAATGTTCATTATTCCTCTTACTGGCCCAGTCCCCCTCAGCCCAGTTCCTCTCAGCCTAGTCCCCCTCAGCCTAGTCCCCCTCAGCCCAGTCCCCCTCAGCCCAGTCCCCCCCAGCCTAGTCCCCCTCAGCCTAGTCCCCCTCAGCCCAGTCCCCCTCAGCCTAGTCCCCCTCAGCCTAGTCCCCCTCAGCCCAGTCACCCTCAGCCTAGTCCCCCTCAGCCTAGTCCCCTCAGCCCAGTCCCCCTCAGCCTAGTCCCCCTCAGCCCAGTCCCCCTCAGCTCGACTGCTCAAAGAGAAAAGCTCCTCCAGCTAACTCAACAGTGGTGCATACAGATAATACTTTCATTTGTTATAAACACAGTCCCCTGCCAGGAGAATGAATGGACTGAGCCTCAGTCCTTCTATTTCAATCTACTTACATTTCAGATGGAATGAAATCTCCAGAAAAAAAGTAGGGAGCAGAATGGTGCTAATCAGATGATGCTCACCTTGCCCATGAACTGTTTCCTGTAGATCTTGGCCATGCTGTTGGTCTCCAGCTTGATGTGGGAGGACGCACAGGGCTTCTGCTCAGGCTCAGGTGTGGCACTGGGTTTGTGATTGGTCCCCTCGATCCAGTAGCCTCCGAACTGAGGCAACAGGATTAGGGGGAAGGGGCTCCTACGACCCAGGACCTGATTCCAACCAAGATGATGAAGTTAATAAAGTTAAATGAAAATAAACACAATACATGGGATTCAATTCAATAGCAGATAAAGGGCAACCACACTTTGGGTTCATTCAGACTGTTTATTATGTATCAAAGAGCTCTATATGTGATAGAGATTTCAGTTTCCAATGGTTTTTATCATACACAGCTCTGTATGTGAGTCAGTTTTAGATTGTTTGTACCTCGTGAACGCTGGGGTAAGGGATATAGTCCTCCTCTGTCTGCAAGAAAACCACATGTCATAATAATGCACAACATTTTTCCATTTACCATCATAGTCCCCTCATTAATGCAGCATGTGACTTTTATGTTGACAGCACAATCAACCAATCTACAAAGCACATAACTAGAATGAAAGGAACCCACATTAAATCATAGATTGAAACCACATTGACAATATTGGGTGGGCTATCCCAACTAATGAGACCCAATTTTTGGAGTGACCACCACAATAAACACCAATGTATTCACATCCTTATTGTCCACTAATTGTGACACTCAAGAGCTTTGGCGAGCATCCCTTGAACGGACACAGACTGCCGACCCGCCGAGGATATGCTACACAATCCAGCGTTCCAACACTGCAGTAGTCTGGCTGTGTGATAAGATTGATGAGGTTGGGGTTCTAATTTGAGCGATGTGTGTCTGAAAGCCTGTCTGACGGGAGACAAGGAGAGGTTCAAGGCTCTGCCATAATGGAGCCTTTGTCCACAGGGAGTCTGTGGGGAAATGTGAGGATAGACTAGACTCACTTTGAGGGGTGGAGGGAAGGTGCATCTCTGCTCGTCCATTCTGCTGCCCTGTGGAGGGAAATAGAGGCATGCCAGGGGCCAGGTGATATACACAGCACACACACACACTCACACAGCTGCACAGAAATAACATAGACTTCTCACTCCAAGTTAACTTCAAAACATTAATAATATTCAAGAGCATAAATGTTTTAAATGTTTCTCTAAACTAATCTTGGCATTACAGGTACATAGGAAAAGAGAAAAATAGGAAGATTTCAGATTAAGGACAATACATTGCTTCAACATATCAACTACACATAGCATGAAGATATAGCAAAGGAAGAGATAATTAAAATGTCAGTGGAAGAAAAAAGATAGGGTAGTAACTGAAGCAGAGGAGTGAGTGTGTGAGAGACAGAGGACAGCAGAGAAGGCGTCACCAACAGCCAGGCAATATAGATGCGCTAGGCAGTAGCAGGCACTGCAAGAAGTCCCTGGAGTGACGCGGTGACTGTTGTGATTGGTAGAGATTTCACAACTTTACTACAACATTATATTTAACCCAGTTTAAAAATAGCAACGTTGAGGAAGTAGAATTGACCAAATGAATTGAATTATAGAGGTCTAATGATCTATTCCATTCAACATGCTTGGCTCATGTCTGTTATTTCCAATATATTTGTAGGTTATGTAACTATTTATAAGAAAAATGGCCAATTATTAAATAGGTGAAATTATTTAATTGAGCTTTTATTTTTATTGCAATTTCTATTCACTTAGCTACTTACTTTTTCTAATGTTGTTGCATTGTCGAGAGGTTAACTTGCAGGTCAGCATTTCATTGCACTGTGTTATTTATTAATAAATTATTTATTTCAGCTTATATTTCTTTCATCACATTCCCAGTGGGTCAGAAGTTTACATACACTCAATTAGTATTTGGTAGCATTGCCTTTAAATTGTTTAACTTGGGTCAAACGTTTCGGGTAGCCTTCCACAAGCTTCCCACAATATGTTTGGTGAATTTTGCCCATTCCTCCTAACAGAGGAGGCCTCCTTGATCGCACACACCCTTTCAGTTTTGCCCACAAATGTTCTATAGGATTGAGGTCAAGGCTATGTGATGGCCGTTCCAATACCTTGACTTTGTTGTCCTTAAGCCATTTTGCCACAACTTTGGAAATATGCTTGGTGTCATTGTCCATTTGGAAGACCCATTTGCGACCAAGCTTTAACTTCCTGACTGATGTCTTGAGATGTTGCTTCAATATATCCATATAGTTTTCCTGCCTCATGATGCCATCTATTTTGTGAAGTGCACCAGTCCATCCTGCAGCCACGCACGCACACAACATGATGCTGCCACCCCCGTGCTTCACTTTTGGGATGGTGTTCTTCAGCGTGCAAGCTTCCCCCTTTTTCCTCCAAAAATAACGATGGTCATTATGGCCAAACAGTTCTATTTTTGTTTCATCAGACCAGAGGACATTTCTCCAAAAAGTACGATCTTTGATCCCATGTGCAGTTGCAAACCGTAGTCTGACTTTTTTATGGCGGTTTTGGAGCAGTGGCTTCTTTCTTGCTCAGCAGCCTTTCAGGTTATGTCGATATAGGACTCGTTTTACTGTGGATATAGATAGTTTCCTCCAGCATCTTCACAAGGTCCTTTGCTGTTGTTCTGGGATTGTTTTGCACTTTCGCACCAAAGTACGTTCATCTCTAGGAGACAGAACGCGTCTCCTTTCTGAGCGGTATGACGGCTGCGTGGTCCCATGGTGTTTATACTTGCGTACTATTGTTTGTACAGATGAATGTGGTACCTTCAGGCTTTTGGAAAGGATGAACCAGACTAGTGGAGGTCTAAATTTTTTTTCTGAAGTCTTGGCTGATTTCTTTTGATTTTCCCCTGATGTCAAGCAAAGAGGCACTGAGTTTGAAGGTAGGCCTTGAAATACATCCACAGGTACACCTCCAATTGACTCAAATGATGTCAATTAGCCTTTCAGAAGCTCCTAAAGCCATGACATAATTTTCTGGAATTTTCCAAGCTGTTTAAAGGCACAGTCAACTTGGTGTATGTAAACTTCTGACCCACTGGAATTGTGATACAGTGAATTACAAGTGCAATAATCTGTCTGGAAAAAATGACTTGTGTCATGCACAAAGTAGATAACTGACTTGCCAAAACCATATTTTGTTAACAAGAAATTTGTGGAGTGGTTGAAAAATGTGTTTTAATGACTCCAACCTAAGTGTATGTAAACTTCTGACTTCAACTGTACATCATGTGTATATGACAAATAAACGAACTGGGATTTAGAAGGGAAGGGGGAGGGCAGCCATAAAGAGAGGGGAAAAGATGGCCAGCTTTGAGGTTATTTGTGGTTGTAGGTGAACAAAACATTGAAACTACATCGGCCCTTAAGTTATGTGTCCAGAAATGTCATGTCATCTAAATATCTCACATTAGCTGGTAGAAACTGACAAAGGTCTTCACGACAATTTTTCGGGCTCATGTCTCTTAATATTCATGTAGCCTAGGGGCTATGTAGCGCTACTCCTTATATGTTTGTGGACACATTTTTCTTTACAGTTTAGTTGCCCTGGTCGTGTCAGTATACAGTAACTTTCAAAAAGTGGCTGCCCCTAAAAACCAACTTGTCATTTAGAAAACAGACAATGTGGCACCAATATGAGTCAGAAACATTTATTCTACTGTCAATATTTACTACAAAAAGTCAGTCTCATCCAAAACGGAGTTTTGTGAGACTTGTGGTCGTGATTGCATTACAACATAAATAAAGGTTGGGTTTGTTTCAATCCTGCCCACATGCCCACAGCTGGCAGCACACAAGTGATCATACATTTGAAGTGCAGCTGCACACGACCCGATCGTAATGCCTGTTGTAAATTTGAGTTGACTTCGGATATCTCTTTGGGCTAGTTAGGGACCATTGGTAAATTACGAAATGTACATGGGACATTATGTTACAATTCCAATAGCTAAATAAATTAAATGACTTAGAAATTAAATGACAATACATTTTTATGACTTAAACCCTCAAACCAACCATAAATTGTTGAAATGCATATACAAATATTGAAACATTTAATGAGAAAGCTAAAAGGTGTGCAACATGAAAATTTTATAATTTACATTGTGTAAATGTATTGACGGTGTCTATCTAGCCCCGGAGATAGGCTATCCTAAGCCTGAGTCAAATTCAGGTTGCACATCAGCTGGCTCAAGCTAATTGGCTAAATTATTTGGCTAACTCTTCCCAACAGCGAACACACACATCAAACCACACCACGAAACAAACATTTGAATTCAGTCATGGCCGCCAGCATTTCTTAATTAACCAAATCTAAAAAAGGCCAAATCAGGAAGTGTAGTCAGCCTTTAAAACTAACTAAAGACATGTTGCACCTTTACCTTGCTACCTTTCAGATGAGCCATGGAGGAAGACAGATAAGAACCACAGGCCAGTGGAGCACTTAGAACAGTAGCAGCCAGGGGCAGATGGTAGGAAAGAGGATAATTTAAGTGACTCGGACACAGGCACAAAACAAGTTAAGCTACCCCAGTATCCCCTTGAATATTTTGAATTGCAAAACTAAGGAGACACACCAGACAAGATAGAGACAGCAACAGAAGTGTTGGATATGATGGAGAGAGACACACCAGACAAGACACAGAGACAGCAACAGAAGTGTAGGATATGATGGAGAGAGACACACCAGACAAGACACAGAGACAGCAACAGACGTGTAGGATATGATGGAGAGAGACACACCAGACAAGACACAAAGACAGCAACAGAAGTGTAGGATATGATGGAGAGAGACACCAGACAAGACACAGAGACAGCAACAGAATAATAGGTGTTGGAGAGAGACACCGGAAGAACAGAACAGGCCATAACAGAAAAGGATAGACAAAGGAGACAGTAACAAACAAGAACCTGAGACAGCAACATACAAGACACAGACACCAACAGACAAGAAGCAGAGAAGGTGACAGAAGAGGGCAGATGGAGAGAGAACAAGGTGGATTGAGCACACGTAAGAATGTATCACTTGAAGTTGCTCTATAGATTTTATTTAGTTTGATTTATTTACAGGAATAATAACAGGTGAAATACAGACAGTGAAAAGTAAAACATGGTTTACAAAGAATTTGCAGGTGAGGTGAAAAAGCCTGTGAAATTACTATTAAAACAATTATTTACTTTCACACTTTTTACAACTGGGACAGGACGAGAGAGGAGGGTAGACAAGAGAAAGCAACATAGAATACTAAGAGACAGCAACATAAGAGGGCAACAAGAGAGACAGCAACAGACGACACAGGAAAGGCTATGGAGAGGAGGGGTGAGCACACAGTAGACTGTATCACTTAAAGCTGCTCTATGGATTCTAATTACTAAACAGTGTGTGTGTTTAAACATTTGACCAACTGGGGGACATTTTGTTGGTCCTCACAAGGTCAAATGTTAGTTCTAGGGGGTTTATGGTTAGAATTAGTGTTAGAATTAGATTTAGGGTAAGGAGCTAGGGTTAATTTTATTGTTAGGAGCTAGGGTTAGGTTTAGGGTTAAGGTTAAGTTTTTGGGTTAGGGTTAAGGTATGGGTTAGGGTTTAGGGAAAATAGGATTTTGAATATGACTGAATGTTGTGTCCCTACAAGGTTAGTGTGTGTGTGCGTGTGTGTGTGTGTGTGTGTGTGTGTGTGTGTGTGTGTGGGGGGGGGGGGGGGGGGGGGGGGGTGTGTGTTGACATGTTTAACCAGAAGTACCCACAAGAATAGTAAACAGAAAACAAATTGAAACTACAAAGAAGACAAAGCAGTGAGTAAAGTATACAGCAGAGATCTCAGACAACTTACAGTACCTGCATCCTCTCGATCATTGCAAATAGGTCTGATGTCTGAGTGAGAGAGAGACAGATCGAAGAAGGAAAGCGGTTTACTGGTTGGTGAAATATGCTGGCTCTACAGTCTTCTTCACATGGGATTTGTATTGTGTTCATTCCAACACATTTGTGGATGTGGAGCTGGGAGTGTAGTTGATCCAAGCCCTCTTTACATTACAACCAGCCTCTGACTGCATGCTCCTTGGCATCAATGTGTTGTGCTTCTTTCCCAGGCCAGTCACACCCCCCGAGCACACCATCACCCTCACTGAGGCTCCATTTACGACTCACTGAATCGCTCCTAACGAAAACAATTGCCTGGAAACAATGATATTCTCCTCTGAAGGAGCAGGCAGGGTGAAGCCCAGTGCCTCTAAAGGCAGGGAGGGAATATTAAGGTTGCAAACAGCCACTAACCACCTTAACACACAGTCTCAGGCAGGCAGCTAACTCTGTACACTCAGGATGTATTGATGCGTGGCTGTAACACACTTAGCCCATTAGATCAGCACGGAATGGGGAGAGGAGATATTAGTCCGAAAATGAAAACAAATGAGATGCATGGGTTTACAAACTGGTTCTATAAGAACCCTCCATCTGTCATCTCTGTTCATTTCTAATCAATAGTAGTCTACTGTACAAGTCCTGCAGGAAGTGAGCCAAAGATACATAACTTCCAGACTCCTTTAACCAAAAATCAACACAAGTGCTGTAGCCTCATTACAAACTCCATTCACTATCAGCTCCCATTAACGGCATAATCAATTTTATCCCAGATAAGGTAGTGGCAGGTAGCCTAGCGGTTGAGACTATTGGGCCAGTAACTGAAAGGTTGCTGGTTCAAATCCCTGAGCTGACTAGGTGAAAAATATGTCATTGTGCCGTTGAGCAAGGCACTTAACCCTACTAATATCTCTGGATAAGAGCATCTGCTAAATGACTCAAATGTAAAAAATAAGAGAACTCATGAAGAGAAAGGATACCCGCTGTCAAGCAGTTGAACTCTACTGAGGCCTGAGGATCTACTCTATTCAAGATAAGGGACACTCATATAAAGTAAGAGAAGGAATACCCACAGCCAGGCAGCTGTTCTCCACAATGCCCGCTATCCTGATGCTGGGCAGTTCCATCCTGACCACAACGCATGGACTAGGGAAGTTACCAATTAAAGACTCTGTGCTATTGGGTGAGATAGCCCATGACAGCCCAGTGAGGCACTCTCTGTACCATGTAACACAAGTGGACTGGGGTGTCAAGCTAATGTTTCCACATGACAACATGAATTTACTACGGGTACACCGAAATCTACTGTTTGGGTACATTCACACATACTGACCAACACTGGCTTGTTTTAATAACCCATGGTTCACCGTGTGAACAAACAGTGTCATATGATACACTGGCCGATCCTGCTGCTACCTTGAAAGCAAACGAGTGCAAACTAACACGGTCAGTGAGGATCAGAACAAAAACAGAAATATTACTGTTTTCCAAACACAAATATTCACCTCACCAACTCCTTTATCAAAAATGTGAGTGCAGTAGTAACCTACACATGTGGGGTGACTGAACTCTCTGCCAGAGACAAATTGAGAGGTCCCATTGAGAGGTACTGCCATGGTAACGAGTAAAAGTGATGGGACTGGAAACAGCAGTAAAGACTGACCCTGATCTAATGATCTCCTTTCCTAGCCTCTCCACTGTCTCTGTGGCTACTGGAAACAGAGTCCTACCAAAACCAATCTCTGTTCACATGAGAAATTACACATTAATATAGGTGATAAGACTAACAGTAAGAGACACAGCTGCGCCTTCAAGTAACGAACAGCTGTTCTGACTGCAACAGAGTAATCGTGAACAGATGTGGATTTACAACACTCCACTGTAAGATACCTAAGATCACAGTTATCTGCAGTACTTTATCTCTTACTCATATACAACAGTAAGAATGAATACTTACATCAGTGTGTCGTCTCCTCTGGCCCCATGTAATAACCAAAGGACTGAGGAACACATGGCCACTCTTAGTCATCCTGAAGTCACTCATAACTCCAAAACTCTGACTCCAAAAACAGAGTATGGGTATATTTGTTTCTGTGTGTATATTGACCAGAGGAGTGTCAGAGGTCTAACTACTACTGTCACTTTACACTCTATTCTACTGCCCCTAAATACAAGACAAGGTATTGTAAGTTGCTGCGTCTCAGGTCTCTTAACAGGTCTGCATGCCCATTAGAATGCATGGGTTTGTATAGGTCTGTATGTACTATATCTGTGTGAGCATGTGCCTGACTGTAAAGATCCTCATCCCTCCCTTCCTCTTCTCACACACTCTGTCTGTTTTCAAGGAAGAGTGTTTCTCCACCTCCTCTCTCGCTTTGTGGACTTCTCTTTTTTACCCTTTCATATGGTAAGCATATTGTTCTCTCTCTCTCTCTCTCTCTCTCTCTCTCTCTCTCTCTGAGAGTAGTCTGTGCTCAAAGCCTTTACACTGCAGAAGTAAAGTAAGTCTACCTTTAAGTCTGAATAACGTGTATAAACTGCTCTGTAAAGACCTTGATGTTACAGGAAGACCCTCCTTGTTCCTTTATTGACACAGCACATCTCTTCGGGGGCCTTTATTGACCCTGTGAAAGTTTTCATGGGCCGGGTCTGAGAGGAGTCAGCAGGCTGCAGGAGCCCAGAGAGGATCTGCTGACACAGCCAGGTCCAGGGTCTGAGATCAGGGTCTCATCATCTCATCTTTTCAACTTTCAGAACAGAAAGAAGGGTAGTCATTGTGTAGTATGTTGTATTACATGTTTGAATAAGAGGAAGAGAAAGAGTGAGAGGGAGGAAAGGGGAAGAGTAGTTGTATTATTGTGTAAAGTGTACACTGTGGAACTCCTCATCTCGGAGGTACTCTCCCACTATCACATGTCCAACCAATACTGCCCTATTTCATACCACAGGGAAACACATTTCAGGAACCTCAATGAAAACAGATTGGAATCATTTTATAATGGTCTGCATTTATACAACGAGAAACACTATCAGTTCTTCCACCAAAATTGATTTCAGCAGAGAGAAATCAATGGGCAAAACACTCGAGCAGGGAGAGATCTGAGGTTCTGTGATGAGGAGGCTACACAGTGCCTTCGGAAATTATTCAGACTCATTTACTTTTTCCACAGTTACAGCCTTATTCTGAAATGGATAAAATAAAATCCTCAGCAATCTACACACAATACCCCATAATGACAAACCAAAAACAGATTTTTAGAAATGGACAGAAGCATTCAGACCATTGCAGTGAGACTCAAAATTGAGCTCAGGTGCATCCTGTTTCCATTGATCATCCTTGAGATGTTTATACAACTTGATTAGAGTCCACCTGTGGTAAATTCAATGGATTGGATATGATTTGGAAAGGCATACAAATATAAAGTTCCCACAGTTGACAGTGCATGTATACTCAAGATGGCGTAGCAGTCACACGTCTTTGTCCTCGTCTTGTCGTGTCCCATGTATACATATTTTTATATATTTTTTCTTTGCATATCTTTTTATATTTTTCTAAACCTCAACTTCAAAATACTCTCCTGCAACCCGCCTCACCCAATGTGGTGTGGATCTGCTTTTTCTCTAAAGTATTTTTCTTTACTCCTGAACCGGAACCCCAACAGAAGCTAGCCAGTTAACTAGCTACTAGCTAGTAGTCAGCTAACCACTGCTAGCGGTCATCAGCTAACCTTTAGCTAGGAAAACTCTCGCCAGTTTGCACAACGCAATTCAAACCTGAGCATTCCGGACTTATTTTCTCTCCATATCACCGGATTCCAAATGCAAGTTCTGAACCTTTTCACCTGGATCATCGCAGCTAGCTAGCTGCCTATCCTGGAGCTAGCCCATGCTAGGGCCATCTCCCAGCTAGCTGAAGAGGTCCATCAGCCACTCCTGGGCTACATTACATATTTAACCAATTGACCTGGACCCCTTTTCCTGCCGTTCTGGAGACCTGCCGATCCTTCACGACTGGACTACTGACGTAATCCGCCCGAGGGGGTTCTTGAACTGGCTACTACATTGCGACGACCCCTGAATGCCCATCTAGAGCATATCGGACTGTTAGCTGAATA
Organism: Oncorhynchus mykiss; assembly: GCF_013265735.2. NCBI lineage: Eukaryota > Metazoa > Chordata > Actinopteri > Salmoniformes > Salmonidae > Oncorhynchus > Oncorhynchus mykiss. Next base: position 69,032,765 of record NC_048581.1, read on the forward strand.
GGTCCATCGGCCAATTTCTTGGGCCACTATACCTATTTTGCCAATTGGCCTGGACCCCTTTTACTACACGGAGCACTGCTTATTCATCACGACTGGACTACCGACGTAACAGCACGGGGAGGTTCCGCATGAGGAGGCTATAACAGACTTCTTCCGTCACGACGTCCCTCTTAAGACCCTTCTGCTAGCTTGCATGCCCCGGCCCGCGAGCTGTCTGAATCACTGTGTCTCCAGCCAGCCTAACTACACACTGGACCCTATGATCACTCGGCTACGCATGCCTCTCACTAATGTCAATATGCCTAGTCCATTGCTGTTCTGGTTAGTGATTATTGTATTATTTCACTGTAGAGCCTCTAGCCCTGCTCAATATGCCTTAGCTAACCCTTTAGTTCCACCTCCACACATGCGGTGACATCACCTGGTTTAAATGATGTTTCTAGAGACAATATCTCTTTCATCATCACTCAATGCCTAGGTTTACCTTCGCTGTATTCACATCCTACCATACCTTTGTCTGTACATTATGCCTTGAATCTATTCTATCGCGCCCAGAAACCTGCTCCTTCTACTCCCTGTTCCGAACGTACTAGGCGACCAGTTCTTATAGCCTTTAGCCATACCCTTATCCTACTCCTCCGTTCCTCTGGTGATGTAGAGGTTAATCCAGGCCCTGCAGTGCCTAGCTCCACTCCCATTCCCCAGGCGCTCTCATTTGTTGACTTCTGTAACCCTATAAGCCTTGGTTTCATGCATGTTAATATTAGAAGCCTCCTCCCTAAGTTTGTTTTAGTCACTGCTTTAGCACACTCTGCCAACCAGGATGTCCTAGCCATGTCTGAATCCTGGCTTAGGAAGACCACCAAAAACCCTGAAATTTCCATCCTAACTTTAACATTTTCGACAAGATAGAACTGCCAAAGGGGGCTGAGTTGAAATCTACTGCAGAGATAGCCTGCAGAGTTCTGTCTTACTATCCAGGTCTGTACCCAAACAATTCAAGCTTCTACTTTTAAAAATCCACCTTTCCAGAAACAAGTCTCTCACCGTTGCCGCTTGCTATAGACCACCTTCTGCCCCCAGCTGTGCCCTGGACACCAAATATGAATTGATTGCCCCCCATCTATCTTCAGAGCTCGTGCTGCTAGGCGACCTAAACTGGGACATGCTTAACACCCCGGCCATCCTACAATCTAAGCTTGTTGCCCTCAATCTCACACAAATTATCAATAAACCTACCAGGTACCTTCCCAAATCCGTAAACACGGGCACCCTCATAGCTATCATCCTAACCAACTTGCCCTCCAAATATACCTCTGCTGTCTTCAACCAAGATCTCAGCGATCACTGCCTCATTGCCTTCGTCCGTAATGGGTCTGCGGTCAAACGACCACCCCTCATCACTGTCAAACGCTTCCTAAAACACTTCACCGAGCAGGCCTTTCTAATTGACCTGGCCCGGGTATCGTGGAAGGATATTGACCTCATCCCGTCAGTAGAGAATGCCTCGTTATTCTTGAAAAGTGCCTTCCTCACCATCTAAAATAAGCATGCCCCATTTAAAAAATGTAGAACCAGGAACAGATATAGCCCTTGGTTCTCTCCAGATCTGACTGCCCTTGACCAGCACAAAAACATCCTGTGGCGTTCTGCATTAGCATCGAATAGCCCCCTTTTCAGGGAAGTTAGAAACCAATATACACAGGCAGTTAGGAAAGCTAAGGCTAGCTTTTTCAAGCAGAAATTTGCATCCTGTAGCACAAACTCAAAAATGTCCTGGGACACTGTACAGTCCATGGAGAATAAGAGCACCTCCCAGCTGCCCACTGCACTGAGGCTAGGAAACACTATCACCACCAATAAATCCATGATAATTGAGAATTTCAATAAGCATTTCTCTACAGCTGGCCATGCTTTCCACCTGGCTACCCCTACCTCGGTCAACAGTCCTACACCCCCCACACCAACTCGCCCAAGCCTCCCCCATTTCTCCTTCACCCAAATCCAGATAGCTGATGTTCTGAAAGAGCTGCAAAATCTAGACCCCTACAAATCAGCTGGGCTAGACAATCTGGACCCTCTCTTTCTAAAAATGATCTGCTGAAATTGTTGCAACCCCTATTACTAGCCTGTTCAACCTCTTTTTCATATCGTCTGCGATTCCCAAAGATTGGAAAGCAGCCGCGGTCATCCCCCTCTTCAAAGGGGGAGACACACTAGACCCAAACTGTTACAGACGTATATCTATCCTATCCTGCCTTTCTAAGGTCTTCGAAAGCCAAGTTAACCAGTTGAGTCTATGGGGGCGCTATTTCATTATTGGATAAAAAAACGTGCCCGTTTTAAGCGCAATATTTTGTCACGAAAAAATGCTCGACTATGCATATAATTGACAGCTTTGGAAAGAAAACAGTCTAACGTTTCCAAAACTGCAAATATATTATCTGTGAGTGCCACAGAACTCATGCTACAGGCGAAACCAAGATGAAACTTCAAACAGGAAATGAGCAGAATTTCTGAAGCTCTGTTTTCCAATGTCTCCTTATATGGCTGTGAATGCACCAGGAACGACCCTGCGCTTTCTGTCATTTCTTCAAGATGTCTGCAGCATTGTGACGTATTTGTAGGCATATCATTGGAAGATTGGCCATAAGAGACTACATTTTCCAGGGGTCCGCCCGGTGTCCTTTGTCTAAATTGGTGCGTAATCTTCAGTTGCGGTCATTTTCTCCTGGGATTCAGGACAGAAAGCACACTTCCACGAACGATATATCATCGAAGAGATATGTGAAAAACACCTTGAGGATTGGTTCTAAACAACGTTTGCCATGTTTCAGTCGATATTATGGAGTTAATTTGGAAAAAAGTTTGGCGTTTTGATGACTGGATTTTCGTTTTTTTTTTGGTAGCCAAATGTGACGCACCAAACGGAGCGATTTCTCCTAAACAAATAATCTTTCAGGAAAAACTGAACATTTGCTATCTAACAGAGTCTCCTAATTGAAAACATCTGAAGTTCTTCAAAGGTAAATGATTTTATTTGAATGCTTTTCTGGTTTTTGTGAAAATGTTGCCTGCTGAATGCTAACGCTAATGCTAACGCTAAATGCTACGCTAGCTAGCTACTGTTACACAAATGATTGTTTTCCTATGGTTGAGAAGCATATTTTGAAAATCTGAGATGACAGTGTTGTTAACAAAAGGCTAAGCTTGAGAGCTAGCATATTTATTTCATTTGCGATTTTCATGAATAGTTAACGTTGCGTTATGGTAATGAGCTTGAGGCTGTATTCACGATCCCGGATCTGGGATGGCTAAGTGCTAGAGGTTAACAAACAGATTACTGACCATTTTGAATCCCACCGTACCTTCTCCGCTATGCAATCTGGTTTCTCGCCTGGTTCACCAACTACTTCTCTGATAGAGTTCTGTGTGTCAAATCGGAGGGCCTGTTGTCCGGACCTCTGGCAGTCTCTATGGGAGTGCAACAGGGTTCAATTCTCGGGCCGACTCTCTTCTCTGTATACGTCAATGATGTCGCTCTTGCTGCTGGTGATTCTCTGATCCTCCTCTACGCAGACGACACCATTCTGTATACTTTTGGCCCTTCTTCGGACACTGTGTTAACCAACCTCCAGACGAGCTTCAATGCCATACAACTCTCATTCCGTGGCCTCCAGCTGCTCTTAAATGCTAGTGAAACTAAATGCATGCTCTTCAACCGATCGCTGCCCACACCTGCCCGCCCGTCCAGCATCACAACTCTGGATGGTTCTGACTTAGAATATTTGGACAAATATGTGGGCAACTACAAATACCTAGGTGTCTGGTTAGACTGTAAACTCTCCTTCCAGACTCACATTAAGCATCTCCAATCCAAAATGAAATCTAGAATTGGCTTCCTATTTTGCAACAAAGCATTATTCACTCATGCTGCCAAACATACCCTTGTAAAACTGACCATCCTACCGATCCTCGACTTCGGCGATGTCATTTACAAAATAGCCTCCAACACTCTACTCAACAAATTGGATGCAGTCTATAACAGTGCCATCTGTTTTGTCACCAAAGCCCCATATACTCCCGACCACTGCGACATGTATGCTCTCGTTGGCTGGCCCTTGCTTCATACTCATCGCCAAACCCACTGTCTTCAGGTCATCTACAAGCCTCTGCTAGGTAAAGCCCCGCCTTATCTCAGCTCAATGGTCACCAAAACAGGACTCAACCGTAGCATGCGCTTCAGAAGGTATATTTCACTGGTCACCCCCAAAGTAAATTCCTCAGTTTGGCCGCCTTTCCTTCCAGTTCTCTGCTGCCAATGACTGGAACAAACTGCAAAAATCAATGAAGCTGGAGACTCATATCTCCCTCACTAACTTTAAGCACCAGCTGTCAGAGCAGCTCACATATCACTGCACCTGTACATAGCCCATCTGTAAATAGCCCATCCAACTACCTCATCCCCATACTGTATTTATTTATTTATCTTGCGCCTTTGCACCCCAGTATCTCTACTTGCACATTCATCTTCTGCACGTCAACCACTCCAGTGTTTAATTGCTATATTGTAATTAATTTGCCACCATGGCCTATTTATTGCCTTTACCTACCTTATCTAACCTCATTTGCACACAATGTATATAGACTTTTTTCTACTATATTATTGGCTGTATGTTTGTTTATTCCATGTGTAACTCAGTGTTGTCGTACATGTCGAACTGCTTTGCTTTATCTTGGCCAGGTCGCAGTTGTAAATGAGAACTTGTTTTCAACTAGCCTACCTGGTTAAATAAAGATGAAATAGAAAAATAAAGGAAACATGGCACCATCCCTACGGTGAAGCATGATGGTGGCAGCATCATGCTGTGAGGATGTTTTTCAGAGGGAGGGACTGGGAGATTAGTCAAGATTAAGGCAAAGATGAACAGAGCAAAGTACAGAGAGATCCTTGATGAAAACCTGCTCCAGACCTCTCAGGACCTCAGACTGGGGCAAAAGTTTACCTTCCAACAGGACAACAACCATAAGCACACAGCCAAGACAACGCAGGAGTGGCTTTTGGAAAATTCTCTGAATGTCCTTGAGTGGCCCAGCCAGATTCCGGACTTGAACCCGATCGAACATCTCTGGAGAGACATGAAAATAGCTGTGCAACAAAGCTTCCCATCCAGCCTGACAGCTTGAGAGGATCTGCAGAGAAGAATGTGAGAAACTCCCCAAATACAGGTGTGCCAATCTTGTAGCGTCATACCCAAGAAGACTCGATGCTGTAATCGCTGCCAAATGAGGTCTGAATACTTTAAGGCACTGTATTTATGCCACTTTAAACTTATAATACAGATTGATGTCCTTTGTTAAATAAAATGGAGGCTTTACTGTAAAGGACCTTCTGTTGTGTGAAGAGCTTTGAGTGAAGTGTACATTTACAAAAATGGCAGCAGACTAAGTTGGATTTTGTAGGAGAACACACATAACCAAACCTTTGTTCAGCATCAATATCCTAAAGAAGGTCAATCCTGTTGATATTGCAAAGATGTGTACAAATGTTTGCATTGTTGTGAAACAACAATGGCTACCGGGTGACATACAGCAAACATTTGATATTGAAACACACTGAGACAACAAATCTGTATTACCATTTAAAGTAGCCTACACACAAAAGCAATGACATGGGTAGACTGATTCATGCTAGCTATGTGGTCAAAGCCATGCTTACCATTGACATCCATGCACAATGTGAAAATGTGACCTAAGATGAAGTTACGATTCTCCACTGGATGTGTTGGGAAGTGAAATACCCTGCATAGGTAATGTTAAAATGAAGTAGAAACAACTCAAATCTCAGCTCGCTATCTGTCTACTGCACAATGTAGCTTAAAATGGAAACCATGTATTCACAGAGAGAAGGGATTTGGGCAAATTAATAAGAGAGAAGTAATAACCAGACAGCATAGTGAACAGATCACAGCACTCTTTCTCAAGCCCCACCATCATATTGAGACTCCAAGTACACGTTACCTTAATTTCCTTTTACGAGTCCTTTAATTTAAACACTCCAGGTTAGTGCTCTAGAATAGATGCAATAACGAGCCTCTCTCCCACTGAATCACTTTTGCTGCCTCCCTGGCCTGGGGGCCTAACGCTAAGCATATTTTATATGTATTAATTACCAGATCTGGTCTGTTTGAGTGGCATGACACTTCCCAGACCCTACATAAAACAGCTTGGTGGAGCTCAGTCAGAAGGCGCCTCACGGCCCAAGGCCTAGATTAATTGGGTTAAGGTTAGAATCAGGGTTATGGGAAGGGTTAAATCAAAATTCTACAGTTGTCCCCGACATGACTCAAACGCACAACCTTTGGATTGCTAGACGGTCGCAGTATACGCCTAAACATCCTCCGCGACCAACCTCACTACTTTTGTTTCTGTCTAAAGTACCTAGAATATTAGTAGGTATCATATGTCTTGGAGGTGCTTAGAAATATGTATAATACAGGGTGGAGGGAGAGACAGTCGCTGAGGCTTATCTGATATCAATGAATTATCGAGCACTGTCGTGTCTGACTATGATTAAATTATATGACATGCTATTTTATGAAATCGATTAATTGATTACGTGATTGAATGAAACCATGCAACAATTATACCATTAATAACCTGGGGCACCACGGAAGCATTCATTTATATAGAGCGGTTATCTCCCGAATCCACTCTCTTAAATATCTGAAGATCTTTTATATCAAAAGCAGTCAATTATTAATCGTCGTCTCATTCTGATTGTCGTAAGTACTTGGTTATCTGCACGAACCCTAGCTAATAGGTTAAATCAACAATACACAAATTGTCTTATTTATTTACAAATACCTAAATAATCACACAGAATTACATATATATTTATATGCACAGGATAGATCACACATAAATTACTAATCATGTCATGAAAAGCCCCTAGCGGGCTAACCCGATATGACGGCTGGTTACACAAAGGAAGGGGTTGGATTTGAATAAAAGAGCGGGAAGACTGAGGGACAAAGGGATTGAATCTCTATCGGACCTTGAGAAGCTATGCTACAGTAAATACAGAGTCTTACGCATTCTAATAACCACCCATTCGGAAGAGGAAAATGCAAGATATATATATTTACTCTGAGCTGCGCCTCGAAAAATGGGTCAAAGATGGAAGACTGGTTTACCCAGCAGAGATCGCCATTATCCTTTGAAGAATCTTTCTGGTCGTTGTGTTGTAGAGCGGACAAGTTAAAATACCCTGTCGTTCTTCTGAGATTGTCTGTCCTTTTCTAGGCCACGTATGTTTACAGCTGCAGCTGATAACTCAACGTCTAGAAGGTATCACTTCTTCTTTAGTGAATAAACGTTCAAAGATCATACCAAGTTGCCATAATCAGCTCGCGCTGTACTCTGGCTGGTCTAGTCGGAATTCACCATTCTAGTGTGGTGATCGTCACCTCCATGTTGAAATTCACACTTTTAAACCTTAGGGCAGCAGTCTTAACATTTCTGGAACTAAATGTTAATTTTGTTTGGTTGTAGTAGAAATGAGCTCTTTTAAACGTATGGACACCAGTCCTCACATTATCGGTCACAAGGTTTGACTTGCGTCAACAGGCATTTGTACTGGGAGGAGAAGGACATGTTTCATAGTTCTCAACCAATGTCTGTTCACTTGGGCATGGCCACTGAGTGGGCCTACGTTTTACTATGAAACAATTCTCTTATTTAGGAGGCTAAAATTACATTTAATCTTTTCACAAATAGTTTCACATTTAAACATTTAAATTGCACAACAATTCCATGTGAATCTGATAACTAGAATGTGTAGACTTTCCAAGATACAATTTATGTCATCCTATCATCAGATAAAGACAGACAACAACTGATCAGACATCATATTCTTTAAGTACCAACGGACATTTTCAACTGGTTGAGAAAGGGAAATATTGTTCTTTCCCCAACCTTTTGATGGTGCCATACTTTCACTGTGGTAACACAGGGCTTTCCAAGAGTCCATTCTGTAGTGAAGAGAAAAGGGGGGAAGGTATTTATGGGATGGTCATAAACCTCACCCAACAGGGCAACGTTATGACAGCACTTACACTGACCCTATTGACCACAAATCAATGACTACGATCACTATAAGGCTGTTGCATAAAAGGACTTGACACTTTCAGCTATTCCAAACTATTTCAGACTATTTCAAACCCATAGTATAATGGAAGGGACCTGACAAACTGGGCTGAGGAAGATGGACCTGATTCCCTGGTCTATTCCATCACCACTATAACTCATAGCCCCCATCACAGCTTTCATCTCGCCCCACCACTCCAATACCAGATACCTGAATTTCCCATCCTCTACCTGTGGTGAGACCTGCCAATGTTTTGGCCACGCCAACCTACCGTCCACTCCTCTCCAATCATGTCTGAGAAAATCCATCATTCATTGTGGCCGTCAGCGGCAGGCTCCTGCATGACCTTCCTCTGGCCAGCAGTGGTAGAGCACAACATTTACACTACAGCAGCTGCTCTGGTATGGTCTGCTCTGCTCTCCACACATCCTTCCATCAGAGGGATTGACTGGTGCAGTGGGCAGCAGTGTCTCCAGGACCACCACCACCACCAGAGAAAAATCTGCAGGCTGAGGTACTAAGGCACTAAGCCACAGCACACAGCAGTGAAAATATGCCTAGATACTACAGCAATACAGTCTGGACCAAAGGCATTTACCTGATACAGCTACACTGATGAAGAACTCTGTGATTTATAGTCTGCTGAATTTGTTCATATATTACAAGATAATGCATAATGCATTATATAATTGACAGCTTCTTGACAAGGACATTCACCTATAAATGTGTGCATTACTGCAGATTTAATCATTGAATATTCCTCATGTCCAAACGAATCACATCACCTGGGTTCGTAGATCAGCATAAATGAATTCCCATGAGCCAAAACCACAGAGAGTGATTCAGTCATCTGAGTGAGTGACAGCAGGTTTACAGAGGTTGAGGACAGACCACCAGTGTCTAGACCACTGAATCTCTCTTTGCCTCACTCTAACACTCCAATTCCCCCGAGTTCCATAATGTAAGGGGTAGATGTGGGTTTTTGAGACACAGATATTCTTTAGGAGACCCTATGTACCTGTGATGAGCTGGGACCCAAGAATCAAAACAATTTGCTAAAATATTTATTTATGTGTAAAATTGAGAGCATTCTCTATATTCCTCAGCCCCCAGTATCATATAATTATTTAAGGTGTTTTGTAAGTGCACCTACTAGCATCTTCTGGACTATAAAACAAAAGCTTTGTCCTTGGCTGTTGGAACAACCTATATATTATGTTATCTAAAAGTAGTAGATCATAGGCCATTGATAATTACTTTGATTTTGCCTTGCTCAAGGGTACATCGACAGATTTTCTTTTCACCTTGTTGGATGGGGGATTAGAACTAGCAACCTTCCAGTAACACTCTAACGCTCTAACCGCTAGGCTACCTGCCACCCCTGTCTGATTGGTGACACCATTCACCTGCACACAGAGTAGGGCAATAGAACAACACAGGGAGGAGTGGGGCTGAATAGAAAAGAGGAAAGAAAAAGACAGCAAGAGAGAGACTTGTGAAAATAGGTGAGAGGTCAAGGTTGAGGTGACAGGGTGCAGTTGGGGCTTGGACCCCGCTCCTACCTTTGATAACGAGCGAGCGCGATATGCAGGATGGGAGTGTGACAGCAAGGGCTCTAGTGTGTCAGAGATACGAGGTATCCTTCCATCCTGTTTGCTGTGAATCACAAAGGAAAAGTTTGAGTTATTGACATGGATATGTTATGACATTATGGGTTACTGTTAGCGGTAGGGTTTACATTGGAAAAATCATGTTTGGTTGGTTTTGAGTTGAACATCTCCGGTAGAGATCAGAGAAACGGTAGTGTAAATTCTGGCAATCACGGAGGTGCGAGATTGGACCTCACCACATTAAAGAGAGGAGCACACTGTAGATGACGTGACTGAGCTGACTGTCTTTCCAGTCTCTCCCCAGTAAATACTTGGGATTAACCCATAATTGTCTTTCTGTCTTGCTCGACTGACCTAGAGTGTTGTCTCCTGAGCCTGTGAAGTGGTGAGGACAGGCTATAACTAGGGCTGTCAGGCAACTGGAATGTCTGAACCATTGAAATAGAATTTGAAATTACTGGGTTGTTCTTTGGTTTGAACAACACAGAGTGAAAAGGGACATGATCCCTCCCTCCCTCCCTCTGTCTGATCATGTTTTCTCTGGTGACAAGATCTTATTAGCAGCCTGGCCAGAGCTGTATGATTGAGTCAAAACATGTTACTTCACACAACGTCTCACAAAGCAGTCAACTGCTGGATCGACTGGCAGTCAGGCTTTTAACGGCCCATATTAAATAAATGGAAGAGCTTTCTACACACAGAACCTTGAACAGAGGGCACCACGCTGAGGCTTGAAGCAGGAGGCATTCTATTAAGGAGTAAAGGCTTGGCACAACAACCTGGCTGGCAGGGAAGGTGAGCTGCTGAGAATATGTAAATCTCTCTCTCTCACATTCGCACACACACACAGGCACGCACGCACACACACACACACATACACATGCATACTTTTCAATCACATGGCACAGGGGGTGGTTTGTAGGTTCAATAAGCCTATTTACCAAGTGGTGTTGTTATCCTTAAATTTCAGCTCTACTCAGCTGACGGGTTCCCTGCCCATTAACCCTTCAGAAACCGTCAGTGCACACCACTGAACATCACTGACAACACACTGTTGACCTGGAGCAGACACTCCTTTAACAGCATTATTTCATATCTTCTATATGAAAACATTGCAGAATCATGTCGGAGAGGTCATATCAAATGCTTTTCTTAACCAAAGCATGGCACATCATAATATTGCCCCACTACAAAGCAGGGCCCTGCAGTGCTTATTCCATCCTACAACAGTACGACACGTTGGCATCTGGTAGTAGGCTGGTTTAGATGGCGGCTGGGTAAAGCAGGCACTACTACACAGGGAGGGATCAGAGGGTTCAGCCTGACAACTGGTCACCTCACCCCAGGAACACACACAGCCTGCTTAATGGATCGGATTACGGGAGCAGAGTGTGTGTGTGTGTGTGTGTGTGTGTGTGTGTGTGTGTGTGTGTGTGTGTGTAGCTTAAAAGCCACCAAACAAAGCACACATCCAGTGAGTGTGTCATCATCTCAACACTAAGGGTGAGCTTTACAGAGAGAAGAGATGATGGTCTCAGTGTGACTGGTGACAGTAACAATACTATCCCAAGTGTGTCACATCCCAATACCAATTACAGGGACACCTGCCACACTATGAATGTTTAAAAAATTCACTGAGTCCAGAGCAATGGTTTTGCGCACCTCGAGTTAGTACTACGTACAGTAATCTTATACATTTTATTTTATTTAATTGAACTATTTTTATTTAATAGTGACACTGGCCTAAATGACAGAACATTGTGTGAAACAAGTGATTGGTGCAGCTAGTCATCCATAAGTGGCTCAGTTAACAGACTGCAGTGGAGGAGTGATTGGCAGAGAGAGAGCATGTCCTGGTCCAGGTCTAATCTGGAGATCTGAATCAGAGAATGAGAGTCATGCAGCCATTACATAATACAGCTGTCCAAAAATAGCCCCCGGTGAAGAGGTCACCAACCTTCAACCACAATCTGATTAAAATGCCACTTCCATGAATGTTGTGTGTGTGTGTGTGTGTGTGTGTGTGTGTGTGTGTGTGCGCATTTGGGTGTCCCACACCGTGGAAACTTCTAGTCAAGGAGAACATTTTAAACCTGAAAAGCCTTCCTCCACACAGTACTGCTGGGTCATGGGCTCTGATAAGATGATGCAAATGAGCTCTCTCTCCTCCTCTGATGGGTGTGGAGTATACCTAGAAATACAAATGAGCTGGACTGGTTTGCATATATTGCAACAAAATGGAATGACAAATGCATTTCTCTAGTCCCTGAGCGGCAAAGAAAGCGTGAGAGAGTGAGAGAGTAAGAGAGCATGTTTGCACCAAGACAATAGCTCAATATCCTCAGTAAGGTGTTCCCTGTTTGGTATAATCCATACCAGTCAAAATGTATCAACACATCTCCTGCAGAAGATTGAAAAGGTTGCAATGTGGAGGGCAAACATTCACTAATTATTGGTGCAATCAACAGATCGATACTATGGTTCAAAATGCAGTAAAAATCAAATTTGATCTAGTGTTTAACTTCAGCAGCAAACCAAGTCTGTTGAGGAGGGCTTATACAGTATCATATCAACATGTACTTAATGAGGTACAGTATCAATGCAGGGGTCTGGGACATAGTCCCTAATAAAGCTTCATGAAGACATTGAGTATTTAATGCATCACTGACTGTTATCTCATCAGGACTGCACAACAAAATCTCCAAAGAAAACACCATATCTGGCCATAACTGCAGCAACAGAGATATGGCATGGCTGGCCCTTTTAATTAGGGCAAGTGGGGCCGTAAATTATGGCTTGTGGGGCTGTCTGTGGTGCAGTCTGCAGATTATGGAGTGTGTTGGCATTTTAATTATGGCATATTTTGCAGTATGTTAACTGTCATATGTCAGCTGTCAGTGAACCCAAAACTAACCTTGACAGTTAAGTTTTGGTATAATTTCTGAGTGGTTAAGCTGAATGTTTGGGATAGGGTTAACCTTGACGATTAAGTTTAGGTATTCATTCCGAGTGGTTAAGGTAAGGGTTAAGGTTTGGGTTAGGGTTAAAACAGAAAAAAAAGATGACAAAACACGTACTTAGTGCTGGGATTGAACTTGCGATCCTCTGAGCCGTAGCTCACGGTTTGAGCCCGTCCTCAACCCCACCCAGAACACCCTAGCTCGTCGTGAACCTACTGGATGGCCATAGGCGCTTGCGTTGCCTGTAATAACGGTAGGAAATTGCAATGGAAATAAAATGACACCCCATGCCATAATTTCAATATGCCTAAATACGTCATAATCCACCAGAGTTTGGCCTGGGATTGCAAACATAGCCAAGAGACATAAAACCATGAATCCAAGCACTATCAGATTCCCGGATCAACATCAAGTATACAAACACCCCTCTACTACACCAACATACCAACATAGTAATCACCTGTATTCTTATAGCTAACATCTAGCATAATGGTCCCGTCTTTCTCTTCCACTGCCCAAACCCACCTGTCCTCTACCCACACACACTGATATTTACCGGAGCTTAACCGGCCAGTCCAGCCAGACAGAACACAGCCAGACAGCAGGCTATCTAATCAACCGCAGCAGCTAATGCACAATGAAAGCAGAGTTACTTACTCTAGGCACCAGTGTGAGCAGAGCGAGTGGAGTGCAGAGGCAGGTCCAGCATGGGATGCAGAGATCAGTGGACGATCAGCACTGCTCTATGCAGCAGAACCTAGCCAGGAAAGTGCTGGATACAACTATGTTCTCTCCCTCTCGCTGTCTCCGTCTCTCACAGGCTCTTAGTTTCTACCTCTCCTCTCATTTTACTTAATTGCTTCAGAGTGGTCTTTTGCTATCGCTCACCTCCAAATGTCTCTTTTTCTCTTTCCTTCTCTCCCTCTACTTCTCTGTCTGATTCAGTGTTAGAGCTCTAACACCTGCTGTTAGATTGCAGCCTCTCCTGTCAGATGATGCTATGGAAAGCTCCCCTCTCTCCCCCTCCCGTCCTCATTACTCTCTCTCCCCCTCCCTCTCCCTCTCTCTCCTTCTCTCACATGTACACACACACACACACACCACATGGACATGAGTGAGCAGAGTGCAGTGGGCGTATGGACATGAGTGAGATTCATGATGCGAAGTGCTAAGAAGGACATTATCTACCATACAAGATTTCAAATCACTCATTCCCCATTATCTACCTCATCCCTCTGACAATAATTATCCCATCCAGCACATGCTCCATTTGACTCTGTAGCGGACAGCTGAAAAGCGCAAAAAAAATATCTAATCTCTAACATAGATTATGGATTCACATATGGAGATTAAAATAGCATAATTGGCAAGAAGACCCTGTCAGCTATTAACCATTGATTCTGCTGAGATTCTGTCTTTCATAGAGGACAATTCAAATAAAACACAGTCAAATGCATCTGTAAATAACATAATCTTCAAACGATGTCTACCAGAACCAGAAGTCTATCTCATTCCCACATTGAGCCAGACTTCAGTCTCTTTCCACCTCCCCTATGAGTACTTACCAGATATGTTGCACCTTATGGAGGATTGTGTCAGAGAAGCTCCCTCTCCTGGTTCCAAGGCCCATGCTACCTGCTCCTGTACTGCCCAGAGCTCCCTAAAGCCTGTTGTTTGGGTGTGGTTCCACACCAGTCTCAATATACACACAAAACCATGTTGTCTTAGTTTTTCACAGACAGTAGTTTCCCCCTGTCTATCTCCCAGGTGAACTACTTTGGAACTCACACAGGGAAGATCATTTTACCTCTGATAACCTTTCCCCTCAGGAGAGGGCAACCAGACCGAGATCCAGGCAGCCTGGAAGGGTCTGATGAGGTGCGTGGCATGTGAGACTAGACATATATCTCAATCTGGGCCTCTCCAATTGGCAAAGCTGACAATAGGATGAGCAGGGTATCATTGTTCCCAAACAGAGTGAGAATGAGGGAGTCAAACCAGGTCATAGGGAGTCAGTATCCTAAATCACTCTCATTGTCAGCCCAGACAAAGATCAATGTATTTGAGAAATACTTGGAAAAAGAACGGTCTTTGGCCTGTGCTAAAACTAATTAAAGGGATCCTCCATAATCTCTCTCACTCTCTCTCCCCCATTCACTTCCTCCCCATTCATTCATTCATTCATTCACTCCCTCTCTCTCTCTCTCACTCTCTCTCTCTCTCCCTCCCCATTCACTCCCTCTCTCACTGTCTTTTCAGCCCCTGCAGTCATCTGTGGAGCCAGCTAGGCAAAATTTTACATTTACACACTGTCATACTGCAGATACTTCACTCCGTGCTGAGAGACTAACAATCCCTATGTGGGAGGAGGCACAGATACTATATTGAGTGTGTGTGACAGAGAGAGGTAAGGAGAGGGGCAATGGCCTCCTCACTGAGTGTGACTGAAGGAGTAACTTTATCACTTTTTTATCAGTAAGTAACTCCTGTCTGGTCTGTCCTGGGGCTGTGGGATTCATCGTTCCCTCTGAGTCTGCTGGGACTAGGAGGACTACACATGGCTGGACGCACATCAAATGAGAACCCTGTCAACCCTGCTTACCACCTCTGCTTCTCATAATTCAATTGTGTTTGGAACTCTAACTCCATTGATTTTGTTAGTCCTGTGCTGGAAACAGTGTGGTGTGAGACAACACGACAGCCCGGCAGACAGACAGGCAAGGCCATGGCCCCTGTCCCCAGTCCCCTGAAGCTCAACCTGATGATGGAATACAGGCAGGCAGCAGCCTCGTAGTTCATTCCCAGTGTCAGCGCCAGTCACCCTGACCACTGGGGATGGAGGTAAGCTCCTCTGCTCCGTAATGAGCTCCGGCCCAACCCAGGTCATCATTTGTCCCTGTGCTTCAGTGTACTGTACTGCTCTGCTCTGGTCATGGTCCGATGGGAGCCCAGCACAGCTGTGGCTTTTGCTCTGCTGACAAGGTGACTAATTAGGTGATTACAGTCATTAAGAGGATGGCCAGTGATCTCAGCATGTGCTCCAGGTGGCTGACTGAAGTGCATTCAACTCCAAAAGCAGCAAAAAGCAAAGCTAGCCATACTCAAGGCTAGCCATGTCAATACCACCAGTTGAAAGCAGCAGAGTTAAATATAGAAATTGTGTTCAAAACAGATGTTAGAGATGTATCTGAACCACTCAGGTATTGTTATGCTGATGCATCTAGCCACACAATCCCCAAAGCACTGTGATCACATACACGTTTAGCAGATGTTATTGCGGGTGTAACGAAATGCTTGTGTTTCTAGTGCAGTAATATCTAACAATTTCACAACAATACACACAGATCTAAGTAAAGGAATGGGATTAAGACTATAGAAATATATGGACGAGCAATGTCAGAGTGGCTTAGACTAAGATACAGTAGAATAGAATACAGTATATACATATGAGATGAGTAATGCAAAATATGTACACATTATGAAAGTGACTAGTGTTTAATTTATTAAAGTGGCAAGTGATTTCAAGTTTGCCTGTTCACCCCGCTATCATCCAGAAGGCGAGGTCAGTACAGGTGCATCAAAGCTGGGACCGAGAGACTGAAAACAGCTTCAACCTCAAGGCCATCAGACTGTTAAACAGCCATCACTAACATTGAGTGGCTGCTGTCAACATACTGATTCAAATCTCTAGCCACTTTAATAATTAAAAATTGGATGTAATAAATGTATCACTAGCCAGTCGCTTTAAACAATGCCACTTTAAATAATGTTTACATACCCTAAATTACTCATCTATTATGTATATATTATACTCTATGCCATCTATTGCATCTTGCCTATGCCGCACGGCCATCGCTCATCCATATATTTATATGTACATATTATTATTCATTCCTTTACACTTGTGTGTATAAGGTAGTTGTTGTGAAATTGTTAGATTACTTGTTAGATATTACTGCGGTCCGAACTAGAAGCACAAGCATTTCGCTACACTCGCATTAACATCTGCTAGCCATGTGTATCTGACCAATAACATTTTATTTTATTTTATTTGACCATGACAGTTTACAATCTAGTGTTACTCCAAGCAGTTTAGTCATCTCAACTTGCTCAATTTCCACATTATTTATTACAAGATTTAGTTTAGGGTTCAGTGAGTGTTTTGTTCCAAATACAACACTTTAAGTTTTAGAAGTATTTAGGGCTAACGTATTCCTTGCCACCCACTCTGAAACTAACTGCAGCTCTTTGTTGAGTGTTGCAGTCATTTCAGTCGCTGTAGTGTTGAGTCATCCGCATACATAAAAACTCTGGCTTTACTCAAAGTCAGTGGCATGTCGATAGTAAAAATTGAAAAAATCAAGGGGCCTAAACAGCTACCCTGGGGAATTCCTGATTCTAACTGGATTATATTTGATAAGCTTCCATTAAAGAACACCCTCTGTGTTCTGACAAGTAACTCTTTATCCACTATGATCAATAATGTCAAAAGCTGCACTGAATTCTAACAAGACAGCCCCCACAATCATTTGATCATCAATTTCTCTCAGCCAATCATCAGTCATTTGTGTAAGTGCTGTGCTTGTTGAGTGTCCTTCCCTGTAAGCATGCTGAAATTCTGTTGTCAATTTGTTTACCGTAAATTAGCATTGTATCTGATCAAACACATATTTCCCCAGAAGTTTAGGTTGGCTTTACTATTCTTAGGTAGCATAATTACTTTAGCTTCCCTCCAGGCCTGAGGGCACACGCTCTCTATGTCACGACTCCTACCGAAGGTGGCTCCCCTTCCCGTTCGGGTGGCGCTCGGCGGTCATCGACACCGGCCTACTAGCTGCCACTGATTCTTTCCTCCCCCTCCTTGTCTGTTTATTGGTTACACCTGTTGTTAATTTGGTTATTAGTTGGGCTTTATAAGCCAACCGGCCCGCCTGCTCTTTGTGCGGGATTGTTCTATGTGTACTTGTCGTGCCCGCATGTATGTCACGGCTGTTTTGTGTACGTGAGCTGTTTTTTGGATTCAGTTTAGTTCCCCTGTGGTTTTGGGTATTTGTGTTGAGTGGCATCTGCTTTTTCACCTGGTCGGTGTATTAAAGACGTTCCTACTCTGAACTCTCTGTCTCCTGCGTCTGACTCCTTCCTCCACTACACCCCGGACATTACACTCTAGTAGGCTTAAATTGAAGATGTGGTAAATAGGAGTGGCAATATTGTCTGCTATTATCCTCAGTAATTTTCTATCTAGATTGTCAGACCTTGGTGGCTTGTCATTGTTGATAGACAACAATAATTTTTTCACCTCTTCCACACTGACTTTACGGAATTCAAATGTACAATTCTTGTCTTTCATAATTTGGTCCGATATACTTGGATGTGTAGTGACAGAGTTTGTTACTGGCATGTCATCCCTATGTTTGCTTATCTTGCCAATGAAAAAGTCACTAAAGTAGTTTGCAATATCAGTGGGCTTTGTGATGAATGAGCCCTCTGATTCAATAAATGAAGGAGCCGAGTTGGCTTTTTTTCAAAAAAAATTAATTAAGGTGCCCCGAAGTTACTATCATTCTTACATAATTAATTTTTGTTTTATAGTGTGTATTATTTAGTTTAGTCACATGGTTTCTTAATTTAAAGCTCCCCTGAATTATTTCAACATTTTGATAAAAATCGCGCAACATTTCAAAGTCCTGCTACTCATGCCAGGAATATAGTATATGCATATGATTAGTATGTGTGGATAGAAAACACTCTGAAATTTCTAAAACTGGTTAAATCACGGCTGTGACTATAACAGAGCGTGTGTTTCATCAAAAAGCGCAAGAAAAACTGGTCACTGAAAGCTAAATAATGTCTGTGACTATAACAGAACGTGAACAGCAAGCGAAATCCCAAGAAAAACCTGGTCACAAAAACCACAGAAAAGTATTAATCCGCCAGTCTCTGAATTGTTTATTGCAAGCAAAAATATATAACAGTGAGCTTGCAGTTCCTACAACTTCCACACGATGTCGCCAATAATGCCATTTTCGTTGACAAAAATCCTTTGTGTAATGACAAATAGATCCTTCCTTTCGTCCAGCAGACAGGAAGAGACTTTTGGAAGAGAGAGAAAGGACAATGTTTTCTTGAGTAGCTGCTATTGAATACAGATCGCCCAGTGATCAATTTGATCGATTATTAACGTTTACAAATACCTAAAGTTGGGTTACAAAAGTAGTTTGAAGTGTTTTGTCAAAGAATATAGGCAACTTATATAATTTTTTTAAATGACGTTGCGTTTTGGAACAGAGCTTTTTCCTGAATCAGACAGGCTATACAAATGGATATTTTGGGCATACATGGACGGATTTAATCGGGAAAAAGACCCAATTGTGATGTTTATGGAACATATAGGAGTGCCAACAAAGAATCTCATCAAAGGTAATGAATGTTTTATATTTTATTTCTGCGTTTTGTGTAGCGCCGGCTACGCTAATTATTTTGTTTACGTCCCCTTCAGATATTTTGGGGTGTTGCATGCTATCAGATAATAGCTTCTTATGCTTTTGCCTAAAAGCATTTTAAAAATCTGACATGTTGGCTAGATTTGAGTTAGCTAGACTTGAGTTCCTGTATGTTATCACAATAACACCATGAGTAGTTAATCATGAAACATACACCCCCGGGCTTCTTCTTCTCGGAGAGATATGTATTCCTGTCTGCGCGATGAACTGAGAAACCTGTATGGACTCAGACAGTATATCCTGAGAGAGCCATGTTTGCGTGAAACAGAGTATGTTACAATCCCTGATGTCTCTCCGGAAGGAAATTCTTGCCCTCAGCTCTTCAACTTTATTATCCAGAGACTGAACATTAGCGAGTATTATACTCGGATGTGGTGGGTGTTGTGCGCGCCTCCCGAGTGACTAGAAGTCCATTGTGAGCACCTCTTCTCCGCCTGCGATGTTTTGGATCAGCCTCTGAAATCAGTTCAATTGCCCTGGGTGGTACGAACAAAGGAAAGTCGTATTCCTGGTCATAATGCTGGTAATGCTGATGAGTTACCGCCCCTCTGATATCCAAAGTTCTTCCCGGCTGTATGTAATAACACAAAAACATTTCTGGCCTAATAAAGTAAGAAATATTACATAAAAAAACGAAATACTGCAAAGTTGCTTAGGGGCTAGAGGCTCGTATGCCCTCTCTATCGACGTCAGATCCTTGACAATACCAGACCAGATCCATGACATTCTCCTTGTATCATCACTGAGGCAGCCTACTGTCATGACGTTGGCCTGGGGGTAGGTTTATGACAGTCATAAATACCGCTTCCCCCCTTTTTCCTCTCTCTGTCCGACTGATGTTACATTTGCAAAACCCTTGGTTAACATAGAGATTCTGGGAACATCAGAAGGTGGGGGGAAATTAACTATATTCTGGTAATCCGACAAATTGAACATATGCGGTGGTACTTAATGAATATGATGTCAATTCGGTTGTCATCTGAGACATTCTCATCAATGATAAGATGACAAACTCTACAGTGGAAAGTCTACACAGAGTTATCAGATTCACATGGAATTGTTGTTCAATTTAAATGTTTGAATAGGAAATTATTCGTGATGGGATGAAATGTGATTTTAGTTTCTAAAATGTGAGATTTGGGTTTTCATAAGGTAGGGCTCTGCTCAATCAGTGGCCCACCCCTGTGAAGGGACATGGGCTATAAAACTTTTCAAACACGCCCTCCTCTAACCTTCCAATATAAAGCCTTGACGACAATATAACCATCTGTTCCGTTGACGACGGTCTGATGTCAGAATGGTTCAGATAATAACTACAGAACGAAGCCAACATCAGCGTGAGCTTTGGTTGCGAATGGTATGAACTTTGAACTCTTATTCACTTCAGAAGTGATACCTCCTAGCCGTTGAGTTAGCAACAGCAGCTGCAAACGCAGGTTAGGAAGGAACAGACAGAGTATCCCATCTACCACACAACGACGTTACTACAACGTATCCATTGACCACCAGATACATTCTTCAAAGGACAAAGGACTTGGTTTGGCAACATGGCCTTCCATCTACCACCAACCTACTGAAGCGCAGCAGAGTAAATATTTATTGCATTTTCCTTTTCCAAATGGGCGGTAATTTAGAATGCATAAGATACTGTATTTACGATAGCACAGCTTCGCCCTTTGTTCCTTAGTCTTCCCGCTCTTTCACTCAAACCCAGCCCCTTTTCTTTTGTGTAACCAGCTGTCATATCTGTTCCACCCGCCAGGGACGTTTTCCTTTATGACGTAATTTGTAATCAAATTATGATTTAATTATGTGTATGTGCAATTCTGTGTGATTAGTTAGGTATTTAGTAAATAAATAATTAATCCCTATTTTGTATTGCTGATTCAACTTGTTAGCCAGGGTTCGTGCAGATAACCAGGAATTTACAACTTTCAGATGAGACTGAATTAAGATGACGATTAATATTGACTGCTATTGATGTAAAATATTACTAGGTCTTTAAGAGTTTATTTGGAAGATAACAGCTCTATAAATATTATTTTGTGGTGCCCCGACTCTCTAGTTAATTACATTTATATGATTAGCTCAATCAGGTCATATTAATTACGGAGAAATTATTTTATAGAATAGCATGTCATATCACTTAATCCGGCATAGCCAAAGACACGACACTACACACTTGAATTCACCCGGCGGACGCTACTCTGGCAAATCCCCTGTGCTCATACTTAACCAATTCTATCGACCCTTGATTAGATGAGAATTACCTCCAGACTATAGGGAAGGCTCACAACTGCAAGGGACATTACTCCCTCAATGAGTCTCATCTTACTGATTAATAGCATGAATATATGGACCCTGAGTGGAGGCCCTCTTGACAGATTAACTAGATCACAGTTTAGTGAATGCACTCTCAAATGCAAATGCAGAAAGCTAGATGCCGCAAATCAGCAAGCCTCTACGGCGGGAGTGATGGGAGAGGGGAGGGATGGAAGAGAGTGAGGGAGGGATGGGGTGAAGAGGACAGGACACACTGAGGCACAAAAGAGTTTCCTCTTCAATCCACTCAACTAGACGCTCAAGGGAGGCATTTGTTAGTGATATGTGTTGACGCTGAGAAGCATTATCCTACATGATTAGATGGTATTCACAGCCCCATGCATTATCATGTCATCAGATATGAGGGGAAACTGGAGAGGGAATGTGATGAATTGGCATCGAGTCATTAAAAAGAATGGGAAGGGAAAGTGCACATCGCTTTAGACCGCTCCCTCCCTATGTCAGTCTTCAACACATAATCTTCCTAAATTATGATGATGCACGTAGATGATGATTTAAAGGTAAGTGTTCTGGTGGAGACAAATGATCCTTGACTAGTAATGTGGGTGCTGGTGATTGGAGAGTTTCTCCCTATGGTATCTACAGTAACCTATATAACTATAACAGGGCCCATTGGGGATATCAAGTTGGTCATATTTTATTTAAAACCTGCAGCTGTCCGGTATTGTGGGGATGGGATTGGCACACCAGTTGAACAGGGCACGCACGATTGGTGCGATTATCAAAAGGGGCGGATGTGTGTGTGTGTGCCTCCCCCTCCAGCTGCCTGCTGTCTAGCATGCATTAAACAGAACAGGTGCTTAGACAAGAAGTGTAAAGACTTCTGCTCAACAAATTTAGTTCATTGTTGTGTTAGAGGTCTGTATTTTCTACAACCTCCACCAGAGTCACCTCGTGGTAATGGAGGTCATACAATCAAATGGGTTTTATCTAACTAGCCTAGACACCACTCTGTCTCGGTAACCACTCAAACTGAATGCTCAGTGAATACTCAGCTTTCTCGACTGTCCTCATGAGGCCTAAGAGTACATGCTCAGTGACTTACAGTACCCCCAAAATAACCAGACCCCATTCCGATGTATAATCCGAAACACTCAAGTAATCAGCATCTTAAGCACTCCCAATAGCAATTGAATAAGTGAGTTCCGCCCTCACCTTCTTTCTGTGTCATTAGAGATGCCAAGAGGACTTACATGGACCAATTTGAAAGGTAAGACACACTGACACTGGTGCCCAGATCCACAATTGTTCTCTCTGGGGCTGGGTTCAGCTTTCCCCTCAAGGCCTGCATTCTTGCATTTGGGCAGATGGAAGCCATTACAGAGGAACTCAGGAGTAAGACATCCTGGTAATGAGGTCCTACTTCAGCTCCCCCTCCTCATCACTCACCATCACTTTATGACTTCATGACACAGCACTCTGGGGCTTGAACGGCAACAGGGTGTCGGCAGCAGTCAGAGATACCCATGGGGTTCACTGACTCGCACACACACACGCATACTCACACACACATGCCCATACCACCTCATGAACACTCTCTAACCCCCACACAATCAAATTGTTATACACACACAAACGGAGTACTTTACCATGGTTTATAGCTGAGTTATGTCCTTGGGGAAGTGTTATTTCCAAAAGCAAGACTAACACAAAACAATGTAATTCAGAAGAGTCTGTATGGTTATATATTCAGCATGGCAGCGAAGAAGATTTACAACTATTTCACTTCAAGAAGAACATTGAAGAATGTTGAAGAACATTATGTTCATGATTGATCATTAACCACTAGAGGGCACTTGGCAGACATACGCTGAGGGATAAAAAACAACACAACCTACATGGACGGAGTTTACTATGTAGTGTGTGTCAAGTTACCATTATCACTGCTAACCATAAGAGGAAAAACAACACACACACACACACACACACACACACACACACACACACACACACACACACACACACACACACACACACACACACACACACACACACACACACACACACACACACACACACACACACACACCCCTACCTGTCGGCTGCTGAGAGAAAGGATGACTGAGGCTCTGATGGATTTAAGAGGGATGCGACAGCATACTGTGTCTGTTTTAAATCTGCTCTGGTAAATCTGAGTATCAAGCTGCTATTCTTATTCAGTGACAACTTTCAGTCCTTTATAATGGAGATGGAGTCAGTCTGGGACATCCTTCCTATGACTTCTTAGTAAGTCATACATGGCTAGCCTTCCTAAATGATTTATAGCAGTGATGAATGCATTTAATAAATACAGAAGAATGCTTGTCTTATTTCTCAAAAATACAACTTTCTCACATACAAACCCAAAAAGGGCTTTTCACGACTATGGGTTTCTTATCTGCCTGCAGGTAGAGGCTGATATAATCGAACATAATGACTTACTGAGTGCAGCGAGAGCACTGCTCAGAGCAGCACTGTTCAGAGCAGCAATGTTCAGAGCGGCACTGTTCAGAGCAGCACTGTTCAGAGCGGCACTGCTCAGAGTGGCACTGTTCAGAGAGCAGGACTGTTCAGAGCAGGACTGTTCAGAGCAGCACTGTTCAGAGCAGCACTGTTCAGAGCAGCACTGTTCAGAGCAGCAATGTTCAGAGCAGGACTGTTCAGAGCGGCACTGTTCAGAGCGGCACTGTTCAGAGCAGGACTGTTCAGAGCAGGACTGTTCAGAGCGGCACTGTTCAGAGCAGGACTGTTCAGAGCAGGACTGTTCAGAGCGGCACTGTTCAGAGCAGCACTGTTCAGAGCGGGACTGTTCAGAGCGGCACTGTTCAGAGCGGCACTGTTCAGAGCGGCACTGTTCAGAGCGGCACTGTTCAGAGCGGCACTGTTCAGAGCAGGACTGTTCAGAGCGGCACTGTTCAGAGCAGCACTGTTCAGTGGCTAGAAGGCATTCCCTTCCTTTGGTGTCCCACTATATTAGCATGCGCTACAGACCTGTTTGGAACACAGTGCAGAATGAACCCCCACATCCCCTCTTAATTAAATTCAGCAGCAATACGGGCCCAACGTTACCCTCTGATGGTCTTTCATCCTGCACCTCTATTGACCCTGTTCACATCCCCCCATCTTCACCCCTCTCCCTCTCTCTTTTCAGCATATTATAAGCCCTTTCCAAAGCTCTTATAAGATTGCTTTACACGGAGATATTACATTTCAGATTCTAATGTGCTGTGTCAAAGGTAATCTATTTCATGCTTAAACACTGCTTGGCCAAAAACGGTACAGACAGTGGTAGAGTGGCCTAGATACATTAGGGTCCGGTGAGACAATAAGCACTCCCAATCTCTTACTACTCTCTAGTACTATGTTAAATCACTCATGTTTCACCCTGTGGCAGTGGTAAAATAAGAATTTATCTGTAATCAGACTGGGTTGTGAGTGTGTCTCTTTGTACCTGTGAAAAGGACATGTGTGAGACACACACACAGCTCCTTGCCCGCCCTATGCCACCCTGGCAAAAGGAAAGATGTCTGATAAGTGCAGGCCTTCTTTCCAAACGCTCCATTTCTCTTGCACCCTCTCCATCTGTTACCGTGCCTGTATTTACAGGGAACACATCTTTCTCTCATGCTGCCAAGGATGGAATATTACATTGCCCTCCTCAATATTAATTATGTTACCAGATGGCCTGATCCACAGCCATGACATTAGGATTCCTCAGTGCCATATATGTTACTGCCTGATGTAGCAGTTTACTGAAGGAATCCCAATTGTGGCTACAACAGCAGTATGGCACATTGAGCATTGACATATGTGGTACAACATACACAGTAAATAAAGACATCGGCTGACATCCATGTGATGTTTCATGCCTTGTTATTCTGACTGTAATCAGTACTTAACCAGGGGTGGACAGCTTAGCTGGATAAAGACAGCTACTGTATAAGGCCTGTCTTAGAAACATCTTCAATTAATCTGCAGTACTTTTAAGAGTGATCTAGAGCCACCTATGCATGATATTAAGTTATCCCACACAACATTAACTTAATTTCTGAATGTCAAGGAAAGGGGGAGGGGGGTAAACTCACCATAGACTTCTGGTCCTGGAGAAGGTCTTGTCGACACTAGAAAGAGAAAGAACAAAGAAAGATATCAGATCAGACTTCTTGTCTCCCACCATCTTCACTAGTCTGGTTTAATCAATGGATTCCACTGAGTGTCAAGTCATACCAGACTAAAGAAGAGTCTAGAACAATGCCATAACCAAATGACTACCAACTGACTGACTCAGTTGGTAGAGCGTGGCTCTTGCAATGCCAGGGTTGTGGGTTCCATTCCCATGTGGGACCAGTATGAAGATGTATGTACTCACTACTACACTCTGGATAAGAGCATCTGCTAAATGACTAAAATGTAAACAGAGTTTCATCTAAAAAGGTGAAAGCATCAGGGATTTTGGTTGAAAATAATATCTACGACATTCACATGCCTGTAAAAATCATCATTTAGAACGAGAATTTAACCGTAGTCTGTATTTAAAACAGCATCAACCTCCATGAACCCATGGCACCAGATTAATGGGTCAATAATGTAATCTCCCTCTGCCTGACTACCAGCCGATGGGCACACTCTCAGGTTGAGGCTGGCACCATCTCCTAGGTGAGTAGGCAGTCTGGCTGAGGTGCCAGTCAGACAGTCAGAGCCCATTGTAGTGCCCAAGATATGAGAAAAGCCACAGCGGATAGGATGACGAGAATCATAGAATTAGAAATTAGAATACTATAATGGACATGAACCTTCTTATGATGGGATAAAGGTCAGCCATTTTGGTCAGGCGGTGGATCAATCATGGTTTTCCTGTGCTGTGATAAGATATTGTGTAAATCAATGAATTTGAAGAATTTATCTGCACTGCATGTTTGTTAGCTAGCTAGCCAGACAGTTTTAGAGGAATTATTCAAATTAAATGCCAATATGCCAACAGAAAATGCAGTCAATCCACAGCCATACACTGGCTGAAATCAATTGATGATAGGACTTAGACAAGATTTAAATGCAACTAGTACTGATATTGTATCATATAATAGCACTCACATCTTTCCAAGAAAACATTGAGACATGCATGCCTAGCTTCCAATATATGTTTTTTACATTTCTGGTCTGTTTACATATATTTTAGAGGCTATTCATACAGAAAATGTGTATAAACTGTATTTATAATGATATGACAATATTTTAGGTTGACAATAATTATTTTACACAATTTCTGATCACATGCTTTTTATTTTCCTGCATAAGTAAAATCAGGATTTTGTTTCTAGGGCCATTCATTCCAATTAGACTAGTTTGGATTTCTCCCTGGCCACAACGGCTGTCACCAACCCATTCGGAAACTTAAAGGGTATATGACATAGCCCCTCTAGTAATTTAATAGGATCTCTATGGATGAGATAGATAGAGCAACAGCCCATTTTATTCTCTTGGCCATTTACCATGGAATTGTTTTTGGTGTTTGCACAGAGAGAGATAGTGGTTCAAATTCTGACTACATGTACCATGCTGCATACAAATCAAACCGGGCAAACGCTCGGCCTGGATCAATCACAGGAGCCGTCATGGAGTAAACGCTGAATAAATGCTTAACACGGTCAATCAATCAACTGCTAATCACCACTTATCCCTGCCCCCCTGAATCCTAAGCCAATCAAACAAATGTCTGTCATTCATAGCAAATCAAACTCAAACAAAAGCCATCCATCAGAAAGTATCAGAGAGAGAGATGAAATAAAAGGTACAGGTACCCTTCACACACCCCATCAACAGGAGATTAGTCTTTAGAACACAACAGGTATTCTAGGATAATATAGGATGGCACAGCAGATTGAATATGCTTTTGTAGTGAAGTCTTACAATCTGCTGGGCATAACTAGCATACTGCTGCAGACCTCATCAATGCTGACTAGGTGACATTGGATGGATGACATTCATCTACCCTACCTTTCTCCCTCTCTTTTCATCAGGTTGATGAATGAGACAAGCGACGGCCCCTGAAGCAGTTCAGATTTTCCAATGCCAAGCCAGTGACCCAACGTGGATCCTAATAGGATACTTTAAGCCCAGCATGGTTTAATATTATCTCCCTTATCTAATCTATTCTGAGGGCATTTCCTACAATTTAAAGTGATCCATTCATGCCTTGTTTGAGTTCTAGGGGATATTAGCAGCAGAGATTAGATGAATCCCTGTCCTGAGGACAGGACAGTGCATAGGGATCACTGCCGTTACTACGCTTTCCAACCAAGGAGCATGAATTGAGGAGCAAACTGAAGTCGACAGGATATTCATCAACACTTGGAGGACAATGAAATTAAATAAAAAGGCTTCTTTATTTTTAAAAGTAGAACCAACACATGTTGGCTTCTGGCCTTCTTAAGGGTTTTAGGACAGGACAGGCAGGAGGAATGGTGAAACATGCTTTAGATGTATGGGTGCATCTTGCAGTAGAATGGCTGTGCCACTGGATGGCTCAGTAGAGCTGAAGGTTCAGTCTGGAACAGGAGTTTTTTTGCACATTAATTGGGGAGGATGGGCTCATAGTAATGGCTGGAACGGAATAAATTGAATGGTATCAAATACATCAACAACATGGTTTCTATGTGGTTGATACCATTCCATTCCAGCCATTATTATGAGCCGCCCTCCCCTCAGCAGCCTCCTGTGGTCTGTAGAGAAGAGTGATAGGTTCCCTCAGGATCTCCTCTTTGTCTCTACATGGCTGAAGATACAGTATGAGGAACTACAGCTGAGGAGATGAGGAACTACCTATAGAACGACTACCTGTTTTATAAGATAGGTAATGTGAAAAATGCAACATTTTGCGTAACAATCCAAAAACCAGAACCAACTGTTAAACTCTCTCGCAAGATGTGTTTATAGTTGTGTTTATACAAACAAGTAGTCCCACCTCATTGTTACAGTATGACATTCTGCACAACTTGAAAGCTGTTGTAAGACAACAGGAAACGGCCATTCACGTTCTGCTTGTGTTTGACTGTTAGCAATAACAAATATCAGGCTGTCACTCAGGAGTCGCTCTCTGCTCCTCTTTCGACAGACTGAGGGGAAATCTCTGTTTTGGTGATAACGGTACACAGTGGAAAACACTCCTGCACAAAAACAATGTCACAACCAGGCAGCCAGCATAACAATAATAATAATAATAATAATAATAATAATAATAATAATAATACAGATCATGGTATCAAACCAACCATAATAATATAAAACATTTATTTTTATCTTATCAAATAAATGTCAGTAGCATAATTAGGAAGTTATATCTAAAGCCTACTGAATCTAGGGGTTTGTCAAGGGAATCATACTGTCTTGCATGACACCTTTATCTTTCGGCGTGGACCTATAGGCTATGTGTGTGGTTGTGTGTGTGTGTGTGTGTGCGTGTGCGTGTGTATGTGTGCGTGCGTGCGTGCGTGCGTGAGTGAGTGTGTGTCAATATGCACTCTCATGTCTGACTGCTATATACACGGAACAAAAATGTAAACACAACATACTATATTGTACAATGTTACAATAACACACACTTTTTGGGGGGTTTCCTCTTAGAATGTACAACTTTTATAAATTGCTTATATGCAAATAAAAAGTAGAAGGAAAATAAATTTTTAGGTACACATTTAATATATGATAGTCAGCTATGCATACAAAAAGGACAATGTCACCTTTACCCTCTTTATGTTGGGATAGGGAGAGGAAAAGAAAAACCTAAAGATAATGAGACCCCCCCAACTCCTTCCCTCCTAGGGTTGTACTACTCCCTCCCTGCCTATCTCCGTAGCTCCCTTGTGTCCCAGGGTTGTACTACCCCATCTCCCTCCCTCTCTTCCTACCTACCTCCCTCCCTACCTGCCTCCCTTCCTCCCAGGGATGTACTACTCCAGGGTTGTTCTAGCTCATGGCTAAACTGAAGGTTGAAATGTCCTTTGTTACATTTTCAGGGCCTTCTTCCTCTCAAGGATTTCTCTTGATACTAAAAGCTAATGTCCATTTTGAAAAATGAACAAATAAATGCATACAGTCAAAGAAAACTAATAGAAAACCATGTCCAGCCTGAACACTCAAGTATGTACAGTGTACAGTGCATTCGGAAAGTATTCAGACCCCTTGACTTTTTCCACATTTTGTTACGTTACAGCCTTATTCTAACATTTTCCTCATCAATCTATAATCATAATGACAAAATGAAAACATGTTTTAAGAATTGTTTGCAAAAAATAAAATATTTACATAAGTATTCAGACTCTTTGCTATGACTTTAAATTGAGCTCAGGTGCATCCTGTTTCCATAGATCATCCTTGAGATGTTTCTACAACTTAATTGGAGTCCACCTGTGGTAAATTCAATTGATTAGACATGATTTGGAAAGGCACACAACTGCCAATATAATATCCCACAGTTGACAGTCCATGTCAGAGTAAAAACCAAGCCATGAAGTCGAAGGAATTGTCCGTAAAGCTCAGAAACAGGATTGTGTCGAGACACAGATCTGGGGAAGGGTACCAAAACATTACTGCAGCATTGACGGTCCCCAAGAACACAGTGACCTCCATCATTCTTAAATGGAAGAAGTTTGGAACCACCAAGACTCTTCCTAGAGCTGGCGGCCCGGCCAAAGTGAGCAATCGGGGGAAAAGGGCATTTGACAGAGCTCCAGAGTTCCTCTGTGGAGATGCGAAAACCTTCTAGAAGGACAACCATCTCTGCAGCCCTCCACCAATCAGGCCTTTACGGTAGAGTGGCTAGACGAAGCCCCTCCTCAGTAAAAAGCACATGACAGCCCGCTTGAGTTTACCAAAAGGCACCTAAAGGACTCTCAGACCATGAGAAACAAGATTCTCTGGTCTGATGAAACCAAGATTGTACTCTTTGGTCTGAATACCAAGCGACATGTCTGGAGGAAACCTGGCACCATCCCAACGGTGAAGCATGGCGGTGGCAGCATCATGCTATGGAGTTGTTTTTCAGCGGCAGGGACTGGGAGATTAGTCAAGATCGAGGGAAAGATTAATGGAGAAATGTACAGAGAGATCCTTGATGAAAACCTGCTCCAGAGCGCTCAGGACTTCAGACTGGGGTGAAGGTTCACCTTCCAACAGGACAACGACCCTAAGCACACAGCCAAGACAACGCAGGAGTGGCTTCGGGACAAGTCTCTGAATGTCTTGAGTAGCCCAGCCAGAGCCCGATCGAACATCTCTGGAGACCCCTGAAAATAGCGGATCTGAGAGGATCTGCAGAGAACATTTGGATAAACTTGTCACGTCTGCTCCCGCTCTTCCCTCCTCTTTACACTGCATCACGCACTCCTGCATCACGTACTCCTGCCATCCATCACGCACACCTGCCTTCCCTCGTCACACGCATCAACATTATTGGACTCACCTGGACTCACTTATCTCCTGTTTATTTCCCTCCTATATTTGACAGTTCCCTGCTCTGTTCCCCACTGCTGCATTAATTGTTTTTTGTCAGTATTACTTTTGCTGATGCTGTTCGTGTCTGGTGACATGTCCGTTATTATTAAATGTTTTACTCCCCATACCTGCTTCGTCTCTCCAGCGTCATCCATGTGACAAAACTCCCCAAATACAGGTGTGCCAAGCTTGTAGCGTCATACCCAAGAAGACTTGAGGCTGTAATCGCTGCCAAAGGTGCCTCAACAAAGTACTGAGTGAAAGGTAATATTTCAGTTTTAAATTTTTTGTAAATTTGCAAGAATTTCTAAAAACCTGTTTTTGCTTTGTCATTATGGGGTATTGCATGTAGATTGATTAGGAAAAAAGCAATTGAATCCATTTTCGAATAAGGCTGTAACGTAACAAAATGTGGAAAAAGTCAAGGGGTCCGAATACTTTCCGAATGCACTGTACAGTAATGTCAGCATGGCTTTTCACCATGCCTTCTATACAGTATTCCTTATTCTTCCCTGAGGCCCACACCTTCTATAGGGTGCAGTATAGTATTTTGAACCACGTGACTGATCTGAACAGTGTTGTTGTGTTTTATTTCTTCATATGGACAAAGGCTCTATGTATTAGTGTTCTCGCCCTATGTATTATTGTCCCCCAATGTCCTGAGTACCATTATCCATTTACATGCTCGGGGAGGCTGTGTATGGAAAGATGCATGCGGTTATAAAGATGTGACAAAAAACAAATTAGAGGAATAAAATCTCCATTAACAGGGGGACAAGCTCCATTTCTCAGAGTGCAGATGGCGGTCAGTGGGACTATCTAATGTGATCCACTACTCGGAGCTGAGTGTGTGTGTGTGTGTGTGTGGGTGGGAGTGTGTGTGTGAGCGTGTCTCTGTGTGTGTGTACACATGCATGTGAATGGTGGTTCCTCCCCCACTTCTATAGCTGCGTAAACCTGACGCACAAAAATATCTAAGAATCTCACTCTATCCATGGAATTCACTACAGTGCCAACCACAGCATTTAGAGCCTGAACAATCGGTTGATGCTTGGCTGGAGGGTGGGCGATTGTGTTAAAACAGTCTTGACGATCCAACTTTGAATCAAACTGTGTCTATGGAACTCCACACACACTGTACTGTACTATTCACACAGGGCCTAAGGGTCAGCCAAAGGCTTAGTTTGTACTCTGAGTCTCATGAGTGAAATGTTTTCCTGCATGTAGCTGTCAGTGCCCAGGGCCAGGGCAACATAATGATGGAAGTTAAGAGTTATTCCTGTGCCAAGGGGTTTCGATGCAGCTAGTCTACACAACATCATACATCCTTGAATGCACATAATTTCTGTGCTAAAGTGTGTAATTTACAGTAAAAACTCACTAACCAACATTCATACCATTATAATGCATTGATGTAAGCCACATCTAGCTAAACTCTTGATATGCCACCCACCGACCACAAAAACACAATTAATTGTAACAGATCTGTCAATGTGTGTTTTACACAGAGACCGTACACTATATAGAGACTATTATTTATTTTTATATATTTTTGGGGTACTTTTTTACCCCTTCTCCCCAATTGGTAGTTAGTCTTGTCTTGAATGCGATGCAATGCCTTAGACAGCAGCGCCACTCGGGAGGCCCCATATAGACCGGTTTAACAACATCCCTTGAACTCTTGTCCTCATCAATGCAACAAATTCCCAGCAGCATCTAACAGTACCCTGAATCAAACCTAAAACCTATGGTGAACCTCTGTCTCGCAGGCAAACAAATAAACATACACACACCCACTATGCCTAACTTTCCGGTGCTGAGAATAAAAACAATAAAACTCACTGGTTGGTCATAAATGAAAGACATTACTCTCCAACACACATTACTATTGTAATTTAAGAGGTAATGATCACAGTGGTAAATGTGTGTTGGAGAATATTTCATCATTGCCCCTCTATTTCTATCTCCAACTCAACTCCTGTTTCATTGAGCTCATTATGAAATCACTTTCAGAGCTAATCATAGATGTTACCGAGCTGTAGTTCAGAGCAGACACTGTTGTCTGACCTTGGTATCTTTCTCTCAACTGCTAGTCTGCTCAATATCTAAAGCATTATACCCCAGGTGATCTCATTAGATCTCAGGCCTAATTCTTCAGTGATGGAGTTAATTCCATACCAGGTATTGCTATATATAACACCTCCCCATTACTATCCCCCACCAAGGCTATTTCTAGCCTGCCGAGCGACACACATAAGTAAATGTTATCTGTTGTCCGAATGGCTTTCATCCTTACCCTCCATATGCTCCGAAAGTGAAGCTCCTCTTTCTCTGTGACATCCTACTTGCTTGGGCTGCTGATGCTTTCTGGGGAGAATGTCCACATCAGTGGAGTTCACAGCAAGTGAGCAATGGGAGCACTCATACCTCTCCCCTCCCTCCTTCCCTCGCTCTCCCTCCCTCCCTCCTTACCTCCTCTCTGTTATACTCTTTAAACTCTCTAGGCTGACAGAGGCTGTGTGTTTTACAAGACTACATTTCTGTCAATAAGCATCACTGCCTGCCACCTCCCTCTCTCCTTTCTTCCTTTCACCCTCACTTTTCTCCTCCGTTCCCTCAGTAAGTCATATCTCCCTCAGACTAAGAGAAAGGTGTGTCCAACCATTCCGTTGCCCTGGTAACGAGCAGGTGCCCCTCTCTCCCTCACTTAGACTAAATTCATTTCTATGCACTCACATGTCCTCAATTCCCATCCTCATCCTAAAAAGAGGTAACTTCTTGTTTCATCTTAAAACCTCAGTCATATTATTACTAGAATAGAATATGCAATATGTTCAATAGAATATGCCCTTTACTCAAGTAGTCTTAATATTGTACAAGGGAAAACATGTGCATTCATTAGTAGCAGCAGCCAGATTCAAGGCTCTGACAGGTTGAATAGTGGAAGAAAATGACTTGCACTGAACTTGTGGTAATCAGCTCAACCCTACTGGAAATTGGAATCCCATTATTTTTTCCTACCCTACAGTCAAGTTAGACAAGTCTACATAAAAAATAACCCAGCAAACTAAAAGGTTAAGGAGGTCAAACCCAAACAAATAGCATTGCATCTCACATAGAAATGTGGATTGTACAGAAAGCTGGCTAAGGGTGTGGTGCAGGTGGAGTATCTGCTGACAAGAGTGGGTCCTAAGCCTGTCCTAAGGTCAACCAAGGATAAAGGGATGGATCACCCTACAGATTCCTCTTCTCCCTTCCTCTGCTCTGCCCTCTATATAAGTAGATTCCCCTCTAGCCTGCCTGCTGTCCTGTGGTCAGAGCGTCTTTTCCAGGAGTGTCCTGTCCAGGTGTACAGAGCAGCCTCTCCTACTCTCTTCCCCTTCCATCAGCTGTGGTGTTGGGGTGCCCTGGTGCCCATTGAACCTCCTCTTATTCAATTAGGCCAGAATGGACAGTGGCCAGATGTTGGCTCTTAATCAAATCACAAACACGCACAGCATAGGACTGTTTTGCCCGCACCTGTCTGCTCCCCTCCATTCCCATCCGCTCGCCTGCCTGACCCTTGTTTGCTCTCGCCATTGAGTGGAGATTGGTCAGACAACCTCCACAGCAGATATGTCTGTAGGACGTGCCTTCGCATCTGTTGGGCCACAGAAGAATGGGATGTCGACTCCACTTTCATACTTCAGTAATCTCTATATAAAGTGGGCTGAGGTCATAAATGAAGAAAACCCAGGCTCTGTGTGGGATTAAAGTTAGCCATGTTAGAACCTCTTTCATTTGGCAACTGGTTATCCAGCGTAATGGTTTATGGATCATATTTTCAAGATGAATGATAAAGATCCCATGATGTTCCTCTGGGGGAGTATGTTTCATGTCTAGTCTTGAACAAGCAATGAGCGATACTGTATACTGAGTCAAACCAGGTGAAATCTTAAGGACAAGCCTGCACTTTGTTCCAGCTAACCAACTACAGTATGCTGTCTGGGCACTGTGTGTGATAGCCATAGCAACTGAAATGTAATTTCTCTAACAGAATGAAAGCAGGATCCTCTGGATCTGTACTGCAGTCTCCTAACTCCTCGTCAATGTTACAAGGTAATGCACTTTGAAGAGTTCTTTTGACTATTGCTTTTCTCCTCCAGAGATGACCAATGCCCCTCTCCAAAAACAATTACCCAGAGTAATGTGTGTGGGGCAGGTGAAGGGTACGTTAGCATAATTAGTCTGTCCACCAGTCTCAAAATGCCACGGTGCTGCTTGTGCTCCTATTAAAGTGGGTCAGACGCAACTTTGAGACGGTCTCAGACGGCAACAAGGGCAGCACAGTAATGAGCGACTGCCCTCAGAGATGGGGTTGAGTACACCCTGAGACGCCTCTGTTTTTTCACAGTTTTTTTTTTGTAAGGGTTGGTAGGCCTATATAATAACATGTTTCTCTACCATCTGACAGAGGTGACTTACAGAACCATAAACTATAAAAAATAAAGAGTCACACACGCCATATATAAACTCCCAGTAATTTATTGGGTAAATCACCAACCCTTCAGCATCATCGTACCCTCTTCAGGGTGATGTCACCCTACTTGAACCAGGTTATGTGCGACTCTATTTTTATAGTTTATTCGCCGTTAGTCAGCACCTCCACGCAAAATCCTTTTTCTGGGTGTGTGCCAGCTCATGTTTGTTTGTTTTACTTACAGAACCATAACATCACATAGAAATATTACTGTATAGACAATCACTAAGAATTTCTCTCAGCACTATTTCTTCAAATGAAAAAGTATGCCTCGTCTAATAGAGGTCCGCAGGGCCAACAACCCATTACATGAATGTCATGTCAACTTTGTGTTCTCCACCCTCTCCACCACTGATTGACATATCACAGTTCCACACTGTTGTTTTGTGGCCCAGTATACCTTGTGCCGCACACCATCCCATCCCACCTGATAAATCAGTCAGAAGCCTTCAGCACCAATTAAATGAGGAAAAATTGGAAGAGGAAGAGACATAGAGACACAGACAAGGAGATAGCATGAGTGTGAGAGCACCTTTCCTTGGAAGAAAAAGAGATGAATCAATTTGGGTTGGGTCAAAAATACTGTTAACCAACCATGTGTATTGTATGGTATATTGCACTTTTTTTCTATTTGGTCTAAATCAGAATTCAAACAATGTGTACCCTGTACTATTATAGTCCTTTACTTTAAGTGTCACGGTCGTCGTGGTAATCATACTCGGACCAAGGTGCAGCGTAGGTAGAGTTCCACATGTTTATTAATTGAAACTCACAAAAACAATAAACAGCAACGAAACGTGACGATCTGTAGAGCTCACAGGCATCAACACAAAAACAAGATCCCACAAAAACCAGTGGGGAAATTGGCTGCCTAAATATGATCCCCAATCAGAGACAACGATAAACAACTGCCTCTGACTGGGAACCATACCAGGCCAACATAGAAATAAATGCACTAGATCACCCACCATAGTCACACCCCAACCTAACCAAAATAGAGAATAAAAAGACTCTCTATGGTCAGGGCGTGGCATTAAGTTTAATACTACTACTAAATCACAATGAATTGAAAAGCAATAACAGTCAAGGAGAAGCGGACTAATGCAGTCCTCTTAGAGCACACCCCCTGTGTCACGATCGTCCTCCTCTTCGTCTGAAGAGGAGAGGCGAGAAGGATCAGAGGACCAATATGCGGCGTGGTAAGTGTCCATGGTGAATCTTTAATAAAGAAAGACCGAACACTATACAAACGAGTAACAAAAACAATAAACCAAATTCGACCGTGAAGCTACAAAATGAGACCTGTGCTGAAACAAGCCATCAACATAGACAATCACCCACAAACAAACAGTGCAACCCAGGCTACCTAAGTATGATTCTCAATCAGAGACAACTAATGACACCTGCCTCTGATTGAGAACCATACTAGGCCGAAAACATAGAAATGCCCCAAAACATAGAAAAACAAACATAGACTGCCCACCCAACTCACGCCCTGACCATACTAAATAAATACAATACAAAGGAAATAAAGGTCAGAACGTGACAGTACCCCCCCCCCCAAAGGTGCGGACTCCGGCCGCAAAACCTTGACCTATAGGGGAGGGTCTGGGTGGGCGTCTGTCCGCGGTGGCGGCTCTGGCGCGGGACGCGGACCCCACCTCATCATTGTCTTAGTCCGCCTTATTGTCCGCCTCCGTGGCTTTCTCAGCATGACCACCCCTCTCAATGACCCCACTGGACAGAGGGACAGCTGCTCGGGACAGAGGGACAGCTGCTCGGGACAGAGAGACAGCTGCTCGGGACAGAGAGACAGCTGCTCGGGACAGAGAGACAGCTGCTCGGGACAGAGAGACAGCTGCTCGGGACAGAGAGACAGCTGCTCGGGACAGAGAGACAGCTGCTCGGGACAGAGAGACAGCTGCTCGGGACAGAGAGACAGCTGCTCGGGACAGAGAAACAGCTGCTCTGGGCAGAGGGGCTCCGGCAGAGGCGCCGGACAGGCGGGAGGCTCCGGCAGAGGCGCCGGACAGGCGGGAGGCTCCGGCAGAGGCGCCGGACAGGCGGGAGGCTCCGGCAGCGGCGCCGGACAGGCGGGAGGCTCCGGCAGCGGCGCCGGACGGGCGGGAGGCTCCGGCAGCGGCGCCGGACGGGCGGGAGACTCCGGCAGCGGCGCCGGACGGGCGGGAGACTCCGGCAGCGGCGCCGGACGGGCGGGAGACTCCGGCAGCGGCGCCGGACGGGCGGGAGACTCCGGCAGCGGCGCCGGACGGGCGGGAGACTCCGGCAGCGGCGCCGGACGGGCGGGAGACTCCGGCAGCGGCGCCGGACGGGCGGGAGACTCCGGCAGCGGCGCCGGACGGGCGGGAGACTCCGGCAGCGGCGCCGGACGGGCGGGAGACTCCGGCAGCGGCGCCGGACGGGCGGGAGACTCCGGCAGCGGCGCCGGACGGGCGGGAGACTCCGGCAGCGGCGCCGGACGGGCGGGAGACTCCGGCAGCGGCGCCGGACGGGCGGGAGACTCCGGCAGCGGCGCCGGACGGGCGGGAGACTCCGGCAGCGGCGCCGGACGGGCGGGAGACTCCGGCAGCGGCGCCGGACGGGCGGGAGACTCCGGCAGCGGCGCCGGACGGGCGGGAGACTCCGGCAGCGGCGCCGGACGGGCGGGAGACTCCGGCAGCGGCGCCGGACGGGCGGGAGACTCCGGCAGCGGCGCCGGACGGGCGGGAGACTCCGGCAGCGGCGCCGGACGGGCGGGAGACTCCGGCAGCGGCGCCGGACAGGCGGGAGACTCCGGCAGCGGCGCCGGACAGGCGGGAGACTCCGGCAGCGGCGCCGGACAGGCGGGAGACTCCGGCAGCGGCGCCGGACAGGCGGGAGACTCCGGCAGCGGCGCCGGACAGGCGGGAGACTCCGGCAGCGGCGCCGGACAGGCGGGAGACTCCGGCAGCGGCGCCGGACAGGCGGGAGACTCCGGCAGCGGCGCCGGACAGGCGGGAGACTCCGGCAGCGGCGCCGGACAGGCGGGAGACTCCGGCAGCGGCGCCGGACAGGCGGGAGACTCCGGCAGCGGCGCCGGACAGGCGGGAGACTCCGGCAGCGGCGCCGGACAGGCGGGAGACTCCGGCAGCGGCGCCGGACAGGCGGGAGACTCCGGCAGCGGCGCCGGACAGGCGGGAGACTCCGGCAGCGGCGCCGGACAGGCGGGAGACTCCGGCAGCGGCGCCGGACAGGCGGGAGACTCCGGCAGCGGCGCCGGACAGGCGGGAGACTCCGGCAGCGGCGCCGGACAGGCGGGAGACTCCGGCAGCGGCGCCGGACAGGCGGGAGACTCCGGCAGCGGCGCCGGACAGGCGGGAGACTCCGGCAGCGGCGCCGGACAGGCGGGAGACTCCGGCAGCGGCGCCGGACAGGCGGGAGACTCCGGCAGCGGCGCCGGACAGGCGGGAGACTCCGGCAGCGGCGCCGGACAGGCGGGAGACTCCGGCAGCGGCGCCGGACAGGCGGGAGACTCCGGCAGCGGCGCCGGACAGGCGGGAGACTCCGGCAGCGGCGCCGGACAGGCGGGAGACTCCGGCAGCGGCGCCGGACAGACAGGACCACCTGCAGGGAGGAGACAGAGAGACAGCCTGGTGCGTGGGGCTGCCACAGGAACCACCAGGCTGGGGAGACCTTCAGGAGGCTTGGGGTTAGGAGGAGGCACCTGAAGGACCGGGCTGTGGGGGAGCACTGGAGCTCTGGTGCGCAACCTGGGCACCACTTCCCCAGGCTGGATAACCACTCTAGCCCGGACCCTCCAGAGTGCAGGCACAGGTTGAACCGGGCTGTGGGTAAGCACGGGAGATCTAGTGCTTACTACACGCACCTCTCCCTTAGGCTCCACTCCCACATTCGCCCGGCACGAGCGGAGCGCAGGCAGAGGACGCACTGCACCCTCCCAGCGCCCCGGAGACACAGCACGCAGAGCCGGCGCAGGATACCCTGGACCAAAACTGCGTACTGGCGACCAGACCCGCTGAGCAGGCACCATACGCCCTGGCTCGATGCCCGCACTCGCATGACACTCTCGGGGGGCTGTCCTATAGCGCACCGGGCTATGGACACGTACTGGCGACACCGTGCGCTTAACCGCATAACACGGTGCCTGCCCAGTATCACGCTGCTTATAATAAGCACGAGGAGTGAGCGCAGGTCTGCTACCTGGCTTAGCTCCACCCCTCGTGTGCCCCCCCCAAAAATTTTTTTGGGGCTGTCTCTCGTACCTGTCGCACTGCCGTGCTGCCTCCTCATATCGCCGCCGCTCAGCTTTCGCTGCCTCCAGCTCTGCTTTGGGGCGGCGATATTCCCCAGCCTGTGCCCAGGGTCCCTCTCCGTTCAGTATCTCCTCCCATGTCCAGGAGTCCTGTGATACCGGCCGCTGTTGTTGTTGCTGCTGCTGCTGCTGTCGTCGCTGTTTTCTACCACGCCGCTTGGTCCTTGGTTGGTGGGTGATTCTGTCACGATCGTCCTCCTCTTCGTCTGAAGAGGAGAGGCGAGAAGGATCAGAGGACCAATATGCGGCGTGGTAAGTGTCCATGGTGAATCTTTAATAAAGAAAGACTGAACACTATACAAACGAGTAACAAAAACAATAAACCAAATTCGACCGTGAAGCTACAAAATGAGACCTGTGCTGAAACAAGCCATCAACATAGACAATCACCCACAAACAAACAGTGCAACCCAGGCTACCTAAGTATGATTCTCAATCAGAGACAACTAATGACACCTGCCTCTGATTGAGAACCATACTAGGCCGAAAACATAGAAATGCCCCAAAACATAGAAAAACAAACATAGACTGCCCACCCAACTCACGCCCTGACCATACTAAATAAATACAATACAAAGGAAATAAAGGTCAGAACGTGACACCCTGATCAGAAGAGGAACTACTTTCCATTTCAGTTGTGCAATGGAGTGGATCGTATCAGGGGCTATTTGCAAAGCTGTGTGAGCCAGATAAGTTTGAATTTCATGCATGGTGTGATGCGTTATTTGCAAACTACAGTTCTTTGTTTGAGTATGAGCAAAAGGATCTTTCGAGAAATTCCAAGACCGCAATCAATTTCTTTAGGAGGATTTGCAGATGCTACAGTATCAGAGGCCCCTATACACCCAGAATTGATCAACAGAAGGGAATTAGAATAACAAGGAGAGGAAAGACCTCTCCAAAAACTTTTCCCATTCATTATCTGACCAAGCCAGAGATTAAAATGATATTAAAATAATATATTTTTTATTCCAGCCAGGACCTGTACACTCATTAGAGGAGTATTATAATTATGGAAGGATGCAGTGAAAGCCAGTGTTCCATAAATTAATGAAACAAATGAGATTCTGCCTGCCTCAAATTGCAAAACACAGATAAATATACAGACATTTTATAACCCAGTCATCAAACAGACTGCTTTTTTAATAAGGCTATTATTGTCCAGCCTCGCCTAGTCCACTGAATGTCGTGACTTCCACAAATGTCTTCTCTGGGACTGCTAGAGAAAAGTATGTATGCATATTACAACATAAATCATTGGGTTGGTGAGAACAGAGAGAGAGGTGGAGCGAGAGAGCGAAAGAAAGAATGAGCGAAAGCGAAAGTGAGAGAGGGGAGATGAAAAGAGAGAGAAAGAGATAAAAAAAGGGTTGGTACTGTATGTAATTAGATGGTAGAGGGATTTAAAAAATGAGGTTACTGCTGGATAGAGAAGGACATTCTTGACTTTGACGTGTGAGGAGAAAAAAGGGATGAGGAAGGGGTTCAGGCTCAGTGTATGAGAGAGTTGAATATCACATGAGCGGCAGGTAGCCTAGCGGTTAAGAGCGTTGGGCCAGTAACCCGAAAGGTCGCTAGTTTGAATCCCTGAACCGAATAGGTGAACAATCTGTCAATGTGCCCCTGAGCAAGGTACTTAATCCTAATTGCTACAGGTACTTAACCCTAATTGCTACAGGGTCACCGTTAATGGCTAGCCGTGGCCACACTCTCCAAGCGTGTTTCAGGGGGAGTGGGATATGCAAAAAAAAACTAATTTCCAATTCACACACTTGTACATGTGTGAAATAGGACAAATGTAAGTGCCCACCTAATTATTGTTACATAGGCACAATTCAAGCCTGGAAAATGTGGTTGGAAATAAGGATCCATTCACCTTTATTCTCCCCACCTACATTGATCAGATTTACAACTGTGAGGAGGGAGGCAGAGGAGAGGAGATAAAGAAGATATATGAAGACACAAATCCTGTGGAACTGGAAGTATGGCAACACTGCTGAGAGACATGGAGAAAATCCCTGCCTGCCTGTGTGTCTCAACTGGACCAACCCACATACTGTACACACTACAGGACAACACATCTACACCATATGCAACACATTTTCAGAGGGGAATACTGAGAGGCAGAGGCCTCTAGGAGAAACAAAAGAGAGGTGGAGAAGGAGGGATAGAATAGACCAAAGCTGAACTATCTTTCAGCTCAACTAGAAGGAGAGCACCCACAGACCAAAGGCATGGGTTAATGACTC
The DNA here is from genome assembly GCF_013265735.2 of Oncorhynchus mykiss. Classification (NCBI taxonomy): domain Eukaryota; kingdom Metazoa; phylum Chordata; class Actinopteri; order Salmoniformes; family Salmonidae; genus Oncorhynchus; species Oncorhynchus mykiss. The sequence continues at coordinate 69,074,878 of NC_048581.1, forward strand.
TGCAGACACATACCGGGAGGGACACAGATTTGAGACCTACTTTGATTTATCCAGAGGAGAGGGACAGACACAGAGAGGGACAGACAGAGTGGGGATGTCTCATCACACTGCTTTATTAAAATAACACAGGCCTGCCTACTAGCTCTCACCACCATTAATAAATAAAATATATTTTTACAACCTTGAGTTGGTCATAGCTACTGTAACAGCATCATATACATTTTTAAAATAATAATGAAAAAGCAATCAACAACAGAACTTCCACAAAATCCCAACTGAATCCCTGGATACTAGCAATAGTGGCAATCAGACCACATGGAAAAGGAGAGGTTGAAAATACTACTGCTTCAAAAGGACTGATCTCACTGGGAGCTTTTGGAAGAATGCCAGGTGCGGTTTCCCGGCAACAAGCCACTCTGGGGTTTACTCAACAATGGGCTCTATTGTTTCTTCAGCTGGAGTGTTTCAGCACCATGGACAGCAGCACGAGCTTGGAAAAGGGCCAGAGTAGAGTAAAGGAAACATACAGTACACATACACTCTTTAATTCACAAACACAAGCAATTTCAAATAAGCACACATTAGTGGGAGGAAATATCTATGAGTATTTTCCAGATCATGAACCTGATGCTTTTCAATGCCAGCTGTATTGCTGAGGGTATGGACAGTACTGTAAAGGAATGGCCCCTGTGTGCAGTGTGATCCCTGTACCCCCCCCCTGAGGGAGATCATAGCCAGATAACCACTAACACACATCCGTAAAACATGGGCAATGACTGCATTAAGCCTGATCTGAAAACATGCAACATTTATTTAACTAGGCAAGTCAGTTAAGAACAAATTCTTATTTACAATGACAGTCTAAGAACAGTGAGTTAACTGCCTTGTTCAGGGGAAGAAGGACAGATTTTTACCTTGACAGCTCGGGGATTCGATCTAACAACCTTTCAGTTAATGGTCCAACGCTCTAACCACTAGGCTACCTGCCGCCCCTCCGTTACTCTGACTGCAGTCTTCTTTTCAGTATACAGTACGGTATGAACAAACATCCCTGATAGTATCATGAACCACTGCGTTTCAGACCACATTCTCTGAATATTCAACAAGTGAGTCCTGGCGATGAGAGAGAGATCATCAAATGCAAAGACGAGTTGGCATAAAATGTCAGAAAAACATGCACCATCCATATGAAATGTAATACAGCACAATTCCATTTCGGGCCCAGAAAGCTGACTTCATAAAATTTTTTCTTTGTGCTTATTTCCAAAAAATAATCACACACACTCCATTACTCTGACAGAAGTTTTCCTTTCACTATACGGTACGGTACATACAGTGGCTTGCAAAAGTATTCACCCCTTGGCATTTTTCCTATTTTGTTGACTGACAACCTGGATTTAAAATGTATTTTTGGGGGGTTTGTATCATTTGATTTACACAACATGCCTATCACTTTGAAGATGCAAAATAGGTTTTATTTTGAAACAAACAAGAAATAAGACAAAAAAATGGAAAAACTTGAGCTTGCATAACAGCTGAAAGTCTCTTGGGGTATGTCTTTATTGTCACGGCCATTGAAAGAAGTGGACCAAGGTGCAGCGTGGTGAGCATACATTTTCCTTTTATTTTAAAAATGACGCCAACAAAACAACAAACGAGAAAACAACCGTGAAGCTTACAGGACAAAATGCCACAAACAAAGCTAACTACCCACCACGAAAGGAGGGAAAAAGGGCTACCTAAGTATGGGTCCCAATCAGAGACAACGAAAGACAGCTGTCCCTGTTTGAGAACCATACCCAGCCAAAACATAGAATGCCCACCCCAAATCACACCCTGACCTAACCAAATAGAGACATAAAAAGGCTCTCTAAGGTCAGGGCGTGACATCTATAAGCTTGGCACATGTAGCCACTTGGATTTTTGCCCATCCTTCAAGGCAAAACTGCTCCAGCTCCTTCAAGTTGGAAGGGTTCCGCTGGTGTACAGCAAAAGCCATACCACAGATTCTCAATTGGATTGAGGTCTGGGCTTTGACTAGGCAATTCATACACATTTAAATGTTTCCCCTTAAACCACTCAAGTGTTGCTTTAGCAGTATGCTTAGGGTCATTGTCCTGCTGGAAGGTGAACCTCTGTCTTAGTCTCAAATCTCTGGAAGACTGAAACAGGTTTCCCTCAAGAATTTCCCTGTATTTAGCGTCATCCATCATTCCTTCAATCCTGACCAGTTTCCCAGTCCCTGCCGATGAAAAACATCCCCACAGCAAGATGCTGCCACCACCATGCTTCACTGTGGGAATGGTGTTCTCTGGGTGATGTGAGGTGTTGGGTTTGCGCCAGACATAGCGTTTTCCTTGATGGCCAAAAAGCTCAATTTTGGTCTCATCTGACCAGAGAACCTTCTTCCATATGTTTGGAGAGTCTCCCACATGCCTTTTTGTGAACACCAAATGTGTTTGCTTATTTTTTTCTTTAAGCAATGGCTTTTGTTCTGGCCACTCTTCCGTATAGCCCAGCTCTGTGGAGTGCACGGCTTAAAGTGGTGCTATAGACAGATACTCCAATCTCCGCTATGGAGGTTTGCTGCTCCTTCGGGGTTATCTTTGGTCTCTTTGTTGCCTCTCTGATTATAGCTCTCCTTGCCTGGTCCGTGAGTTTTGGTGGGCGGCCTCTCTTGGCAGGTTTGTTGTGGTGCCATATTCTTACCGTTGTTAATGATGGATTTAATGGTGCTCTGTGGAATGTTCAAAGTTTCGGATATTTTTTTATAACCCAATCCTGATCTACACTTCTCCCTGACCTGTTTGGAGAGCTCCTTGGTCTTCATGGTGCCGCTTGCTTGGTGTTGCAGACTCTGGGGGCTTTCAGAACAGGTGTATATATACTGAGATCATGTGAGGGATCATGTGACACTTAGATTGCACACAGGTGGACTTTATTTAACTAATTATGTGACTTCTGAAGGTAATTGGTTGCACCAGATCTTATTTAGGGGCTTCATAGCAAAGGGGGTGAATACATATGCAAGCACCACTTTTCCGGTTTTTATTTTTTATAATTTTTTTAAATAAGTATTTTTTTTTCTCATTTCACTTCACCAATTTAGACTATTTTGTGTACGTCCATTACATGAAATCAAAATACAAATACAGGTTGTAATTCAACAAAATAGGAAAAACGCCAAAGGGGATGAATACTTTTGCAGGTCACTGTAGTACTGTATAATCCATTAGGGAATGGGTTGGAGAACAGTGTCTGTGAAAGCTATAAATAGTTTTGGAGAATGAGGGGGCGACTAAAGCAGAGTGACAGAGGTGTGGGTGAACAGCAACATCCCATTTAATCATAATAGTATTCTGCTCAGGGATGGAAAACTGCCTCTCCCCCAGTCCACACCAAACCAAACCCAATCACCATGGGTGTGTTGGGAATGATGGATGACCTGAGGCGCTGGGAGATGCTGAGGGTAAAATACGAGTTTGGATTTGACTTCATGGCATCTAAGCTTGTAGAAATCCAACTCATCCACACAGTGATTTGGCCCCTTGATAATTGAGTGGTATTTCTACCACGGTCTAATGAAAACCAAAAAGCAAAGTGTTATTTGAATGGAGCTTGATGTTTTAATGCAGTGTAAAGTAGTGACTTGAGACTTGAACACTTTTCTAAGACCCATTAAAGCTGTAGTAAATGCTGTTGTTTTTTAAATCACACAGCATTGCTGGTTTTACAACCAGCTGGATACAACAAACTAAACCGTAGCATTGGAAATAATATTCCCTAGACCTTTAGTATGGTAGAAAAGAGCTTCATAATGGTGAATAATCACATTGAATCAATTCATAAGTCCACTGTCTAAAACTGCTTTTTACATGCCTTAAAAAGGAATTGGAATGGAATTGTAATATGTTGCTTTAGAAACTGCATTATTAGCGTTGTCTTGTATGATTGATTTAATAAACCATATTCTGTAGCGATATTTTCTGATGGAAATCCGGCTAGTTGCTATTAGGTCCATAATTTGGAATCTTGGTCCTAGGTTGGTTATACCCAGAGCCATATACAGTACCTTGCGAAAGTATTCGGCCTCCTTGAACTTTGCGACCTTTTGCCACATTTCAGGCTTCAAACATAAAGATATAAAACTGTATTTTTTTGTGAAGAATCAACAACAAGTGGGACACAATCATGAAGTGGATATTTCAAACTTTTTGAACAAATCAAAAACTGAAAAATTGGGCGTGCAAAATTATTCAGCCCCTTTACTTTCAGTGCAGCAAACTCTCTCCAGAAGTTCAGTGAGGATCTCTGAATGATCCAATGTTGACCTAAATGACTAATGATGATAAATACAATCCACCTGTGTGTAATCAAGTCTCCGTATAAATGCACCTGCACTGTGATAGTCTCAGAGGTCCGTTAAAAGCACAGAGAGCATCATGAAGAACAAGGAACACACCAGGCAGGTCCGAGATACTGTTGTGAAGAAGTTTAAAGCCGGATTTGGATACAAAAAGATTTCCCAAGCTTTAAACATCCCAAGGAGCACTGTGCAAGCGATAATATTGAAATGGAAGGAGTATCAGACCACTGCAAATCTACCAAGACCTGGCCGTCCCTCTAAACTTTCAGCTCTTAAAGATATCCATAAAAAGTGTTGTTTAAAGTTTGCCACAAGCCACCTGGGAGACACACCAAACATGTGGAAGAAGGTGCTCTGGTCAGATGAAACCAAAATTGATTTTTTTGGCAACAATGCAAAATGTTATGTTTGGCGTAAAAGCAACACAACTCATCACCCTGAACACACCATCCCCACTGTCAAACATGGTGGTGGCAGCATCATGGGTTGGGCCTGCTTTTCTTCAGCAGGGACAGGGAAGATGGTTAAAATTGATGGGAAGATGGATGGAGACAATTACAGGACCATTCTGGAAGAAAACCTGATGGAGTCTGCAAAAGACTTGAGACTGGGACGGAGATTTGTCTTCCAACAAGACAATGATCCAAAACATAAAGCAAAATCTACAATGGAATGGTTCAAAAATAAACATATCCAGGTGTTAGAATGGCCAAGTCAAAGTCCAGACCTGAATCCAATCGAGAATCTGTGGAAAGAACTGAAAACTGCTGTTCACAAATGCTCTCCATCCAACCTCACTGAGCTCGAGCTGTTTTGCAAGGAGGAATGGGAAAAAATTTCAGTCTCTCGATGTGCAAAACTGATAGAGACATACCCCAAGCGACTTACAGCTGTAATCGCAGCAAAAGGTGGCGCTACAAAGTATTAACTTAAGGGGGCTGAATAATTTTGCAAGCCCAATTTTTCAGTTTTTGATTTGTTAAAAAAGTTTGAAATATCCAATAAATGTCGTTCCACTTCATGATTGTGTCCCACTTGTTGTTGATTCTTCATAAAAAAATACAGTTTTATATCTTTATGTATGAAGCCTGAAATGTGGCAAAAGGTCGCAAAGTTCAAGGGGGCCGAATACTTTCGCAAGGCACCGTACATGGTCAGGGAGTTGGTCAACCATGGTTTGCCAGTGCTGTGATAAGATAGTGTAAAATAATTAATTAGAATAATTTATCTGCACTGAATGTTTTTTGTGTGTTTTTTTTAAATATCTGAAACATACAATATAATTGCAGTGAAGCCGCTCAACAACTACATCATACCAGTCATCCAACAGACTCCCATTCAGAGTGACACACAGAAGCATTCAGGGTCAATGACCTGCTCAAGGGTACGTTGACAGATGTCCCACCAGGCCAAAAAACGTGAACCCGAACCCTCCAAGATCCCCCCACAGTTCCCCAATAGCTGTCCCTCAACAATTTGAGACTCCTCCCACAGTCCCCCCAAGAAGAAAAAAATTAAATAAAAAAATACAATTAATTCCATTCCCCCAAGAACCCCCCCAATGCAACAACCAAGAGAATGAACTGAAGAGAAAAATAAAAAGACAGAAGAAAACATTAAACAACAATGCAAAAAAAATAAAAATAATAATAATACATTTAAAACAAAGGACATCAAGGGCAACTAAAATCATATCAGCAATGCCAACTGTATACAGTTGAAGTCGGAAGATTACATACACTTGTGTTGGAGTCATTAAAACTAGTTTTTCAACCACTACAAAAATGTCTTGTTAACAAACTATAGTTTTGGCAAGTCGGTTAGGACATCTACTTTGTGCATGACACAAGTAATCTTTCCAACAATTGTTTACAGACAGATTATTTCAATTCTAACTAACTGTATCACAATTCCAGTGGGTCAGAAGTTTACATACACTAAGTTGACTGTGCCTTTAAACAGCTTGGAAAATTCCAGAAAATGATGTCATGGCTTTAGAAGCTTCTGATAGGCTAATTGACATCATTTGAGTCAATTGTAGGTGTACCTGTGGATGTATTTCAAGGCCTACCTTCAAACGCAGTGCCTCTTTGCTTGACATCATGGGAAAATCAAAAGAAATCAGCCAAGACCTCAGAAAAAAAAATTGTAGACCTCCACAAGTCTGGTTCATCCTTGGGAGCAATTTCCAAACGCCTGATGGTACCACGTTCATCTGTACAAATAATAGTACGCATGTATAAACACCATGAGACCACGCAGCTGACATACCGCTCAGGAATGAGACAAGCTCTGTATCTTAGAGATGAATGTACTTCAGTGCGAAAAGTGCAAATCAATCCCAGAACAACAGCAAAGGACCTTGTGAAGATGTTGGAGGAAACAGGTACAAAAGTATCTATATCCACAGTAAAATGAGTCCTATATCGACATAACCTAAAAGGCCGCTCAGCAAGGAAGAAGCCACTGCTCCAAAACCGGCATAAAAAAAGTCAGACTACGGTTTGCAACTGTACATGAGGACAAAGATCGTACTTTTAGAGTCAATTTTAGGGTCAATTTTAGATCAACGCTATGCATTATCAGCCATTCCTGAACCTGAGACCAGAAACAGGCTACCTGAGGGCAATACCAAAATAAATGGTCTATTGATTCTGTATCCTCACAAAAAAATCTGCAGAGCTTCAATGATTTTATGCCCCAAATATTCAACATTTTGTTGGTGGCAAGAATTCTATATAATAATTTTAGTTGAAAAGCACGAAGTCTTGAATCTTGCGTTGTTTTATATATCAATTCATACACCTGTTCCATGGAATCTGTACATCAAAAACCTCTTCCCAACTATTTTGCAATCTGTATGGCACAGTTGTCAACATCCTGGTCCTCAAATGAAATGGGTATACTTTCCTATTTATGCTATTTTTATTCCTCTGCCAGTTTTGATCCTTTATATTGGGCAGACAGACCAGTTTCCTACCTCCTCCCGCTGCCACCTGCCTCCTCCATTTTTGGGGTAATGCTGTAATCAATTGGTTATAGTCTTGGAATGAGCAGACCTTCTCGTACAATTCTGATAACACCATGAAGGACATAACTCATAACATACCTCTAAGAACAAAATACCTTTTTCAAAAATCTTCCTATAAATACAGGTATTTCATCAACCAGCACATTTGAGTTCAGCCATAATATTTGTTCTATCTTTTCAGGGGGATGAAATTGAAATTGTAGCCAGCTCTGCAATTCTTGTTTGAAAAAGAGAGATACTTTGAAAAAAGTATAATTTTCAATGAATTGAAAATGAGGCATGGCAATCTGCACAAAGGCAAAGAGGATAAAGGAAAACAATGCTTTTCTTAGTAATCTACTTGAGAACCATTTAGGGTTTAAATTAAACTTTTGAATAAGTGAAGATTTTAGAGAGAGGTTTAGTGCTTTTATATTTTATCTCAACACACCCAATTCATATTCATAATATTCACAGTCATGTTTTATTTTGTCTGGTTTAGCGTCCCAGATAAAGCTAAATATTTTGATCATATCAGGAGTAGGCCACGCCAAAAGTAAGTGAGTAAACTGAGATTTGACTAAGGAGTTAATCAGGGCAATTGTTTTTCTTTTTTTCTCTCCCAAAAATACACAGGTATTTACCTCTCCATGGTTGCAGGATCTGGTCTATTTTTACAAGTTTTCTGATAAAATTAATTGTGGTGAGCTTATTTATATATGTTGTGATATGAATACCAAGTATGTCTACTTCACCATCAGCCCATTTTATAGGTAAACTGCAGGGTAATGTAAAAGTTGTATTTTTTAATAAGGCGTCCCGCTAGCGGGACAACTTCAGGTGACGCTGGAGGGCACGACCGAGAGGTCAGTGGGTTGACGCACAATTGGCCTAGCATGGTCCGGGTTAGGGAGGGCTTGGCCGGTAGGGATATCCTTGTCTCATCGCACACTAGTGACTCCTGTGGCGGGCCAGGCGCAGTGCACACTAACCAGGTCGCCAGGTGCACGGTGTTTCCTCCGACACATTGGTGCGGCTGGCTTCCGGGTTGGATGCTCACTGTGTTAAGAAGCAGTGCGGCTTGGTTGGGTTGTGTTTCGGAGGATGCATGGCTTTCGACCTTTGTCTCTCCCGAGCCCGTACGGGAGTTGTAGCGAAGAGACAAGATAGTAACTACTAACAATTGGATACCATGAAAAGGGGGTAAAATTCAAAACAAAAACTAAAAATTAAAAGCAGAGTGCGTGTGTGTTCCTAACCTTGCAAACGGACAAAAAAAGCTGTAAATGGATTAAGGGTTCACCAATTACGGCCTTGGCGGGCTTGGCAACTGTAACAAGGCGTGATGTGTAATGCAATGTCCCATGAAACGTGTCCAGAACATATTGCATATTGTGAGATCATGGCAACCGTAAGAGAATGTTCTAACTTTAACACCAAAATATGCTAAAAAAAAAGGTTTTTGCTAACATAGATAGAATGTTGGTTCCCCTAACTAATGGAAAACTCGACTCTCAAACATTACGGTTAACATTATAAAAATGTTCTCTCTTCCCTAGAGTTTTTAGCTGGGCAGGGAAACGGAAGACCTATTGCTCCTATAAATAGAACAATCATACAGCCTGGTTGGAGTTCTGAGTATAGCCCATTCTCTAAAACTCCTGAGAAGACAGGCATGGCAGGTCAGTGTACTCATTGCAGTTGGAAATACAGGAGGCCTTATAGTACATCACACAGGCAAAGCTCCTGCTGCCTCTGGGCAGATGAAACACTCACATCAAAACACAACTATCCATCCCTCTCCAAATGGATTCAGTACTGAGATGCGTGACAGACAGCAGGGACTAAATCCATGCATACTCCTCCTGCTGCTGCCTCCATGCTGGGGCAATAATCTGAGCCCATGGAGTCACCAGACTGTCCAGCCCCATTTCAAACGCCACAGGACATAACCTTGAGCCGTCCTCACTGCTGCTTCTGCCACTCACATCAAGAGCAGGAAATAGAGCAGCAAGTGTGCCTGTTCCTGGCCAACAGACAAAGCTGACAACCCCAAAAGTGTCTGTCAGGTCACCAAACAAACACAGCACAGGTTCAACAAACAACTTGATTTAATTTCTCTCTCAATATTGTCAGAAGTTAAACAGCATGATAACATGTTCATTGTCTTACCTGTTTTATGTCTGTGTATTCTCCTCTTCCTGATTTCCGGAAAATACCTTAAAATCACAAAGAAAACGTAAACATCTTAATAAACACCTTACTGTGATGGGCGCATTTCAGGATTTTTTATCAGCATCAACAGTGTCGGAATAATTTTATCTTGCCTAAAATAATTGGTTGACTACACACTAAACAGCATAGTGCTTTTAATGTTTCTACACAAGTAAACTGAATTGAACTGGCAGCTGTTTGCATCATGAAAATCAATAATTCCTAAAGTGCTAGGAAAATTAGCAGGTGGTTTCATTGTGTGTGTTAATGGGAATGCACATGGACAGTTAACATCACAGGTTAATGCCAGAGCAAAGCCACAATGACAATTCTCACGTTGGGCCCGGATACTTGATATGGAAGGCAACATAAATAGTAAAAAACACACTGTGCATGAAAATCTGTACATAATTAATATACTGTAGCATTAAAAAAAAACTTTATGTGCATTATATAGGCTACATTGTGTGTATCTGCATAGGCTCTGGAGTGAGTACAAGCCAACCCATGAAAACTAGTATGCCTTTCAATCTCTGGAGCCTCTGAAGATTCTAATTTAAAAAAAATGTGATTCCCATCCATATAGTATCAGGGGCACCTGAGGTCTGTTTCACACCTGTGAGAAAGACTTATAGATACTGTATGCAGTCTGTAAATTGAGCTATACTTCGATAATGCAGACACAGTTGAGACTAGTCAAATCTAAATCAGGTAAAATAAGGATTTTTGAGACAATTGAGGCATTTTTTAAAACCTTTATTTTATCAGGAAGTCATAATGATACCAATGTCTCTTTTACAGTTGAGCCCTGAATTACATAAATTACCGACAATACAGAAATAAAAATAAAAATACAAAATGCAAGAAAGAAAAACATGGTCATAAAAAACAAACAAGTTCATCAGTAATGAGGTCATCAATTAGCTTTCTTAATTGCCCAAAATTGGCACCAAAACATCAAATTTAAGAACATTTTTGTCACACCCTGATCTGTTTCACCTGTCTTTGTGCTTGTCTCCACCTCCCTCCAGGTGTTTCCCATCTTCCCCATTATCCCCAGTGTATTTATACATGTGTTCTCTGTTTGTCTGTTTCCAGTTTGTCTTGCCTACCAGTGGGTACTCCTGTTTTTCCTCTAGTCCCTGATTTTGACCATTCTGCCTGCCCTGAGCCTGCCTGCAGTTCTGTACCTTGTGACACTTACCTGGATTACTGACCTCTGCCTGCCTGCCGTTCTGTACCTTTCGGACTATGCTATGGATTACTGACCTCTGCCTGCCCTTGACCTGTCATTTGCCTGCCCCCTGTTTTTGTAAAACTTTTGTTACTTCAAACTATCTGCATCTCGGTCTTCTCCTGAGCCTTGATCATTTTGAAGATTGTTCCACAAACAAGGTGCAAGAAAAGTAAAAGCTGATTTATCTAACTCAAAGGAATTTCCAGAGTTAGCCATCCCTGAGACCGGGCATGGTAACTCGTATGTCTAGTTTAGTAAAGATGTTAGGTATAGTGGGACTTTTGGTGCAAGGGCTTTATAAATGAAAATAAGGCGATGTTTGTTTATTTATTTTTATTTCACCTTTATTTAACCAGGTAGGTCAGTTGAGAACAAGTTCTCATTTACAACTGCGACCTGGCCAAGATAAAGCAAAGCAGTGCGACAAAAACACAGAGTTACACATACACAAAAGTACAGTCAATAACACAATAGAAAATATATGTACAGTGTGTGCAAATGTAAAAGATTAGGGAGGTAAGGGAATAAATAGGCCACAGGCCATGGAGGCGAAATAATTACATTTTAGCATTAACACTGGAGTGATAGATGTGCAGATGATGATGTGCAAGTGGAGATACTGGGGTGCAAAAGAGCAAAATGATAACAATATGGGGATGAGGTAGTTGGGTGTGCTATTTACAGATTGGCTGCGTACAGGTATAGTGATCTGTAGGCTGCTGTCACGATCGTTTTATGGAATGTACCAAGGTGCAGCGTGGTGAGCATACGTTTTTCTTTATTTACAAATGTCGCTAACAAAACAATAATACAACAAAAACGAACATGAAGCTCCGTAAGGCTATACATGCACAAACGAAGACAACTACCCACAACTACCAAAAGGAAAAAAGGCTGCATATGTATGATTCCCAATCAGAGACAACGATAGACAGCTGTCTCTGATTGAGAACCATACCCGGCCAAAACATAGAATGTTGTAGGCATAGGATGAACCGGGCTGTGGGGGAGCACTGGTGCTTATCCTTGGCACCACTTTTCCAGGCTTAATGCTCACTTTACCCCGGCACCTCCAGAGCGCAGGCACAGGTCGAACCGGGCTGTGGGGGAGCACTGGAGATCTGGTGCTTAACACTTGCACCGCTCCTCGTGGCTGGATGCCCATTCTAGCGTGGCACTTGTGGAGAGCTGGCTCCGAGCCCACCGGCTGTATACGCGCACTGGAGACACCGTACGCTTTACTGCATAACACGGTGCCTGACCAGTACCACGCTCCTTGCCGTGAGCACGGGGAGTTAGCTCCACCAACCTCCCCGTGTGCTCCCCCCCCCAAAAAAAAATATTTGGGGAGTGGCTTCTCGGGCTTCCGTCAATGACTTGCCTCCTCATATCGTCGCCCTTCCTGCTTTGCTGCCTTTATCTCCCCCTTTGGACGGCAATATTCTCCAGCCTGCCTCCAGGGTCCTTTACCGTCCAGGATCTCCTCCCATGTACATGAGTCCCTTTCACCACGCTGCTTGGTCCTTTGGTGGTGGGTAGTTCTGTCACGATCGTCGTATGGAATGGACCAAGGTGCAGCGTGGTGAGCGTCCATTTTTCTTAATTTTCAAATGTCGACAACAAAACAATATACAACAAAAATGAACGTGAAGCTCCGTAAGGCTATACATGCACAAACAAAGACAACTACCCACAACTACCAAAAGGAAAAAAGGCTGCCTAAGTATGATTCCCAATCAGAGACAATGATAGACAGCTGTCCCTGATTGAGAACCATACCCGGCCAAAACATAGAAACAAACAACATAGAATGTCCACCCCAAATCACACACTGACCAAACCAAATAGAGAAATAAAACGGTTCTCTAAGGTCAGGGCGTGACAGCTGATGCTTAAAGTTAGAGAGGGATTTGTATTCCGGTCATTGGCAACAGAGAACTGGAAGGAAAGGCGGCCAAAGGAAGTGTTGGCTTTGAGATGACCAGTGAAATATACCTGCGTGCTACGGGTAGGTGTTGCTATGGTGACCAGTGAGCTGAGATAAGGCGGGGCTTTACCTAGCAAAGACTTAAAGATTACCTGGAGCGGGTGGGTTTGGCGCCGAATATGTAGCGAGGGCCAGCAAACGAGAGCATACAGGTCGCAGTGATAGGTGGTATATGGGGCTTTGGTGACGAAACGGATGGCACTGTGATAGACTACATCCAGATTACTGAGTAGAGTGTTGGAGGCTATTTGGTAAATGACATCGCCGAGGTGAAGTATTGGTAGGATGGTCCATTTTACAAGGGGATGTTTGGCAGCATGAGTGAAGGAGGCTGTTGCGAAATAGGAAGCTGATTCTACATTTAATTTTGGATTGGAGATACTTAATGTGAGTCTGGAAGGAGAGTTTACAGTCTAACCAGACACCTAGGTATTTGTAGTTGTCCAGATATTCTAAGTCAGAACCATCCAGAGTAGAGATGCTAGTCGGGAGGGCGGGTGCGGACAGCAAATCGGTTGAAGAATATGCATTTAGTTTTACTAGCATTTAAAAGCAGTTGTATGGCATTGAAGCTTGTTTGGAGGTTTGTTAACACAGTGTCCAAAGAAGGGCCATATGTATACAGAATGGTGTCGTCTGCGTAGAGGTGGATCAGAGAATCACCAGCAGCAAGAGCAACATCATTGATATATACATAGAAAAGAGTCGGCCCAAGAATTTAACCCTGTGGCACCCCCATAGAGACTGTCAGAGGTCCGGACAACAGGCCCTCCGATTTGACACACTGAACTCTATCTGAGAAGTAGTTGGTGAACCAGGCGAGGCAGTCATTTGAGAAACCAAGGCTATTGAGTCTGCCGATAAGAATGTGGTGATTGACAGAGTCGAAAGCCTTGGCCAGGTCGATGAAGACGGCTGCACAGTACTGTCTTTTATCGATGACGGTTATGATATCGTTTAGGACCTTGCGCGTGTCTGAGGTGCACCCATGACCAGCTCGGAAACCAGATTGCATAGCGGAGAAGGTACGGTGGGATTCAAAATGGTTTAGATAGGCAGGGCAGGATGGATATAGGTCTATAAGAGTTTGGGTCTAGAGTGTCTCCCCCTTTGAAGAGGGGGATGACCGCGGCAGCTTTCCAATCTTTGGGGATCTCAGACGATACGAAAGAGAGGTTGAACAGGCTAGTAATAGGGGTTACAACAATTTCGGCGGATAGTTTTGGAAAGAGAAAGAGAATTTGAGAAATCCAGATAGTTTTAGAAAGAGAAAGAGATCTGCAGGGATCCAGATTTTGCAGCTCTTTCAGAACATCAGCTGTCTGGATTTGAGTGAAGGAGAAGCGGGTGGGGCTTGGGAAAGTTTGCTGCAGGGGTGCAGTGCTGTTGGCCAGGGTAGGGGTAGCCAGGGGGAAAGTATGGTCAGCCATAGAAAATGCTTATTGAAATGATCGATTATCGTAGATTTATCGGTAGTGACAGTGTTGGTGCAGTAGCCTCAGTGCAGTGGGCATTTAGGAGGAGGAGCTCTTATTCTCCATGGACTTTACAGTGTCCCACAACTTTTTGGAATAAGTGCTACAGGATGCAGTGTATCAACCTACGTAACATCAAAGAGGGCCAACCAACTTTCTGGTAGAGTGATGAAGGCAGTGATGAAGGCAGTGATGAAGGCAGTGATGAAGGCCGTGATGAGTACTAAAATTGTTGCCTGTAATAAAGTGCGGTGCGCTATGATAAACTGCATCCAACGTCTTAAATGAATTGGCAGCTGCATTCATATAGATGATGTCTTCATAGTCTAGAACCGGTAGGAATGTCGACTGAATAATCTGCTTTCTACTATTTAGCGAGAGGCGGAACCTATTTATTTCCATAGAATAAGGCATTTTTTTTCTCAGCTTCTTAACTCATCAATATGCTTTTTAAAGGACAGCTCTTCATCAATCCAGATGCCAAGATATTTGTAAGCAGGGACACAATCAATATGGACACAATCCAAATGACCTATGCTTAAATCATCAGAGTTATTTTTATGCACTCTAGAGACAACATATACATAGTTTTAACTGCATTCAATACTCATTTCAGGTCAACGTTTTTCTGTAATACAATGAAGGCAGGTTGTAGTTCAGATAGAGCCTGGTCAACTGAGGGAGCAATTTCATACACAACAGCATAATCGGCATACAAGTGCAGGTTAAAAAAATTACAGTTGATATTGTTAATGTCAACAGTAAAAAGTACAGGACCCAGAATCAACCCCGGCGGGACACCTTTCATAATATCCAGGAAATTGGATTTAACACCATCAGTAGACACACATTGAGTTCTATCTGTCAAATCATTTTTACCAGTGTAACCAGTTACATGCAGCCTGTTCTATGCCAATTGAGGAAAGACCCAATTGGTCAAAAGCCTTTGACAGGTCAATGAAGAGTGCAGCACAATGTTGCCTTTTATCCATAAAGTTAACCACATGATTCATAAATAGGGATGCAGCAGCGATTGTGCTATGACCTGATCTAACACCCGACTGATTTAGAATAACTTTCAAAGATAAGATCTTAGCTGAGAATTAATCAAGGATTCAAATATTTTGGCTAGGCAAGAAATGTAGAAATAGGGCGATAATTATTTAGGTAACCACCTTTGTGAAGTAGGAGTACATGGGCCGCCTTCCAAACCTTGGGGATAGTACCAAATATAATCGTCAGGTAAAAATATGGGTTAATGATTCAGCAAATCAGGGGGCCAGAGAGCTGGATCCAGCATATCAGCCCCAGTGATTAAAAAAAAAAAAAAATCTTAAGCAAGGCATCTAGTACATCACACATAGTAAATTGTTGAAATTAAAACATAGATTCACTAGAAGTTGACAGGTTAACCGTCGAGTCAGCTAGAGGCTGTCACAGGGTAGAGCAGTCGATTGACTGACCAGGGTCAAGTAAAGCACAGTTTCACCTGAATAAAAAGCCTGCCGAGATAAAATGATGACTAAAGGCATCACTTATCCCATTCTTCTCAGTTATGATGCCAGAGCTTTCTTGTGCAGGGAAGAAAAGGAACTTGTACACTTCAGTGCATTTACTGTTTTCCAACATGTAGAAGGATCATCAGTCAGAGATAGCACTTAATGTAGCTTGATTTAGCTTCCTTAATTGAGATAGTACATCTGTTTCTCATGGATGGATGGACATTGTGTGTGTGTACCTTTCCGAGGGTGAATGGGCAAGACAAAAGATTTAAGTGCCTTTGAACAGGGTATGGTAGCAGGAGCCAGGTGCACCGGTTTGAGTGTGTCAAGAACTGCAATGCTGCTAGGTTTTTCACCCTCAACAGTTTCCCATGTGTATCAAGAATGGTCCACCACGCAAAGGACATTCAGCCAACTTGACACAACTGTGGGAAGCATTGGAGTCAAGATGGGCCAGCATCCCTGTGGAACGCTTTCAACACCTTGTAGTCCATGCCCCGATGAATTGAGGCTGCAACTCAATATTAGGAAGGTGTTCCCAATGTTTTGTACCCTCAGTATATTTTCTGCAGAGATGAGTTTATTGAATCTTATTATTCTGTATTTAAAACAGACAGTCACGTGTTGAACAAGTAATAAACAATGAACTCAGACAACTATTATTATGAATAGAGCACCATCATCAGTTATCCTGTAATCTGTCAGCCTATATGTAATTAGTGGGAAATAATGTAGGTAATTAGTTTGTCTCTTATCAGGATGGAGGTCTGGGCTAGCTGCACTCATTTACTCCTAGGCAATGAGGAGCTGGAGGGGGAGACCAAGGACAATCACAAAAGTCAAGGGTGATGGGGGAAAAATGTGGAGAACTTTGAATGTCATAATGGGTAGTATGCCTCTTTTGTTAAATCAGAGGGTATATTTTATTACGAAACCACGTGACATTGCAAATTACTTAAATCAATATTTTGATTCCAACTGATGGCTCTCTGTCATATACACTTATAAAAGGCTGAATCATGAATGAGAGGCATTGCAAGTTAGAATTTTAACAAGTAGAAAAAGAAGAGGTTGAAAGGATGCTGTTGTCTCTTTCCGATGATAAGTTACCAGAAACCGATCATCATGATGGCAAACTGCTTAGAGCTACAGCCAACCACATATCCACCCCAATTTGTCATATTTTTCATTCAGTATGGGCCATTCTACTGCCAATGTTTGTCTATGGAGATTGCAAGGCTGTGTGCTCGATTTGAAACACCTGTTAGCAACAGGTGTGGCTGAAATAGCCGAATCCACAAATTTGAAGAGGTGTCCACATACTATTGGCCATGCAGTGTAGGTTCTTGATGTGTGGGCTGTGCCCAAAAGTCTGGAACGAGTTAAAGGCTATTCCACTAATTTGTTACCTGATATCGCCAAGCCAATAGATGGTGGTGCTGTTATGTGTATCTGAGTGTGATACTATATTGTACCAGCGAGCTAAGTTACACATGACTTACTATGCACTGAATGGAGCTGTATGCATGTTACCAAGTGATGCTTAAGCAAAGACTTTCTAATTAACATTACCTTGGTCTTGTATAGAACTAATAGCACTCAAAACATGGTGTCAGAAAAGGAAGCAAAAAGGAAGCAAAAGTCTGCATTGCAACTCTGCTAACCGTGATGGGAAAGGAATGTCATCTCTTACAGCGGCATTTGTATATGCCAGAAGCAGAGAGAACTGACCCGGTAAAAATTATAGAGGCGCTACAGAAACACTGAGCCCTCCAGGAACGTGATCTATGAGAGGTATATGTTTAATGCTTGTCAACAAAGTCAATGTGAACAACAGAGCAGTACATTGCAAATCTGAGAAAGCTAGCAGACATGTGAATATGGCTCATTACGAGAGGAACTAGTCCGTGACAGGCTTGTCATAGGCACTAAAGATATAGCTGCGCGAGCGTGCTTGCTCTGAGAACCGAACCTCACTGAACTAAGCTGTTGACATGTGTCGTTCAAGTGAACAAGCACAAAGGCAAATCAGGAAAATTGATGGAGGTGAACCAGAGACTGTACATTATACCTCCCGATGAGCAACGTTCAGAATGAAAACGACAATATGGTCGTAAACAGAGCGTTTACAGGGGATAATAACAAACATAGAATGCTAAACGAAGTACCCTGTCATTACTACGGTTCAGTACATGCCAAAGCCAAATGCCCAGCATACGGTGTCACCTGTAAAGCATATGGCAAATGAAACCACTTTGCCAAAGTTTATAAACAAGCACAACACAAACCTCAACTCAATCTAGTAGAGGAAGAGAATGAGTCAGATGACCAAACAACAGATGCAATGTGGTACATCTCGCAGGTTAATTCTGTGGAAAGCAAAGCTAAGCTAACTCCACTCAGTGATGAGCCATTGACATATGACCCCAGCCATACAATTAAATGTCAGCTAGACACAGGATCAACAGTGAATGTCATAAGCTATGGGGACCTACAGCAAGTCATGTAAGACAGCAATCCAGTTCTCCTACCCAGCAAAGCTCCACTCAATACTCTATATGACGGCACACTGATAAAGCCAACAGGAGAATAAAATCTCAAAGCAGATCATGATGAAAAAATGTTTCATATCAAATTTCAGGTCATGGAGACATCCCAGCTTTCTTTGCTGTCAGCTGACAAATGTGAAAGACTCTACATGAGAAATGCAGCCATGTGTTACATTACGTTGACACCCCAAGCACCACATCCACTGAGGTCATCATGACAACTGAGGAGATCATCTCCAAGTACAAGGACGTGTTCGATGGGCTTGGCTGTCTTCCTTGAAGTAGACAATGCAGCCCGGCCTGTGCAGCAGCTTCCAAGACAGATACCTATTTCACTGAAGGAAAGCATTGTTATGTTCCCCAGTTTATGTGTTGTAGTTTGTGTATTTGCATGTGTTTATTTCAGGAAATGGCTTCCTGAAATCCCTCAAGCAGCTGATTGGTCGACTCCAGGGCTAATTGGAGAGCTGACCCCACCCCCTCATCAAGACGCAGCTGTCTCCAATTACCCATTCCTTCTGAAGCTATATAAAAGCCAGTGTTCTGTTCAGGAGAGAGAGATTTGCTGGGAGGTCATTGCAGAGAGATTTTTGCTAGAGGTTGATTTTGTTGGGAGTTCATTGCTGGGAAGTGGTATGTTCTGTGAGTTTGTTGCTCAGGTAGAGCTTATTTGATGTCCTTTGTTTCTTAGTTTGTTTGTGAAATGGTTTAATATTCTGTTTCATTTGTTCCCAGGGGGGGAAAGGGAAGTCACCTTGGGAGTGCTTGGGCAAGAGGCCCGCGGGCATACATATACCCGTAGTATATTCACTGTCTAGGCACACTAGGTAAGACCTGGGTGGACCACCCCCTGTATTTTGGTTAGGGCACCAGGTGGTGCTAAATTAGGTAAGTACTGGGTAGGCAGGTACGATAGGAGAGGGGGGGCTTTGAGATTTATTTTCTTTGCTTTGGTTCCGTCCAGCCCCTTTCCCCATATTACCGTGTAAAGGAATAAAGTCCTTGTAAACGGTACCACATTCTGCGTGTTGTCATCCTTACTCGCACCTACAGTCCATACCTTTTTCACTTCACGGAGAGTTTAGTTGTAGCAAGGAGTGGGTGTGATCGCGGATGACATTCTATTCTATGGATGTGGTGACACACACGAAAAGGTGATGGTAGATCATGACAGAAACCTTACAGCTCTCCTGCAGAGAGCAAGAGATGTCAACCTGAAGCTGAACAAAAATAAATTCCAGTTAAAGCTGCAGAGTGTAACATGGGTCATCTTCTCACCACAGAGGGCCTTTGCCCTGACCCAGAGAAAATTCAGTCATTCAGAACATGGGTACACCGACTGACGTCAAGTCACTACAGGGGCTGTTGGGTTTGTGAACTATCTTGCAAAATTCATGCCCCGCCTATCTGATGTGTGTGAGCCGCTCAGAAGACTGACTGACAAGGACATTGACAGGACATGGCTACCACAGCATGACGCAGCAGTTGAGACTATCAATCAGTTAGTCACACAACACCCAGTGCTCAAATACTACGACCTGAATGAAGAAGTCACACTGCAGTGTGATGCCAGAGAGACAGATTTGGGCATAGCCCTGCTACCGAAAGAACAACCTGTTGCATTTGCCTCCAGAACATTGACTCAGACAGAGCAAAGATATTCACAGATTGAGAAAGAATGTCTCTCCATTGTTTTTTCATGTGCCAAGTTAGACCAGTATCTGCATGGCAGAGAGTTAATCACAATACACTGCTACCACAAACAGCTTAAGATGATCTTCAAGAAATTCCTACTCTCAGCGCCCAAGCGACTGCAGAGAATGTTGATAAGGCTACAAAGATTCCAACTCCATGTGTAATGCAAACAAGGCAAAGAACTACATGTAGCTGCCTTCCTGTCCAGAACAGCTCAATCAACCACAGAGCACAGACAAATGCAAACACCAGCCACGGTCTACGCTATGTGTCTAGCCACAACTAACCTGGAACAGATGGATCACAGCAGTGATGTCAACATCTCAACTAAGACAATGGAGTCAATCAAAGCACAATGTTCCCAGGACGCACTGTTTCAGGCTCTGTACGCACAAATCAACAACGGCTGGCCTGGAACCAAACAGGCTGTGAGTCACGCACTGAAAGATTTATGGACGTACAAAGAGGAGCTCACCACAGAAAATGAACTGATATTTACAGGTTCGTCATCCTGGACATGTTACATGCTGAGACTTTCTACACAAAATATACTCTGGCCACTCAGGCATAGAGGCCTGTCTCAGAAAGGCATGTGATGCTGTTTTCTGGCCAAGGATTACAGAGGATGTATAGATCTTTATCAGCAAATATGCCACCTGTAACTCCATCCAGAAGAGACAACAAAAGCAGACACTCATCCCCCACCAAATCCCTCCCCTCCCATCCCATGGTCCAAGATCCGGATGGACTTACTCACAGTCAACAAAAGCAGACACTCATCCCCCACCAAATCCCTCCCCTCCCATCCCATGGTCCAAGATCCGGATGGACTTACTCACAGTCAACAAAAGCAACTACCTAATCATGGTTGATTATTACTCAGACTACTGGGAGCTCACTAGCTGAATGACACCACATCAGACACCATCATTGAATGCTGCAAAAAGCAGTTCAGCAGACATAGCATTGCCACACTGTTGTTTCTGATAATGGCCTCCCCTCCTGGAATGGACTTTCAAAAATTTGCTGATGAGTGGGACCTTAAACATGTGACGTCATCACCGTATCACAGCCAAAGTAATGGAAAAGCAGAATCAGAGCTGAAAATTTGTGAAAATCATGTCCAGACGCACACGCATGATCCTACCCACCATGAAAAAACTCTAACCCCAAGTGGTACAAAATGTCATTCCAAGAAAACAAGCAAAAGGGCTGACAGCAAAACACCACTGACACACATGCCTGTGACATGCCCAACATCATTCACAAACAGTAAGGGTTCTTTTCCACCCCAATAACTCAGCCCGCAATTGGACGCTGGGAATATGCACTTATGAACTCAGTGACCAGTCGTATGAGGTACTTGCGAATGGTACAAAGTACAGCAGAAACAGAAAAGACATTTGTGCAGTGACTGAACAACTCAGGATCCTCCCGAACGACCAATAAATATACACGGATGAGGATGACTGGGGACCATGGAATGAACCTGCCATCCAAGCAGGTGGTGAACAACAGGCTGCTGATATGGAAGCAGCCCCACTTCCTGAAAATATAACTCTGAGACACACCAGAACCAGGGCAAATATCAGGCCGCCCGTGAGATACTCCAGAGACTATGATGTTTAATCTTAAAGTTTGTAAATTGGTGGTATTTGTTTTGTAAGTGGGAAGAGGGTAGTCTGCTTATTGACTTTAACGGCGATGCTTATTGAAGGTACTTGAATAAGAACACAGTTATGTGTTTTTTGTTAACAGTGTAATGTTTTCACTGGCAAGGGTCTAACCCCAGTTCTCCTGTTTGAGTCAAGGAGCAGTAATCTTCATATGTTGTTTAAAGGAAGGTGATACAAGATGTCGCCAAGCCAATAGATGCCGCTGCTGTTATCTGTATCTGAGTGTGATACTATATAGTACTAGCAAGCCAAGTTAGGCATTACTTACTGTGCACTGAATGGAGCTGTATGCATGTAACCGAGTGATGCTGAAGTAAAGACTTTCTAATCAACATTACCTTGGTCTTGTATAGAACAAATAGCACACAAAACATACTTCAAGACAAAATATTCTGCCTTCACTAGTTCTAATAGTCGTGCTATAAGCTTACTGCCTGTGTTAAAGAAATTATTCAAAAAAAATGTATCTGTAGAAATCCAGGATTTTTTTTTTATGTAATGATCCAGCATTAATACTGTCACACCCTGGCCTGAGTATTCTTTGTTTTCTTTATTGTTTTGGTTAGGTCAGGGTGTGACATGGGTGATGTATGTGTTTTTGTACTGTCTAGGGGTTTTGTATGTTTATGGGGTTGTTTATCATCTAGGTGTTTATATATATATCTATGGTTGCCTAGATTGGTTCTCAATTAGAGGCAGGTGTTTATTGTTGTCTCTGATTGGGAACCATATTTAGGCAGCCATCTTCTTTGGGTATTTCGTGGGTTATTGTCTATGTCTAGTTGTCTGTGTATGCACATTTATACTGTAGTATAGCTTCACGTTCGTTTTGTTGTTTTGTAGTTTGTTTAGTGTCCGTCTTTATTAAAATATATAACATGTATTCTAATCACGCTGCGCTTTGGTCTCCTCTTTATGACGAACGTGACAGAATAACCCACCATAAAAGGACCAAGCAGCGTGATAAGAAGGAACAGCGCTTTGTGGAATGGAGGACTCAGGATGAAATACTGGACGGTAAAACATCCTGGACCTAGGAGGAGGTAATGGCAGGGGACAAGACCCTGCCATGGAAGCAGGTGGAGAGAGCACAGGAGGAACGGCGACGGTATATGGGTACAAGGCTAGCACGGAAGCCGAGAGGCAGCCCAAATAATTGTTTGGGGGGGCACACAAGGAGTTTGTGTAAGTCAGGTAGGAGACCTGCGCCAACTCCTCGTGTTTACCGTGGCGGGCGTCGTACTGGTCAGGCACCGTGTTATGCGGTGGAGCACGTGCTTAGCCCGGTGCGCTACATCCCAGCTCCCCGCATCTGCCGGGCTAGGGTGAGGATCCAGCCAGGGCGGATGGTGCCAGCTCTGTTCTCCAGACAGCCAGTGTGTCTCCTCGGGTCCAGGATATCATGCGCAGACGTGCCGTGCTGGAGTCACCATCTAGCCAGGACGGGTTGTGCCGGCCATTAGCTCGAGACCTCCAGTGCGTCTTTACGGTCCGGTCTATCCAGTACCACCAGTGCCAACACCACGCACCAGACCTCCAGTACGCCTCCACAGCCCAGTACATCCTGTTCCTCCTCCCCGCACTCGCCCTGAGGTGCGTGTCCTCGGCCAAGTACGACCAGTGCCGGCACCACGCACCAGGCCACCAGTGCAACTCCAGGGTCCAGTACTCCCTGTTCCTGCTCCTCGCACTCGCCCTGAGGTGCGTGTCACCAGCCCGGTACCACCAGTGCCGGCACCACGCATCAGGCCTATAGTCCGACTCGGCAGTCCAGTACGCCCTTTTCCTCCTCCCCGCACTCTCCCTGAGGTGCGTGTCCTCGGCCCAGTACCACCAGTGCCAGCACTACGCACCAGGCCTACAGTGCGCCTCGCCAGTCCAGATTGTCCGGCTATAGTACCCAGCCCAGGGCGTGCGGCTACAGTACCCAGTCCAGAGCGTCCGGCAACAGTACCCAGTCCAGAGCGTCCGGCAACAGTACCCAGTCCAGAGTGTCCGGCAACAATACCCAGTCCAGAGTGTCCGGCAACAGTCTACAGACCGGAACCTGCTACGACGGGCCGCAGACCGGAACCTCCTACGACGAGCCGCAGACCGGAACCTCCTACGACAGGCCGCAGACCGGAACCTCCTACGACGGGCCGTAGACCGGAACCTCCTACGACGGGCCGCAGACCGGAACCTCCTACGACGGGCCGCAGACCGGAACCTCCTACGACGGGCCGCAGACCGGAACCTCCTACGACGGGCCGCAGACCGGAACCTACCACGACGGGTCGCAGTCCGGAGTCTACCACGACGGGTCGCAGTTCGGAACCTACCACGACGGGTCAGAGTCCGGAGCCGCCAGAGTCTCCCTCTTGTCCTGAGCCGCCAGAGTCTCCCTCTTGTCCTGAGCCGCCAGAGTCTCCCTCCTGTCCTGAGCCGCCAGAGTCTCCCTCCTGTCCTGAGCCGCCAGAGTCTCCCTCCTGTCCTGAGCCGCCAGAGTCTCCTTCCTGTCCTGAGCCGCCAGAGTCTCCCTCTTGTCCTGAGCCGCCAGAGTCTCCCTCCTGTCTGGAGCCACCAGAGCCGTCAGCCAGCCAGGAGCTGCCGTTGCCGCCTGTCACGCCGGCGATGCTGGAATCTCCCTCCTGTCCGGAGCTGCCAGAGCTGCTCCTCAGTCCAGTGACGCCCTCTACGATGATCTTCAGTCCGGGGTCCGCTGCGAGGGTCCCCGCTCCAGAGGCGCCATCTTAGTGGGCCAAGACTGAGGTAGAGCGGGGTCCACGTCCTGCACTCGAACTGCCGCCGTGAAAAAGGCCCACCCGAACCCTCCCCTTTAGATTAGGTTTTGCAGCCGGAGTCCGCACCTTTGTACTGTCACGCCCTAAGTATTCTTTGTTTTCTTTATTGTTTTGGTTAGGTCAGGGTGTGACATGAGTGATGTATGTGTTTTTGTACTGTCTAGGGATTTTGTAGATTTATGGGGTTGTTTATCATCTAGGTGTTTATATAGGTCTATGGTTGCCTAGATTGGTTCTCAATTAGAGGCAGGTGTTTATCGTTGTCTCTGATTGGGAACCATATTTAGGCAGCCATCTTCTTTGGGTATTTCGTGGGTTATTGTCTATGTCTAGTTGCCTGTGTTTGCACTTTTGTATCTTAGCGTCACGTTCGTTTTGTTATTTTGTATAGTTTGTTTAGTGTCTATCTTTATTAAAAGTATTATGTATTCTAACCACGCTGCGCTTTGGTCTACTCCATATGACGATAGTGACAGAATAACCCACCGACAAAGGACCAAGCAGCGTGGTAACGGACAGCATCAGCAATCGCAGGACTTCTGGACTTGTGAGGAGATTCTGGACGGCAAAGGACCCTGGGCACAGCCAGGGGAATATCAACGTCCCAAAGCAGAGCTGGAGGCAGCGAAAGCAGAGAGGCGCCGGTATGAGGAGGCAGCACGGCAGCGCGGTTGGAAGCACGAGTGGCGGCCCCAAAAATGTCTTGGGGGAGGGCACACTCCCCGTGTGTCGAAGTCAGGTAGGAGACTTACGCCAGCTCCCCGTGCTTACCGTGGAGAGAGAGAGCATTGTAGACTTGCGCCAGCTCCCCGTGCTTACCGTGGAGAGAGAGGGCGTTGTACCGGGCAGGCACCGTGTTATGCGGTGAAGCGCACAGTTTCCCCGGTGCATGTGCATAGCCCGGTGCGGTACATTCCAGCTCCTCATATCGGCCGGGCTAGAGTGGGCATTGAGCCAGGTGCCATGAAGCCGGCTCTACGCATCTGGTCTCCAGTTCATCTCCTCGGGCCGGCATACATGGCACCAGCCTTATGCATGGTGTCCCCGGTTCGCCAGCACAGCCCAGTGCGGGCTATTCCACCTCGCCTGGCCTGGCTACGGGGAGCATTCAACCAGGTAAGGTTGGGCAGGCTCGGTGCTCCAGATCTCCAGTGCGCCTTCTCGGTCCGGTCTATCCGGTGCCATCTCCACACCAGCCCTCCGGTGGCAGCCCCCCGCACCGGGCTTCCTGTGCGTCTCCAGAGCCCAGTGCTCCGCCTGTTCCTCCTCCCCGCACTCGCCCTGAGGTGTGTGTCCTCGGCCCAGTACCACCAGTGCCGGCACCACGCACCAGGCCTACAGTGCGCCTCGTCTGTCCTGAGCTGTTAGAGTCTCCCGTCTGTCCTGAGCCGCCAGAATCTCCCGTCTGTCCTGAGCCGCCAGAGTCTCCCGTCTGTCCTGAGCTGAGTATTCTTTGTTTTCTTTATATATTTTGGTTAGGTCAGGGTGTGACGAGGGTGGTATGTGTGTGTTTGTCTCATCTAGGTTTTCACTGTCTAGGGGTTTTGTAGATTTACGGGGTTTGTTTACCATCTAGGTGTTTATGTAGGTCTATGGTTGCCTAGATTGGTTCTCAATTAGAAGCAGGTATATATTGTTGTCTCTGATTGGGAACCATATTTAGGCAGCCATCTTCTTTGGGTATTTCGTGGGTTATTGTCTATGTCTAGTTGCCTGTGTATGCACATTTATAGTATAGCTTCATGTTTGTTTTGTATAGTTTGTTTAGTGTCAGTCTTTATTATGTCTAGTTGCCTGTGTTTGCACTTCTGTATCTTAGCGTCACGTTCGTTTTGTTATTTTGTATAGTTTATTTGGTGTCTATCTTTATTAAAAGTATTATGTATTCTAACCACGCTGCGCTTTGGTCTACTCTATACGACGATTGTGACATCAGGAGATAGGAGTTACATAGTTCAGAATACACAAGATCAAGCATACACAGAACAACCGTTTTTTAAATTGTTTTATTTTGAAAGTCATCTTTCATTGACAAGATATAAATGAATTTTTGATTCCCAGAGCTGGAAACACATCAGATGGCTTCAACAAAGTGAATGATATCAGAAAAAAATGGTATTGATAGACCTAACAACTCGAAATGGGCAGCTGTTTTAGTAAGTGGTGTCAGGTGTGGTCACGGGACGTTTCCTAGTCGGGACGTTTCCTAGCCAGGTAGCAATAGTTCGTATTATAAAAGGTTCTAGGCCTTGTTTTGTCCCACCCAGGTCAACTGCATATCCCTGGAAAGCTTATCTAATTGGCTGCAATACTGTCAAGGTGCCATAGTAGCCAATCTCCTGTGTAATGGATGCCCAGGGTGGTCAGGCAGGCGGGCTCAGAGACAGGACAAGCAAGGGTCAAAAACAGGAGGGCTAAAAAAAGAGAGACTGGGGAAAAGCAGGAGCTGAGACAAAATACTGGTTGACTTGACAACAAGACGAACTGGCAACAGACAAACAGAAAACACAGGTATAAATACACAGGGGATAATGGGGAAGATGTGTGACACCTGAAGGGTGGTGGAGACAATCACAAAAACAGGTGAAACCGATCAGGGTGTGACTGATACCCCCCATGTAGCTATAGCGCAAACGACCAAATTGAAGCTTACTTTGTAAGATGTTTGCTTCTTGGTGAAAATGTGTAAAAGAAACATTTGAACTCTTGGAGCTGGTGATCAATAACGGTAGGTCACAGGCAGACAAATAAGATATCCTCATAATCGCTGGAGTTCACGCTTTCTGTGTGTATCAACATATTCCGTGTTTAATTTGTTTATGCTTCACAACGCTAACCGGAATGTAGGTAGCAGCCATCTTGACATGAGGTCATCGGCTCAGCCTGCCTTTATTTATTAGTATGCCCATATATGGTAGTAAGTCACACAAATGATTTGCAGGCACCAATCAACAGCCAAGATACTCAGGTTTCCTCAGACACCCAGCTTTTACAGATGGGGATACCATTCTCATACCAGACTGAATTAAAACATTTAAAAATCTAATAAGGTCCCCAAATATGTAGACTTTACATTTAAAACCTGTTTGGGATAGGGGGCAGCATTTTCATGTTTGGATGAAAAGCGTGCCCAGAGTAAACTACCTGCTACTTAGGCCCAGTTGCTAATATATGCATATTATTAGTAGATTTGGATAGAAAACACTCTGAAGTTTCTAAAACTGTTTGAATGATGTCTGTGAGTATAACAGAAATCATATGGCAGGCAAAAACTTGAGAAAAATCAAACCAGGAAGTGGGAAATCTGAGGCTTGTAGTTTTTCAACTCATTGCCTATCCAATATACAGTGTCTATGGGGTCAAATTCCATTTCCTAAGGCTTCCACTAGATGTCAACAGTCTTTAGAACCTTGTTTGATGCTTCTACTGTGAAGAAGGGGAGAATGGGAGCTGAATGAGTCAGAGGTCTGCCAGAGTGGCATGAGCTGATCACGCATTCACGTGAGAGTTAGCTTGCGTTCCATTGCAATTCTACAGACAAAGGAATTCTCCAGTTGGAACATTATTGAAGATTTATGATAAAAACATCCTAAAGATTGATTCTATACTTCGTTTGACATGTTTCTACGAACTGTAAAATGACTTTTCTTCTGAACTTTTGCCTGGACTTGCCCGCGCGTTGTGAGTTTGGATTTGTGAACTGAACGCGCTAACAAAAGGAGGTATTTGGACATAAATGATGGACTTTATCGAACAAATCAAACATTTATTGTGGAACTGGGATTCCTAGGAGTGCTGTCTTTTCAGAAGAATGTTGTCGAGGGGTTCCGCTAGCCATAAAAGAGGTTTAAGCAGACTAACCTTCTCTGCTTATCTTCCATCATGATGTTTAATCACATCCAGCCAAATGATAGCAGCAGCAGACATGATTTTCCATGGTGTAGTTTGAGAGGACGTGTTCATATTAAGAATTGGTCTGCCAATGTATCTGCACCTCTCCACACAGTTTCAGAAGCACATAACTAGCCCACTTCCTCTGGATGGTAAATTACATGGCAGTATTGGATTTCTTTCTAAGCCAGAGGCAGGAGAAATGGTAGTGAAATACGGGGTTTACAGAGGCTGACAATGACTTTTCCTTTTGGAAATCTATACATCAGCAACCCCATATAATACACTGCCAAAGGATACAGAGATAAGAACGAATACCCTTATACTGTGATAAAGAAAACAGCGATTGGGAGAGTCGGACAGAATTATTCACACGATCAAAAGCATGGAGGTTGTAGTTGTGTGCCAACAGAAAGGCCACAGCAAACTGACCCTCATTCTAGCTGAAGTTCCGAAAAAGCAGAGAACAAAGACAAGCTGGGAAAGATGCTCAAACTTCAAGGCAGCCTCACATCTCAGAGTACATGTTCACCGCCAGAAGTCTTTGTATAATACCATGACACATTCCACAAAAATAATGTTGATTATAAAACCTCACCTACACAAAACTCCTTGGACAACAGAACCCACACTCATCCATGTGATGATGAGAGCTGTGATCCTACATCTGCAGGCTACAGAGAAATCTCTTCAAGCTGAGAAGAGGAGGAGAACATTACTGTTATCTCACATCCAACAAACTCCACAGAGACTGGGATGAGTTTGAAATGATGTGAACAGATTAACTGATACATGCTGAGAGCATGGGCAATTTTATAGTGTTATCCTAACTGTGGTAAAATACAGTGCCTTGCGAAAGTATTCGGCCCCCTTTAACTTTGCGACCTTTTGCCACATTTCAGGCTTCAAACATAAAGATATAAAACTGTATTTTTTTGTGAAGAATCAACAACAAGTGGGACACAATCATGAAGTGGAACAACATTTATTGGATATTTCAAACTTTTTTAACAAATCAAAAACTGAAAAATTGGCCGTGCAAAATTATTCAGCCCCTTTACTTTCAGTGCAGCAAACTCTCTCCAGAAGTTCAGTGAGGATCTCTGAATGATCCAATGTTGACCTAAATGACTAATGATGATAAATACAATCCACCTGTGTGTAATCAAGTCTCCGTATAAATGCACCTGCACTGTGATAGCCTCAGAGGTCCGTTAAAAGCGCAGAGAGCATCATGAAGAACAAGGAACACACCAGGCAGGTCCGAGATACTGTTGTGAAGAAGTTTAAAGCCGGATTTGGATACAAAAAGATTTCCCAAGCTTTAAACATCCCAAGGAGCACTGTGCAAGCGATAATATTGAAATGGAAGGAGTATCAGACCACTGCAAATCTACCAAGACCTGGCCGTCCCTCTAAACGTTCAGCTCATACAAGGAGAAGACTGATCAGAGATGCAGCCAAGAGGC
The DNA here is from genome assembly GCF_013265735.2 of Oncorhynchus mykiss. Lineage (NCBI taxonomy): Eukaryota > Metazoa > Chordata > Actinopteri > Salmoniformes > Salmonidae > Oncorhynchus > Oncorhynchus mykiss. The sequence goes on from NC_048581.1 coordinate 69,104,732, forward strand.
CCATGATCACTCTGGATGAACTGCAGAGATCTACAGCTGAGGTGGGAGACTCTGTCCATAGGACAACAATCAGTCGTATATTGCACAAATCTGGCCTTTATGGAAGAGTGGCAAGAAGAAAGCCATTTCTTAAAGATATCCATAAAAAGTGTTGTTTAAAGTTTGCCACAAGCCACCTGGGAGACACACCAAACATGTGGAAGAAGGTGCTCTGGTCAGATGAAACCAAAATTGAACTTTTTGGCAGCAATGGAAAACGTTATGTTTGGCGTCAAAGCAACACAGCTGAACACACCATCCCCACTGTCAAACATGGTGGTGGCAGCATCATGGTTTGGGCCTGCTTTTCTTCAGCAGGGACAGGGAAGATGGTTAAAATTGATGGGAAGATGGATGGAGCCAAATACAGGACCATTCTGGAAGAAAACCTGATGGAGTCTGCAAAAGACCTGAGACTGGGACGGAGATTTGTCTTCCAACAAGACAATGATCCAAAACATAAAGCAAAATCTACAATGGAATGGTTCAAAAATAAACATATCCAGGTGTTAGAATGGCCAAGTCAAAGTCCAGACCTGAATCCAATCGAGAATCTGTGGAAAGAACTGAAAACTGCTGTTCACAAATGCTCTCCATCCAACCTCACTGAGCTCGAGCTGTTTTGCAAGGAGGAATGGGAAAAAAATGTCAGTCTCTCGATGTGCAAAACTGATAGAGACATACCCCAAGCGACTTACAGCTGTAATCGCAGCAAAAGGTGGCGCTACAAAGTATTAACTTAAGGGGGCTGAATAATTTTGCACGCCCAATTTTTCAGTTTTTGATTTGTTAAAAAAGTTTGAAATATCCAATAAATGTCGTTCCACTTCATGATTGTGTCCCACTTGTTGTTGATTCTTCACACAAAAATACAGTTTTATATCTTTATGTTTGAAGCCTGAAATGTGGCAAAAGGTCGCAAAGTTCAAGGGGGCCGAATACTTTCGCAAGGCACTGTACATGATAGGATTTGATATTACATGTGCGGTAAACATTATTCCAATAAACTGGTTTTGGCTGCTCAGAAACAATTTTTATACTCAATTAGTAAATATGAAACTGTTAAAAGTGAATGGGTAGAACTATCTAGATTTTTCAGAATGGTAGAATACATAATTGTGTACTCAATCTCCAATGGATGAGTATTCCCACATTTGAATAATTCAACCTGTTCAGCTGAGACATTAATCTAATAATGCTTTGTAATGAATCTCTAATGATACGCTTCGGCAGAATCTCCCCAAGGACTGACACAAATACAAAGTAAAATACATAAGCAGACAGATGGAATAGAGAATAGCGAGGGCAGATGCCCCTGTGAGCTGCAGGCATTGGAGACATTTGGAAAAAAAGAGGGAGAAACAAAGCGAGAAATGCCAGGGAAGACACAAACATGGATATGTTGGGAGTACATTGCAGTAGCTAGTAAAGAATGGAACAAAATGTAAATATTCAGCAAGAAACACCACAGGGTGCCAATGAATATAATGATAGTGCAGGCAAAAACATATACTGAACAAAAATATAAACGCAACATGCAACATTTTCAAAGATTTTACTGGGTTACAGTAAGGAAATCAGTTACTTGAAATAAATTCATTAGGCCCTAATCAATGGATTTCATGACTGGGAATACAGATATGCATCTGTTAGTCACAGATAACATTAAAAAATGTAGGGGTGTGGATCAGAAAACCAGTCAGTCTCTGGTGTGACCACTATTTCCCTCATGCAGCACAACACATCTCCTTCGCATAGACATTGGAAGCAACTTATGGTAGAGAAATTAACATTCAGTTCTCTGGTAACAGCTCTGGTGGACATTCCTGCAGTCAGCATGCCAGTTGCAGGCTCCCACAAAACTTGGGACATCTGTGGCATGGTGATGTGTGACAAAACTGCAAATTGTGGGGTGGCCTTTTATTGTCCCTAGCACAAGGTGCACCTGTGTAGTGATCATACTGTTTAATCAGCTTATTGATATGCCACACCTGTCAGGTGGATCAATTATTTTGGCAAATGCTCAATGACAGGGAGTAAACAAATTTGTGCACAAAATTTGATGGGAATGAGCTTTTTGTGCATATGGAACATTTCTGAGATATTTTATTTCAGCTCATGAAACATAGGACCAACACTTTACACGTTGCGTTAATATTTTTCTTCAGTGTAAAACATACAGATAATTATTATCGCGTGGTCAGATTTTCCCAGCGGAGCTCTGGGGAATGCACGGTAAGCAGATGAGATTTAACTATAGCTGTGATCCAGAATGCTATCTTCTCTTGTGGGGCATATCACCAGTTGTTCATAGTAAAGTAACTCGTGGGACAAATTGGAGTGGTTAAAATCTCCCAGCACGATTGTTGTGGGGTCGGGGTGAGATCTTTCCACTTTGGAAATGTGATGTGCTAGTTCACCGATGACATTGCTGGCATTAGCTTGCGGTGGGATGTAAACACCAGTTAGCACAATTGAAGCGAATTCCCTTGGGAGATACAATGGCTTACAAATTATAGTTAGGGGAAGCATAGTTGATGTAGTATTTTGTGTAGTTGGTACACTAGCGCTGATTAATCATGAAGCAGATACCACCACCTTCTGATTTTAGAGACAACTGGATTGACCTGTCGGCTCAGTGGATGGTAAAATCCGGGGGGGATACGGCAGTCCGGAACAGATTGATCCAGCCATGTCTCAGTAAGGCATTCCCCTTAATTTCTCTTAGTTCAGATCAAATGCAGGAGTACAAACATTTTATTCTTAAGTGATTGGATGTTCGATATTAACAAGCCAGCGAGAGGGGGCCAGTAGGGCCGTCTCCTGAACCTGGACAGTATGCAGGCTCGCCTTCCATGTCCAACTGTATTCCCACATGTAGACGGTGACTGCCCACGTTGTTAGTCAGTAATTCCATACGATTTCTCCCTGATGTTTAGAAGTTCCAAATTACTATATTTGTGTAAGCATGTAGACCTTCGGATGAATAACACTGACAAGAGAATTAAAAAATCCAACACAAGAACTCATATGGGTCAACATGAAACTACAGCCTGGCCTGAAGTCAAAACAATTCATGTACATGGTAAAGACAAGAAACAACAATACAAGAAACTCAGTAGCCTGCCTGGAGTCTTTACCATGTAAAAATAGATTGAGTCAAAAAAGAGAGAAAACAAAACTTTTCTAGTCATAAAGAGCACGAAGAGGCCTACTACTGTGGTCAAACATAGGGGTGTGTCTGTGTATAAGTACGTACAGTACATAGGTGAGAAGTGAGCCTGCCCTCTGTGAGTAGTGTTGGAACGAGCTTGCCCTCTGTGCGTAGTGTTGTAGTGAGCCTGCAGTGCAGACAGCACTAGCCCATCATTAAGGTAATTGTATCCTGCACTCCTTGCTCCCTGGGGAGCTGCAAAACAATTTAGATTATCTCCTTGACATTTCACTTCAACATGTGCTCTGCATGTGCTGTGTGCATGCCTCCCAATGTGCCAGTGTAGCAGGATCTTCTCTCTCTCGCTGTGTGTGTGTGTGTGTGTGTGTGTGTGTGTGTGTGTGTGTGTGTGTGTGTGTGTGTGTGTGTGTGTGTGTGTGTGTGTGTGTGTGTGTGTGCGTACTGCACTATGTGGGAGTGTGTCAGGATAAAAGTGAATTTCAAACACCGGGAGTGTTCAGACCGTTACGTAATGACCAATGTCACAGCAGCAAGCAGTATGAAAGAGAAACAGGGGAAGCCGAGATGTGTTTGACATTTGATGGCGTGGAATGCAGACAAACAGGTCATCATCTGTTCGTCACAAGAGTGACTCATTGCAGAGAGCTCCACCTAACCTTTCCTCTTCCTCCCGATGTCATCATGCTGAAGGCCAGCTTCACAGGAGTGTCTAGTCCATAGAGATAGGTAGAGAACTCTAGTTCCCAAAAGCCTGTTTTAGCACATTTAGGACTTTTACCATTTAGAAATATTCAACTGGGTGGGACTTCCTGTGGGTTAAGGAAGGATCACATAATTCCACCCAGGTGACCAGGAGGAATAAACCAATAAATTATACTTATACAAACATTCCAAAACTGCAGATGGCAGTAAATTGCCAACCTTGTCTTTATGCCTGTTCAAAGAACACACTCCTGGTGGCAGTATGCACCCTTTCAGTTTGTTTGCCATTTAGTAGACTAAATATACTACTTTAAAATGGAGAAGTCCTCAATGGCACTGCCCGTGCTCTCACAGACGCCATAATTGGACAGATACAATGATGTGATGTCTATGGTCTTGACCTTGACGGCACTCTGCAGTATCCACAACCTTATTCCACTCCAACCAATAGGCCACGGATACACAACTGTGACATTTAGAGGAAATTACATTTACATCACTGAGATCTTCAACTTACTTTGCTGATTGACTGATTTGACTGTCCAATAATCACTCTTCTGTCCATAAGACTATTAGACTACAGAAAGCACAGAGTGGTGCCTTGCTGGGCCCTCAATTTGCTATCAGTGCTCACACTTATACAAAACAGTGATGTTGACTTGGAAAAGATCATGTAGCAGGGAAGCACCCCAAGAAACCAACCTTTAGCTCTCCAAGTCTTCCTGGCCTTTAAGTGATTAGTGATAGGGTGTTGGTGATAAATCCATCTGTGGTCTAGATAATGAAAGAGGTGGCAGTGACAGCCAAGGTACCCATGTATACTGTCTAAGTAATGGTGGAGGTGGCACTGCCAAGATGCCCACTGGGACCTGGGGCAGATAATGACTCTTATACTGGGCTCATCCTTCCTTCCTGACCTTTCAGAGTTACCATCTGTCTTCCAATACCCTTTCTCCAAAAGGTAAACAAAAGGCTAGTCTATCCAGATGACTAAATCTCCTGATCCATCATAGAGGACTTAACTTGTTAAACCCTAGTCACTGGTACATGTTGAAGATCATGACATCAAAAGAAAGTACTGTACACCAGGACAACCTGCCACTGAGTGGTTCTAGTTATTGCGCAAAAGGGGTGGGTCAATAGAGCAAAGCGGTCCAATTTCACCCTCAAATGATATGGCGTTGGTTGATCCATCGTCAGATTAGTGAAGCAAAGCCATAGTACAGGACTCCCAATCATACACACCTAAAAGGACAGACCACTAGACTACTGTATTCACTAGACTACTGTATTGAGCCCTACATGGTAGAGCGAACATGTTGAACCATGTACAGTTGTGGGTGGTGGCTTCCTCCTCCCCAGCAAAAAGCACCATGCTCCTACTGTTTGTCATGTTATAATTTAAATTCACTCTCAGCACCACATACTGTACCTCCCTTTCAGATGTTCTATGCACATTTGAATGTATCACTCAGGGACACTGTATAGAACATAAATGGGAGGTAATTATCATCAAACACATCTGTCATTCCCCATCTTACACACCCTAGCATGCAATCAGTATGCATTAAATGTGGATAGTTGGATGTGATTTAAAATACTGAAATCGGAGTCAAGTCTTCACCGTCCTTGCCATCTATTGAGCACACACAACCATACCATAAAGGGAATCCCTGCTAGGACACAAAATAGTAGATCTTTTTAGATAGAGGGTGCTCTTTGGTAAAGGTGTTATTTGTTCATAAAAAACAAGGTGGGGGCCTCCTGGGTGGCGCAGTGGTCTAGGGCACTGCATCACAGCGCTAGCTGTGCCACCAGAGACCCTGGGTTTGCGCCCAGGCCCTGTCGCAACCAGCCGCAACCAGGAGGCTTGTGGGGCGACGCACAATTGGCCTAGCGTCGTCCGGGTTAGGGAGGGCTTGGCCGGTAGGGATATCCTTGCCTCATCGCACACCAGTGACTCCTGTGGCGGGCCGGGCGCAGTGCACACCAACCAAGGTCGCCAGGTGCATGGTGTCTCCACCGACACATTGGTGCGGCTGGCTTCCAGGTTGGATGCGCACTGTGTTAAGAACCAAACAGAACCGACACCGATCAGAAAATATCTACTTTCAAGCGGTTTTGTGTATTCATCTCGGAACATTTGGAGAATGCTGCACAGCAACAGAGGCTGCTGAAATATTACTCCATTCAGATGCCACTGCCTCATAGAACACAACTAGAATGAGGAGAGATAGGGGAAGAAAAAAAGCAGTGGCCTTGGGTGTGTCATCGTCAGGTCCAGACTGAGCCATGTGTCGAATCCACTCACAGCAGGTTAGCTTTGCTTCCCAGTGGCTCCAGGCTTAAACTATTAAACTGATGAATCATTGCTCTCCATGTTCCACCGATGACCTCACTGACCCCCCAACTCCTCCGAACAATTATTCTCATAAATTCATATCTGCTGAGTCTCCTCTTGTCAACGCCTTCCCCAGACCGTTCTGGGGTTACTGTCCGTTGGCAAACAAGTTGGTCTTATGTTCCAACAACATCTACAGTAGCCAATTTCATATTCTGGACACACAGTAAACAGTAAACACAGCTAATTAATCAAACTCACACTAACATCAGGGGGACACTTTGACAAAGTGTTTTATAATGGTGGAGAGCACAAGACAGAAATGTAATAACATTTTCAGGATTATTTTGATAACCTACTCTGTCTCTGCCACAGTGTGTGCTGTTACCTGAAGGACAATGTATTTCATGTTTCTATTCAATGTAATGGTAAAGCAATCAAAGAACAAATCTGTGGCAGAAGGCTTGTCTCAGAGAATCTATATAACAGCTGGCAGGCATGCAGTACACATGCAAACAAATCAGACACACAGAGAGGAGGAATGAAGAATTTGGTCTGGAGCTGCTGTCTCATTCTGGCAATAATCAGAGCCATTGTGTGATAAGGCATATAACAAGCTGCTCCCTGGAATGCTGAACGTAGTTTCCGCTCTTCTTGAAGGCAGAGTGCGACAGTCAGTATGTCTTACTTTTCCTCTCGCCATCATAACAGATGCAGAATCAGAATCACCGCCCCAACGAGTTTATTTTTTACAGCAAAGGCTGCAGCAAAAGCGAACTCCTTTGTCAGTGACTCTTTCGTCCATTCGCGCGCCCGCATGCTCGCCATTGTCTAGGGAACAACGCGTGTGCGTTGGTGGCGCCATGGGGAACCTCCTTTAAACCTGTTTGAAGGCTCGTATATAGCCTATTGGTTCACTAATGCCGTAAAAATATATATATATTGTAATATTGAATATTGAACATTGTATATGAATGTATTCATATGAGCAGAATATTGTATATAAATGCATTCATATGGGCAGAATATAGTATATACATTTGTTCATATGGGCAGAATATTGTATATCAATGCGTCCATATGGGCATAATATTGTATATCAATGCGTTCATATGGGCAGAATATTGTATATCAATTCGTTCATATGGGCAGAATATTGTATATAAACGTGTTCATATGGGGAGAATATTGTACAAAATAAAATGAATAAAAATGTACTGCATTCGTTGCCTTCCTTTTAGACAAAATAAATAAAACAGGGTTATGCAAATAACTTGACATTTTTTATCCATAAACCTTTACATTAAATCATAAATAAAAAAACGTGTACATATAAAGAATCACCAATAGCCTATGTAAAGTCTGTATAAATAGGCTACCAGCTGCATTTTCTCGATATTTCCACGTTGGCATGAAGAGATTCATGAGACAGGCGCAGGAATGCGTAATAGGGTTTTTTATTCAGCCCAAATTATGGCGTGCCGTGTAAAGGCACCGGGACGAAGACCAAACAAACACATACACAAAACACAGGGTTGAAACCCCAAAAAAAGAGCGAGGGGTACCTCGCATAAATACACACGCACACAATGATTAACACACGGGACGAGACCCCTAATCATCTGTGCAATCCACAATGGCACGAAAGCCCAAAACACACATCACAGGTACTCACACGCACCAACAGACATAGTAACAATAATCGACAGATAACGGAAACCAAAGGCCACACTTACACAAGTACAAATCAGTGGGAATTGGGGACAGGTGTGCGTGATGAAAGTTCCGGAGGGATCCCTGACATCTATGAGGGGCGGCACCGTAGCCTAGTGGTTAGAGCGTTAGACTAGTGACCTAAAGGTTGCAAGTTTGAATCGCCGAGCTGACAAGGTACAAATCTGTTGTTCTACCCACTGTTCCTAGGCCGTCATTGGGAAAAAAAAATGTTGTTCTTATCTAACGTGCCTTGTAAAATAGAGAGGAGAGGGAAAAATGACTGACCTGGACTGCACATAGGAAAGTGCCCAGATGACTGTGAGCTGATTGACCAGTAGGCTAGGCGTGGATTTTTTCCCAAGCTTAACCCATCAACCAATCAACACCTTATTGCCATTAGCGGGACGAAAGTATTGCTGAGTCTATGAGATGGTCCACTATTAACAGCAGCACCGTTTTATCAAATGTTCATATTGATATTTTATATTACGCCGTGAACAGTTTTTAATGGGCACACAACTCCAATAATTACGATTGCAAAATCGAATGCTTCTAACCAAAAGGCTATGTGTAGGCTAATATACCTATTTGTTGGGTGTGCATTTCGTATCCAGCTGTTTAGCTAGGCCAAGTGATATTGTCGAACAACATCAGCTGATCCAGGAAATATTTTTCTGAATGACAGTCAATTGACAAACAGCTGTCGTGATAGGCCTATAGCACATGATTAAAATATAGCACATGATTAAAATACAGACAGTCCGGGAAAACCGTGTTCAGAAGAATGTTTGGATGTCTTGTTTGTTGCGACAGTTGTGATCCACGTTGGGTCCAATACAATACCCCTTTATTTATGTTGATTATTAGCTATTGACTGGTTGATTTAGAGCATGGTCTAGAAGATGTAACAAATAAAGCATCAAGGTAATGAGTTCATGTTTTTATATGTTTCTGTGTGTCGGATTGGACACTGAGTCTAGGCTACTGTGTGCTATTGCGTAGGATAGCCTAGGCAATTTCGTGAACACCCAAGGTATTTCCTTTCTATTATTCAAAAGATTTAATGACAACAAATGAGTAGCCTAGTGGGCTTATAAACTAAATTACTCTGTGAATTTGAATTATGTAAATAATGATAATGATGATGGTGAGAGCACAGTAACAGAGGCTATTCTTGCTTTGTGTCTATAAAATCACATTGTTTCCATTTCTATTGTCATGTGGCAAAGAGTCTTCTTAAAATGAATCCACCAAATGTCAGCCTTTTACCAGATCTGAATATTTTGGCATTAACTGTTTCACTTCATAAATTACACGCAGCTTAGTAGCTTCCACAAAAAGTTTTGCTCACAAAGCAACATGTAAGCCTGAAATTATGCTGCTACAATTAGACAATAACAGACAGACAAACAGACAGACAGAAAATATGAACAATGTGGATGTGGCAGGGCTTGCAAACTATCGTGGATTACAAAGGGAAACTCGGGCTGCAAGGTGCCCAGTGACATGTGCCTACCAGACAAACTACATGCTTTCTATGCTCTGCTTTGAGGCAAGCAATACTGAACCATTCATGAGAGCACCAGCTGTTCTGAACGACTGTGTGATCACGCTCTCCAGTCTGTAATACCTACATGTTTCAAGCAGATCACTATAGCCCCCGTTCCCAAGAATGCCATGGTAACATTTCTAAATGATTATCGGCCCGTAGCACTCACATATGTAGCAATGAATTGCTTTGAAAGGTTGGTCATGGCTCACACCAACATCACCATCCCAGACACCCTGGGCCCACTCCAATTCGTATACCGCAACAGATTCACAGATGACGCAATCGCTATTTCACTACACAATGCCCTTTCCCACCTGGACAAGAGGAACAGGGATGGCAGGGGCGGCAAGAGGCCGTCTTGAGCAAGACCCCCAACAACAACTGCTCCCGTGGACGTAGTTTAAGGAAGCCACCCACACCTCTCTGATTCAGAGGCATGCAACTGACTAGGTATCCCCACACAACACGTATGTGAGAATGTTGTTCATTGACTACAGCTCAGCATTTAACACCATAGCGCCCTTCAAGCTAATCACTAAGCTAAGGAGCCTGGGACTGAACACCTACACCTACCTCAGGACCTGAGATGGGATGCCCCCAGGTGGTGAGGGTAAGCAACAACACATCCGCCACGTGGACTACAGGAAACAAGAGGCCCGAGCACGCCCCCATTCACATCAACGGGGAGTGTACGGGAGCAGGTCAAGAGCTTTATGTTCCTCGGTGTCCAGATCACTAAGGATCTATCATGGTCCATACACACCAACACAGTCGTGAAGAGGGCATGACAACACCTATTCGCCCCTCAAGAGGCTGAAAAGATTTGGCATGGGCCCTCAGATCCTGAAAAAGTTATACAGCAGCACCATTGAGAGCATATTGACTGGCTGCATCACCGCTTGGTATGGCAGCTGCTTGGCATCCGACTGCACAGCGCTACAGAAGGTAGTGTGTACAGCCCAGTACATCACTGGGGCCAGGCTCCCTGCCATCCAGGACCTCTATAGCAGGCAATGTCAGAGGAAGGCCCTAAAAATGTTCAACAACTCCAGCCACCCAAGTCATAGACTGTTCTCTTTGCTACTGCATGGTAAGTCTGGAACCAACAGGATCCTGAACACCTTTCTTGCCCCAAGCTATAACACTGCTAAATAGTTAGTTAAATAGTTAACCAAATAGCTACCCGGACTATCTGCATTGACCCTTTTTGCACTAACTTTTTTGACTGATCACATAAGCTGCTGCTACTGGTTATTATGTGTACATTTATTCCTAGTTATATGTACATATCTACTTCAATTACCTCGTACACCTGCACATTGACTCGGTACTGGTACCCCGTGTATATTGCCAAGTTATCGTTACTCAATGTGTATTTATTATTACTTATTATTACATGTTTTTCTTTTCTATTATTAGTCTATTTTCTTTCTCTTTGCATTGTTGGGAAGTGCCCGTCAGTACGCATTTCACTGTTAGTCTACACCTGTTGTTTACAAAGCATATGACAAATACAATTTTATTTTGACATATTTACCGCACCAAATCAGTATTCTAAAAAAATAAAGAAAATACAGTGGCCTTCATAAATGCGTCTCCATATTTGCTACAATATATGATCTCTGAATATGAAATCTCTAGAGAGCAACAATAATTTGAGAACCAATTATGGAATCCTCAGATGTATTTGAATGAATTAAGCTTGCATTTCCACATACCATTACAGTGACAATAGGGACTCATTTTACATACAAAATGAGAATAAATCAGCTCGTTTACTGTTGAATATTTATGTTCTCATAAATGTTTTCCGCATCCTCTGCATATTGCACAACATGTAATTTGTATTATTGACTCCATTTTAAATGGACCTTTATTGACGTCAACAAAAAAAAAAATGACAGATACAACTTCCATATCAATACACAGTCAATAAATATCACTGCCACTGTGTGGGTTACACTGAGAACATAATTAAAATGACGGACTACCTTTTACATGGAGTACATTAAGCATCTGAATCAGCTGTATGCTAGTGTTATTGTAGGCCTTTTTTGCAGAGAAGGCAGTAATGCTGTAGTAATAATACACTGCAAAATAATAAAATACTATATTTGAAGCATGCAAAAGTGCAACCGCTGAGAGGTTCAATCTAGGGCCAAATTGACAAATTCTCTCAGGTCAACTTTGCACCCGTGCAAGGCTGAGAAAATTCTGTTTTATTGATTTTCATAACATAACCTTAACATTGGACGATAACCCCAAAACCATTAAAAATATATATATGAACACATAAAACAGTACTATAACTTACCATTATATCAAAGTCATTAGTTGCACCACACATGAAGCCACCTTCCTCTTAAAAAAGGCACAATCAAGAGTGTGAGCTGTCAGTCATTTACCTGTGGCCAATGACACTGGTCCCTGCAGCGCTGTTGCTGAGGACAGATGGATGAGTCCATCACAGTGGACAAGCCAATTTGCCATGGAATTAAACCTATATGCTACAATTCTGTGTCAATGGAGTGCAGGGATACAATGGATTTCCCACTGTGTAAAAAAGCCATCGATCCCCCCTCAGCACCAACAGGAGACACTCTAAAGGAATCAATAGAAAGGTCATTAACCGCTGGTTAGAAGCCACTGGTTTCCTTTATTTAGTTAATTTTCGTTTCGTTTTCCTCTGCTTGGAGCAACAGTGAAGTGGGCAGGGCAGTACAGATTTATTCTCTTACATCTGCAAGCAGAGTCTGAACGTCAGACAGGATGGCATTGTCTCCCTCAATCCGTGCAATGGCTACTGCTATAGGTTTCAAAAGTTTCAGGCAAAAGTTTTCAGCTTATCTGCAATGTGGTCCCTTGTGTCGGTGCTCTTGCAGAATACTGGTTGAGGGGTGGAGATGATGTAGTTAATTATTCCTTATCCACAAACATTCGACCACCCATCAGAGGTGATTGCAATACAGTCTGCTATCTCTATGATTTGCTTGACCTTCACTTGAACTCTGTTGAACTCTGCATCCAGCAAATTAGTAGATAAAGCATGTCTGGTTGGAGGGGTGTATGCTGGGCGAAGAACACTCAGAAATCTCTTCAATACACGTTGCCTGTTAGCATCAGAGGTGAACCAGTTGCATACACAGCTCGAACAAGACATTCATCAGCATTTCTCTGACTACGTTCCTCAATTGAGTCCAAAAAACTTCTGATTCCAGGAGGACCATGAGCTGTTGCTATCGATAAGGTGTGTAATGCATCATTTTCACCTCGAATAGGAGTAGAGAGACTTTTGTCAGAGGTTGCTTGTTGTGAGCGCTGACAGAACTTTATGCACTTGGCCAGATGATTCTGGATGTTTGTTGCATTCTTCACACACGATTTGGCACATTATTTGCAAATGTACACAGATTTTCCTTCTACATTAGCTGCAGTGAAATATCTCCACACATCAGATAGTGCCTGTGGCATTTTCCTGTAAATATTATAAAAAATGTGTTAAAAAAAACAAATACAATTCCATGTATAGATAAATAGTTAAGCTGTTAGATTAAACAAGTCCTTTGTAAGTTAAATGTTTTAAATAACATGTATGGAACAGGGGAATTTACACTCCTCAGTTAGCAGGCTCAAGCAAGCTAAAACCCACATGGTAGCAAAAACGAACTAGCAGAAAAGTTAGAAATGATTTAAACGCATTTTGCTGTAGGCTACTATTTACTCGTTATCACAAAATCATGTATGTCATATAAAATATATTCATCCCACCCAGTATTCAAAACTTACCAGAAAGCATGTAGTCCTTGGCTCAGACAGTGTAGTAATGTGGGCTCAATAGCATCTCATTAGAGTGCAAGATCTTGAGAATCATCTGGACATGTGAAGGAAGAATGCACTGTGCATGCAGAGGGTTGCAATTCCATTGAATTGGGGATAGTTTAACCAAAGAAAGAGAGACCTAAAATTGCCTTATGTGTATCCCACAAAAAAGGCTCACTGTTATAAGCTAACGTTTTTGATGAATTTAAGCAAAATTCCACAAATTCCATGACTTAACCTCCCATGGAAGATTACCAGAAAACATCCGTACAAAGTTTCCGACCCTTTGCCACTCTAGATGCTGCTGTTGGATACCCAATCTAGAACAAATATAGTCAATATAGCTACACTGACCAACTGGAGATATTAGTGTTGGAGTGTTCAACTGGGGTGTTAAACGTAATAGGTGAATAGTGAGTAAAATTCAGAAGGGATATAAAACTATTTAAACTTCCAACAACATTACTAACAATTTACAGATTATTTTTTAAAGTATTCATGTTAATATACTGGTAGACAGTCAGTCAGGTCACTCTTTTTTTTGTAATATCATGACTGCTTTTCAATTTCAATGTCTGCATAGAAAACAAAAAGCAAAACGTACAAGATTTATTTAACCTAAGAGAAAAAATATCCACAGATTAACAGGGAATCGCAAATGGACTTTTCTTACTTATACATGCAGTGTATGTACATTTTAAAATCCATCAGGAAACAACTCAGACAGACAGAGATTCATTGGTGCATACATTCCATAATCGAGGGGGCAAATACTGCGTCATGAGGAAAGGATGCTGATGATGCTAGCCCTACGTGCCTACTGGCACTCCAACCATCAAATACATCTTTATATAACCCTTTTTGGAATTGTCAAAAGATAAGGCAATCAGCATATTTTGTTATGGTGACAGTTCTTTTGGTACTGTAGCTCCAGAAATGAGTCATTCCGTTCTTACTCAAAAACATTATTTTTAGTCCTTCACTGATTACAGCATTAATTTGATCTACACCCCAGGGATAAGAAACACTCTTTTAGTAACATCCCAGTCATTCACTTGAGTGTAACTCTATTACAGTAGGTACCTATGTAATTACATGTGCAGGCTTGCCCTCAGAGTCACTAAAGAAACTCGAAAAATACAAATTTGGTCATATTTTCCATGACAAATCAAACTGGAATGGTGACTATGTCATATCCAGAAAATTTGAGAAAATAGATTAATGTGAAACAAACCGCTTTTAAAGGACATTGGGACTTGGAGTGTTCCCCAGGTTTTTTTTTTTAAATCAATATCGTGACTGTTAGGAATCTGAGTCTGAGGCACAAAGATGTCGCACGGCTGGAGGAAAACTCTGACACCTGCAAGGAGAGATGCCATTTTCTTACTGAATTTGGTCCTTCAGCAAGCACTGTGTAACGCCGCTGTTCTCAGATGCCTCCACTTAAAATATCCTCATAGCCACAAGGCCCAGTCAAATAAATGTGTCCTTGTCCCAAACTATTAGACTTTACTGGAGGTAGCACATTTAGAACAAACTCCATTAATTGACCCACTTAAGCGGGTGCCTACCTATGGGTATTTCTTGGAGGTGTTTTGTATTTTTGTCTTGAGTGGTTATATACTGTTTGTGCACCCTCAGTAAGGAACCTAGATTCTGCGTCTGCATAGAATGTTGAGTAGGTCACAATGTTTTATGGTTAATCATGAGTTCACTGTAATTTCATTTTACATAGAAGAATAAACACACACTCTTAGAAAAAAGGGGTCTATCCCATAGGAGAACCCTTTGAAGAACCCTTTTTGGTTCCAGTTAGAACCCCTTTTTTTAAGAGTGCAGGCTAAGATGAAGTACATGTTCCAGAATATAGAAAGAGCTGCATGAGTGCCAGCTCGGGTGTTTCAAAAGATGAACCGGATACTTCAAGGAGATTAAATCTTAATTTATATATTTGCTTCATTGGCAGACTTATTTCAGGAACAGTTCTGGCTGATACTAATGAGGGATGCTCGGATGGCTCCAAGTGTCCTCATCCAGCAGATCTGGATGACTTTAATTTACTTAATTGCATAGAAAACTGCTGGAGGGAGGGAGCGTTGTAGTTTTCCAAATAACTTTATGACAACATCTTATTATGGTAAAAAGAGCAACGATGACATCATCACCAATGACAACAGTCTCTGGCCCTGAACTACACCAGGGCAAGGCCTCATGCTTACATCATCAAGTGGAATTTGCAAAAACAAACCAAAAACTTAACTAGGCCAAAAGTGGACTACAAGCACTGGCCAGTGGCAAAATTCACCCATCAGTAGATTCCCACACTGACAGCTCAAAATAATGGTATTTTTCTGTTTTATTCCTGTGAAGTGTAGAGACCCATTACATTTATAAGGTCAGTCTAGAAGGAAACAATCAGAAAATAGCTTTAGGACCCTGCACTCCATAGCATCCAAGCAGCTGTCAGTTTCTCCTCACAGAGAGGAGGGAGCAATGCAAGCTCAGTCATAAGCAACAGGGGCATGCTATGGTGATGTAAAGGCTGGGCTACAGTAAACATTTTTCTCTCAATATAAAATAACTAAATCCATGAATTTCTAGAGAGTGCATTATTTTTTAAACGTTAATAGTTAACAACCTTCATTAGGATGAAGACACAAATACATTGCACAAACAATCAAACCCATACTGTATCATCTGTTCATTTGTTTACAATTTCTGCTGAGAGAGACAGAAAATAGTCTGCCTGCTCGCCCCGGCTCCTCCAGAGCGGGCAGCACTGAGTCCAACTGGCAATTATATACCAAACAGATAAGAGTCAGAGTTTTGCTCACCAGGTTATAAGCAATCTGTAGATAAAACCACTGGATAGGACAGGTATTACTAATGCGCCTAAGTTTGGAGGGGTGGCAGATAGTCTAGTGGTTAAGAGGGTTCGGCCACTAACTGAAATGTCGCTGGTTCGAATCCCAAGTCAACTAGGTGAAAAATCTATCGATGTGCCCTTGAGCAAGGAACTTAACCCTAATTGCTCATGTAAGTCGCTCTGGATAAGAGTGTCTGCTAAATTATTAAAATCAAAAATGCTTCCAGATTAGTGCTTTTCTGGGGAATATTACAAACTTGGGGAGGTCTTTAACTTTCAAAATTGTCCATTATGTACTATATGAGTGGTCAAATGTGCTGGATCTTGTAAGACAGACATTCCTAATTCACAGGAGAGACGTTTGAAAAAGCGGGTGAAGAGGTGCCGCAGTTCCCAGTTGGACGGCGCCTTTGGGGTGACACAACCGTAATAAAAATGTGTCCCTTGAGAGGGCAAGAACAATATAGAGTATATGTCAGCAGAAGTGCAGTATTATCATAAAGAGACGTATACTACGGAGGAGGAATGGGGGGGAAAGAGAGCCAGAGGAGGTTGAATAGAGAGAGGGAGGAAGGAAGATTGTGAGCTTGAATCGGTTAAAAATGGCAGGAAAAGGGGAGATGGTTTGTTAATAATAATAATAAAAAGGAAAATCCCCATATTTGGGGACCCTATTATATATTTTTTCATTCAGTTCAGTTTAGTATGAGAATGGTAGCACCTATCTGCAAAAGCAGAGTGTCTGCGGAAATCTGAGTATCTTGGCTATTGATTGGTGCCTTCAAATCGTTGGTATGACTTTCTACCATATGGGCATACGAATTTATAAGGGTAGGTCGAGCCAACGACCTAATTTCAAGATGGCTGCTAACTACATTCTGGTTAGCGTTGTGAAGCATAAACAAAATAAACATGGAATGCGTTGATACAAACCGAAAGCTGGGACTCCACAGATCATGAGGATATCTTATTTGACTTCCTGTGACCTACCGTTATTGATCACCAGCCCCGAGAGTCAAAATGTTTATTTTACACCAAACAGCAAACATCTTACAAGGTAAGCTTTGATTTGGTCTGTGTTTGAGCTATAGCTACATGGGGAGTATCAAATGAATCCCTAGGTTGGTATCCCCTGTATGTCTCACGACACCACCACAATGCTTGAGAGAGGTTGGTGTTGCAGAAATTTAACACATATGAACCTTAACTTTTAGGCACATCCAGTGTGCAAAAACAGTGGTTCTAAAGATGTCGCCGACAGACATGGTAGCTCTGCTTCTAGCTCCTAAGCAACTTTACAGTATTTTATTTTGTTGTGTGTTATTTCTTACACAATTAGTCCAGAATGTTTTTTGTGTTATTACATACAGCCGGAAATAACTTCTGGATGTCAGAGCGGCGGTAACCAGCATTACGACCAGGAATATGACTTTCCCGAATTTGATATTTTTTTCTCACCCCCCAGAGAAATGAGGCTGCTCAAAGACGCAGCCGGTGGAGAAGAGGTATTCGTAGTGGACTTCTAATCCAACGCAGGAGGGGGAAACACCATCCACCGCTTCAAAGTATGTTACTCGCTAATGTTCAGTCTCTGGACCATAAAGTGGACGAGCTCAGGGCGAGGATCCCCTTCCAGAAAGACATCAAGGACTGTAACATACTCTGTTTCATGGAATCATGGCTCCTCCGGATATACTGTCCCTGTCCATAAAGCCAGCTGGGTTCTCAGTACATCGCACAGACATGAATAAAGAACTCTCTTCCTATAGGCAGAAACTCAAACAAGAAGTACATGTGCTAAGGTCTATTCAACACTGGTCTGACCAATCGGATTCCATGCTTCAAGATTGTTTTTATCACACAGACTGGGATATGTTCCGGGTAGCCTTGGATAATAACATTGAGTTCATCAGGAAGTGTATAGGGGATGTTGTTCCCACTGTGACTATTAAAACCTACCCAAATTAGAAACTGTGGATAGATGGCAGCATTCGTGCTAAACTGAAACAACCACATTTAACCATGGCAAGGTGACTGGGAATATGGTTGAATACAAACAGTGTAGTTATTCCCTCTATTCCCTCTTAAAGGCAATCAAAAATGGAAAATGTCAGTACAGAGACAAAGTGGAGTCGCAATTCAATGGCTCAGACATGAGACGTATGTGGCAGTGTCTACAGACAATCACGGTTTACAAAGGGAAAACTGGCCACGTCGCAGACACCCAGACATCATCCCTAGCCGCGTCCTCAGAGCATATGCAGACGTCAACTCAGAGTCAACAAAATGAAGAAGCTGATTGTGGACTTCAGGAAAAAGCAGAAGGAGCACGCCCCTATCCACATTGATGGGGCCGCAGTGGAGAAGGTGGAAAGCTTCAAGTTCCTCGGCGTACACATCACTGAAGATCTGAAATGGTCCACCCACACCGACAGTGTGGTGAACAAGGCTCAACAGTGCCTCTTCAACCTCAGGAGGCTGAAGAAATTTGTCTTGGCCCCTAAAACCCTCACAAACTTTTACAGATGCACAATTGAGAGCATCCTGTCGGGCTTTACCACCGATTGGTAGGGCAACTGCATCGCCCTCAACCACAGGGCTCTCCAGAGGGTCTGCCCAACGCATCACCGGGGGCACACTGTCTGCCCTCCAGGACACCTACAGCACCCAATGTCACAGGAAGGCCAAAAAGATCATCAAGGACACCAACCACCCAAGCCACGGCCTGTTCAACCTGCAATCCTCCCGAAGGTGAGGTCAGTATAGGTGCATCAAAGCTGGGTCCGGGAGACTGAAAACAGCTTCTATCTCAAGGCCATCAGACTTTTAAATCCCTAACCGTCTAGCACCTGGTTACTCAACCCTGCACCTTAGAGGCTGCTGCCCTATATATATAGACAGAATCATTGGTCATTTTAATAATGGAACACTAGTTACATTAACAATGTTTACATACTGCTCTACTCATTTAATATGTATATAAGAATAATTATCATTTAATTACCATAGTGAATTATTTTAATGTTTCTTTATGTGTCAATTAATCCCTTAAGGGATGGGTTGCCAATTGGTGATTTGACAGGAAAATAACATGTCATTCATTCATTCATTAAGTTCATTCAAATTTCATTAATTCATAGATACTGTATTCTATTCTACTGCATTTTAGTGAATGCCACTCCGACATTGCGCGTCCTAATATTTATATATTTCTTAATTCCATTATTTTACTTTTAGATGTGTGTGTATTGTTGTGAATTGTTAGATATTACTGCACTATTGGAGCTAGGTGTCACGTTCTGACCTTAGTTCTTTTATTATGTCTTTGTTTTAGTATGGTCAGGGCGTGAGTTGGGTGGGTTGTCTATGTTCCTTTTTCTATGTTTTGGGATTTCTGTGTTTGGCCTGGTATGTTTCTCAATCAGAGGCAGCTGTTTATCGTTGTCCCTGATTGAGAACCATATTTAGGTAGCCTGGTTTCACTTTTGAGTTGTGGGTGATTATTTTCTGTTTAGTGTGTGTTGCACCTGACGGAGCTGTTTCGTTTGTTCTCTTTTGTTACTTTGTATTTAGTGTTCAGTTTAATAAAAGGATGAACACTTACCACGCTGCGCATTGGTCTGACATTTCTTACTCCTTGTCAGAAGAGGACGAAGACGAACGTTACACTAGGAATACAAGAATTTCACTACACCTGCAGTAAAATCTGGTAAATATGTGTATGCGCCCAATAAAATTGGATTTGATTTGGACACTTTGGAGAAGTTGAAAGGACACTTGAATGTACCCTGGACACCACATAACACCACCACAATGTTTGAGTGAGGTTGATATGATAGAAATTGCGTTTTTATACTGAACAAATAGCATTTAGGAATTGCAAATATGTAATAGCACTGGAATGGTCTAATGCAGGGAAACTTAAATCAGTTTTACCAAATTTCTATCAGCATGTTAGAGGGAAAATAACCAGAGGGAAAATAACTCTGGACCACCCATACTCCACACACAGAGATGTATGCAAAGCTCTCCCTTGCCCTCCATTCGGTAAATCCGACCACAACTCTATCCTCCTGATTCCTGCTTACAAGCAAAAATGAAAGCAGGAAGCACCAGTGAGTGACTCAGTCTATACAAAAGTGGTCAGATGAAGCAGATGCTAAGCTACAGGACTGTTTTGCTAGCACAGACTGAAATATGTTCCGGGATTCCTCCAACGGCATTGAGGAGTACACCACATCTGTCACTGGCTTCATCAATAGTGCATTGATGACGTCATCCCCACAATGACCCTACGTACATACCCCAACCAGAAGCCATGGATTACAGGCAGCATCCGCACAGAGATAAATGCTAAAGCTGCCGCTTTCAAGGAGCGGGACTCTAACCCGGAAGCTTATAAGAAATCCCGTTATGCCCTCCGACAAACATTCAAACAGGCAAAGCGTCAATACAGGACTAAGATTGAGTCGTACTACACTGGCTCTGACGCTCATCGGATGTGGCTGGGCCTGCAAATCATTACAGTCTACAAAGGGAAGCACAGCCAAGAGCTGCCCAGTGACACGAGTCTACCAGACGAGCTAAAATACTTCTATGCTTGCTTCGAGGCAAATAACACTGAAACAGGCATGAGAGCACCAACTGTAGAGGAAGACTGATTATACTCTCTGCAGCCGATGTGACATTCAATATTCACACCTCCGCAGGGACAGACGCATTACCAGGACGTGTACTGCGAGCATGCGCTGACCAAACTGCAAGTGTCTTCACTGACATTTTCAACCTCTCCCTGTCCGAGTCTGTAATACCAACATGTTTCAAGCAGACCACCATAGTACCTGTGCCCAAGAACACTAAGATAACCTGCCTGAATGACTACCGACCCGTACCACTCATGTCTGTAGCCATGAAGTGCTTTGAAAGGCTGGTCATGGCTCACATCAACATCATCATCCCAGAAACCCTAGACCCACTCCAATTTGCATAACGCACAAACAGATCCACAGATGATGCAATCTCTATTGCCCTCAACACTGTCCATTCCCACCAGGTCAAAAGGAACACCTATGTGAGAATGCTATTCATTGACTACAGCTCAGCGTTCAACACCAAAGTGCCCTCAAAGATCATCAATATGTTAAGGACCCTGGGACTAAACACCTCCCTCTGCAACTTGATCCTGGACTTCCTGACGGGCCGCGCCCAGGTGGTAAGGGTAGGTAACAACACCTCCGCCACGCTGATCCTCAACACAGGGGCCCCTCAGGGTGCGTGCTCAGCCCTCTCCTGTACTCCCTGTTCACTCATGACTGCACGGCCAGGCATGACTCCAACACCATCATTCAATTTGCTGATGACACAACAGTGATAGGCCTGATCACAGACAACAACGAGACAGCCTATAGGGAGGAGGTCAGAGACCTGGCTGGGTGGTGCCAGGACAACAACCTCTCCCTCAACATGATCAAGACACAGGAGATGATTGTGGACTACAGGAAAAAGAGGACCGAGCATGCCCCCATTCTCATCGACGGGGCTGCAGTGGAGCAGGTTGAGAGCTTCAAGTTCCTTGGTGTCCACATCACCAACAAACTAACATGGTCCAAGCACACCATGACCGTCGTGAAGCAGGCACGACAAAACCTATTCCCATTCAGAAGACTGAAAAGATTTGGCATGGGTCCTCAGATCCTCAAAAGGTTCTACAGCTGCACCATCGAGAGCATGAACTGGTTGCATCACTGCCTGGTATGGCAACTGCTCGACCTCCGACCACAAGGTACTACAGGGTAGAGCGAACGGCCCAGTACATCCTGCCATCCAGGACCTCTATACCAGGCAGTGCCAGAGGAAGGCCCTAAAATATTGTCAAAGACTCCAGCCACCTTAGTCATAGGTTGTTCTCCCTGCTCCCACGCGGCAAGCGGTCCCGGAGTGCCAAGTCTAGGTCCAAGAGGCTTCTAAACAGCTTCTACCCCCAAGCCATAAGACTCCTGAACATCTAGTCAAATTATTATTATTATTATTCGCATTGCCCCCCCCCCCTCTTCACACCACTGCCACTCTCTGTTGTCATCTATGCATAGTCACTTTAATTAACTCTACCTACATGTACATACTACCTCAACTAACCGGTGCCCCTGCACATTGACTCTGTACCGGCACCCACCTGTACATATTGTTATTTTTTTACTGCTGCTCTTTAATTACTTTTTACTTTCATTGCTTATTCTTATCTGTATTTTTTGAAACTGCACTGTCCGTTAGGGGCTCGTAAGTAAGCATTTCACTGTAAGGTTGTATTCGACGCATGTGACTAATACAATTGTTTTATTTTTTTATTTACAGACATATGCCACTTTGGAGAGGTGTAGTGACACTTGGAAACGTCCTGTGTCCACACCTGACACCACTTACAAAAACATCTGCCCATTTCTAGTTGTTAGGTCTATCAATCACATTTTTTATCTGATATTGTTCACATGTTGTGGAAGCCATCTGATGTGTTTCCAGCTCTGGTCATCAATAATTCACTTATAGCTTGTCAATGAAAGATGACTTTCAAAACAAAAAAAACTATAATTTGTGTGTGCTTGATCTTGTGTATTCTGAACTATGTAACTCATAACTATCTTCTGATCATTTCCTCATAATCTCATAGATGTCTTCTTTCCAAATATACCAAGTTTTTGCATGTCAGAATCATGTAATTACACATGAATAGCAGTTACTTTTGGGTATGTCTATTTAGGGGGGTTTTTAAGGAACATTTTTACAAAGTGTAAACAGAGTGAGCTGTACGCCAGATCAAAGACAGGAGGAGAAATGGAAGTGAGTGAGGGCGATGTATCGGAGGGGGTAGGTGTGGTGAAGTTCTCGGAGTCCGAGGCTTGCACCAAGGGTCAGGATAAAGATGAGTCTCTTATGGTAGGAGTGACTTTTTAGGAAAAAATACATTTGTGGTTTCAGGGTGGGTGAAAACAGAGTTGAGTGCTGTGGAATCGGTGAAGGTAACCAGAAGTGGTCTGGTGATAATTGTGTGTGCTTCTCCTGGTAAGAGGGAGCAGGTGCTCAATGTTAAACAAATGGGAACAAGACATGTGAATGGTTTTGCGCTCAAGAAAAACATGCCACTGAAAGGAGTGATTACTGGGGTAGTGGTAAATGTGAAAGTTGACCAACGGAAGAGGAAGAGTGTTTGTGATGCTCGTCATTTGGTGCAACGCAGACAGGGTGGCATGAGTGGTGAAACAGAAGAGTCGTCTGTTCTTTTGAGTTGATGGAGACAAATGATGGAGACAAACAAAACATGTATGATTCTTGGAATATTGATCATTGTCATTGTGAACTGGATTGACATGATATAACGTCCCAAGAGAGCTGAGCAGACGAAACGCTAATGACATAGGACCTTTTACTTAATCAAAGGAATTCCAGTCTGCTGTGAAGCATGCATACATGTATTTGGACAAGTAAGAGTCTAAAGTTATCTTCATGTACAGATATTATTTGTATCTCATGTTGTTATAAAGTTATTTGCATTGCTAGTTAAAGCCTTCTATTAGCTAGCCAACATTAAACTTAGCTAGCTAGCGTTAGTTGCTTGGCATCTAACGCCAGCAAACGTTATAAATTGTATATCATTTTGTCAGAAATCTGTTTGCATTGCTAGTTGAAGCCTACTGTTGGTTAGCTTTACCTGCAGATTAATACTGCATCATTTCATGCATGTTGCCTAGCTAGCTAGGTGTGTGACAAACTGTATGGGTTGCTGGCTTGCTACATTAGCCAGATGTGTAATGCCCGGGGTGTAGTGGAGGAAGAAGTCAGGCGCAGGAAACAGAGTTCAGGGTAGCGAATACTTTTTAATTCACCACACCGGTAAATACGACACCACCCAAACAAATGCCCCAAAACACGGGGAACTAAACAGTCCAGAAAAACCACACAGACACGGACAACCGTGACTTAAAGGCGTGCACAATAGTACACAGAAAATAATCCTGCACACCCAGCAGGCGGGCCGGCTGGATAATAAAACCCAACCAATTAACCTAACTAAACACAGGTGTAACTAATAAACAGACAAGGGGAAAAAAGGATCAGTGGCAGCTGGTAGGCCGGTGACGACGACCGCCGAGCGCCACCCGAACAGGAAGGGGAGCTACCTTCGGTAGGAGTCGTGACAAGATGATTAGGCTCCATGAACCATAAATTTAGCCAGGTGTGTCTGGGGGTGATTACGGCCATCACATGCTTTATGAACATGTGAACAGGTCTAGACAATAGAGACACATCCACTTAGCTAGATGTGTCTGGGATGTAGTTTGATTTGATTTTATATATAATTTGTTTACCAGAGACAATGTGAAGAACAACATGGTAGGATATAGGCCATGGACTAGATAGTGTATTTCTACCTGGAGATGTTATTTATTGTAGGCTACTACTTTCACTGCTTGTTTACTACACTACTTTAATCACTCACAGTGAATACTTAAAGAGATGGGTGGGGTTAAGGCTTAAGAGGTTGTGAATGATGCTGAATGGGTGTACAAAAAAAAAAGCTCTGATTCTACACCACCAAGTGAGCTCCCATGTTTTGCCAATGTGCATTCATCCTGACATGAACACAGAGGGACGCCAAGAAGAAATCACTTTGATAACGCTGACCTAAACCCAAAGGGTTTTGAAATGGGTTGAATGTAACTGGGAATTAAGTCTTTATCCTTGTTCTGGATAGGGCCTTGTAGGGATATTTGGAAATAAAATCAAATGTATTTCTCTACTGTAGTTGTCATCATAGTAAAGTAATAGGTATATAACTAAAGACCATGGACTGTATAACATTTGCATAATAAGGAGCTGTGTGACACCTGATATGTGGACTTTATTTTATTCTTATTATAACTACCTGGTGAAAGTCCTACATACAAATATATAAACTTGTCAGTTTCATTAGGACTCAAAGAGGGAAATAATTTATACAACTTGAAACCAGGTATGAAACTGTGTAGGCTGCTACATCAAAAATAAAGGAGTTTACCACTCCTGTTGCAGGTGAAGAGGCGCTCAATAAAAATAAGACTGGACTGCTTCTCTAGTTACTACAACCCGAGAAGTGAGCAAGATATAGCGTGCTACTGTGTACAACAACAGAGCAGGTTATGATCAGTGACTTGACTATTGCCGTTGTTTAGGCAGATCTAACCTAATTTAAGCATACTATAGAAGGCAAATAAGATGGTCGAACCTTGCGCTTTACGGGACTCGATCATCAGAGAAAGAAAAAAAATACTACAACCATAATATGGTGAAAATACAACGTGCCGAGTCTTCTTCTCTAAAGAATTACGGTATCTTACCTTTTGGTGGAGCCGTGCCTCTATTGCTGAATCGGGTCCTGAATGCTGGCGCGCGACTAACCACAATACACTTGAACTCGTTGAAGGAAGGATGCTTGCATTCCTTTAAAATACGAGCAGTTCATCGATGTTTCTTCGCGTCTTAAGCGTTTGGGTAGGGTAGCTTGCAATGTTTAATTGTGTCCGTTCTCCCCATTCAGAAAGCCTGAGAACAGAGCAGTGTGATGTTCTACCAATCCGCTCTCGACGTATCAGCACAGATCAGCTACACTGAGCACTCTTTTTCCTAAAATGTCACAGGACCAATCCCCACAGACCACTCAATAATACCTAATGTTCGATACACGCCAAATAGTAACCCCAGGCAGCTAAACAATTCCATCACAACAATGGAATAATGAAGACCATCATATTCTTTTATAAAAAAATATGTTTTTCTTGTCCAATCTCATTGACCAGCATTCACTGCTGTGGAAGATTTAATGTATCTGTAAGCTTAAGCCTTTTAATGTTTTCTCACTGTTGAAAATAAAACATCTATGTTGATTAATTTATTAGTTATTATGTTTATGAGGACACAGGCTACCTCCTGATAATCATTATTTTCCTTGACAGAATAGCAGTAGGAAGGGACAGATAACATTCTTATTTTCCATTTAAAAGAAGGCTGCACTGTTTCCATACTTTCCTGAACAGCCTAGGCCAGCAGTCTGACAACCACTGGCCCATGGGGATACTGGCACTGTTTTGATCTGACTTCTATTCCCTATTCAGTAGGTGAAGAATATGTCTCATCATGTGTAGACTCCCAACTGTATTTCCCAACTCCCCTCCTAGAGTACTTTCAACAGTACACATTTTTATTGTAGCCTCGGACAAGCACACCTGATTAAACTTCAAGTAATCATCAGGCCCTCAATGAGCTGAATCAGCTATGTTTATCCGGAGCTACAGCAAAAATGTGTGTTTTCTAGGGTACTCGAGGACCGGAGTTGAGAACCACTAGTGTAGACTGCTGGACAGGACATGTTCAGGGTAATCTACAGTTGCAGACTTGTATTCCCTCCTCCAATCCTATGCTTGGTTTTATACATTTCTGTTCTTTTACATCCCTCTCCTTCAAAGGCTCATCCATCTTCCTCTCTCCCACTCTCCCTGTCAATCACAGATAAGAACAGTGCTGATGTACTACCCTGGCTGCGTTACGACTTAACCCAAACAGGGTAATTGTTTTAGCCATGGACCATGTCAGTATATGAAGCCCTGCAACAAGGGAGTAACAGTATCCATCCATAAAATACACCCAAAATATAACTCCCTGTAAAATCTTAGATAAAAGTGTACCAAAAGGGTTCTGATCCGTTGTTACAGAAACGGGAATTTTGATGTGAATCTTGGAATTGTTTCATATGATAGGCACACTAAAAAACTGTTCTAGAAAATGTTCATAAAATGTATGTCATTTTTGATTTTCATAGAGAGATGTAGTATGTTAGTGGTGAACATTAAAAAAAACAAGCAGATATAAAAGTCTCATATCCACAGCCACATGTTTTATTTATTTATTTTATTTTATTTCACCTTTATTTAACCAGGTAGGCCAGTTGAGAACAAGTTCTCATTTACAATTCCGACCTGGCCAAGATAAAGCGAGGCAGTTCAACACATACAACAACAGAGTTACACATGGAGTAAAACAAACATACAGTCAATAATACAGTATAAACAAGTCTATATACGAAGTGAGCAAATGAGATGAGATAAGGGAGGTAAAGGCAAAAAAAGGCCATGGTGGCAAAGTAAATACGATATAGCAAGTAAAACACTGGAATGGTAGATTTGCAGTGGAAGAATGTGCAAAGTAGAAATAAAAATAATGGGGTGCAAAGGAGCAAAATAAATAAATAAATAAAATAAATACAGTAGGGAAAGAGGTAGTTGTTTGGGCTAAATTATAGGTGGGGTATGTACAGGTGCAGTAATCTGTGAGCTGCTCTGACAGTTGGTGCTTAAAGCTAGTGAGGGAGATAAGTGTTTCCAGTTTCAGAGATTTTTGTAGTTCGTTCCAATCATTGGCAGCAGAGAACTGGAAGGAGAGGCGGCCAAAGAAATAATTGGTTTTGGGGGTGACCAGAGAGGTATACCTGCTGGAGCGCGTGCTACAGGTGGGTGATGCTATGGTGACCAGCGAGCTGAGATAAGGGGGGACTTTACCTAGCAGGGTCTTGTAGATGACATGGAGCCAGTGGGTTTGGCGACGAGTATGAAGCGAGGGCCAGCCAACGAGAGCGTACAGGTCGCAATGGTGGGTAGTATATGGGGCTTTGGTGACAAAACTGATTGAGCTGTGATAGACTGCATACAATTTGTTGAGTAGGGTATTGGAGGCTATTTTGTAAATGACATCGCCGAAGTCGAGGATTGGTAGGATGGTCAGTTTTACAAGGGTATGCTTGGCAGCATGAGTGAAAGATGCTTTGTTGCGAAATAGGAAGCCAACTCTAGATTTAACTTTGGATTGGAAATGTTTGATGTGGGTCTGGAAGGAGAGTTTACAGTCTAACCAGACACCTAGGTATTTGTAGTTGTCCACGTATTCTAAGTCAGAGCCGTCCAGAGTAGTGATGTTGGACAGGCGGGCAGGTGCAGGCAGCGATCAGTTGAAGAGCATGCATTTAGTTTTACTTGTATTTAAGAGCAATTGGAGGCCACGGAAGGAGAGTTGTATGGCATTGAAGCTTGCCTGGAGGGTTGTTAACACAGTGTCCAAAGAAGGGCCAGATGTATACAGAATGATGTCGTCTGCATAGAGGTGGATCAGAGACTCACCAGCAGCAAGAGCAACATCATTGATGTATACAGAGAAGAGAGTCGGTCCAAGAATTGAACCCTGTGGCACCCCCATAGAGACTGCCAGAGGTCCGGACAGCAGACCCCCCGATTTGACACACTGAACTCTATCAGAGAAGTAGTTGGTGAACCAGGCGAGGCAATCATTTGAGAAACCAAGGCTGTCGAGTCTGCCGATGAGGATGTGGTGATGGACAGAGTCGAAAACCTTGACCAGATCAATGAATACGGCTGCACAGTAATGTTTCTTATCGATGGGGGTTAAGATATCGTTTAGGACCTTGAGCTTGGCTGACCAGCTCTGAAACCAGATTGCATAGCAGAGAAGGTCGGTAATGGTCGGTATCCAATTGTTGTAGTAGCTACTATCTTGTCTCATTGCTACAACTCCCGTACGGGCTCGGGAGAGACGAAGGTTGAATGTCATGCGTCCTCCGATACACAACCCAACCAGCCGTACTGCTTCTTAACACAGCACGTGTCCAACCCGGAAGCCAGCCGCACCAATGTGTCGGAGGCTACACCGTGCACCCGGCAACCTTGGCTAGCACGCACTGCGCCCGGCCCGCCACATGAGTCGCTGGTGCGCGGTGAGACAAGGAGATCCCTACCGACCAATCCCTCCCTAACCCGGACGACGCTAGGCCAATTGTGCGTCGCCCCACGGACCTCCCGGTCGCGGCCGGTTACGACAGAGCCTGGGCGCGAACCCAGGGACTCTGATGGCACAGCTGGCGCTGCAGTACAGCGCCCTTAACCTTAACCTTACAGCGCCACCCGGGAGGATCTTTGGGAATCTCAGATGACACGAAAGAGAGGTTGAACAGGCTAGTAATAGGGGTGGCAACAATTTCGGCAGATCATTTTAGAAAGAAAGGGTCCAGATTGTCTAGCCCAGCTGATTTGTAGGGGTCCAGATTTTGCAACTCTTTCAGAACATCAGCTGACTGGATTTGGGAGAAGGAGAAATGGGGAAGGCTTGGGCGAGTTGCTGTGGGGGGTGCAGTGCTAGGTAGGAGGTAGGAGTAGCCAGGTGGAAAGCATTGCCAGCCGTAGAAAAATGCTTATTGAATTTCTCAATTATAGTGGATTTATCAGTGGTGACAGTGTTTCCTATCTTCAGTGCAGTGGGCAGCTGGGAGGAGGTGCTCTTATTCTCCATGGACTTTACAGTGTCCCAGAACTTTTTTGAGTTCGTGTTGCAGGAAGCAAATTTCTGCTTGAAAAAGCTAGCCTTGGCTTTTCTAACTGCCTGTGTATAATGGTTTCTAGCTTCCCTGAACAGCTGCATATCACGGGGGCTGTTCGATGCTAATGCAGAATGCCATAGGATGTTTTTGTGTTGGTTAAGGGCAGTCAGGTCTGGGGAGAACCAAGGGCTATATCTATTCCTGGTTCTAAATTTCTTGAATGGGGCATGCTTATTTAAGATGGTTAGGAAGGCATTTAAAAAAAATAACCAGGCATCCTCTACTGACGGGATGAGATCAATATCCTTCCAGGATACCCCGGCCAGGTCAATTAGAAAGGCCTGCTCGCTGAAGTGTTTCAGGGAGCGTTTGACAGTGATGAGTGGAGGTCGTTTCACCGCTGACCCAATTACGGATGCAGGCAATGAGTGATCGCTGAGATCTTGATTGAAGACAGCAGAGGTGTATTTAGAGGGCAAGTTGGTTAGGATGATATCTATGAGGGTGCCCGTGTTTAAGGCTTTGGGAAGGTACCTGGTAGGTTCATTGATAATTTGTGTGAGATTGAGGCATCAAGCTTAGATTGTAGGATGGCTGGGGTGTTAAGCATGTTCCAGTTTAGGTCGCCTAGCAGCACGAGCTCTGAAGATAGATGGGGGGGCAATCAGTTCACATATGGTGTCCAGAGCACAGCTGGGGGCAGAGGGTGGTCTATAGCAGGTGGCAACGGTGAGAGACTTGTTTTTGGAGAGGTGGATTTTTAAAAGTAGAAGTTCAAATTGTTTGGGTACAGACCTGGATAGTAGGACAGAACTCTGCAGACTATCTTTGCAGTAGATTGCAACACCGCCCCCTTTGGCAGTTCTATCTTGTCTGAAAATGTTGTAGTTTGTGATGAAAATTTCAGAATTGTTGGTGGTCTTCCTAAGCCAGGATTCAGACACAGCTAGAACATCCGGGTTGGCAGAGTGTGCTAAAGCAGTGAATAAAACAAACTTAGGGAGGAGGCTTCTAATGTTAACATGCATGAAACCAAGGCTATTACGGATACAGAAGTCATCAAAAGAGAGCGCCTGGGGAATAGGAGTGGAGCTAGGCACTGCAGGGCCTGGATTCACCTCTACATCGCCAGAGGAACAGAGAAGGAGTGGGATAAGGGTACGGCTAAAAGCAATAAGAATTGGTCGTCTAGAACATCTGGAACAGAGAGTAAAAGGAGGTTTCTGGGGGCGATAAAATAGCTTCAAAGTATAATGTACAGACAAAGGTATGGTAGGATGTGAATACAGTGGAGGTAAACCTAGGTATTGAGTGATGATGAGAGAGATATTGTCTCTAGAAACATAATTGAAACCAGGAGATGTCATCGCATGTGTGGGGGGTGGAACTAATAGGTTGGATAAGGTATAGTGAGCAGGACTAGAGGCTCTACAGTGAAATAAGCCAATAAACACTAACCAGAACAGCAATAGACAAGGCATATTGACATTAAGGAGAGGCATGCTTAGTCGAGTGATCAAAAGGGTCCTGTAATGCTCCGGGTGTTGTGTGTGTGGAGTCAAACGCAGGAGACAGAGAGTGCAATGATGTGCTTTTTTAATAGCACCAACGCACCATAGGGTGCTCACAATAGTAACGGCCCCAAACACAGGGAATGAAAATGTACAACTGAAAATGCACGACCAGGCACTAACACGTACCTCTGCAACAGAGCCGAAGGTTTACAATGAATAATCCCGCACAACAGCCAGGCGGGCCGGTTGTCTAATAAAGACAAACTAATCATTCATAAACAGGTGCTACCAATAAACATACAAGGAGGGGGAGTGGCAGCTAATAGGCCGGTGACGACGACCGCCGAGCGCCACCCGCCTCGGTCGGACTCGTGACAGTACCCCCCACCCTGACGCGCGGCTCCCGCAGCGCGCCGATACCGGCCTCGAGGTCGCCCCGGAGGACGAGGTGCAGGGCGATCCGGATGGAGGCGATGGAAATCCCTCAACATGGATGGATCCAAGATGTCCCCCACCGGTACCCAGCACCTCTCCTCCGGGCCGTACCCCTCCCAGTCCACGGGGTACTGCAGGCCCCTCACCCGGCGTCTTGAGTCCAGAATGGCCCGGATCGTATACGCCGGGGACCCCTCGATGTCCAGAGGGGAGGAGGGACCTCCGGCACCTCACTGTCCTGCAGGGGACCAGCTACCACCGGCCTGAGGAGAGACACATGAAACAAGGGGTTAATGCGATAATTGGAAGGGAGTTGTAATCGATAACACACCTTGTTTATTCTCCTCAGGACTTTAAAGGGCCCTACACACTGCGGACCCAGCTTCCGGCAGGGCAAGCGGAGGGGTAGGTTTCGGGTCGAGAGCCAGACCCTGTCCCCCCGTACAAACACAGGGGCCTCACTGCGGTGGCGGTCAGCACTCCTCTTCTGCCGTCCACTCGCTTGTTGTAGCGATTCCTGGACGGCCCTCCAGGTCTCCTTGGAGCGCTGTACCCATTCCTCCACCGCAGGAGCCTCGGTCTGGCTCGGATGCCATGGTGCCAGGACCGGCTGGTACCCCAACACACACTGAAAAGGGGACACGTTAGTAGAGGAGTGGCGTAGTGAGTTCTGGGCCATTTCAGCCCAGGGAATGTATCGTTCCCACTCCCCTGGCCGATCCTGGCAATACGACCGCAGAAACCTACCCACCTCCTGGTTCCCTCTCTCCACCTACCCATTGCTCTCGGGGTGATAACCGGAGGTCAGGCTGACAGAGACCCCCAAACGTTCCATGAACGCCCTCCATACCCGAGACGTGAATTGGGGGCCCCGATCAGAAACGAAGTCCTCCGGCACCCCGTAGTGCCGAAAGACATGGGTGAATAACGCCTCCGCAGTCTGTAGGGCTGTAGGAATACCGGGCAACGGGAGGAGACGGCAGGACTTAGAGAACCAATCCACAATCACTAGAACCGTGGTGTTCCCCTGAGACGGCGGAAGATCGGTCAGGAAATCTATGGACAGATGTGACCATGGCCGCTGTGGAACGGGGAGGGGTTGTAACTTCCCTCTAGGAAGGTGCCTAGGAGCCTTACTCTGGGCGCACACTGAACAGGAGGAGACATAACCCTTAACGTCCTTAGCCAAAGTAGGCCACCAATACCTCCCCTGAAGGCTCCCCACTGTCCTCGTCACCCCAGGGTGACCCGAGGAGGGTAGGACATGAGCCCAACGAATGAGTTTGTCCCGAACACCAAGCGGCACGTACCTTCGCCCCGCTGGACACTGAGGAGGCGCGGGTTCCGCCCGTAACGCCTGCTCGATGTCCGAGTCCACCTCCCATACCACTGGTGCTACCAGTTTTGAGGCGGGAAGGATGGGAGTGGGTTCGGTGGACCCATCCTCCGTGTCGTAAAGGCGGGACAGTGCGTCAGCCTTTACGTTCTGAGAGCCCGGTCTATAAGACAAAGTAAACCGGAACCGGGTGAAGAATATGGCCCACCTTGCCTGACGTGGGTTAAGTCTCCTAGCTGCCCGAATATACTCCAGGTTCTGGTGGTCGGTCCAGATGAGAAAAGGGTGCTTAGCCCCCTCAAGCCAGTGTCTCCACACCTTCAGAGCTCTAACCACCGCTAGCAACTCCCGGTCCCCCACATCACAGTTACGCTCCGCTGGGCTGAGCTTCCTTGAGAAGAAAGCGCAGGGGCGGAGTTTTGGTGGCGTACCCGAGCGCTGTGATAGCATGGCACCCACCCCAGCCTCGGACGCGTCCACCTCCACTATGAATGCTAGAGGGGTCCGGATGCGCCAACACGGGTGCATCAGTGAACAGCGCCTTCAACTTGTTGAATGCTCCGTCCGCCTCTGCTGACCACTGCAACCGCACCAGCAGTGAGGTAATGGGAGCCGCTATCTGGCCAAAACCCCGGATAAACCTCCGGTAGTAGTTGGCAAAACCCATAAACCGCTGCACCTCCTTTACCGTGGTCGGAGTCGGCCAATTACGCACGGCCCTAATGCGGTCGCCCTCCATCACCACCCCCGAGGTAGAAATGCGATAACCCAGAAAAGAGACGGCTCGTTTAGAGAACACGCATTTCTCAGCCTTGACGTATAGGTCATGCTCCAGCAGTCTACCAAGCACCTTGCGCACCAGAGACACATGCGCGGTGTGAGTGGCCGAGTAGATCAGAATGTCATCGATATAAACAACCACTCCCTGCCCGCACAGGTCCCTGAGAATCTCGTCTACAAAGGATTGAAAAACGGCTGGAGCATTCTTTAACCCATACGGCATGATGAGGTACTCATAGTGGCCTGATGTGGTACTAAATGCGGTTTTCCACTCGTCTCCCTTCCGAATACGCACCAGACTATACGCGCTCCTGAGATCCAGTTTTGTGAAGAACTGCGCTCCGTGGAATGATTCCACCGCTGTAGCGATGAGAGGTAGAGGGTAACTATACCCCACTGTGATGGCGTTTAGACCTCTATAATCAATACACGGACGCAAACGTCCCTCCTTTTTCCTCACAAAAAAGAAACTCGAGGAGACGGGTGAGATGGAGGGCCGAATGTACCCCTGTCCCAGCGACTCCGTGACATATGTCTCCATTGCCAACGTCTCCTCCTGGGACAGCGGGTACACGTGACTCTTGGGAAGCGCAGCGTCTACCTGGAGATCTATCGTACAATCCCTTCCCGGTCGTTAAGGTGGTAATTTAGTTGCTTTCACTTTACTGAAAGCGATTGCCAAATCGGCATACTCGGGGGGAATGCACACCGTGGAACCCTGGTCTGGACTCTCCACCGACGTGGCACCGATGGAAACTCCCAAACACCTTCCAGAACACTTCTCTGACCACTCCTGGAGAACCCCCTGTCTCCATGAAATTTTAGGATTGTGCTGGGCCAGCCAGGGAATCCCCAGCACCACTGGAAACGCAGGCGAATCAATAATAAAAAAACTGATACGCTCCCTATGATTCCCCTGCGTCACCATGTCCAGTGGGACCGTGGTCTCCCTGACCATCCCTGACCCTAATGGCCGGCTATCTAGGGAGTGCACGGGGAAAGGAGAATCTATCGGCACCAGCGGAACCCCTAACTTAAGGGCGAGTCCGCGATCCATAAAGTTCCCAGCTGCGCCTGGATCGACTAGCGCCCTATGCTGGGGAGAGGGAAAAAAGTGAATAAAAAAGATTAAGACAAACATGTGGCCAACAGGGGGTTCTGGGTGAGTTTGATGCTGACTCACCTGGGGTGACCGAGAAGCGTTCCGCCTGCCATCTCTACTCCCAGACGGACCCCCCCAGCACCGATCAGATGTGTGTCCTCTCCGACCACAGTTGGTGCAGGGGAGGCCTCCTCCTCCGGTACCCCTCGGCACAGCCCCTCCCAACTCCATCGGAATGGGAGCGGAGGGGCTGGGTGGTGGAACGCACAGGACCCTCTCTGAACGCCTGTGGGCAGCCAGCAGATTGTCCAGTCGAATGGACATGTCAATCAGCTGATCCAGTGACAGAGCGGTGTCCCGACACGCTAACTCCCGGCGGACGTCCTCTCGGAGACTACACCTGTAGTGGTCCATAAGGGCCCTGTCGTTCCACCCAGATCCTGCTGCCAAGATCCGGAACTCCAGCGCGTAATCCTGGGCGCTCCTCCTCTCCTGCCTGAGATGAAATAGTCGTTCTCCCACCGCTCGGCCGTCTAGAGGGTGATCAAACACAGCACGGAAGCGTCGGGAAAACTCTGGGTAGTACTCCCGCGCTGAGTCTGGGCCATTCCAGACTGCGTTCGCCCACTCCAGAGCACGACCCGTGAGGCAGGAGATGAGGACACTCACCCTCTCCGCTCCCGAGGGAGTGGGTCTGACGGTGGCCAGGTATAGCTCCAGCTGAAGCAAAAACCCCTGGCAACCCGCAGCGCGCCATCATAAGCCCTCGATAGCGTCAGACGGAGGGTGCTGGAGTCGGGAGATGGGGAGTCCGGAGCCGGGGATACCGAAGGTGGAGAGAGGAGACCACTCCTCTCCCATCTGTCCATTCTCTCCATCACTTGGTCCATCGCGGATCCGATCCGATGGAGGACGGTGGTGTGGTGGAGAACCGGTTCCTCCATCGATGGGAGAGGGTTGGCTGCTGCTCCTGCTGACTCCATTCAATTTGCTGGTGCGGGATTCTGTAATGCTCCGGGTGTCGTGGGTGTGGAGTCAAACGCAGGAGACAGAGAGTGCAATGATGTGCTTCTTTAATAGCACCAACGCACCACAGGGTGCTCACAATAGTAACGGCCCCAAACACAGGGAATGAAAATGTACAACTGAAAATGCACGACCAGGCACTAACACGTACCCCTACAACAGAGCCGAAGGTTTACAATGAATAATCCTGCACAACAGCCAGGCGGGCCGGCTGTCTAATGAAGACAAACTAATCATTCATAAACAGGTGCTACCAATAAACATACAAGGAGGGGGAGGAAAGACAATCAGTGGCAGCTAATAGGCCGGTGACGACGACCGCCGAGCGCCACCCGCCCGGGAAGGGAAACCACCCTCGGTCGGACTCGTGACAGGTCCAGTGAGTAGTGAGGTTGCTAGCATAGGATGGAGGTCGGTTATTAGCCACCACGTGCGTTTCCGTAGGTAGGATTAGTGGGGTTCCGTGTGGTAGAGGGGATGAATCCAATTCGCAAAAAACAACAACAATAGATATAGTTATAGAGGCCCAAGAAAAAAGAAAGAAAAAAGAAAAGAAAATAAAAAAATAAAAATAAATTGTCCGATAGGTCTATCCAGATAGCAGCCGATAAGACAGCTAACGGTTAGCGGACCACAGATGGGCGTTCAGGTAACGTCGTGACGGAGGAGCCAGCCGGATAACTCCCTCGGGTAGGTACCGTCGGTAGTCCAGTTGTGAAGGCCCGGTGGGGCTCCACATTGGCAGTAAAACGGGTCCGGATAGGTGATTTTAGCCCAGGAGTGACTGATGGAACTCTTCAGCTGGCTAGCTCCGGAATCGACGAAAGACGATAGTCACACGGATAGCAGCTAGTTAGCTGCGAGATCCAGGTATAAATGTCCAGAGTTAGCGGTTGAAATCCGGGGACATTGAGAGAAAAAAATAGGTCCTGTATGTTCTGGTTCGAGCCGCGTCGTACAAAACAGGCGATAGATTTTCGAGCTAAAGGATAGCTGATGACCACAAACCGGTTAGCTGAATACTAACGATTAGCCAGTAAAGAAGCTAACTAGCTTCTGATTAGCTTCAGGCTAGCTTCAGGCTAGCTTCTGGCTAGCTTCTGGATTAGCTTCTGGTTAGCTTCTATGGAGGATTACAGATTTGAGGTAAATAATACTTTATTTTTTATACATATATATAAATTGGTGAGGCGGGTTGCAGGAGGGTGTTTTAAGGATGAGTTTATAGAAAATAAAAAATATATATAAAAAGGTATGCGAAGAAAGTTGTAAATATATATATATATATATACGGGACACGACAAGACGAGGACAAAAAACGTCTGAACTGCTATGCCATCTTGGAGCTAATTAACGCTCTATAAATTACTCAAGACTTTAATTCATTTTCCAGTGTCTTGAATAAGGACATGTATATCATTATATGAATGGAAGTCTTTAGGTGTAATCACACTGCACCTTAGCCCAAGGCCAGCCTAGCCTGGGGCTAAGATAGCCTGGGGCTAAGAACAATGCAGTGTGAAAAGGCCTTTTGGGACAGCTGTACTGCTAAAAGTAGAACAGATTCCTACATCTAATATGAGGGCCTTTGAGTGACTCACCATTGAGTTCCTTTGTAATCTTTCTTTCAAAATATAAGCAAGGTTAAAGGCCATTAAAGCACTTTGGATTTGGCAAAATAGAAAAATGTTGAGCCTATTATTAAATAATTTGCTGTGGTCTCTCTCTGGTACGACCAAGGCCGCCCATTCCATGACTCAAGTCATTATTAGCTCCCATACATTTTTAAAGGTTATTAAAAAGCGGAGAGGCAAATCCCCCGTTGACTGTCTTCTCAACTGTAATGCATACATAAAATCCTCCAGCAACGGAACCTTCCCACTGGGCACATGACGTCAATTCAACATCTATTCCACGTTGCTACAATTAAATGATGTGGAAACAACGTTGATGCAACCAGTGTGTGCCCAGTGGGTTTCTTCATGCTATGGCATCAATTAGTATAAGGTTTACTGGCAACTTAATGGAAAGCAAATTATTTAGAGCAGCCAGCTGCTTGCCCTGTGTGGTTCCTCTTCTGTCACTGAAAAGGCCTGGAAGGGTGCTTACACCCGCACCACTTGCTCGGAAATGACTGCACAGTTCAATGTGCAAAACACCAATGGTGGAAAAAGTACTCAGTTGTCATACTTAAAAGTAAAGATACCAATAGAAAATGACTGAAATAAAATCAAAAGTCATCCAGTAAAGTACTTCTGGAAAAAAAGTATAAAAGCATCTAGTTTTAAATGTACTTAAGTAGAGTGGTAGAAAAAGTAGTTCATTTTCATACTTGAGTAAAAGTACAAAGTAAAAGTAAATGCTTTACATCAAATTCTTTATATTAAGCAAACAAGACCGCATAATTTTTTGTTTTTATTTGTTTATGGACAAACAGGGGCACACTCCAACACTCATAATTTCCAAACCCAGTAATTATGTATAGTGAGTCCGACAGATCAGAGGCAGTAGGGAGTACAACATGTTTTATTGATATGTGTGTGAATCTGAGCATAATTCTGTCCTGCATTTGAAATGTAACTAGTACTTTTTGGTGTCAGGGAAAATGTATGAGAGTAAAAAGTACATATTTTCTTTAAGAATGTAGTAGAGTAAAAGTAAAAATAGGAAAAAATATATATATAAATAGTAAAGTAAAGTACACACAGCCCAAAAACAGCCCAAATTTTTTTTTACTTAAGTACTTCAGACCACTGTAAAGCACACTCTCGGCTTTCTGAAATCCCTTTCATTCCGGGGCTAGAGTCTAGAAGGCCATACAAAGCTACTTACTCTGTTCAGAATTAACTGTGTGACTTCAGAAACATATGGTCCCTTTTTTATCTAAAAGTGAAGTGGTGAAGGACTACCCTCTCGGCTAATCCTCCTGACTTTAAAAACTCTGTAAAAGTGTATATTTGATGGAGGTCCAGCATGGTGAGGCAAGATGTGGCCTTAAAATCCATCCAGAGCAGAGCCTGCTGTGCAAATTCTATTTATTTCTTTCTCTGGCCCACCTTCCCACTCTCTCTCTCTTTGTTTCTCTTTTGCTCTCTCTCTTTCTCCCTCTATGAATCAGGCTATTGGCCCAATCAGTCCTCCCACACAGCAATGGATTTTGGCTTGAGATATGGCACTGATCATCAACGATCATGTCAAATCAATATATACACAGATTAAACATTTGCAGCTCTTCTCAGGAACTAACCTTTTTCTTTGCTTTTGAAAACTACAATAACAAATCGAATTGATCCAGCTTTCTAAAATAAATATACAATTGATTTGTTTGGATGATGCTATTTTTCCACAATAACTAAAGAGACCACAGAGTATTTAGTCTTCTGTCCAGACCAAAGACTGAGAAGCGCATGAAAGAATATGGTAAAAAAAGGTCGACCTCCACCCACAAATATAACCTTTGACCCTTCAAAAAACCCTACCATCTGCTGCACAACAAGGCCACTGGACTGTGATGACTGCTGTGCCATAATAAGTGGCTGCTGTGTAATAATAGCAACACTGCTCTCTGCATCAGTAGAGAGAGTCTGGGAGGCGGACGTGCCGCGTCAGGCTCATCAGCACTTGAGAGACCTGGCTGCAGATACACTAAGACAACTTAGATCCACATGCAAACCATTTAATTCTATATATTTTGTCTGGGTAAAGATGGCGGGTATCTCGTAGAACTAATATCTGGGTTAACCTCCTTTATGGGGGCTTCAACCAAATTATGCCCAACAGCTGTCTAATGGATGGGATATTGAAACCCATAGGACTGAAGCCAGTGCTATTCTCCAAAATTACATGGAAAGGCCCATTTCTTGTTCAAAACAAATACATTTTCCTCATATGATTGTTATTCCCTTTGTTATTGCCCTTTTTGTTATTGGATTGTTTTTTGTCATGGGAAATTCAATTTCAGAAATCAAAGCTTGACATTCAGAACACAAATGGTGATTATAAATTAATGTCATATTGAAAGTTGTTTCCAAGGGAAAAACTCATTAAACTCATTACATTTCCATATAAAAATGTTTCTATCGGTAAACTTTGATTGCTTACAATATGAAAGAGGTCATTACATTTGAAACGCTAAAGTGTCACTGAAGGTACATTTCACACCCAGCGTACATTCCATGCTTGGGAAGCAGCACTGCTAAACATTTCCCTTATAACAAGGAAGCATGTTCCATCCACTAAATCAAATCAAATCAAATTGTATTGGTCCCGTACACGTGATTAGCAGATGTTATTTCAGGTGTAGCGAAATGCTTATACTTCTAGCTCCGACAGTGCAGTAATATCTAATATCTAACAAGTAATATCTAACAAATTACATAACATATACCCAATACACACAAATCTAAGTAGGAATGAATTAAGACTATATACAGCGATGCATAGCGATGTCAGAGCGGAACGGACTAAGATACAGTAGAATAGTATTGAAAACAGTATATACATATGAGATGAATAATGC
This sequence comes from Oncorhynchus mykiss, assembly GCF_013265735.2. Classification (NCBI taxonomy): domain Eukaryota; kingdom Metazoa; phylum Chordata; class Actinopteri; order Salmoniformes; family Salmonidae; genus Oncorhynchus; species Oncorhynchus mykiss. Next base: position 69,145,062 of record NC_048581.1, read on the forward strand.
AGATATGAAAACATTAAGTGACTAAGATACCGTAGAATAGTATAGAATACAGTATATACATGTGAGATGAGTAATGCCAGTTATGTAAATATTATTAATACTGGTACCAATAAGTATTGGTACCAATGTTACTGGGGCTCTAAAGGTGAAAGAGCACTCAATAGTGTTCCATAAGTTGCTTTAAAGGCTCATATAGTGAGTGATCTGATATGGCTGGAAGCACTATAAGAATGTGAGTGGCTGTAAGCCTGATTGGGATTTCAGATGGTTTGGTAACATGTTAATGTAGAAATGAACACATTTACTGCACTCTGCTACTGCATTCAGCCACTATTGGAGAGTCTGACTGGCATTGAGATGTACAGTACCCCAATGTATTGTATTACTGTACCATGCTCTTGATGTGCATTTCAGGGGTAGAGACAGAACACACAGTCTGCCAGTCTGTCAGGAGAAGTGGATCAAGGCTGCCTGATTAATGTAGACTCATTATTCATGTCCTGCCTGGCTACAGTGGAGAAATACGCAGAGAAATGTCATCATCATCTGCCAAGGAATTAGCTGCATTGTCATCCCATTTAGAACCATGGCTTCTGAAACAGGAGGTACACTACATTACTAAAAGTATGTGGACACTGCTCGTCAAACATCTCATTCCAAAATCATGGGCATTAATATGGATTTGGTCCCCCCTTTGCTGCTATAACATCCTCCACTCTTCTAGGAAGGCTTTCCACTAGATGTTGGAACATTGCTGCGAGGACTTGCTTCTATTCAGCCCCATAAGCATTAGTGAGGTCGGGTACTGATGTTGGGCAATTAGGTTTGGATCGCAGTCGGCATTCCAATTCATCCCAAAGGTGTTCAATGGGGTTGGGGTCAGGGCTCTGTGCAGTCCAGTCAAGTTCTTCCACATCGATCAAACCATTTCTGTATGGACCTCGCTTTGTGCACAGGGGCATTGTCATACTGAAACAGGAAAGGGCCTTTCCCAAACTGTTGCCACAAAGTTGGAAGAACAGAATCATCTAGAATGTCATTGTATGCTGTAGTGTTAAGATTTCCCTTCACTGGAACTAAGGGGTCTAGCCCGAACCACTTAAAGTTGACCTTGGCAGCTATAACAGGGCAGAAATTTGACGAACTCACTTGTTGGAAAGGTGGCATCCTGTGACGGTGCCACGTTGAACGTCACTGAGCTCTTTAGTAAGGCCAATCTACTACCAATGTTTGTCTATGGAGATTGCATGGCTGTGTGCTCAATTTTTTACACGTGTCAGCAATCGGTGTGGCTGAAATAGCCAAATACACTAATACACTAAGGGTGTCCAAATACTTTGTATATATAGTGTAAGGTGAGGCATTCTTTGTGCACTAGCATCTAAAACAAGTTATTTAAGTTTTGATTAGGAGAGGGCATTTCGCCTACTTTATTACACACACTCTTGAGAGAATGCCAAGTGTGCAAAGCTGTCAATGCAAAGGGTGGCTACTTGATGTAACATATTCAGTATTTCATCCCCACATTCGAAGGGGCTGATAATAATAATGTATTTCCACTCAATACCTCCAACTCCATACTGGGGTAATTAAGTTAACACTCTCACTGACCTAATTCACCACTCTGATGTTATGAGTCCTATCTGATTATGTGGAATAATAGCCTTTACCTCCAACACAATGATCTGAGCATGAGTCACGCTCTCTTTCCAAGTCTCAGGCATCAGTAGCTAGTACTCTCCTGCTGAACTATCACAGAACATTATGTCCCATCAGGAACATGGTACAGTATTAATAGGTTCCCTTCCAAACAATGTTTTCTATGAGTCAGGCTGTGCTTACATATCAGAGAGGGTTGTGAGGAGGCGTTCAATCATGCCTGCTTTTGTGGTAGGTTCTGGGAAAAACATTTTTGCTGACTTGATGATGATAACTTCCACAGTATCACATTTGAGGTAAGACCCAGATGCAGACAGTGTAGAAGTAACAAGAGTCTATTACAACCACAGGGGCAGGCAAACGACAGGTCAAGGCAGGCAGGGGTCAGTAATCCAGAAAGGGTGTAAATGGGTCCAGAACGGCAGGCAGTCTCAGGGTCAAAACCAGGTAGGACTAGAAAACAGGAGCAGGAAACCAGGCAGGAGCAGGGAAACAAACACTAGTAGGTTTTACAAACAAAACGAACTGGCAACAGACAAACAGAGAACACAGGTATAAATACACAGGGGATAGTGAGGAAGATGGGCGACACCTGGAGGAGGGTGGAGACAAATACAAAGACATGTGAAACAGATCATGGCATGACACAGTGCTTTCTTTGTAGTTACTTTTCCCTTAGGTATATCTGTGATGATGCAACTGTGCAGTATGTTATCAGTGAAGGACTAATATTAAACAGCACGATGCCTGGGCCAAAGCATTCTTCTATAATCATAATCATCATCAACATCAATATAATTTATGTTTACAACAGACTATTGTTATTATTGACAATGTTCACGTTTATGAACAGGCTGAGAAATCACATAGGAGTGAGAAAGCTCCAGCCAGCATGTCTCCTAAAAGTTTGTGATCGCTTTTTTTGTTGCCTTGGAAGACCTTAGGAAAGAAGGATGAATTATACTGTTGGAATGAGCTAATTCTAACAAAACATCTTTAAATTTACTTTATCATTTACATCAACTCTCTCCACTCCACCCCCCCAAAGAGAGTTTGCTGTGTGTAACTGTCGATGGCTGTAGATTACGGTTGTTTTTTTCTAAGATGTCCTCTCTAGGGCTGGAGGAGAGCATTTCAAATCCTCTGGGCAGGAAAGAACTGGGAGAGGAGAGGCTGGCTGTATGTTCCATTGAGTGGGGGATCAATACGTTCCTAGTTTAATCGGTGACCTTGTGTAATCAGCTAGCATATTAGTGGTGGGCGCCCCTGAGCAAAGAGCCTCACTGACTGGTGCACCCCATGATTGCAGGCATGCCCATGAAGAGAGAGTGGGGTGTGTAATTGTACTTTCTAAGGGTTGAGGTACAAGGGGTATTTGTTCTCAGTCAAGAACAGGTGAAATTTGGTAAATGGTTTGGTTGGTAGGTGACTGTGCTGTATATACAGTATGTTTGTATTTGTGGGAGAGAATTCATTGTGGACATAGTCCTCTACAACATTTAACATTTTAGTAATTTAGAAGACACTCTTATCCAGTGCAATTTACAAGAGAAATTAGGGTTAAGTGCCTTGCTCAATGACAGATTGTCAAATTTTGGGGAATTGAACCACCAACCTTTCGTTACTGGCCCAACGCTCTTAACCGCTAGGCTACCTGCCACCAATATCTCACCATATTTAACATTATCTTGGTTCAGATCAAAATGCACGGACAACCTGGTAGCCAGTAGTGACATGAGTGTGTTCATCATCAGTGTACTTGAACTGCTACACTATGCATGAAATACACTTTTGACATGTCTGTAAGGATTCATCAAACAAAGCTGATATTTACTTTCTAATCATTTATCACATGGCAGAAGGCGTTCTATTGACCCCACTGGACAGACAAGGTCAGACAATAGAGAAACTACCTAGCAAGAGCATAGCTGCATAGATACACTCATTGAAATGCAACATCCCTACCTCTCCCACCTACTGTGGTCATATCAGCCTTTTGCAGCATCCTACACGATCACTTCACCATCACCATGCAGCTCCATTCCTCCTACCTCCTAAGGCCTTTCTAACCTGTATCCACAACCAGGTGGGAGCAGCCCAGCAGGAGCTCCAAACCAAAGAAGTACAAAACCAATCCGCAGTGGTTAGTCACTCCAATGTATACATAGCTCATTGACAGGAAATTTGCAATTACTGGGAGAGCTCTGATTATTTATCTATGTAAGCATTCTTATTAATGGGCCAGTGTGAGATGCACCATGCACCACACATTTAGCTGGGCTTATGCTCTTTTTCTTCAGCTGGCTGGCATATTTTGTGCGTTGAGCCCTCTGAAAATGTGAGCAGTGATAATTGTATAATTACACATAAAAACTCATCCTATGTAATTACAGTCACTGTACGCCAGAGATGAGATTGTCTTTAGAGTCAAATTGTCGCTGATACCACCCCTGTGTGTTTTCCTTTCTAATTTGTGTGCGTTGCACAGCAACATCCTGAAAACCTCTGGCCCGTAGGTGTGCTGTGCACTATGCTGAATGTCCTTCTACATCATGACTGAGCTGAGGCTCAGAGTGACTCCTGGTTGTCATGGTGACTGAGTTAGTTCCTGTCCTGGTGGTTGTGGGGTGCTGGGTTCAGGGATAATATCCCCCAGACAGGTCACCTTGGGTCTGCCACAGGCCAAGAGAAAGAGAGAAAGAGAGAAAGAGAGAAAGAGAGAGAGAGAGAGAGAGAGAGAGAGAGAGAGAGAGGAGCAGCAATGCATATGGAAGCTGGGTGAGCTGTCCTGTACTACAAGCTCAATATGGCTCCTGTGGGACAGAAAACCTCCTCTCTGTTGCAGGCCTGCTGAATTATGGATGCCTTCCTCCCTGCAGCAGACCCACACAGCATGGTGTTATGACTGTGACCATTAATCTCTCTCTCCACCTCCTGAGTGGCGCAGCTGTTTAAGAGACTGCATCTCAGTGCTAGAGATGTCACTACAGACCCTGGTTCGATTCCAGGCTGTATCACATGTGATTGGGAGTCCCATAGGGCGACGACCAGTTGTCCTGGTTAGGGTTTGGCTGGGGTAGGCTGTTATTGTAAATAAGAATTTGTTCTTTAACTGACTTGTCTAGTTAAATATAGTTTAAAAAATATATATTAAAAATAAACACCTTACTAAACCTTCAGCCAAGCATTTCTGGGGCGGCAGGGTAGCCTTGTGGTTAGAGCGTTGGACTAGTAACCGGACTTGCCTAGTTAAATAAAGGTAAAAGGTTTTTGTATTCTGTGCAGATATTTGTAATATCTCCAAACATCCAGACCCATTCATTGAAATTAAGTGAAGGCTGTTAGCACCATGAAAGTGGGCCAGCAGATGTTAGTAATTTGCCTTCCTAATAGGTATATTACTTTAACGTACCATTGACAGAATTACAGATACTATTTAGAGCACGTTTAGATCACTTTTGTGCTCTCATGCTAATTAGTACAATTCATTACAATATGTTGCTAATACAGTACTATGAAATAATTAGCACACACAAAATTAGCAAGCATGCATGCACACACAAACACTCATACACACATGTTCTCTCTAAGCATTCAGCAGCACGCACACACACACGCACACACACACACACACACACACACATAAACCACGAGTGACCAATCTTACATTTCTATCTTTCCTGGCCTGGGTGTGAAAAGAGGGCTCTAAATTGTTCTGACCTTAAAATATTGAAGGGAAAATAATATGCTTCAGGGACCACTTGTTCTCTGTGTAGCTTTTTTCTCTCTCTTTTTTCTCTCTCTTTCTCTCTCTTTCTTTCTCTCTCTCTCTCTTCTCCTCCTCTTAAATGTCAATTGTGCTTCTCACTTAATGGTCTGCAACACAATACCACCATATATACCATCTCAATGTTTGGAATGATAATGGGGATGTGGTATACTGCTCATTGACATTCATGACGGTCCTAGCCAGAGCGCCATCTAATTAAGACATTCACACAGCCTTCAGGGTAACTCAAGTAGAGTTTTATTCAGTGACTTGTATGAGACACAACTGTCAAGGGGAAATGGATGCTTCATAAACAACAGGCAAATGGAATTCCTTATGTCTCAGCAACCATGCTATCAAAAATACTTGATACTTTCCCCATCTTGCATCACAGTGCTGTACAGGAGATATCTGGGTTAGAAATAATCTTAGGAGAGAATGCCACCTTTCTCAGCCCTGGTTTCTAATACCATGGTGTCTGGCCTTACATCTATCTATGTTTTTGACAGTTTTCACTTGAATGGGAATCATGGTCACATTAATTCAGTGCCACCTTCCCACCTTTTGTCTGTGGTTACCCTTTCGAACCCAGGACTCAAATCCCAGCACTGGGGACATGATTCGAGAATATCCCCTGCTGTGCTTTCAACACATAATAAGGTCCTCTATTATGTTCCCCATAGAGCTCTCTCCTCCCCCATGTCCTCTTCACTCCTCACTCAGCATCCACCCACTGCTGCCCTGCTTGCTGCTGCCCTGCTTGCTGCTGCCCAGCTTGCTGCTGCCCTGCTTGCTGCTGCCCTGCTTGCTGCTACTGTCCTACTATTGCCCTGCTTGCTGTTGCTGTCCTACTGCTGCCCTGCTGCTGCCCTGTTTGCTGCTGCTGCCCTGCTTGCTGCTGCTGTCCTACTGCTGCCCTGCTGCTGCCCTGTTTGCTGCTGCTGCCTTGCTTGCTGCTGCTGTCCTACTGCTGCCCTGCTTGCTGCTGCTGTCCTACTGCTGCCCTGCTTGCTGCTGCTGTCCTACTACTGCCCTGCTTGCTGCTGCTGTCCTACTTGCTGCCCTGCTTGCTGCTGCCCTGCTTGCTGCTGCTGTCCTACTGCTGCCCTGCTTGCTGCTGCTGTCCTACTGCTGCCCTGCTTGCTGCTGCTGTCCTACTGCTGCCCTGTTTGCTGCTGCTGCCCTGCTTGATGACTTTTGTCCTACTACTGCCCTGTTTGCTGCTGCTGTCCTACTACTGCCCTGCTTGCTGCTGCTGTCCTGCTTGCTGCGGCTGTCCTGCTTGCTGCTGCTGTCCTACTACTGCCCTGCTTGCTGCTGCTGTCCTACTACTGCCCTGTTTGCTGCTGCTGCCCTGCTTGCTGCTGCTGCCCTGCTTGCTGCTGCTGTCCTGCTTGCTGCTGCTGTCCTGCTTGCTGCTGCTGTCCTGCTTGCTGCTGCTTTCCTACTGCTGCCCTGCTTGCTGCTGCTGTCCTGTTTGCTGCTGCTGTCCTGCTTGCTGCTGCTGCCACACTTTCTGCTGCTGTCCTGCTTACTGCTGCTGTCCTACTACTGCCCTGTTTGCTGCTGATGCCCTGCTTGCTGCTTCTGTCCTACTACTGCCCTGTTTGCTGCTGCTGTCCTACTACTGCCCTGTTTGCTGCTGCTGCCCTGCTTGCTGCTGCTGTCCTGCTTGCTGCTGCTGTCCTGCTTGCTGCTGCTGTCCTGCTTGCTGCTGCTGTCCTGCTTGCTGCTGCTGTCCTACTACTGCCCTGTTTGCTGCTGCTGCCCTGCTTGCAGCTGCATTCCTACTGCTGCCCTGCTTGCTGCTGCTGTCCTACTACTGTCCTGTTTGTCCTACTACTGTCCTGCTTGCTGCTGCCACACTTTCTGCTGCTGCCCTACTACTGTCCTGTTTGTCCTACTACTGTCCTGCTTGCTGCTGCCACACTTTCTGCTGCTGCCCTGCTTGCTGCTGCTGTCCTACTGCTGCCCTGCTGCTGCCCTGTTTGCTGTTGCTGCCTTGCTTGCTGCTGCTGTCCTACTGCTGCCCTGCTTGCTGCTGCTGTCCTACTGCTGCCCTGCTTGCTGCTGCTGTCCTACTTGCTGCCCTGCTTGCTGCTGCCCTGCTTGCTGTCCTCCTACTGTCCTGTTTGCTGCTGCTGTCCTGCACCAGTAGCCTTGTTGTGTGCTTCGTGGGGCTTTCTCGCTTTTTCTCTCAAGATTTATGTCATTGTTGATTGCTGAGATTGTGTCACTCCCTGACATCTTTCAGAATTTCAAACTAGATTGTAAAAGCTGATGTATGATGTCTACAGACCCAATGGAAGAAACAACTAAAAATAAAAAAAGAAGGAAAACGCTAGTTAGAATGATAAAGGCATATGGATTTGGTTGAATAAGAACTCATTTTAATGAACTCCCTGCAAAGCACAGTTGCCTGTCGTACATTCTAAAACCAAATAACATAACACCAGTAAGCCATTTGGAGGGCAGAGAGAGAGAGAGAGAGAGAGAGAAACCCAAGGAATGGATGGTTCTTTACTAGATTCACCCAAGCATGGGGATGGCTTCCGGGCCTCTGGGAATTACAGGATTTGCATAACTGTGGCCTTGATGACATGCCGATGTTGTAATTGCTATCAGGAGGGAGACGTGTTGTTAATTAATGCAACCCATTTAATGTGAATGATATACAGTAAACGAGGCTAGAGATGGCTAGAGGTTTTCTCCTCCCCTTCCAGGTGTCATACCTCTGTGATTCCTGTGACTGACTCTCTTCGATAACAAACCCTAAGCATCTGTCAAGGATCTAACACATATATCTTAGAGAGGAGAGGTAGGCATAGTACGGTCTGTTATCAAAGAGACTCTTTACAGTTTAGTTTTTTTCCTGGCAAATTATAATAATTCCTCTGATTCCTCTGAATCATTGGATATCAAACGGAGAATGTCAAATTTAGCTGACATGGTTGGTCAGAGCTGTCTGTTGGGCTGAGAGTCAAACTGTGGGTTTCATTTGAATTTCAACCTCATGTAACTGCATGTGATTTCAAGTGCACATTAGAAAGTATAATGTATTTGAACACATCCAATCTTGTTCAGAGAAACAATAATATGAGTCATCATGGTAGTACATTTTCTTCAGATGAGGAAATTATAGAACACTGTAGACTGCAGAGAGAAGCATGCATGCACGTATACGCACACCGACACACATACACGCGTAACAGAGTTCAGAACGTACCGTAAACTCACTCCACAGCTAGCTTGAAATGTCGCAGATGGAACCTTTTTGGGTGGCTCAAACCTTTGGAAGGTTGTCAAGGAGGGCAGTAACGTGTGTTAGCAAAGCAGAGGTCCCGAATTCCAGCCAGGTATGAGTCGAATCAGGGGGAAGTGATACTCGCTAAGCAAGCAACGCAACGTCGGGTACACACACACACACAATGCACCCTATTTTGAGATTACTCTGGTTGCTGTCACACCTTTATACAGTATAGGTCACTATACAACTCAAACAGATTTACATCAGCATCATCTGTGAGTGTTTAATTGAAATATGATCCAACTTCCGTGTTCAGCATTATATTGTGATACATCATTTTTCCATGAATCAGGTAAAAATATACAGCGGTCATTCATGTGGCTGCAGGCAGCGGGCCAGTGGGGAGCATCTCTCATGGCATGACAGGGGGTGCACAGGAATGGCATGATCACCAGGGGCACGAGCTAATGAACACACCACAGGAGCAATAACAATAACAAAAACAATGGGAGGGCACAGCTACAGGACTCTAAACAGGGGAGAATAGGATTATGTATATTTGTGGTGTGTGTATGTGTGTGTGCGCGTGTACATGCGTGTGTGATATGTATATGTGTTTGTGCTTCACTGCAAGGGCCGTATTCTGACCTTGACTTATTTCCCTAACAATTCCACCACCTTTACACGTGAGGAAGACATGAATAAGTTCTAGTGAACCTACCAATTCCAAGTGGAAAAAGCATCTACTTAATTTTTTCCGATAGAAATAATACTATTTTCCATGCAATGTAATTTACAACTTGTTAAGAGATATTGATAAGATCTAGGTAAATGAGTAATATGTTTGGCTAAGGGAATTGTAAATATAAAATTACACTTGTTTTAGATCTATTTTACCTTATAATCGCAGGAGACAAATGTGAAACCAGTCATATGGCAGCAAACAGGAGCATATCAACTTTCCAACAGTAAAGTTTATGAAATATTGTGCCTTTAAGCAGATTTTAAATTGTATGGCTTTTTAACTTGCAGGGATGGAATAGTGGACCAAAGCGCAGCGTGATAAGTGTTCATGATTTTATTCATCAAAGAAACACTCAAACAAAAATAACAAAACGAAAAGCGAAACCTGGACCTATAGGGGAGGGTCTGGGTGGGCATTTCTCTGCGGTGGCAGCTCTGGTGAGGGACGTAGCCTGGTGCGTGGGGCTGCCACAGGGCCCACCAGGAGGAGGCCTGGTGCGTGGAGGAGGCACCAGATGAACCGGGCTGTGGGGGAGCACTGGAGCTCTGGTGCGCAGCCTTGGCACCACTCCTCCAGGCTGAATGCCCACTTTAGCCCGGCCCCTCCAGAGTGCAGGCACAGGTCGAACCGGGCTGTGGGGGAGCACTGGAGATCTGGTGCTTACCACTCGCACCTCTCCCTTAAGCTCAATGCCCACTTTCGCCCGGCAGGCATAGGGCGAACTGAACCCTCCCAGCTCTCCGGAGACACAGTACACAGAGCCGGCAGGATACCCTGGGCCGAAACGGCGCACCGGAGACCAAACGCGCTGAGCTGGCACAATCCGCCCTGGCTGGATGCCCACTCTCGCATGGCACTTGCGGGGGACTGGCATGTAGCGCTACGGGCTATGAGCGTGCACTGGAGACACCGTGCGCTTCACCGCATAACACGGTGCCTGACCAGTACCACGCTGCTTCCGGTAAGCACGGGGAGTTGGCTCAGGTCTCTCGCCTGACTCCGCCAATCTCCCCGTGTGCCCCCCTCAAAATAAATTGGGGGCTACCTCTCGTGCCTGCTGCGCTGCCTTGCCTCATATCGCCTGTCCGTCCAATATCTCCTCCCGTGTCCAGGAGTCCTGAACCCTCTGCTCCCTGTTACCATGCTGCTTGGTACGTTTGTGGTGGGTAGTTCTGTAACACTCGTCGTCGTAAGGAATAGTGGACCAAAGCACAGCGTGATAAGTGTTCATGATTTTATTCATCAAAGAAACACTCAAATAAAAATAACAAAATGAAAAGCGAACAGTTCCGTCAGGTAACAGAGACTAAACAGAAAATAGCTACCCACAAAACCCATGTGGGAAAAAGCTACCTAAGTATGGTTCCCAATCAGAGACAACAATAGACAGCTGTTCCTGATTGAGAACCATACCCGGCCAAAACAAAGAAATACAAACACATAGAAAAAGGACATAGAATGCCCACCCAAATCACACCCTGACCAAACCAAAATAGAGACATAAAACAGGGCGTGACACTCTGTTTCCTATTTGTATCATTAAATACTAGCAACTAGCATTATCGACCGTCAGTAGGCCTAATAAACAAAAATGTTCAACTGCCAATTTAGTTCCCTTCAGTTTGTATAGCTGACATTATCACTCATTGTTTTGTTCACCTTCATTTGCTTCCTCTGTAAACGGCATTACATCCGTGTGGTTGTTGCTGGGCATCATTAGTGGTTGTTGCTGGGCATCATTAGTGGTTGTTGCTGAGGATCATTAGTGGTTGTTGCTGAGGATCATTAGTGGTTGTTGCTGGGCATCATTAGTGGTTGTTGCTGAGGATCATTAGTGGTTGTTGCTGGGCATCATTAGTGGTTGTTGCTGAGGATCATTAGTGGTTGTTGCTGAGGATCATTAGTGGTTGTTGCTGAGGATCATTAGTGGTTGTTGCTGAGGATCATTAGTGGTTGTTGCTGAGGATCATTAGTGGTTGTTGCTGAGGATCATTAGTGGTTGTTGCTGAGGATCATTAGTGGTTGTTGCTGAGGATCATTAGTGGTTGTTGCTGAGGATCATTAGTGGTTGTTGCTGAGGATCATTAGTGGTTGTTGCTGAGGATCATTAGTGGTTGTTGCTGAGGATCATTAGTGGTTGTTGCTGGGCATCATTAGTAACAGTTGATAACATAAAAAAATATATGTAGGCTAATTAAATCGTTATGGAGCAGAGAGCAGACCAAGCTGTAACAATTTGAACCTGACCCTTGCTGCAATACTTAGCCCTGTCATTACAGTTCCATTGTTAGTGCAGGCAATAGATGAGGGTATAGCCTATTATTGTACACTATTCTCCCTATTATAATTATATGTACACTGTGTGGCAATTTTAAGAATTAATCAAACTACCGTTTTATTTCTTTCGTGCATAAAGGCTATCCAAACTTGTTTTTTTTATGATTCATAAATACTTTCCTAATATATTTAGATGGCTTTCTTTCATTGATCCCTAATATTCTGAAGATGTTCTCTCGATATATTCTAGTGAGACTTGACAAAATTTAAATTAAAGGTACACCCTGTTTAAAGGGATGGCTTAAGATAAATGTACTGAAACTCCTATTGAATGAAAACTCCTTAAGAAAATCTGTTGGCCAGCAAGCGGGAGGGTTTTCGGCAGTTAAATTAAATGTATTCAGCGTTTGCAAGGGAACCACGCATGTAAAGCCCATAACGCACCTGCATAAGGTAAGTCTGAATACCAACTACTGAGAAGTGCGTAGGAAAGCCGTGCGTAGGAAACGTTTACATTTCCTAAGTCTGAACCGGCCCCCTAGTGAATTACTCCCATATTTATTTTTTTCACCAGGTAGGCTAGTTGAGAACAAGTTCTCATTTACAACTGCGACCTGGCCAAGATAAAGCAAAGCAGTTCGACACATACAACAACACAGAGTTACACATGGAATAAACAAACATACAGTCAATAATACAGTAGGAAAAAAGTATGTATATATACAGTGTGTGCAGATGAGGTAAGATAAGGGAGGTAAAGACAATAAAATAGGCCATAGTGGCGAGGTAATTACGATATGGCAATTAAACACTGGAGTGATAGATGCACAGAAGATGAATGTGCAAGTAGACATACTGGGGTGCAAAGGAGCAAAATAAAGAAATAAATACAGTATGGAGATGAGGTAGTTGGATGGGCTGTTTACAGATGGGCTATGTACAGGTGCAATGATCTGTGAGCTGCTCTGACAGCTGGTGCTTGAAGTTAGTGAGGGAGATAAGAGTCTCCAGCTTCAGCGATTTTTGCAGTTTGTTCTTGTCATTGGCAGCAGAGAACTGGAAGGAAAAGCGGCCAAAGGAGGAATTGGCTTTGGGGGTGACCAGTGAAATATACCTGCTGGAGCGCATGCTGCGGGTGGTTGTTGCTACGGTGACCAGTGAACTGAGATAAGGCGGGGCTTTTACCTAGCAAAGACTTAAAGATGACCTGGAGCCAGTGGGTTTGGCGACGAGTATGAAGCGAGGGCCAGCCAACGAGAGCATACAGGTCGCAGTGGTGGGTAGTATATGGAGCTTTGGTGACAAAACGGATGGCACTGTAATAGACTGCATCCAATTTGTTGAGAAGAGTGTTGGAGGCTATTTTGTAAATGACATCGCCGAAGTCGAGGATTGGTAGGAAGGTCAGTTTTACGAGGGTATGTTTGGCAGCATGAGTGAAGGATGCTGTTGCGAAATAGGAAGCCAATCTAGATTTAATTTTGGATTGTAGATGTTTAATGTCGGTCTGGAAGGAGAGTTTACAGTCTAACCAGACACCTAGGTGTTTGTAGTTGTCCACATATTCTAGGTCAGAACCGCCCAAAGAAGTGGACGGGCGGGCGGGTGCGGGCAGCAATCGGTTGAAGAGCATGCATTTAGATTTACTTGCATTTAAGAGCAGTTGGAGGCCACGGAAGGAGAGTTGTATGGCATTGAAGCTCGTCTGGAGGTTAGTTAGCACAGTGTCCAAAGAAGGGCCAGAGGTATACAGAATGGTGTTGTCTGCGTAGAGGTGGATCAGAGAATCACCAGCAGCAGGAGCGACATCATTAATGTATACAGAGAAGAGAGTCGGCCCGAGATTTGAACCCTGTGGCAGCCCAATAGAGACTGCCAGAGGTCCGGACAACAGGCCCTCCGATTTGACACACTGAACTCTATCAGAGAAGTAGTTGGTGAACCAGGCAAATCAGTCATTTGAGAAACCAAGGCTGTTGAGTCTGCCGATAAGAATGTGGTGATTGACAGAGTCGAAAGCCTTGGCCAAGTCGATGAATACGGCTGCATATTATTGTCTCTTATCGATGGCAGTTATTATATTGTTTAGGACCTTGAGCGTGGCTGAGGTGCACCCATGACCAGCTCAGAAGCCAGATTGCATAGCGGAGAAGGTACGGTGGGATTCAAAATGGTCGGTCATCTGTTTGTTAACTTGGCTTTCGAAGACCTTATAAAGGCAGGGTAGGATAGATATACTGTAGGTCTGTAGCAGTTTGGGTCTAGAATGTCTCCCCTTTGAAGAGGGGGATGACCGCGGCAGCTTTCCAATCTTTGGGGATTGAGGTTGAACAGGCTAGTAATAGGGATTGCAACAATTTCGGCAGATCATTTTAGAAAGAGAAGGTCCAGATTGTCTAGCCTGGTTGATTTGTAGGGGTCCAGATTTTGCAGCTCTTTCAGAACATCAGCTGTCTGGATTTGGGTGAAGGAGAAATGGGGAGGCTTGGGTGAGTTGCTGTGGGGGGGTGCAGGGCAATTGACCGGGGTAGGGGTAGCCAGGGGAAAGCATGGCCAGCTGTAGAAAAATGCTTATTGAAATTCTCAATTATCGTAGATGTATTGGCGGTGACAGTGTTTCCTAGCCTCAGTGCAGTGGGCAGCTGGGAGGAGATGCTCTTATTCTCCATGGACTTTACAGTGTCCCAGAACTTTGAGTTTGTGCTACAGGATGCAAATTTCTGTTTGAATAAGCTAGACTTAGCTTTCCTAACTGCTTGTGTATATTGGTTCTTAACTTCCCTGAAAAGTTCCATATCATGGGGGCTATTTGATGCTAATGCAGTACGCCACAGGATGTTTTTGTGCTGGTCAAGGGCAGTCAGGTCTGGAGAGAACCAAGGTCTATATCTGTTCCTGGTTCTAAATGTTTTGAATGGGGCATGCTTATTTAAAATGGTGGGGAAGGCACTTTTAAAGAATAACCAGGCATCCTCTGCTGATGGGATAAGTTCAATATCCTTCCAGGATACCTGAGCCCGGTAGATTAGAAAGGCGTTTGACAGTGATGAGGGGTGGTCGTTTGACCGCAGACCCATTACGGATGCAGGCAATGAGGCAGTGAATACAGCAGAGGTGTATTTGAAGGGCAAGTTGGTTAGGATGATATCTATGAGGGTGCCCGTGTTTACGGATTTGGGATTGTACCTGGTAGGTTCATTGATAATTTGTGTGAGATTGAGGGCATCAAGCTTTAGATTGTAGGATGGCCGGGGTGTTAAGCATGTTCCAGCTTAGATCACCTAGCAGCACGAGCTCTGAAGATAGATGGGGGGCAATTAATTCACCAATGGTGTCCAGGGCACAGCTGAGGGCAGAGGGTGGTCTATATCAACCATAGTACTGTAGGCTACACAGATACAAAGGTGTATCATTGGTCGACCTTGTGTTTATGTAAATACGTCCCAGCTTCAAACACCATGCTGGAAAGTGCATGAGTTTGTAGCTACAATAGAGAAACATGGCAGCTGGAATAGGCTTGCCTCCAATCTACAAATGATCTACACAGTATGTTGGGGGACATGATGCGCAGTGCTACAGATATCAAAACATCCCATGAAAAATGTAAGCCCAAGGACAATTTTCACCATCCCAAATCATGTGGAATATCTCAAGACGGGAGATACAAGGAAGATTCTCTCTCTCTCTCTGGCTGACATTACGATTTGGCAGTAAGGTGGAAATATCATACTTTCTGTAGGTGTTTCAGTGGCCTATGAAGCAAATTTGAGCCCTCTACCTTAACCTTCAGCTGTGTTACCTAGTAAGATCTCAGCTATTGATTAACAGCTAACTCCAGCTCATACAAATCTATCATCATCTCCATTACCTATGTGAGGTTATGTGGAGGATGATATTGACATAGTCCATGCAGTTATGTAGTGGACAAAAGATGATTGAGACCTATGAATACCCAAATATCAAAGGGGATATGCATTAATTGTATCTATAAATTGACCTTTACAGTACAACACACATTTTTTTTAAGTAAATAGGAATGACCCAATGTGTGATTGGGGTTGGGATGAATTTCATGTTGTACAAGGTATGAATAACAAATCCTAGCTGGAGCACTGAGAAGAGGAGGCCGTGCCAACAACCATTAGGCCTGCCTGGAAAAGGAGACAATCTATGGCAGATGCAGCCTGTTAATAGAGGTCAATTGATATTTTCCCTCTCTCTGTGAGCTGCATGCCCCTCTTCTCTCCACACACCAATCAATAACAGCATAGGCCTATCGGCATCCCATTTGCATTTAATGCCAAACGTGCCTTTGAGCTAGTTAATCTTATACATGTTAGGAAACCCTTTGTGCTTTATGTAACTGTGTGTGTGTGTGTGTGTGTGTGTGGGGGGGGGGGGGGGGTCAGCCTCAGTGTTTGAGATGGCTGACATGCGGCCATACCGTGGAGGATGGGTCTATCTCAGTGTGAGATGAGACCATGTACCCTGAGTGTACAAAACACCTGCTCTTTCTATGACATAGACTGACCGGGTGAATCCAGGTGAAAGCTAGGATCCCTTATTGATGGCACTTGTTAAATCCACTTCAGTCAGCGTAGATGATTTGAGACATATATTGTGTATATGTGCTATTCAGAGGGTGAATGGGCAAGACAAAGTATTTAAGTGCTTTTGAATGGGGTATGCTGCTTGCTTGGTGGTGCCCCTTGCTTAGTGATGTTGCAGACTCAGTTGAAGTCAGAAGTTTACATACACCTTAGCCAAATACATTTACTCAGTTTTTCACAATTCCTGACATTTAATCCCAGTAAAAATTCCCTGTTTTAGCTCAATTAGGATCACCACTTTATTTTAAGAATGTGAAATGTCAGAATAATAGTAGAGAGAATGATTTATTTCAGCTTTTATTTGTTCCATCACATTCCCAGTGGGAATTAGGATTTGGTAGCATTGCCTTTAAATTGATTAACTTGGTTCAAATGTTTTGGGTAGCCTTCCACAAGCTTCCCACAATAAGTTGGGTTGAATTTTGGTCCATTCCTCCTGACAGATCTGGTGTAACTGAGTCAGGCTTGTAGGCCTCCTTGCCCACACATGCTTTTTCAGTTCTGCCCACAGATTTTCTATTGGATTGAGGTCAGGGCTTTGTGACGGCCACTCCAATACCTTGACTTTGTTGTCCTGAAGCCATTGTGCCACAACTTTGGAAGTATGCTTAAGTCATTGTCCATTTGGAAGACCTATTTGGGACCAAGCTTTAACTTCCTGACTGATGTATTGAGATGTTGCTTCAATATATCCACATAATTTTCCATCCTCATGATGCCATCTATTTTGTGAAGTGCACCAGTCCCTCCTGCAGCAAAGCACCCCCACAACATGATGCTGCCACCCCCGTGCTTCACGGTTGGGATGGTGTTCTTCGGCTTGCAAGCCTCCCCCTTTTTCCTCCAAATATAACGATGGTCATTATGGCCAAACAGTTCTATTTTTGTTTGATCAGACCAAAGGACATTTCTCCAAAAAGTACAATCTTTGTCCCCATGTGCAGTTTGCAAACCGTAGTCTGGCTTTTTTATGGCGGTTTTGGAGCAGTGGCTTCTTCCTTGCTGAGCGGCCTTTCAGGTTATGTCGATATAGGACTCGTTTTACTGTGGATAGAGATACTTTTGTGCCTGTTTCCTCCAGCATCTTCACAAGGTCCTTTGCTGTTGTTCTGGGATTGACTTGCACTTTTCGCACCAAAGTGCGTTCATCTCTAGGAGACAGAGCGCGTCTCCTTCATGAGCGGTATGACAGCTGCGTGGTCCCATTGTAACGGGATTCTTCTGTTGAAGGAGAGGCGGACCAAAACGCAGCGTGGTTATTGTGATACATCTTTAATAAAGATGAAAATAGAACAATATACAAAAACGTCAAAAACCGAAAACAGCCCAACTGGTGTAACAAACAAAGACAGGAACAATCACCCACAAACCCCAACACCAAACAGGCTACCTAAATATGGTTCCCAATCAGAGACAATGACTAACACCTGCCTCTGATTGAGAACCATATCAGGCCAAACACAGAAACAGACAAACTAGACACACAACATAGAATGCCCACTCAGATCACACCCTGACCAAACAAAACATAGAAACATACAAAGCAAACTATGGTCAGGGTGTGAAACCCATGGTGTTTATACTTGCGTACTATTGTTTGTACAGATGAGCGTGGTACCTTCAGGCATTTGGAAATTGCTCCCAAGGATGAACCAGACTTGTGGAGGTCTACAATTTGTTTTCTGAGGTCTTGGCTGATTTATTTTTGATTTTCCCATGATGTCAAGCAAAGAGGCACTGAGTTTGAAGGTAGGCCTTGAAATACATCCACAGGTACACCTCCAATTGACTCAAATGATGTCAATTAGCCTATCAGAAGCTTCTAAAGCCATGACATAATTTTCTGGAATTTTCCAAGCTGTTTAAAGGCACAGTCAACTTAGTCTATGTAAACGTCTGACCCACTGGAATTGTGATACAGTGAATTACAAACAATTTTTGGAAAAATTACTTGTGTCATGCACACAGTAGATGTCCTAACTGACTTGCCAAAACTATAGTTTGTTAACAAGAAATTTGTAGAGTGGTTGAAAAATGAGTTTTAATGACTCCAACCTGCGTGTATGTAAACTTCTGACTTCAACTGTATATATATATACTGAGATCATGTGACAGATCATGTGACACTTAGATTGCACACAGGTGGATTTTATTGAACTAATTATGTGACTTCTGAAGGTAATTGGTTGCACCAGATCTTATTTTGGGGTGAATACATACGCACGCACGCATCAATTTTCCATTTTATATTTTTTCAATTTTTTGAAACAAGTCATTGTTTTCATTTCACTTCACCAATATGGACTATTTTGTGTATGTCCATTACATTAAATCCAAATAAAAATCTATTTAAATTACAGGTTGTAATGCAACAAAATAGGAAAAACGCCAAGGGGGATGAATACTTTGCAAAGCACTGTATCAGATAAAAAGGTGCACTGAACGTTTCAAATCCAGCATTATGAATAAACCATGAAAGAGTATGAGACTCCATGGCCATAAAGTCCCAATCGTATGGTCAGTGAATTCATCGGTTAGATAGGGGTCATTCAGAGTATACTGGCTTGTGTGGTCCCCATGAGAGAGAGAGAGAGAGAGAGAGAGAGAGAGAGAGAGACAGAGAGACAGGAAAGGGGGGGGGGGGGGGGGGGGGGGGGGGGGGCAGCAGCCCGGGGAGAGAGCTGGTCTTGGGGGGAGAGAATTTGGGTTCAATTGTCCTGGGATCAGACTATCTCTGACCTTGTGATCTTCAAAGTTTCCTTTGACGCAGGGAGAACCACCTCATCTGGCCACTTACCCAGACATACACACTCACTGATGCAAATTCACGCTCACACACACATGCGTACGCACACACGTCTACAATTTAATAGAAAGATACATTTTTGTTTCCCTGGCAACAGAATGGTGGCATTTATAAATCAGTAAGGCATCCTCTCCTACAAAGCTTATAAAATATTATACAAGGCGTATGTCTAATTTTGGATTTGATTGGTTAAAACTGCATTCCAGCCGGAGTCTATTCCACAAGTTACCACCGGCTAAATCTATGATGGTTAGATGAAATGCCTATTCACTCTGTTCCAGCTGACTGCGCAATCCACTGCCTCATCAGCCCAGCCAGGCAAATCAATTATTAGAAAAGTAGAAGGCGTTTAGAGCATCTGCAGTCATTGAGTACAATCTGAAATGAATTGTTGTGAAAATAAGACACCCAGCTAATTGACGTTTTCCTGTATGCTTGTTTTATTGAGTCAAACATCCAACCACACATCTTACAAAAGAAAATAAAACCATCAGGAGATTGACACCATGGCACACTGTTTTACAGAAGATCATTCTGTTAGAGGTTTATTTTCACCCAACATACAAACATGCGCTTTTACAAAAATTAAATGCATACTGTTTACTAAAATGTGTAGAAAATAAAAACAACACTAATAAATTAGGCATCTAATAAATAGTATATATCTTTCAATGGTTCATGTACAAAGCTGAAGTAAGATTGTGTTAATAGTTATCTCATACGATATTTCTTCAGACAGGAAATCAGACAAAATAAAGGCAGGTGTGTAGATGCACAACTACCGAAACTAGTCATATTCCTCTATAAGTAGTAACATATTTTATACATTTGGGTCCTTTACTATTTGTTGTATTTACATTATAAGTATTGTGGCCTTTTTAGACAATTATTCTTCGCAGTGATGGATTTCTACAACTCTTTTATGCATATATTCTGTGTTAATAAATGTGTTTATAAAATGCCCAAATATAATTGTCAAACTATACACACAAAGTATACTGCATTTGATTTCAGTCCGTAAGTGCATCTTTTGCTCTCCATCACAAGGTTGGAGTTCAATCAGGCATATCTAAAGGACAGTCAAGTCTTGGTGCCTACATTGATCCTGCCATTTGATGACTTAGGGAGACTTACAGTCAATGAGTTTGCGGTGTCTTAACCGACACATTGTTGGTGGAGAAGAGAAAGAGTCCCATATAATTTAAAAGACACAAACTATATATTTGCATGGATTTGAACACACAAACTCAGCATGGAATGACTACAATGGATATTGCTTGTGGAGTTCTGTTCGGGTCAAGGTGCATTACTAAAACTATTTAGACCACTTCAAAAACGTATTCAACTGGCCAGATTAGCTTATATTTGATTATAAAACATATTCTACCAACCTTATGACCTCAAATAACATAGATCTGTGAATGTAGAGATGTACTAGTTAAACAACAACAATGATATCATGTAATCCAACAGTAGCTCTTCAGTTTCTTATCAGTAACATAAGGTTCCATATTTGGTAAAAACATTTTGAGCCAAGCTCCAACTACAATTACGGAAGATTTTCAGTAACAAAACAGCCAATATTGGGATGATAAAGTGCTGCTAAAAAGAAAACTTTCCTCAAAAATGTTTTATTAGAGAATAGAAAACTTCTTACAGTGGCACAGCAGTCAAAGACAGGAGCCGCCTACATCAATAGATGCTGTTGGCTATATCAGCTGACTATACAGGATTGTCAGCTATGCGTCACAAAACTAAGTTGAACAAGGAAGCAGCAGTGCTGAACTATGCCAAAGGCATTGTGGAGTTACAATAATGAAAAGCACCCAAAAAGAAAGTCACCACTTTTCAAGGAACATGGAGCATTAGCTGGGAGTTTGACCCCGAAGGGTCTAAAAGCACTTTCAGGATGAAGCAGACCTTGGTAAGGCTGGAAGCCACATTACATTTGGTTACTGTTTGAAAGGCAGCCTCCTTTTCTGTCAAAGGCACAAGATCAGAGAACAACGTACAGTCTTGTGAACTGCTAGAAGGCTCTACTGGGAGTGTATTCCTTGTATGATTTTGGACCAGGCGTTTAAACTCAAAGTTGTGAGGGACTTCAGTTACGTTTTAGAGGTGGGGGGGTTGTAAGTCAGATTTGGGTATATTTTACATCTATATTAGTCTGCAGTGAAATGGGCTGATGTTGCTTTTCAACTGAGTATAGTTTGCTATACAAAAAAGAGTAGAAATGTCTCAAATAGTCCCATGATTTCATAGTGTAAAATTCATGCTCATGGGTATTGCTTGGGAATTAAATATAAAATGTATGCATACAGTAACTTATAACAGCTGGCTCATTTGTAACTGTGTCTTTTAACTAAGACATAAACATACAAAATTATCTTTATGATTTTATTTATTTTTCCTTAAGAAATCCATTTGTAAAAAATAATTAAAAGCCTATCCGGACAGAGATTAAAAGTGAGTTGGTAAAAACATATTTCCATGGCATGCAATTTCTTGAGGGTATTCAATGAAAATAATTGAGACCTGCATAAGAGGCAGAAGCATGGATATCAAAACCGACAAAATTAGAAAGATAACAGACAAAGGAAGAAAAATAAAGTAAAAGTAACACAGGATTTTACTGTTTTCTGATATAAAATTTGAAGTTAATTGAAAAGACCACCTTTTCCTTCTATCTACCATGCCAACCCACCCCCTTACACCCAGGTTCCTGCCCCCACCAAGTTTTTGTTGTGATGAGAAGAGAAGGAGCGCTTGAAACTTTGAGACAGAGGATCGAGCAAGAGGTGAGGGGCATCTGTTCTCTGTTTGGTGAACATACCTGAAATGTGATGGCAGCCAGTGTGTCAGTTTAGTAGTCAGTTTGCACACATCAGTGAGTGGGCTACTCTGGTCCCCTCATGTTGGGGTGGTGAAGGAGGGTTCATAGCCAGGCCTCAGCAGGGGGTGTGGGACGAGAGGAGAGGGGAGGGACAGGTGCTTAGAGCTGAGAGTCAGCCCCCAGGCTGTTGAGCTCCTCCGGTGAGTGCTTCTCTCCCCCAGTGCCAGCTGACTGGCGGAACCCGGCAGAGATCTCATCAAACGTCCGGCCCTTGGTCTCAGGCACCTTGAAGTAGGTGAAGATGAAGAAGCTGAGCAGCAGTATGGTGAATATGACAAAGACATAAGGGCCACACAACTCCTGTAGGGCGAGACGGAGAAAAGAAGGAGAGAGAACATTGAAGATCATGTTCATTAAGCAGTGGGCTCCAAACAAACACGTCTTCAAACTAACAGTTCACATACAGTATATCAAGATTAGGGTTGCAAAGAGTGGGTATATTACTGGAAACTTTCTAAGTTTACCAGTAAACTACTAGAATGTTGGTATCTTTCAAGGATTTTATGTAATCTATCACAAGACATCTAGCGGCCCTTTTGGGCACTTTAGATTTTTACAGGTGTCTGTAATTATCCCTGGCCCTTGGTGCGACCTTATCATATGTAAATATGTATGAAATAATTCAATAAGATGATTTTAAAATAAACATTAGAATGACAAAGCTGTAAAACATGATCCTAAATTATCTTCAACTTAGTGAATACCATTGATGTTTAATATGAGGGTTTCAACAAATATCCTTTATTAATTCTTAACACACTTCTATTTATTTTACTAAGTAAACATTTATTAGTTTTCAGTGTTTTGGCATCAAACTGGTGGCAGCTGTGAACAGAATAAATGTTTGGAAGAGTTGCAGAGTTAATGGAAAATAATGCCAATGTTGATTAGATGCTTTTTTCCTTAATTAGGTTATGTTCTCTTGAACCATATGGTTTATGGACAATATGGACACAGATATAACAAATTCATACTATATAGGATTTTTAAATATTTTATTATTAAAGTATAAATTACTAAATGTACGATATATTGCCATACATTTTCTGTTAATTACCAAAATTAATGAAGATTCCAGTAACTTTCGTAAAATACCAGTAGCTTTGCAACCCTAATCGAGATGAGTATGCAGACAACATCTACCATGATGAGCATCAGTGACTAACAAGGCTGTGCTCAGTGCTTACCTCTACATACTGGAAGGCCATGCCCACTATGAAGTTGGCGGTCCAGTTAGAGAAGCCAGCCACAGCGAAGGCCGAGGGCCGGGGTCCTTGGGAGAACAGCTCAGCCACGATGAACCAGGGGATGGGACCCGGGCCAATCTCAAAGAATGCCACAAAGGCAAAGATGGCCACGATGCTCACGTAGGACATCCACGGCAGCTGTTCCTGATGGAGGACAAACAGACAGCAGGGGGTTAAACTACTGGTATTCATTCAACATATTATATTTACAAGGATGTGTATCAATAAACCAAGTGTCATTCCGTATGAGAGCTGCTAGCCTTATGTGAAGTGTGCTATAGTTAGTCTACGTACCAGCAGAGCCAGAGCGACGGTCATCAGAACGGCAGCGCCTGCCATTCCTATCAGCCCCAGCAAGTGGAGAGACCTGCGTCCGGCGCGCTCCACCACAAACAACTGAGAGGAGAGAGGGTTGAGTTACACTGTCCAACCCCTAATGTGGTACACCATGTGCACCATAAATGACACATACACATCTGCCACAGTTACTCACCGACACCACAGTGAAGGCCGTGTTGACCACACCGGCACCAATTGTAGCATAAACAGGCTGAGCAACTCCGGCCTTCTCAAAGATACGGGTAGAGTAGTAGAAAACCTGCAGGACACCAACAGCACAGTTTAGAATTGCAAAATAGGTAGTATACTGTATGTCAGGGATCATCAACTAGATTCAGCCGAGGGCCATTTCTTCTTGAGCAGATGGTCGGTGGGCTGGAACAAAATTACAAATCATTTGTAGACTACAAATTGACTGCAACAAGACCAAACAGATATAATATTTGACAAAAACATAATCACTTCAAACCAGTTGTATACGATCACGTGTCTCTCTATTATTCGCGGGAATACTTGGGAACAAACTTGGAGCTGATTTCCTGGTGTTATTGTAGTCTTCTATGTTGAACAGTAACAAATAAAAAACCTGGGGGGCTAAATAAAACCACCAAATCAGGGGAACCCTGCTGTATGTGTTTGGGGTGAGAAGTGTGTATGAGAGGTGACTCACAGCGTTGATGCCAGACAGCTGCTGGGAGAGCTGAAGCATGATAGCGATGAAGATGGGCTGGCGGTAGAGTGGCGAACGGAACAGCTCTAGGATGGTCACCTTCTTCTCCCTCATCATCTGCCTGGCCTCCTCCTTCATCTCCTGCATGTCTGCACTCACGTCTGTGGTCCCACGCAGCTTCTTCAGGACTGACAGAAACAGAGCGAGAATGGAGGTTACATTACAGTCTGCTAGGGCTGGGTCACTCCATACCAGATCAATTCAGGCAATTCGAGGGATAAATTTAAATTAAACACATTTATTGAAACATGGCCCTTATTTTAGATAATTTTCAACTCATTCAAACTGACAGAACTGACATTGGCTGAACTGATGACATCAAGTGTATGAATGTGTGTTTGTGTATAAATGTACTCTGCTCACCAGTCTTGGCCTTGTTCTCCTCGTTACGGTTGATGAGGAGGAAGCGGGGGCTCTCGGGGCAGAAGGGCAGCAGTGCACACTGCACTAGGGCTGGGATGAAAGTGAAGCCCAGCAGGAAGGGCCACAGAGATGCGTTCCCCATTAAGGCCTCCATGCCAAACACCTGAACCACAACACATAGTTAGACCACCATCAGAATATCATATAGAACAGCTCTCAAAGAGATTCCTTTGGAAAAGCATACAACTCATCCATTATTCACCATCCGAAATATCCCTGTGCCCATTGGCACTGACCTGTGCCATCAGGATGCCTGTGACGATGCCTAGCTGGTGGAGGGTGCCCAGGGCTCCTCGGAGGGCAGTGGGGGCCACCTCACCCACGTACATCGGCACAAAGCCAGTGGAGAGGCCGGAGTAGAGGCCCACCACGAAGCGCCCGATGATCAGCATCTCCCAGGAGCCACCCATCTTAGAGAAGCCCATGAGAGCAGCGGAGACAAAGGCCAGCACGTTGGCCATGAGCATGGAGTTCCTCCTGTAGACACCACAGAAATAGTCATGTCAATTATAGTCCACTTACTTACAGACATTTACATATCACACATGTAATATCATCTCACATAACACAGTTGTAAATAAACATTGTGAAGTGTCGTATTTACCTGCCAAAGCGGTTAACGAACAGGCCCACGGAGAAGGAGCCGAAGATGCCGCCGACAGAGAAGATGGCGACGGAGATGGACCACAGGGTGGTGAGGGAGGTCTTGGTGATGGGCTCCTGGTACCGGTGTGACCATGTTTCGTTGAGGAACCTCTCAATAACCTAGCAGAGCAGGAGAGAAAACAACACAAGCTCACAACACTGCCATAGACAGAAATCCCAGTCAAATGTACCATAGACATACAGTAATGTAAGAGACAGTAAAAAAAGGTGTTTCCTTGTCCTCATTGCCATTGGCCAGGTGGCTGCTGTTTGATGTATGGCCAGTAGATGGAGGTAGAGGATTGTATTTCAGGTTTTCCAGCAACAAGGTCGTTTGTAGGAGAGCGAGGTTTCAGGTTTCAGCCCCTTCCCCACAGTGACTCAGTGTTGATAAACATACATATGTCTGATCAGCTTGTGCTGGAAGTTAAGTGGTACAGGCTGGGAGGAATGTCCCCCTCCCCCCATGTCTCTGCCGTGGCACACTGACAACTGTCATATGTCTAGGACTCCCTCTACCTCTATCTAGCACTTCTAGTACTCAGCACTGAGCCCTGCCCCCTCCTGTCCTCCTCTCCCAAATATCACTGCTGGCTCCTGTCATGTGCTTTACTGATAGATTATACAATATACCCTTTACCAATACTTATATAATGCTGAGTGATTGATATAGAACTGTTAATGTATTTTATAGGGCAGGAGAGGTAAGCTGGGTATGCTCTTCAAGATATGGTATAGCCCAACACTGTCAATATAGTTCCATAAAATAAACATTCTTACAGATAGAGAATGGCAAGTCTACCTTATTATTATTTCTTATTCTTGATTTCTCTGAATAGGCTTGTGTCTGACTCAAAACCTAGCACGCACCTGGCCACAATGAAAAAAGCTGTCCATTCATGACCGGTGACCCTGTACTGATTAAAGCATTACTGTCTCTGTGGACTCCTGGCCTGGCAATGCGGAGGCATTCAGGTCTGTCTGTCTATGCTACAAGGGGCCCAATTTGGAGCCGGCAGGCAGGGTGGAGAAGCAAACCAGGGCACTTGAGAGACACCTAATCTAATCAGTGCTACAGTCTTTAGAGCGGAAGGGCTGCATCACATCGGAGAGAGAGATGGAGATTTGGGCTGGGGGTTATTAAGGGTCTCCATATACACGGAGTGTACAAAACATTAGGAACACCTGCTCTTTCCATGACATAGACTAAACAGGTGAATCCAAGTGAAAGCTATGATCCCTTATTCAGTCAGTCTAGATCAGTGGTCACCAACCTTTTCTGAGTCAAGATCACTTTCGCAGTCAAAAAGCAAGCTGAGATCTACTGCTCAGATTTTTTTTTTTTTATACATTAACCTCACACAAACAGTTTTGTAGGAATGATGTTTGGGAAGTAGGCCTAACACATTATCACAGCATATTGGCTATATCATTGGCCTGCCAATATTATTAATCAGACCATATCATATTTTAAAACTCAAGCTTTGATAACAAAATAGATCAGTTGGTTTAGCACTTGTGAGGCACTGTGGAGCATGAATTGAAATAATTCGCTTTTTTATTTTACTGGACTGATGGTCAACGAGGTCAAATTACGACATCAGGGATCTTCAGGTCGAAAAGTCAGAGCTCTAGAAAGATGCCCGAGTTTCCAACTGACTTGGAATTCCGAGTTGGATGACCGTTCAAAACTATTTTTCCCAACCACCTCTCACGGTCCCTGCTCTCTCATTCCTTTCTTCTATTGAGACTGACCAGAGAGAGGGGACACCGTCTTCCATCTGATCGCGAAACTCGAGTCGCACCGCATCTGCCTCATGCACAAATTCATGCTGTTCCTATGACCAGAGAAAGTTAAATATTCCTTCAAATTAAAATTGACACGACAAGCTGCTAATAATAATAAAACGCAGGGCTATCAATACTTGGCTACTCATTCATTGCAGCTGCAGCCCGAGCGGAAGTACGGAGAAGCGCGTTTTGTAATAGTGTAGAATAGTGACATCAGCTGTCAGAGCAGCTTACTGATCATTGCACCTGTACACAGCCCATCTATAAATAGCCCACCCAACTACCTCATCCCCATATTGTTTT
This sequence comes from Oncorhynchus mykiss, assembly GCF_013265735.2. Lineage (NCBI taxonomy): Eukaryota > Metazoa > Chordata > Actinopteri > Salmoniformes > Salmonidae > Oncorhynchus > Oncorhynchus mykiss. The sequence continues at coordinate 69,172,546 of NC_048581.1, forward strand.
TTTTTCTTTTTCTCCTTTGCACTCCAGTATCTCTACTTGCATCATCTTCTGCACATCTATTACCCCAGTGTTAATGCTAAATTGTAATTATTTCACCACTATGGCCTATTTGTTGCCTTACCTCCCTAATCTTACTACATTTGCACACACTGTATATAGATTTTTATATTGTGTTATTGACTGTATGTTTGTTTATCCCATGTGTAACTCTGTGTTGTTGTTTGTGTCGCACTGCTTTGCTTTATCTTGGCCAGGTCGCAGTTGTAAATGAGAACTTGTTCTCAACTGGCCTACCTGGTTAAATAAAAGGTCAAATAAAAAAACAGTGACAGTGCTGAATATAAACTTAAACATGAACTCACTCATAAAAACAGCATCTCTTTGCCGTATTCGTTGACAGTCTCTCTGTGGTCATGGTTTTAAAAATGATTAAATCTAAAGTAGGCTAGCAGCCTATTAAACTTGGCTGTGGCCAGGGTCATGGAAGCTCTGTAGCCACGGTGATTTGAGCTATCCGATTGGGCAGTGCAGTAGGTGCACTCGATTTAGTAACAGATTTGCCAGTCCGCCGGGTAGTCGGAGTTTGTCTCATGGGAACACTTTGCTTACCCAGTGCGGCAACAGCTCAACATGACTTTAAAAAAGGAGTGCAAGCCTTTATTGTTCGTTGGCTTTTCTACAGAAATATTTGGTGATCGACTAGGAATGCCTTGAAGATCGACAATTGGCGACCACTGGTCTAGATGAAGAGGAGGCAGGTTAAAGAAGGATTTTTAAGCCTTAAGACACTTGAAACATGGATTGTGTATGTGTGCCATTCAGAGGGTAAATGGGCAAGACAAAATATTTAAGGGCCTTTGAAAAGTGTATGGTAGCAGTGTGTCTAGAACTGCAACGCTGCTGGGTTGTTCACGCTCAACAGTTTCCCGTGTGTACCAAGAATGGTCCACCACCCAAAGGACATTCAGCCAACTTGACACAACTGTGGGAAGCATTGGAGTCAACACTTTTGACACCTTGTAGAGTCCATGCCCTGACGAATTGAGGCTGTTCTGAGGGCAAAAGGGGGTGCAACTCAATATTAGGAAGGTGTTCCTAATGTTTTATACACTCAGTAATTAGTCATGCTGTATCATATTTATCATGGATCTCAAATCAAATGAAAGTTTATTGGTCATGTGCACAGGATACAGGGTGTAAATGGTACAGTGAAATGTTCTGGGTGTGTCTCTATGTTCAGCAATACTACTATTTCTGTGAATACTTCCCTGCACTCTGTATGTTGATTCTAAACAGCTGTGGCATTGTGTGGTATTACTGAGCATGTGTCAGTGTGCTTATGTGTGTGTATATACGTAACTGGGACCTCAGCTGAGACTGAGGAGGGGAAAGGAGGGCAGGTTTACACTGGCCCAGTGTCTGAATGACAGCAAACCTCTACATATCCATGTCCTCTACATGTATGTTTGTTTTACTCCATGTGTTGTTGTATGTGTCGAACTGCTTTGCTTTATCTTGGCCAGGTCGCAATTGTAAATGAGAACTTGTTCTCAACTTGCCTACCTGGTTAAATAAAGGTGAAATAAAAATCTAATAAATAAAAATATCCACTCCCTTCTCACTACTGCCCCCCTTGACCACTCTTACAGGAGGGCACCCCACCTCTACACCTCAGCTAGGCTTATACTTAGAACTAGATCATCTGGTCCTACAATCACATTTGAATTATTCACCGCTGGGGGGTTTAACCAATCAGAATGTCTACCGGTCTGTAATAAACAGGTATCAAAGTATTATTTTCTTCCCTATTGTGTACAGATGTAGGATCTTAATTTGATCACTCTTTTGTTGCTGAGAATTTTCCTGAACATCAGGAATTGCACACTTTTTTAAAATTTTGAGTTTTAAAAAGGCTTCTAAAGTTTGTCTTTGTCACCTTGAAATTTCAGACTTGATTTGCCTTAACAAAAAATATATAAATTCCTACAAAAATGTCCATTATAATCCACATAATAATTCACATTTCCTGTTACTGTAGGATTATTTTTCTGCTGTAGCAAACTTGGCTCAAATTAAGATCCTACATCTGTAGCCTACTATTCTATTCACAAAACAGTGCTGGCTCCCAAACATCAATTGAAGCACTTGGTAGGTATGACAGGTAGGTACTGACAACCAAATGAGTGTGTGTGATGGAGCAATAAGTGGTCTCCTGAGAAAGGAACATCAGGACAGGAGACAGCTGGGACTGTAGATCACACAGAGCCCCTCATATATCAAAAGTAATGGAGAGGGCAGGTGTCCCATGTATTCAGGCAACAAAGCACCTGGAACTATGAGCCCAGCTGCCAAAAGGCTTGTTCAGACAAAGACCAATACTGTGTGGATTAGCCCTTTCACCTAAATAACAAATAACACTGAAGCATGCATGAGAGCACCAGCTGTACCGGAAGACTGTGTGATCACGCTCTCCGCAGCTGATGTAAGATCTTTAGACAGGTCAACATTCACAAGGCCGCAGATGGATTACCAGGACGTGTGCTGCGAGCATGCGCTGACCAACTAGCAAGTGTCTTCACTGACATTCTCAACCTCTCCCTGTCCGAGTCTGTAATACCAACATGTTTTAAGCAGACCACCATAGTGCCTGTGCCAAAGAACAGTAAGGTAACCTGCCTAAATGACTACCGACCCGTAGCACTCACGTCTGTAGCCAGGAAGTGCTTTGAAAGGCTGGTCATGGCTCACATCAACACCATTATCCCAGAAACCCTAGACCCACTCCAATTTGCATAATGCCCGAACAGATCCACAGACGATGGAATTTCTTTTGCACTCCACACTGCCTTTTTCCAACACAGGGGCCCCTCAGGGGTGCATGTTCAGCCCCCTCCTGTACCTCCTGTTCACTCATGACTGCACAGCCAGGCACGACTCCAACACCATCATTCAATTTGCAGATGATACAACAGTGGTAGGCCTGATCACCGACAACAACAAGACAGCCTATAGGGAGGAGGTCAGAGACCTGGCCGTGTGGTGCCAGGACAACAACCTCTCCCTCAGCGTGATCAAGACAAAGGAGATGATTGTGGACTACAGGAAAAAGAGGACCGAGCACGCCCCCATCTCATCGACGGGGCTGCAGTGGAGCAGGTTGAGAGCTTCAAGTTCCTTGGTGTCCACATCCCCAACAAACTAACATGGTCCAAGCACACCATGACAGTTGTGAAGCGGGCACAACAAAATCTATTCCCCCTCAAGAGACTGAAAAGATTTGGCATGGGTCCTCAGATCCTCAAAAGGTTCTACAGCTGCACCATCGAGAGCATTGGTTGCATCACTGCCTGGTATGGCAACTGCTCGGCCTCTGACCGCAAGGCACTACAGAGGGTAGTGAAAACGGCCCTGTACATCACTAAGGCCAAGCTTTCTGTCATCCAGGACCTCTATACCAGGCAGTGTCAGAGGAAGCCCCCCCCCCCCCCCCCCCCCCCCCCCCCCCCCCCCCCCACCACCACCACTCTCTGTTGTCATCTACGCATAGTAACTTTAATTAACTCTATCTACATGTACATATTACCTCAACTAACCGGTGCCCCCGCACATTGACTCTGTACCAGCACCCACCTGTAGATATTGTTATTTTTTACTGCTGCTCTTTAATTACTTGTTACTTTTATCTCTTATTCTTATCCGTATTTTTTGAAACTGCACTGTCGGTTAGGGGCTGGTAAGTAAGCATTTCACTGCAAGGTCTACTACACCTGTTGTATTCGGCGCATGTGACTAATCAAATTGTATTTTATTTGAAACTGAAAGATTATTATGACCCACAAGACCTAATATCCCCTGGATATTGTGAGCTTTCAGTAAACAAAACCATTTTGTAGATTTAGCAGCTACAGTACAAAACTGTTCACGGGATCCAATTTAACGAGAAATGTGAAGGAGTAGGGTCAAAGAAACACATTTTGTTTAAGTAAATGGAAAATAACTTATTTCCATTTTTGGAGACACGTCTCACTGAGAGCTCCTAAATGATGTTCCCTTTAGCGGAGTGAGTAGCGCTCTCCTGGCTGTCACCTCACTTACAATCTGAGCCCCTTCGGGGCATGAAAACAGTGCTTTGCACATCACAGAGGCCCTTTAATGGAGAGTGCCTTGGACGAGATACTTGAGATATTATTAGCTCCCCTTTTTTCACGTGTTGCAGGGAACATCTTGACTGGCCAAGGCAGACACAGCGGCAGTCTCATCTGGGAAAAGGTGTTGGGGAAGATTCGAGCACGGTGTCACTTGGATAAATATAGATAAGCCTTTCCCATCCAATTCCCATAAGACACATCAGCCCCACCTCCCCACCCAATCTCGTTCCCGTGGACTCACCTTCTGAGGGGCGTTGATGACACCCGTGTTGTAACCAAACTGCAGCGAGCCAATCACTGCTGTTCCCACCGTCAGCATCAACTGGAAGGTCACTTGCTGCATATAGACAGGAGAGAAAGTCTGTTAGAAATCCCCTCTCTCCAAATGTCTGTACTGTATCAGAGCATGAAAAGAGCAGCTTGGAGGTACTTGGAGTTGATAGACTTATTGTCTTAAGAATACAAATCTCTAGGCTAAGCTATCCTGTTGCTGCCATTCCATATAGCCTAGGCCTAGGCTAGACAGGCCTTAAGGCATATTTTGGTGAGAACCTCCTTGGCACACTGTACTGTAAAGGTTAATCAATTTAGTTGTACAATATCCATTGACTTTATCTTGTTCAACTCGTTTGACAAGTAACCACTATCAACACCCTGAAGACGGCATACAAAACATATTGATTGTCCCGTCATGACTCATGTCATTTGTGTGGATCTCCTGTGTTGTTGATTAACTACAAACCAATCTAAGGATTTTGGGCCTGGTAATGCTTTAGTTTCTACATTTTTTTTTTCCTCTCCCGAAATGTAAAAGAACTTGCCTAACTTGAGCTGCAGTTTCTATAGAACGGGCTAGTGTCCTACATTGCGCAATAGGTGATTGTACTGCCCCAAATGTGTGTGGTAGTGACATAACTTGCAAGAAGGCAACCTAGCCTCAGGCCAAGCACAGAGAATGGGGAATTCATCCTAAATCTGTCCACCTCAGGTGGTTGATTGTAGGCCTAAATATTTGTGCATTAGGACCACGTGTCCACACCCAGCCCTCTCAGGAGAGGGGGGATCTAGCCTCAGTCATTGTCTGTGTTCCTGTTATTTCTAAAATGGTTTGATTGGCATAATCCCAGTGGAGCCACAAGGAAGGCAGATATTTTCCTCTTGCCATCAAGTTAACACACTAGGCGAGCCATTATGCAGTGTGTCTGTGGCGTATTGTCTGTATTGTAGGCATATTGGGATTTCGTTTTTTGTTGGTTACAATTGTGTGGAGAAGAGGTATGTGGGCTACTGGTACTGGGCGTTTTCCTCTGTTTAGGAGTTGTCTGTATCTGTGGTGATGTTTTGATAGTGACATGGCTGTTCTGACATAAGATTTAGCCTTAATGCTTTACACCAGTTGCTATGGAAGCTGAGATCCTCTTTCGTACTCATGTTGTGACTGATTCTAATCTTAAAGCCAGTGTAGTTATGACAAGGTCCTAAATGTCTGTAAAATGTGAGGGAAAATGAACCATCCCAAAATGCATTTCTGCAAGGGTAAATATACAGTAGGCTCTGACACATTGTCACAAAAAGCACTCAACTAGATAAACTTGCATGATAGCCTATATGTGCTTCCTATTCATGAGATAAACTAGGCCCCCCAGGAAGATCAAATCAAATCAAAGTTTATTTGTCACGTGCGCTGAATACAACCTTACAGTGAAATGCTTACTTACAGGCTCTAACCAATAGTCCACCCCAAAAAGGCTATATACAGACACCTGTTAGTCAGGCTTATAGAGGTAGTATGTACATGTAGGTATCGTTAAAGTGACTGTGCATATATGATGAACAGAGAGTAGCAGAAGCGTAAAAGACTATCTACATTTTAGTACTTCAGCAGACGCTCTTATGCAGAGCAACTTAAGTTAGGCTCCCGAGTGGCGCACTGCATCTCAGTGCTAGAAGTGTCATTACAGACCCTGGTTTGATCGCAGTATCACAACCGGCCGTGATCGGGAGTCCCATAAGGTGGCTCACAATTGGCCCAGCGTCGTCCAGGTTGGGGGAGGGTTTGGCTGGGGTAGGCCGTCATTGTAAAAAATGAATTTGTTCTTAACTGACTTGCCAGGTTAAATAAAATAGTGAGCATACATTTTCATACTTTTTTCATACTGGTCCCTCGTGGGAATCAAACCCACAACACTGCAAGAGCCATGCTCTACTGTACCAACTGAGTTACACAGCCATATCTGACATGGGATTATCTGACAGGGAAATTGTATTTATTTAAGGATCCTCTTTTTTAAAAATGCTGCTTTAAAGGGCACTAATGAACTAGGCCTACCTCACCTAAAATATCTGTTGAGAACAAGTGCTCAAGGCTATTCTAAACAAAAGGGAAGGCATTCCATTTCTGTTCATTCTGAGATTCTTGAAGAGGGTGGGAGCTACAAAGTGGGCTGTGTTTGGAAACACTCACTACACAGTAAGCTTAGTATAGCTCAGTAATAGAGACCTAAACAAGGGCAGGTCTGAAAGTGAGGTGGGGTAAGTGTAAGTCTGAAAAAGTAGCAGCTTAACCAATAAAGTTCCACACAAGCAATGAGTCGCAGGGGTTCAACAACTCCATGGCTGGGTTGTTATAACCAGCCCTAGCACAGGATGTAAACACACGCCATCAGGGTAGATCTTGTGTTGTATGGTTTGCTATCAGAAAACGATGAAGTCACGCCCTCCAGCTCTGAGATGGTTATCACAGCCTTAAAGACTACACTGGCCCTTTAAACAAACACCATTGTTATAAAACAGCTGCTGCCACCAGCCAAGTTTACATTCCTCCCAAAGATAAACTTCCATGCAAATCAATCTCCTCCTTCTCAGGAGTGAGTCTGTAAATTTTAGCCCAGTCACAGTGAGTGGGCTGTAGTATTGGTGACGGTTGCTTTAGGCCTAGTTAGCGCAAAGGGGCTTATTTCTCACTATTTAAATTAGTACTAACACAAAAAGATAAATGTCTCAAATGTAGCCTATAATTTTAGTCACATCTACCTCGGATCAATAAAAATGTAATATTCAGATGTAAAATGGAACAAAAAAACAACAACAATCTCTCTCCAAATATATGATTATAGTGAATTTTTACGTTTCAGACCTGCCTCATCTAGCTAAATGCATTAACAGTAAAATCTCTTTACATTGATGTATGAGATAGTCTGGGCTTGAGCAAACATCTAATGTGATCATAAGGCCTGTTCCTTGAGCAACAGTTTACTCAACACAGTTCATGGGTTATATTGGAGGCCGTTAGGTCAATTAAAATCGACTTTATGTGATCAACAAGCAGTCCAACAAGGAAACATGGTATACTGCCCTGACGAATGACGATGGTGAGCAGGGATGGGCCAGAGTTGTATAACAGAGGTATGTGGAATTGTGAGAGTCAATTCCAAGTAGGTACAATGTAAGACGGAACCCTTTTTCACATCATATCAGCACTTTGTCAGGTGACCAAAGCCTTAAAACTGACCTCACTGGTTTTGGGAGGATGTCTGATGAAACATAATTACTTCCTGCTGTGAAATGTTTACAGCCACATCTTCCCTGTAAGTGACACCTATAGTATAATGCATTAGTCATCCAGTTCCAGTGTACTGTATAACCTTTCTCTAGTCCCCCTCTTCAAACACCTCAGCCTCTGCTAAAAGTACCGCTGGGAAACACTGTATCATATTGATTAGCAAGGCCATGCTACAGTGACAGTCTGTAAGTGACAACAGTACATATAGATGTAATGTGAATCACCCTCAGGTGCTGTAAGGTTAAGGGCCTTCTCTAATCTAAACATCTGAGGTTTACGATAGGCCTAGTTCTGTTCAGAAAGCAGAAGCCATGGCTGGCTGTGCCACAGCTCCCAGTTCCCCACATACTCACCTCGCCTATGGCTCTCAATGATGGCTATGCCGCCAGCCTCACGTCCCTGCAAACGTCACCTCCTTGACAGCCTCGGGTTTCACAGGGGAACCTAATATCACTCCCTCATCCTCCTCCCTAACCTGACTCACAGCACAGGACAGCACAGAGCCCCTCCTGTGTATCCTGACTGCCTCCCTTAGTCATTCACTGAGTGAAGAGTTCACAGGAACAAGTCTATGGTCCATAACATGGTCTAAAACAAAGAGGTCAATGGATCGACTGCAGTTGAAAATTAGGGGGATGGCAAAAACTGGCACATTTACAGTAATGTGGATGAATTAATATGCACTGTACCTGTCAAACTAAATGTAATAAAGTAAAGACTGTCAGATACAAACAAAACGTTTCCATACATGTGTATTTCTGATCCGTCGAATTTCCCACTGATATCTGGTGCAAGTGTTTGTTCAAACCTGACACAATCTCAGATACAGTATAGCTTTATGGAGAACAAGCGAATGAGCCTGTACAGTACACTACAGCTTTACAGATTTAACCAAACTATCCTTCACATGAAAAGCGATTAGCAGAGGTCAGTACAGTGTGCACAATGCCTTCCACTTTTTCTGAGGAAATGAATTAGGCCCTACGTTTCTGCCTGTTTCAATTACAGCATTCACAGATCTCTTAATCCCATCTTTTATATAAAAAGTATTTAGGCCTCATTAGAACACACTGACACTTATATTGAAAGGGCATACTGAAGGGGCAGTCATGCAGAGGGAAATAAAGTGAGTGGAGGAAGCCAGTGGATTGAGTGGAATTAAGTTTTTAGAAGGAAGGAACTGAATGCCGGCTTTGGGTTTAATCAAAAGCCAGAACTGTCCACTCAGTTAAAAATCTAATTTCTTCTTAGAGTTATTCCACCCACCACAGACCAGGTCAACTGTACGCTTGCCCCAATTACCTTGTTTCTTACCCAAGAGAAAAAGAGGCTTCCACTGAACTAAAACAAAGCATTTTGTTCAGTCGAGCTTTAAAGGGACTTACAACTTGTGCCCAAACTGCCCATAAATCGGAAGGCTTTGTGTCAGAGGGAAATGCTTGTTATCCAGTCTATAATAGGACCTAAGAGGTTAGAAAGTATTTTGTTTTGGAGAGAGGTTGGGAGAAGTTATTTAGCAACGGTGCTGGTCCCAGATTTGTGACAACATAGTCTTAACCGGTATATTTTCGACCTAGCTTTTACTTTTTGCTTTTACTTCCTGCTTTTCTACCATGGTTACACTCACGATGGCCACCAGCCAACTCATTATGCCATCATTGATTTGAATGAGGATTCCTGTTCTTCTATTCAAATATTTTTTTTATGGCAGCACATGTAGTCAGGAGTGGAGGAAAGGAGAAAATGTGCTATTTGAATGGTTATTACGGAGACCACGGTCATTTGGTTGGCCAAATACAGTCATCCAAAATTCCATGAACGTCACAGCCATATGTAAAATGCAATACAATGATTTCCTTGGAAAGCTCTAGACTGGCAATGAGGACATTTATCCTAGAGCCAAAACGTAGCCTGCTTTACCTTGCAGACATACAGTATGAACCAGAATATAATTGACAAATGCTTATTACAATGTTATGCACACAGGACTGAACCATGGCTGGGGACAGCTCATTGGTATTTTGGCTTTTGACATATAGCCAGATACCCGCCACACCCTATGTCACCAACCCCTGGTTCTACCCACACGCTGACTGCCCCCTCCCTGTCCAGCTGTGCTGCACACACTCAGGGATCATAAGCACAAGCCAGAGTGCGATGCCCAACCACGAGATGCTGATTATAAACCAGTAGACATGCTCAGTGCGGTGTTAGCCTGGACACATGCTCAAAGCTCAAGCTGTCTGACAAAAGCTAAACACTGGCCTAATGGGAATGAATGGAAAGGGGTAATTTTAATTGTGTTCCAGCTGAGCGCCAGGAAATCAAACGTCTATGCCTAACCATAAAAGGGGTTACAGACAAATAACAATAAACATGTTTACCATTTCAACCAGAAGTAAACTCTAAGTGAGGGCTGGGGGAAGTGACTTTAAAGTTGTCAGGGGGGTAGCTAACCACACAGCATCAGCAGTCAGTGGTAAGTCAGCCATATCAGAGACCAGATGAGTCACGTCTCACTCTCTTCCTTTTACTATTGTAAAACAACAATAAGCAAATGTTACATCAAATGCAATGTGAAAATGAACAAAAATGATGTGAAGACCTCATATGCTGTGATAAAACAGATAATATTTAATCATCTTTAGACTTTAATGTGCTGCATTCCTGTGAGTAATGCCATCATGCTCTTCATTGAGCTAATTTTAATCCCACTACTTTATAAATGGATTACTACACCAGATACAGTCATGTTGTCAACAGAGGGGATAGGGTTTACAATTGGCCAAGACGCAGGTAGTTTGTAATGTATGGAGGGGGATTATGAATAGCCAATTAGCGGCCATGAACGTAGTAGGTCTACCCCACGACCTGACTTGCGATCGCGCGTGTGCTGCATTTTCCCCAGCAGCCGCATATCCGACTGCGTCCAAAGACGATGGTGAGCAGCACAGCACACACGTTTTACGTTTCAATTGAATAAAACAATTACATGATGGGCTAGCTAGTGTAACTTCTTTAAAAAATACTTAGTATTCGGAATCCATTGACATTAACACAGCTAGGCAGTTTGAGAGTCTCAAGCTAACCTAATCAGTTTTCAATATTACTGGGAAGCTAGCTTCCCTCTATCTCTCTTAGCCTCTCTCTATCTCTCTCTTTCTCTCAGAGAGACACAAACACATACACAGTTTTGTATATTGGTTTCTACGAATACTGCCAACTAGTCGTTAGCCTCACTCATACAATTAGCCTACCTTGCTGCCTGAATCCATTGCCGCAGTATGGCTTGTCGATATTATTGCTGGCAATCTTGAAATGTCGAGAATATAGTTTGGGTAACTTCCGCGGCAATTTTTTTTACTCAGACGAGGTGTCTCATTTTTAAGATGATAATGATACAATATGTCATAAACAATAGTATCTTCTTTGTTCTTCTTCTTTATTTTCAGCGTAATTATTTGATTCCAAATTATCCTCAGTTTATCGTGTTTATTCCACTAGTGTAATTTCTGTCATGAGCTCAAAACTTCAGATTCATCATGCCTCAAAGTTTTCTTGGGTTGTTGAAGTAGTTCGTTCTTCGAGTACAGACTGTCTACTCTTTGGGGAAATAAACCGGTGAATATATTTCCTACAGCCCGTCTAGAGTGATTGGCTGACGCAAGAGTTTAGTTCGGCCTCAATGTGAGTTGAGTTCAGCCTCAATTTGTAAGGAGGAGGCCCGTTTCTATCTCTGAGCTTCTATTGGTTTATACTTGCACCCCTATGACGACGTTAAGACATGTAACTCTGAAAAGTGTCACTTCGTTTTGTTGAAGTACTAGGTCGGATAGTTATGTGTTAAGCACATCGTCCTCGATGTATTTAATTGAAATGATACATTTTGATTACAATTTGGTGGAGGCGTGAGCAAAGTATTATATTGTAATAACATGGTTATATAGCCTACTGATCAGACGCTTGCAGCAGGGGGCGCTAATGTACTCACCATTGCTAATAGTTTGAGGTCATGGCAGGAAATGACACTGGCATGCACCACCTTTTCATCCCACTTGCAACCCCCACGTAGGCTATAAGTAAGCAATAACGTGACCTTGCCTACCACGGGTAGAATTTCTATACTTCATAGGTCTACTTGCTCCTAGTACTTTATCCCAACAATACTAAAAGAGAAGAGGTAGTAGTAGCCTAGTAATACATTTGAATGATCCATGACAACACTCATTTTTAGGCACACACAAAAAAACATCCAGTCTAGAGGTCGACCGATTAATTAGGGCTGATTTAAAGTTTTCATAACAATCAGTAATCAGACTTTTTATTTAAAACTAAATAGATTTTATTTATGTATTATATGAAGTAAAAATAAATGGGTTCATTGTTCATTCAGTATTGTTGTATTGTTCATTCAGTATTGTCATTATTACAAATATATGTAATAATCGGCTGATTAATCAGTATCTACTTTTTTTGGTCCTCCAATAATCAGTATCGGCGTTAAAAAAATCATAATCGGTCGACCTCTAATCCAGTCAGTCATCCTTTATTTCTCAGCACCTTACTGTATCCATGCGTGCTCAGTCCTTCATAAACAATGTTTCAAACATCCAACATCTGTGATCTTTGACCAAAGCTGGTAATGTGACATTGGTACCCTCTATTCAAAACCATAAATTGTGATGGAGATGTTTGTTATTAAAGGTGTGTAAAAACAAATATTTTCATGTAAATTAATGAAACTGCGTAATACCTTTTGTTTGAGATGGCGGGGAAGGGTCCGGTCAGAGTGCATGCAAAAAAATTAGGAAAATAATCATTACTACAGAAAGGAAAATGTGTGTGTTTATACAGTGCAAATGAAAGAGTCGGGAACAGGAGAACAAACATATAAAAATTGAAGAAATGTGTTCCCTTTTTATATAATCTATTCCCTTTGAAACCATGGGAAAACAATAACAGGCAAATACTGAGACAAAGGCCGGTGAGTGTGCCATATGTACTGACCTGGCCTAAAGCAACAGGCTGAGGAACAGAGGTAGAGGAAGACCAACATGGTATTTCACATTGTCTGTGGGTTTGTCATGTCTGAATAATCATGAGGCAATGTAAGGTTTATTTGTAAGATTGAAAATTGTCACTCAAAACTAGTTCAACTGGTTACACAAAAAATGGACTAGTTCTTTGCTGACAAACACTTTGTGATGTAAACATCAGTAGTTACCAAGCAATGTTGTAGGAATGACTGATGAATGAAAAAATCATCAAAGCTTGTCAAAAGGTGTGATACACTTTCAGGGGTTATAATGCAGTTCTAGAACACCTGACTGTTGCTTGTTGCTGTTGAATGTCTTTGCATAGTCTTACCTATGATTGATTGACCTGGCTGACCATGTGTTCTCAGTCAACTTACTATGTAAAAGAAATACATTAAAGAAAAATGTATATTCTTGAATCCAACAGACAATGCCATGGCTAGTTACGCTTGCCAGATTCATGGCTCTCCACAGCGGTTGTGGGAGGAGACTATGGAATGTCTTATTTATGAGGCTTGCAATAATTTCTGACCTAAAAAGTAATGCCTTTAGTATGCTAGTGTTCAGGTCATGTTAGACTATAGTTGACCTTGTAAACAAGCATTGAGACATCAAAGTGTCTTCCCTCTGTTATTCTCTGAGCCTCATGGTCCACAGCACCCAGATACAGGATGAGGGGAGGAGGGAAAAGGTGTAGAGTCACTTCATTACAACATACACGATGCACCTATATCTTTTGTTAGAGATGGCGGGGTACATTTAAATTAGAAAGAAAATAGTGCAGAGGGGAAAAGGAAGGGAGACTGGGAAGGACTGACACATTTTAGGAACTGTGTTCTTTTCTGTCCTTTATGAAATTCCTTTGAAATCTAATGAAAACAATAACAAACAAAGAGGGGGTGTATACTCTGAGCGGGCCTGTATTGTGCACTAAATCAAAAGTAGAACATTACGGCATGGGATACATTATAATAACATGGTAAGAGTATGCTAACACATTCCAATATTACTTTCCCAGGTATCCTTTATTGAATTGTTGCTATTTCATTTTTGATCATGGTACCTGCAGTAACAATGTGTGAAACTCCTGACCTGATGCATAGCTTATTGGGTGAAATAAATCAATACAATTACATATCGGGATATTATTTTTGATGATATATCATATTGTATAGTTTTGACAATATTTCAATATTATTTTTGCAGTAGTTAGCTGTACCTGCACCAAAACAGTATTTTTCCTTCATAGCTTGTTCCCTACATAGGGAGCCAATTTGTTCTCAGCACTTTTATATCCATAATTGATCAAAACTAATTTTCTCATGTCTCTTTCTTGTCCCTCTGCTGTAGACATAACGTGAGCAATGTTTGGAACATCAAATCGTATTACATATAGAATCGTAAGACTCGCAATGCATATCGTATCGGCACCTAACTATCATGATAATATTGTGAGGTCACTGGCAATTCCCAGCCCGAATAGCTTAGCTTGCCCCTACCTCATCCATAGGTTATCACAGCTTATAGCTTTGCGTTTCCCCAGAACACAAATCTGGAGGGATAATTTACAGATGAGCCAAATCCAATTACTCCATTTACTACTAGGCCATAAAATACCGGGCCTGTGGGCTCATGCATGTACTTCTGAGCCTCATTCATCAGCTTCTTTGTCTCAGTAATGCTTTGGTCCTTGCTATTTGGAATCCTTGGGATGTCCAACACAGACGTCACCCCATTGAAGTTGACATTTAAAATGGTTAAGGTAACGGTTAAGGTTACGGTTAGGTAAGGGTTATGGTGAAGGTTATGGTAAGGGTAAAGGTAAAGGTAAGGGTTAGGGTTTGGGGTAGGAAAGTCCCAAGAACCTGGATTGCACTAACCCTAATGATTTGATCAATAGTTGCTCTCATCAAAGATTATTTCATTGAGTGTTCTTTAAATGGCCTTCTCGTCATTGAGCAATGCTCTTAAGCTCAATCCTATTCCATCACTATTTTCTTAAAAACGAGGACGCCTAGAATTGTGGTTACATTTTGCATAAATTCCCAGCACATTTTGGACCTAATCCAAGGAAAGGCCTGGAAGGCGAATCATGGTCATCCATCCCCATGCACATGAGCACTGGATAAGAAGTAGCCTATTAGTTACCTGAAGCAGGCTGTCAAAAATGAAGGCCACACAATGTCTAGAACCTTTGAGTGTTTGTTCGCCCTGTCTTTCCATGTCTAGTCCATGTCCTATTAAAAGGCCCATCTACAGTTGTTGTAACATCTCACCTTTATTCATTGACTGGAATGGAATATTTTTATGTTACAATTCAAATGGAGCTCATTCAGATGATTCACTGTTTTCCTCAGGGAGAAGGAGGGCTACTGAGAGCTAGTTTTGATTCGAGAATTTGTATCAGCGGAAATATGACAATAGAAAGCATCTTACGCCTTCAATCCATGACAGACAAAGAAGCGCACCTTGCATCTTTGCTGGGTCTTTTCCTCCAACTGAGCAGGCAGACGCTGTCTGGAGACATGCATGAGCTTGGGCTTGGGCCTGGGGAACACAAACACTTCAAACGGCCTCTTTCTTTATGGAGCCACAATGCTCTACGTCAGTGGCACCTTCATTTCCGTCCACTGCCTGGGTGTCTGTCTGCACATACTGTCAGACCCTGAGCCGCCCTCAAGATCTGCACCCATTGGCCCTGTTTTCTTTCTGTCCAGGAGAGCCTTCACATATTTTTCCTGTGTGACTGCAAATTCTGAATGCAACCATGGATGTCCTTTTCTCAAAAGGGGCGTGACTCTGTGGCTTCTCGAAGTGTATGCAACGTTTGGCTTGGCTTTCTTCTATATTTTCATCTAAACGGCATTTTAAAATGTGTACATGATACTGCAAAGCATTTCCCCCAAGGGGACAATAAAGTCAGTAAAATAATGCTTGGAAGTCTGCTGCAAGCTAACAAATTGGTTGGCAGGAGTGAGAGAAGAGAGACCCAAAACTTGAGCGTGAGACTGTAGTAGAGGACAAAGACCCTTTTAGAAGATTACTGACCTTCTATTAGACATTGGTTTATGTCACTAGTGGGATAGTAACATACCTGTTCTGTAGTTGAATGGGCTCATTTGGCTCAGTAACACAATGTTTGGTGTGCCAAGGCCACTCACTGAACTGCCATCCATCTTTTTAGTCACTTAGATGGTACTTGGCCAGCTGGCACCCTCGCCAAAGCCCGCCAATGATCATCCACTTCATTGCACATTACTGTCTGGTCACAGTCTTTTTGGAAACGTCTATCACTCAAGCCAGTATCATGTGGGCCACCCTCACTGCCCAGAACTGACTTGTCATCTCTTTAGGCTCCCTGTCCACACCATTTCTTTCCCAATCAATGGGACTGTACTGGTCAGCTGGTGCCCTTTGCTAAGCATTGCCCGCATGTTACTCTGAAACAACCCACTGGGCACAGACGTCAGTTCAACATCTAGTTTTTATTGACATTCGGTTGAGTTGTCAACTAATGTGAATTCAACGTGAAATATACAAAACATGTCACCATGTAATTGGATTTAGGTTAAAAGTTGGGTGATTTAAAAAAAAAAAAACATATCTTACAGTGATTACTTTTTTCAAATCTAATCAGTTTTCCACGTTGATTCAAAGTCTTTACGTTTTATCTTTTGGTTGAAATGAAGTGGAAACAACGTTAATTCAACCAGTGTTTGCCCAGTGGGATATCTTTTCCATTCACTCACTTTTTCTTTGTAAACTCCTCATTTGCAAGAAACTGATGAAGGCCCATAATAACTCCCATTCTGTCTGCTGAATCTGGGCCCCCACTATTATCTTTGCTAAATTTCACAACCTCCTATGCACGACAGCAGTGACAAAGATAGCGATGTCCTCTAGACAGAAGAGCTTGAGCATCTCATTATGCAGACTGCTTTATTGGGCCACTAACCTTTCTTAGCAAGGAATGTGTCAAAGGTGTTTCTGAAAACCAGACAGGACCGCTCCTGCTTAGAAACCTATCCTACAATCTGGCATCAATATTCAAGCCTTCTATAGAGAAAGATTACCTAACTCAGAAGTTGTACTTCACTGAGAGAGTTTGGTTCACAAAATCTGTGTAGCAACATTTGTCATGTAAAGAGAAAATAGAGAATGTTCAATTGACCAAGGAAGTGGCCAAACAATTAACGGCCTGTTGTTGTAGAAGAGAGTATCTACGATGGATCAAATAGGTTAGTACAGTATGTATCAATTTAATCAATAGTTATTCACCATTTGCCCAGTGACCCCTTGAACCCTGCCTTAGCTGACAATGTTTTCATGTTTTCACAGCTTTTAGCATACACTGTATAAATTAAAACACACCTCCCCAATGGCTTTGCTAGCCTTAAGTATCTGGTCTTCTCAGCAGCACCATACAATTGGGCCTCTGTTATTAAGGCTAAAGCCGTGGCATGTTAATCTAGTGCCATGGAGATTGTTGGCCCTCCAATACTTAGAACTGTGGCCCACTTCCAACAATTATTTCCCAGCTAATGAGCTAATGCTGGATAGCATTGTAAATTCCCAATTAGGGGATAGGGGGATACCTAGCCAGTTGTACAACTGAATGCCTTCAA
Organism: Oncorhynchus mykiss; assembly: GCF_013265735.2. Lineage (NCBI taxonomy): Eukaryota > Metazoa > Chordata > Actinopteri > Salmoniformes > Salmonidae > Oncorhynchus > Oncorhynchus mykiss. The sequence continues at coordinate 69,189,917 of NC_048581.1, forward strand.
CTGAAATGTGTCTTCTGCATTTAACCAAGCCCCTCTGAATCAGAGAGGTGTGGGGGGCTGCCTTAATTGACATCTACGTCTTCGGCGCCCGGGAACAGTGGGTTAACTGTTATGGCTTCTATGAATGGTGGGTGGAGGAGTCAAGCGCAGAGAGCAGGTTAGTTCCGTACGTGGATCTTTATTCCAATGACAGCGAAAAACGGACATGCAAAACACAAGGGCGCATGAAACAACCTGTCCAAACAAACAGGACTAAAACTGTCCGGAAAAATAGAGACCACAAATTAAACCAACATCATAAAACAGAGAACAAGCCCGCACAAGAGCCAGCGGGCCTAGTGCCCTTAAATAGCCTACAAACAAAACTAAACTCAAAACAGGTGTAACCAATTAGACCAAACTAACAGAAACAAAAGGAAAGGGAATCGATGGCAGCTAGTAGGCCGGCGACGACGACCGCCGAGCGCCGCCCGAACAGCAAGAGGCACCATCTTCGGCAGGATTTGTGACATTAACTGCCTTGCTTGGGGGCAGAACAACAGATTTTTACTTTGTCAGCTAGGGGATTTGACCCAGCAACCTTTCTGTTACTGGCCCAATGCTCTAACCACTAGGCTTATTAGCTCAATGGTTGCATGTTTGAGTTATTTTAGAATGATGAGGAATTATTCAATTGTTATCCTCCTCTGTATGATGAAACTGGTCTGTAAGGACATCCCTTTGTTAAGATGGTAACACACCACCAGCTTTAAGGGGAACTATACTGAAGGAATCTCCACTCTTCATTGGTAGGTAATGGACATTGCAAACTCGTTTAGGCTAATTGGTTTTCGTGACTACTTACATCTAAGTCCTATGTTAGCCCTGTGTTGGCAACTTCCCAAGATAGTGAATCTGACCTACAAAAAAGTATGACTGTATTTGTAATTGAAGTAATGCAGTGCAGTCTATGAGAAGAGATCAGGGAGAAAGCTTGTGCATTATAAAACACCATGACATTTTTTTCACTTTGATCATTAGTGCCAAGGCAATGGGTTATGACGTAATAGACCTGATCCTGTTCCTTGTCAACACTCTCTCATTTGAGACGGGAAATGCAATGTCTTCCTCATGGTACTCTGTTAGGATCAAAGGTGTGCACTTGATTGTTTGCTGAACAACGTGATGTTAAGTGATATTTTCACAGAAGAAGGAAATTATGCAGACAACTGCAATAAAAGGAGGAGGGTGTGCATTTTTTATGAGTGCCTTTTGCGTCCTTAATAATAAAAGTATACATTTTATTTTTGGAATTTTTCTGGTGTTTTGTGGTGGAAAACTGAACAGTCATTTTAATTTAACCTCTTCAGATTGGAAAACATATTTTTAAATATGTGCTCTTTATGACAGAATGTTACATTTTTTACCAAATGACACTTCTAAAAAGGTGCAGACTTGGTGAAACAACCTATTTGGGAGTTCACTGGAAGTTAATCTTATTGTGTAGATACTGTACAGTTAATCACCAGTGCCATGGGCTCTGGCACAACCTAGGCTAATGTCTGTTTGCATCAATTAATATATTATTACCTTATAAAGCAGTGAAAGAGGTCCAAGAATGCAGGACTATCATGCTAAAATATTTACTCAACTATGACAATATACAGCTGACCTTCCATTACCACCAATCTAATGACGTAGTTACTACAGAACAAAAGAAAGCTGGACACTAACACTAACTAAAATACTGAAGGCTAGTAAGAACATTATACACAACACTAACCCAGTGGCGTTGCTCAATTTGACACATTCTGATGTTTTATTGCTAATCTCATGCTGTTTTACACATTTTGCCATGAGACGGAGAGAAAATGTTGCTGTTACACATTTTGCCATGAGACGGAGAGAAAATGTTGCTCTTACACATTTTGCCATGAGACGGAGAGAAAATGTTGCTCTTACACATTTTGCCATGGGGTAGAGAGAAATATGTAGTTGTATAGTTAATCTCATTCTATTCTACACGTTTTGCCACGAGACGGAGAGAAAATGTTGCTGTTACACATTTTGCCATGGGGTAGAGAGAAATATGTAGTTGTATAGTTAATCTCATTCTATTCTACACGTTTTGCCACGAGACGGAGAGAAAATGTTGCTGTTACACATTTTGCCATGAGACGGAGAGAAAATGTTGCTCTTACACATTTTGCCATGAGACGGAGAGAAAATGTTGCTGTTACACATTTTGCCATGAGACGGAGAGAAAATGTTGCTCTTACACATTTTGCCATGAGACGGAGAGAAAATGTTGCTCTTACACATTTTGCCATGAGACGGAGAGAAAATGTTGCTGTTACACATTTTGCCATGGGGTAGAGAGAAATATGTAGTTGTATAGTTAATCTCATTCTATTCTACACGTTTTGCCACGAGACGGAGAGAAAATGTTGCTGTTACACATTTGTCCATGGGGTAGAGAGAAATATGTAGTTGTATAGTTAATCTCATTCTATTCTACACGTTTTGCCATGAGACTGAGAGAAAATGTTGCATTTTTAAGATAATTTCCTGCTATTCTACACATTTTTCCATGATGTGAGAGAATCTAATTTCACATAATTTGGAGAAAAAAAATGTCCATACAACTGCATATGATGCTATCTGGGGAATGGGGGGGCCAACAACCAACGCAGAGTAATTGGCTCAGGTAAAAGAACATTGCATAGATAATCTGCCGATGAATTGTGCCATTTTCCTTCACGCTGAAAAAGTTCTGCTGGTGCGCGATGATTGACAGTGAACATGATTTGAACTGCTTGACACTGTGTTCTTCACTGTGTTTTTTTTCGATGGTCTGGGGGTCAAAGTATCAATGGAATATCAATGAAAATCGATCTACCTAAAAATAGTATTATTTATTAGGGAACATGTTGGTGCTCGTTTTAAAGGCCAACGTCTTGGCTGCATCCAAAGGTTTGAATCATGCTACCCAACTACATAATGGATTTTAGTCAATGGAGTAAGATAAAGGTTTCTCTCTGATAGATGTGTCTATTAATGTCATGGGTGTGTAGTGAATGAATAAAGCAGTTGTATCTGGGTCGATGTCTGCTACAGTAATCTGAGCTCATGCCAGCTCCATCACAGCGGTTATAGAAGGGGAACTGTAGCCTTCAGTGACCCTTACAAATGGCCATTCTTTCTGAGGGTTTAATAAGCAGCTTAGCAACCTTAGGACTTGTCTAAAAATGTGTAGAGGGACAAATGCTATTATCCTGTGACTGATATGTAGGTTATAAAGAATGGTGCACAGTTTCACTTTACATAATCTTATATTGTTTTTCTGTGTTCTCTTATAGACCTTAAGGGCTTACTAAACTTGGTGCCAGTCAGGTTATATGAATAAGGACAAAGGATTTGTTGGTCCACTCTTGTTCCTGGCACTTCGAGTTTGAGCTGGTGTGGACCAGAGAGGACCAGTAACTGACTGGTGTAAGCATGGTATAAGGACCAATCCCCTCAGGACTTACCCACTGTCACCTTCTCACTCCACTATCTTCTTTCCTTCTCTCACTTCTCCCTCCCCTATCCCTATCTCAGTTCCTTTCTGCCCATTTAGCTGGCACTGCCACTATGACCATTTATGTGGGTGGCCATGAGACAGCCATAGCTCTCCCTCCCAAAGTGCTGACATTCTGCTTTCCTTTCTCCGCAGGGCCTCTGGTCTCTGTGCCCTTAGTGCCACAGTGCCCCTAAACCCATTAAGGTGCCCGACCTGTGTGGAGGGGGAAGGGATTTGGGGAGCACTAAATGTGTTTAATCCCACAGTAATTAAACAGTAAGAAACAGAGGTTGAAAAATATGGGGGTTTATTGTAAATGTTCACCAGCATAACTTTCCCAGGCCCACCTCCTGCCATTTTTAGAAATAGCCTCCTACTTATCTTGCTATAGTAGTCTGTGGTCGATGACATTCTTTCCCTCCATTCTGTACGTGTTGGTCACTGTTTCTAGGCTTGGTATCGGTGCAGTTAGTATAGAATACTTTATCAGTGCCTGGAAACAAAGACACTTTGCAGAGCCCCTTTAATTACATTTTTTTTTAATATCAAAAGGAATGGTGTCAGTTTAATGTATGGGGTCAGTACTATAGTGTGCACTTACGCATGCAGGTTTCCATGGAGTTTTGTGGGGCTCGGTGTATACAAACCCATTAAAAAAAAATACCCTGAATACTGAAAGCAGCAAAAAATATATATATTTTCTCAGATTGTTCTGGCAATTCTCACATACAGTGTATTCAGAAAGTATTCATGCCCCTTGACTTATTCCACAGTTTGTTGTGTTACATCCTTAATTCAAAATTGATTAAATATATTTATTTCTCACCCATCTACACACAATATCCCATAATGTCAAAGTGGAAGCATGTTTTTTGACATTTTAGAATTTAAAAATAAAATAAAATACAGAAATATCAAATTTACATAAGTATTCACACCCCTGAGTCAATACATGTTAGATTCACCTTTGGGAGCTGTGAGTCTGTGTAAGTCTCTAAGAGCTTTGCAGAAGTTTACATACAAGTCAGAAGTTTACATACACCTTAGCCAAATACATTTAAACTCAGTTCACAACTCCTGACATTTAATCCTAATAAAAATTCCCTGTTTTAGGTCAGTTAGGATCACCACTTTATTTTAAGAATGTGAAATGTCAGAATAATAGTAGAGAGAATTATTTATTTTTGCTTTTATTTCTTTCATCACATTCCCAGTGGGTCAGAAGTTTAAATACACTCAATTGGTATTTCGTAGCATTGCCTTTAAGTTGTTTAACTTGGGTCAAACGTTTTGGGTAGCCTTCCACAACCTTTTCACAGTAAGTTGGGTGAATTTTGGCCCATTCCTCCTGACAGAGCTGGTGTAGCTGAATCAGGTTTGTAGGCCTCCTTGCTTGCACGCGCTTTTTCAGTTCTGCCCCAAATTGTTCTATAGGATTGAGGTCAGAGCTTTGTGATGGCCACTCGAAATCCTTGACTTTGTTGTCCTTAAGCCATTTTTCCACAACTTTGGAAGTATGCTTGGGGTCATTGTCCATTTGGAAGACCCATTTGCGACCAAGCTTTAACTTCCTGACTGATGTCTTGAGATTTTGCTTCAATATATCCACATAATTTTCCTATCTCATGATGCCATCTATTTTATGAAGTGCACCAGTCCCTCCTGCAGCAAAGCACACGCACAACATGGTGCTGTCACCCCCGTGCTTCACGGTTGGGAGGGTGTTCTTCGGCTTGCAAGCCTCCCCCTTTTTCCTCCAAACATAACAATGGTCATTAAGGCCAAACAGTTTGATTTTTGTTTCATCAGATTCCAAAAAGTACGATCTTTGTCCCCATGTGCAGTGGCTTTTTATGGCGGTTTTGGAGCAGTGGCTTCTTCCTTGCTGAATGGCCTTTCAGGTTATGTCGATATAGGACTTATTTTACTGTGGATATAGATACTTTCGTACCTGTTTCCTCCAGCATCTTCACAAGGTCCTTTGCTGTTGTCCTGGGAATTATTTGCACTTTTCGCACCAAAGTACGTTCATCTCTAGGAGACAGAACGCGTACCCTTCTTGAGCGGTATGATGTCTGTGTGGTCCCATGGTGTTTATTCTTGCGTACTATTGTTTGTAGATATGAAAGTGGTACCTTCAGGCGTTTGGAAATTGCTCCAAAGGTTGAACCAGACTTGTGGTCTACAATTTTTTTTCTGAGGTCTTGGCTAATTTCTTTTGATTTTCCCATGATGTCAAGCAAAGAGGCACTGAGTTTGAAGGCAGGCCTTTAAATACATCCACAGGTACACCTCCAATTGACTCAAATGATGTCAATTAGCCTATCAGAAGCTTCAAAAGCCATGACATCATTTTCTGGAATTTTCCAAGCTGTTTAAAGGCACAGTCAACTTAGTTTATGTAAACTTCTGACCCACTGGAATTGTGATACAGTGAATTATAAGTGAAATAATCTGTCTGTAAACAATTGTTAGAAAAATTTCATGCACAACGTAGATATCCTAACCGACTTGCCAAAACTATAGTTTGTTAACAAGACATTTGTGGAGTAGTTGAAAAACGAGTTTTAATGACTCCAAACTAAGTGTATGTAAATTTCCGACTTCAACTGTAAATTGTAAAATATTTGCACATTTTTATTTTTTTAAATTCTTCAAGCTCAGTAAAGTTGGTTGTTGATCATTGCTAGACAGTCATTTTCAAGTCTTACCATAGATGTATGTCTTGGTAAGCAACTCCAGTGTACACTGAGCATATCAAACATTAGGAATACCTTTCTAGAATTTAGTTACAACCCATCCACAGTGGCCCATGTTGACTGCAATGCTTCCCACAGTTATGTAAACCTGGCTGGATATCTTTTGGGTGGTGGCCCATTCTTGATACACACAGGAAACTGTTGTGCCTGAAAAACCCAGAAGCGTTGCAGTTCTTGACACAAACCAATGTGTCCTGGCACCTACTACCATACCCTTTTCAAATTAATTTAAATATGGTGTCTTTCCCATTCACCCTCTGAATGGCACACATATACAATCATCTCTCAATTGTAAAATTCCTTCTTGAACCTGTCTCCTCTCCTTCATCTACAATGATTAAAGTGGATTTAACAAGTGACTAGGTGTATTGATACACCATCCAAAGTGGAATTAATATGCTAAATGGGATATTCAATATCTGCTATTTTTTTTTGACTGAGGGACCTTACAGATAATTGACATTACGTTCTTACTTAATCATCTTTGTGCCTTGAGGCGCATAAGGCATACACAAGAGAGCATCACTGCTTCCGGATACGGTTGGGCGGTTTCTGTTACGCCCTGATATGTTTCACCTGACTCCACCCCCTCCAGGTGTCGCTTATTTTCCCCGGTGTATTTACCCCTGTGTTTCCTGCCTCTCTTTGCCTGTCCGTCTTGTATGTTCAAGTCAACCAGCGTGTTTTCCCCGTGCGCCTTCTTTTTCTATTCTCTTTTTGCTAGTCCTCCAGGTTTTGACCCTTTCCTGTTTCTGGACTCTGTACCTGTCTGCCTGACCATTCTGCCTGCCTTGACCTCAAGCCTGTCTGCCACTCTGTACCTCCTGGTCTCTGAACTGGTTTTGACCTTTTGCCTGTCCACGACCATTCTCTTGCCTTGATTATAATAAATATCAACGACTCAAGCCATCTGCCTCCCGTGTCTGCATCTGGGTCTCGCCTTGTGCCTTTATAGGCTTCTAGATTTTCATATCGTCATACTGGCCTTCTCTCATCCCGGGATTTCCAATATTATAGTTTTAGTACACAGGGGGGTGCTAAAAATGCAAAAAAAAAGACAGCTGGACACGAGCTCCCGCTTTCTCCCATTGTGCTATTTACAAAACAAATACATGACTGGCTCAACTGTTCTGGGGAACTACATAAAGCTTCATAATGTAAAATAATGTGACAGGTGAAATGAAGAACGCAATCTGCTTATATTTCACAAGTTGACTGTAGGAATTAACTTAAAAAGTAACTAAAATATTCAAATTTATTGAACATTTATATACAAAAATTGTTTGGACGGTATTGACGGTATTGAAAAACCATCCTATGGCAATTTCCAAATACCCCATGCATTATATATGGTATAACCTGGCCAAACCTTCTTGGCTGAGGTGCGTCCATGACCAGCTCGGAAGCCAGATTGCATAGTGGTTGAAGGTACGGTAGGATTCGAAATGGTCGGTGATCTGTTTGTTAACTTGGCTTTCAGAGTGTCTCCACCTTTGAAGAGGGAGATGACCTGCAGCTATTTCAGAACATCAGCTGTCTGGATTTGGGCGAAGGAGAAGCAAGGGGGGGGATTGGGCAAGTTTCTGCGGGGGGTGTAGAGCTGTTGGCCGGGGTAGGGGTAGCCAGGTGTAAAGCATGGCCAGCCGTAGAGAAATGCTTATTGAAATTACCGTTTAACGTAGATTTATCCGCGGTGACAGTGTTTCCTAGCCTCAGTGCAGTGGACAGTTGGGAGGAGGTGCTCTTATTCTCCATGAACTTTACAGTGTCTCATTACTTTTTGGAATGAGTGCTACAGGATTCACATTTCTGTTTGAAAAAGCTAGCCTTAGCTTTCCGAACTGACTGTGTATATTGGTTCCTGACTTCCCTGAAAAGTTGCATATCGCAGGGGCTATTCGATGCTAATGCAGTACGCCACAGGATGTTTTTGTGCTGGTCAAGGGCAGTCAAGTCTGGGATGAACTGAGCGCTATATCTGTTCTTAGTTCTAAATCTTTTGAATGGGGCATGCTTATTTAAGACGGTGAGGAAAGCACTTTTAAAGTGCAACCAGTCGTCTTCTGCTGACGGGATGAGGTCAATATCCTTCCAGGATACCCTGGCCAGGTCGATTAGAAAGGCCTGCTCGCTGAAGTGTTTAAGGGAGCATTTGACATCGATGAGGGGTGGTCTTTGACCGCAGACTCATTACAGACGCAGACAATGAGGCAGTGATCGCTGAGATCCTTGTTGAAGACAGCAGAGGGCAAGTTGGTCAGGATGATATCTATGAGGGTGCCCATGGTTTTGGATTTAGGGTTGTTCCTGGTAGGTTCCTTGACAATTTGTATGAGATTGAGGGCATCTAGCTTAGATTGTAGGACGGCCAGGGTTTTAAGCATATCCCAGTTTAGGTCACCTAACCGTACGAACTCTGAAGATAGATGGGGGGCAATCAATTCACATATGGTGTCCAGGGCACAGCTGGGGGCTGGGGGGTCTATAACAAGCAGCAACGGTGAGATAATCACTTCTGGAAAGGTGGATTTTTAAAAGTAGAATCTTGAATTGTTTGGGCACAGACCTAGGTAGTATGACAGAACTGCAGTACATTGCATCTCCGCCCTCTATGGCAGTTCTATCCTTTCGGGAAAATGTTGTAGTTGGGGATGGTAATTTCAGAATTTTTGGTGACCTTCCTAAGCCAGGATTCAGACACGGCTTGGACATCCGGGTTGGTGGAGTGTGTTAAAGTAGTGAATAAAACAAACTTAGGGAGGAGGCTTCTGATGTTAAAATGCATTAAGCCAAGACTTTTACGGTTGCAGAAGTCAACAAATGAGAGCACTTTAGAAATAGATGTGGTTCTGGGGGCTACAGAGCCTGGGTTAACCTCTACATCACCAGAGGAACAGATGAGGATTAGGAGGAGGGTACTGCTAAAGGCTATAAGAACTGGTCGTCTAGTACGTCGGGGACAGAGAATAAAAGGAGCAGATTTCTGGGTGGGGTAGAATAGATTCAGGGCATAATGTACAGACAAGTGTATGGTAGGATGTGAGTACAGTGGAGGTAAACCTAGGCATTGAGTGACTATGAGAGCGGTTCTGTCTCTGGAGGCACCAGTTTTAAGCCAGATGAGGTCTCCGCATGTTTGGAGGGTGCGACAAAAGAGCTGGGGGCTCTATAGTCACGCCCTGACCTGAGATATCTCTGTTTTCTTTATATTTTGGTTAGGTCAGGGTGTGACTAGGGTGGGTACGCTAGTTTTTTTATTGTCTAGTGTTTTTTGTATTGTCTAGGGTTTTTGTAGGTCTAGCTGATTTGTATGTTTATGGTGGCCTAATATGGTTCCCAATCAGAGGCAGCTGTTTATCGTTGTCTCTGATTGGGGATCATATTTAGGTAGACATTTTCCCTTTGTTGTTTGTGGGATCTTGTTCTATGTTTAGTTGCCTGTCTGCACTATTCGTATAGCTTCACGTTTCGTTTTGTTATTTTGTTGGTTTATTCGGTGTTCATTCTTTAAATAAAAAAGAATGTACGCATACACGCTGCGCCTTGGTCCTATCTTTATGACGAACGTGACAAAAGTCAAAATCCAATTGTCATACTTGAGTAAAAGTAAAAAAATAAATAAAAAAGCGTAATAGAAAATGACTCAAGTAAAAGTGAAAGTCACCCAGTAAAATACTACTTGAGTAAAAGTCTAAAAGTATTTGCTTTTAAATTTACTTAAGGTTCAAAAGTAAATGAAATTGCTAAAATATACTTAAGTATAAAAACTAAAAGTAAAATGTATTACATTAAGCAAACCAGACTGGGGCACGCTCCAACTCTCAGACATTCAGAAGCATGTTCAGGGATGTTCTCTTGTATGTTAATTACACCATTTTCCTGTCCTGCTAAGCATTCAAAATGTAACAAGTACTTTTGGACACCAGGGAAAATGTATGGAGTAAAAAGTACATAATTTTCTTTAGGAATGTAGTGTAAGTAAAAGTAGTAAAAAATATAATATTAAAGTACAGATACCCCCAAAAAACTACTTAAGTAGTACTTACAAGTATTTTTACTTAAGTACTTTACACCATTGATATTGTCATGTCATGAGGTATCGAAGTAGTTTTAAAAGATGCCCTTGCCTTAAAGTTGAACCTCGGGTAGATCTTTAGTATACCAAAGCTGATTAAATCGGAGTCATGTGAATAATGATAAGGATGATAATGGTACAGCCTAACCCAGGGGTGTCAAAGTCAAATGGACGGAGGGCCAAATAAAAAAATCAGCTACAAGACGAGGGCCGGACTGTTCGAATGTTCATTGAAAAATTTTTAAATGACGCATATAGTCTAGTGAACCTAATTGAACCTACTGAAAACCTAACAAATATATTACAATATGATCAGATAAATAAAGCAATATTTTCTTATGGCTCTGTCAGTAATCTTTAATTTTCAACAGACACAAAAGACAAATTTCCTTTATATAAATATCCCCATAACATGAACATTAAATGAAAGAAACCGGTATTCAAGGCACCATCAGTAGACTATATTTTCTATTTTAGCAAAAGTGGGCTAAATTTACTTCAAAGAAAAAACAATAATAGCAATTTTCTATCATCCACTCAACTGAAATATTTTTAAAATATAATTGGATTGAAATACAAAAAAATAAAGTGCAAAAATCTATTAATCAAAAACAACACTTTGTTTAAGGAGAAGTAACATGCAGTGAAAACAAATATTAAATTTTAACTTTTAAACTTGAACTGAGTAAAAACTCTAAATATGTGATTGCACAGTAATGTTCACTTGTTTGAGGTTGAGGGTGATACTTGGTGGTGTCCCATCTTTTCCACAAGTTCATCAATGTTCGGGGTAAGGCTCTGAGCTGAAGAAATCCTCAGAATTGAGTGGAGGTGTTCAGCAGTAAGTCGACTTCTGTGTGATGTTTTGTTCAGGTTCATCAAAGAAAACAGTTGTTCACACAGGTATGTGCTGCCAAACATAGACAACGTTTGAGCAGCCTGGATGCGCAGCTGGGGCATTGTGCCGGGGAGGAAACGGGCGAACTCCGCAGCACCCACTGCCGCATATTTTGCCCTCAGTGCATCATTGCATTGGAGGTCAATCAACTCCATTTGGAGGTTTGGTGGTGAGCTTTCCACGTCAACAGCAAATGGGTTACCGAGCAGTTCCAACCTGCTTTTTTGTGCTTCAAAGTCAGCAAATCGGCGTCGAAAGTCAGCGGCAAGCATACCTATTTTATCAGCCAACTGTGTGCTCGGGAACGCACTGGTAGAGAGCTTCTCTTTCATGGTCTGGCAGCTGGGAAAGTGGCTCAAATTTTCTTTCCGCATCTGCGTCTCCCACAGAGTCAGTTTGGTTTTAAATGCCTTCACTGTACTGTACATATCAGAGATGACACGATCCCGACCCTGCAGCTGCAAGTTTATTGCATTCAGATGACTCGTAATGTCACACAGAAAAGCCATTTCACACAGAAACATTTCGTCTCGGAGTTGTGTTGTGTCTTTCCCTTTGCTGTCCAAGAACAGACAAATCTCCTCACGAAGCTCGAAACATCTTTGAAGCACCTTTCCCTGGCTTAGCCATCGCACCTCTGTGTGATAAGGCAAATCACCATGCTCCGTTTCTAACTCCGTCAGAAATGCCTTGAACTGGCGGTGATTCAAACCTTTGGCTCTGATAAAGTTAACTGTGCGCGTGATGATGCTCATTACATGCTCCATTTTCAAGGCTTTACCGCACAACGCTTCCTGGTGTATGATACAATGATAAGCTGTCAGCTCACCTGTCGCGTTTTCCTCTTGCATCTTTTCCCGTATCTTCGCCACCAGTCCGCTCCTGTGTCCACACATCGCAGGTGCTCCGTCGGTTGTCAAACCCACGAGTTTTTCCCAAGGCAGCTCCATCTCATTTACACATCTTGACACCTCTTCATACAAATCATGCCCCGTAGTTGTGCCATGCATAGGACGTAAAGCCAAAAACTCCTCTGTCACGCTTAGGTTGGAGTCCACTCCGCGGATGAAAATTGACAACTGGGCAATGTCAGAAATGTCGGTGCTCTCATCCACAGCCAAGGAATATGCAATAAAATATTTTCCCTTTTTCACAAGCTGCTCTTTTAGATTGATGGACAACTGGTCTACTCTCTCGGCAATGGTGTTTCTGCTCAGACTCACATTTAAAAAGAGTTGCCTTTTTTCTGGGCAAACTTCGTCACAAACTTTAATCATGCAGTTTTTGATGAAATCCCCCTCCGTAAATGGCCGGGCTGATTTAGCGATCTCTTCTGCCAAAATAAAACTGGCCTTGACAGCAGCCTGGCCTTGTGATTTGGCTTTTTTGAACAGAGCCTGTCGAGATTTGAGGCCTTGTTTTAATTCCTCTGCCTTTTGTAGCCTTTGTTCCATGTCCATATTCTTGTTTTTGTCCGCGTGTTTCGTTTCATAATGTCGTCTCAGATTATACTCTTTCAGTACCGCCACACTTTCTCCACACAGAAGACACACAGGTTTTCCAGCTACCTTCGTGAACATATACTCCGACTCCCACCTTGTTTGAAACCCCCGGTTCTCAGTATCCACCTTCCGTTTTGCCATTTTTGATGGGTATCTGAAAGTTAATTTTACTGTGATGCTGACGACTGCTGTGCCAATAAATATTGAAATGAAGCAGCCTACTGCTCGGTGCGTCACCTTTGCATTGTGGGAAATGTAGTATTGGTGCGTGTAAAAGATCTGCGGGCTGCCGGCTTGCTGCGGGCCGGTTCTAATAATAAATCAAGATCATCCCAGGGGCCGTAAAAAACCTTCTTGCGGGCCGGATGTGGCCCGCGGGCCTTGACTCTGACATATGTGGCCTAACCCTTTAATCATAGGCCATTGTTACTTTGTGTCTCCAAAATCACAACGCTTACAATACTGTAGTCATCTTTTTTAATTGAAACGTTGAAGTGTCTACCCTTTACCAGAATTTTTTTTGGCATGGAATGTTCTATTTTCATAACTGATCAAAATTATAGATGATATTCTGGCCATATGAACACATTTATTTTAGGCCATATAAAGAACAGCTAGCTATTCAATGAAAAGCCATAAATTAATAAAAAAAACTCAGGCAAAAGGCTATGAAGCTGGCTTCACAGTTTCCCAGCCAAATAGCCCGCCTACAAGGAAAATCGACATATCTCAACAACGTTGAGTGTGCAAGAGTGTCTGTGAGCTGTGTTGTACCTTCCACAAAGTTTTTCTCTTCAAAAAGACATGTAAGCAGTCAGGCCACACCCCATGTTCTTTTCAAACGTCGTTCTCCATATCTCTTTTGGGAAACCTGGCTTTCTCTTGCCGTCTAGTGTCCAGCGTAGAGCAATCGTAGGGTGTTGATCTGATGGTAATTTGCATACATGTCCCAGCCATCCTTCGGAGTGCTTTATTTTGAAATGTTTTCAGTTTGTGTGCTATTGCTGCAAGGATTTTTTGAAGATGTGGATTTTGAGTGATTGGCAGATGTTCTTGGCTGTCCATACTGGTCTTAACATGGCAAAGGCCTGGTTCCCTTTAGTGAACCTGGTGTTCACATCGCTCATGGAATCGCCAACCTTGGTCATCTTGCTCCCAAGATAAATATACAAATTCACCCCTTCCAAAGCAGTGTTGTTGATGTTGATTCTTGTGTTGATTTTTGTGTTAATCCTGATGGATTTTGTCTTTTGAATGTTGATGTCGAGGCCTGCCATTTGTGAGATATTTACTATCTTTGGAGTTTTTCCCAGCATGTCCTGATGTCGACTTGCAAAAAGAGTTAGATCGCCTGCGGAGGCCAGGGCACCGTTGCATAAAACACTAAGTTCATTTTCCCTTCAAGTTTCCAGATCTTTAAGTAATTTGCACAAAACATTTTAAGTGGAATTTCCCCCTTAAATGAAGTGAAAAAGTTAAGGGTGCCCCTGAGGTCCCTTAACAACTGCTTCATTCAGTTTGGATATCAACATACTGCAAACAGCATTTGTGGAGGTTAATGTTGCTTTCATCTGCTCTGGTTACAAAAGGAAAACATCAACCAGCTAACGTAAACTCACTCACTTTTGTCCATCGCCTTGGTCCGTACAATTTACCTTATTTTAGCACCCCAAAAGCGTAATACTTCCAGATCAACTGTAATGTCAATACCATTGTAAAGCACAATTTCTCCCCTTTCCAACAGAATCAGTTACATGAGCTCCACTCTGCCCGTTTCTGCATGATTCAAGAAGGCAATGAGCTTCGTTTGGTCTTTTTAAAAATGGTGGGTGGGGAAGCGAAACTAATGCGTGATAGTGAGAAAGAGAGATGTCATGTGGGAAAACTGCTTTTTTTTCACTCGATCTGACCAACTTATCACCTTATCGCCTCTAAAATGTAAATAAAACACTATAATGAGTTTATATAATGTGTCTTTACATACCTATTTGAAGGTTTGTGTCGAATTTGAATCGGGTTTTTAGGACGGTGCTAAAGTGATCTTCAGAAGTAAACACTGTATACTGGCCCTTCTTTGGACACTGTATTAACTAGCCTCCAGACGAGCTTCAATGCCATGCGACTCTCCTTCCTTGGCCTCCAACTGCTCTTAAACACAAATAAAACTAAATGCATGCTATTCAACCGATCATTGCACGCACCTGCCCACCCATCCAGCATCACTACTCTGGACGGCTCTGACTTAGAATACGTGGATAACTACAAATACCTAGGCGTCTGGTTAGACTGTAAACTCTCCTTCCAGACTCACATTAAGCATCTCCAATCAAAAATTAAATCTAGAATTTCCTATTTCGCAACAAAGCATCCTTCACTCATGTTGCTAAACATACCCTCGTAAAACTGACCATCCTTGACTTCGGCGATGTCATCTATAAAATAGCCTCCAACACTCTACTCAGCAAACTGGATGTAGTCTATCACAGTGCCATCCGTTTTGTCACCAAAGCCCCATATACTACCCACCACTGCGACCTGTACGCTCTCGTTGGCTGGCCCTCGCTTCATACTCGTCGCCAAACCCACTGGCTACAGGTTATCTACAAGTCTCTGCTAGGTAAAGCCCCGCCCTATCTCAGCTCGCTGGTCACCATAGCAGCACCCACCCGTAGCACACGCTCCAGCAGGTATATCTCACTGGTCACCCCCAAAGCCAATTCCTCCTTTGGTCACCTTTCCTTCCAGTTCTCTGCTGCCACTGACAGGAACGAACTGCAAAAATCACTGAAGCTGGAGATTCCCATCTCCCTCACTAGCTTTAAGAACCAGCTGTCAGAGCAGCTCACTGATCACTGCACCTGTTCATAGCCCATCTGTATACAGCCCATCTATCTACCTCATTCCCATACTGTATTTATTTATTTTGCTTCTTTTGCACCACAGTATCTCCACTTGCACATCCATCTTTTGCACATCTACCATTCCAGTGTTTAATTGCCATATTGTAATTACTTCACCACCATGGCCTATTTATTGCCTTAACTCTCTTATTTGACCTATTTTGCACTCACTGTATATAAACTTTTTAAAATTGTATTTCTACTGTA
Source organism: Oncorhynchus mykiss (assembly GCF_013265735.2). Lineage (NCBI taxonomy): Eukaryota > Metazoa > Chordata > Actinopteri > Salmoniformes > Salmonidae > Oncorhynchus > Oncorhynchus mykiss. The sequence continues at coordinate 69,205,799 of NC_048581.1, forward strand.
TTATTGACTGTATGTTTTGTTCATTCCATGTGTAACTCTGTGTTGTATGTGTCGAACTGCTATGCTTTATCTTGGCCAGGTCGCAGTTGCAAATGAGAACTTGTTCTCAACTAGCTTAACTGGTTAAATAAAGGTGGTGATGACGCAAAAAATGACTAGGTATCCCACCTTACCCCCGTCACTGTCCATTTCTTGTACACCTGGTGGAGAGAGATTGTAAGACAGAAATAGTTGCTTTATGCGTGCTGTACGTTACGACATGACACGTCACGATGTAACGGAGGGTCAGTTTTTTCAACTTTTCTCCAATACTATAGAGCCATTGCCATCTCGACCCATGCTTGAATAGAAACGTAGTTCACACCCCAGATTTTGAAGTCAACACAGTCGCTACAGTCCCATTAGTTTTCTTTGCAACCTCGTTTGAATGTCGTGGTTGCGCACATTTGTACGGAATGGGGTAAGTTTACGTTAGCTACTTAGCTAAACAATGAAAGGTGCACAATCCATGGGTACAAGCTAGCTGGATAGTTAGCTATGGCTAGTTAGCTAGCTTGACGTACTAGAAGGTAACAAACAAGTTCTGAAGCAATTTGGTTATCCTGTCATGATTGTAGAAGTTCTATTTTGCTATCTCACATAAATGAAAGCGATCTCTTTGACGAGATGTTCAGTCAGTGAATCAGGCCTTCTCCATGGTAACCAGATACTCTTTCTACCATACATGCCTTCAAACTACTGTAAAACCCCTTAAGTATGCACTTAAATATTTGAGAGGCTCTATGCAATGCAATCACATTAAGTAAAGGGAAAATTATTCCTTAAAGGAAACACTTAAGATGTTTTATGTAACAGAGCCAAGATCCTCAAGCACTGAGTCAAATGATCTCATGTTTTCCATCTTTTGTAGTTTCCTCCATCAGCCAGTTAACTGCCAGGACAATATGGTGACCATATGCATCCCAGTCTGTCTCCTGTGTTAACTGTAAAGCTGTTTGTGAGGTGGTTGTTACAGATGACCTTGCATTCAACATCAAAATAGAGAGCCTTAGTGATGTTGACAATCTTGTTTGGGAGGCCATAAAGCCACAGGATTTTCCAGAGTAATTCTCTATGAAGACTGTCAAAGGCATTCTCAAAGTCAACGTAGAGTGGCAAGAAAAAGTATGTGAACCCTTTGGAATTACCTGGATTTCTGCATAAATTGGTCATCAAATTTGATCTGATCTTCATCTAAATCACAACAATAGACAAACATAGTGTGCTTAAACTAATAACACCCAAATTATTGTATTTTTCTTGTCTATATTGGAATACATAATTTAAACATTGACAGTGCAGGTTGGAAAAAGTATGTGAACCCCTAGGCTAATGACTTCTCCAAAAGCTAATTGGAGTCAGGAGTAAGCTAACCTGGAGTCTAAACAATGAGACGAGATTGGAGATGTTGTTTTGAGCTGCCTTCCCTATAAATAACACTCACAAAATTTGAGTTTGCTATTCACAAGAAGCATTGCCTGATGTGAACAATGCCTCGAACAAAAGAGATCTCAGAAGACCTAAGATTAAGAATTGTTGACTTGCATAAATCTGGAAAGGGTTACAGAAGTATCTCTAAAAGGCCTATAAGGCCTTGGAGAAAGTTCAGCCCTGTGGCTACTCTCCCTACGAGTGGCCATCCTGCAAGGATGACTGCTAGAGCACAGCGCAGAATGCTCAATGAGGTTAAGAAGAATCCTAGAGTGTCAGCTAAAGACTAAAGACTTGGAACATGCTAACATCTCTGTTGACGAGTCTACGATACGTAAAACACTAAACAAGAATGGTGTTCATGGGAGGACACCACGGAAGAAGGCACTGCTATCCCCCCAAAAGATTTCTGCACGTCTGAAGTTTGCAAAGGTGCACCAGGATATTCCGGAGCACTACTGGCAACATATTATGTGAACAGATGAAACTACAGTTGAGTTGTTTGGAAGGAATACACAACACTGTGTGTGGAGGAAAAAGGCACAGCACACCAACATCAAAACATCATCCCAACTGTAAAGCATAGTGGAGGGAGCATCATGGTTTGGGGCAGCTTGCTATCATCAACGGAAAAATGAATTCTCAAGTTTATCAAGACATTTTGGAGGAGAATGTTAGGCTATCTGTCCGCCAATTGAAGCTTAACAGAAGTTGGGTGATGCTACAGGACAATGACCCAGAACACAGAAGTAAATCAACAACAAAATGGCTTCTACAGAAGAAAATACGCCTTCTGGAGTGGCCCAGTCAGAGTCCTGACCTCAACCTGATTGAGATGCTATGGCATGACCTCAAGAGAGCAGTTCACAGCAGACATCCCAAGAATATTGGTGAACTGAAACAGTTTTGTAAAGTGGAATGGTCCAGAATTTCTCCTGACCGTTGTGCTGGTCTGATCCGCAACTACAGGAAAACATTTGGTTGAAGTTATTGCTGCCAAAGGAGGGTCAACCACTTATTAAATCCAAGGGTTCACATACTTTTCCCACACTGCACTGTGAATGTTTACACAGTGTGTTCAATAAAGACATGAAAACGTATACAGTTGACGTTGGAAGTTGACATACACCTTAGCTAAATACATTTAAACTCAGTTTTTCACAATTCCTGACATTTAATCCCAGTCAAAATTCCCAGTCTTAGCTCAGTTAGGATCACCACTTTATTTTAAGAATGTGAAATGTCAGAATAATAGCAGAGAGAATGATTTCTTTCAGCTTTTATTTCTTTCATCACATTCCCAGTGGGTCAGATGATTACATACACTCAATTAGTATTTGGTAGCATTGCCTTTAAATTGTTTAACTTGGTTCAAATGTTTTGGGTAGCCTTCCACATGCTTCCCACAATAAGTTGGGTTGAATTTTGGCCCATTCCTCCTGACAGAGCTGGTGTAACTGAGTCAGGTTTGTAGGCCCCCTTGCTAGAACACACTTTTTCAGTTATGCCCACCAATTTTCTATGGGATTGAGGTCAGGGCTTTGTGATTGCCACTCCAATACCTTGACTTTGTTGTCCTTAAGCCATTTTGCTACAACTTTGGAAGTATGCTTGGGGTCATTGTCCATTTGGAAGACCCATTTGCGACCAAGCTTTAACTTCCTGACTGATGTCTTGAGATGTTGCTTCAATATATCCACGTAATTTTCCTTTCTCATGATGCCATCTATTTTGTGAAGTGCACCAGTCCCTCCTGCAGAAAAGCATCCCCACAACATGATGCTGCCACCCTTATGCTTCACGGTTGGGACTGTGTTCTTCGGCTTGCAAGCCTCATCCCTTTTTCCTCCAAACATAACGATGGTCATTATGACCAAACAGTTATTTTTGTTTCAACCAGACCAGAGAACATTTCTCCTAAAAGTACGATCTTTGTCCCCATGTGCAGTTGCAAACCGTAGTCTGGCTTTGGAGCAGTGGCTTCTTCCTTGCTGAGCGGCCTTTCAGGTTATGTCGATATAGGATTTGTTTTACTGTGGATATAGATACTTTAAATATTAATATTTATATATTGCCGTGGAATATTTCTGATTCAAAGGAAAGAGATTTCTTCAAACATTGATCTTTATTTAATATTGATTAATTATTGCAACAATGAAGCTGGTCGATCCCACACTCTGAAATGTGATGCAGAGAGCTCCACTAGCAGAACCGAGCCACATTATTTTATAGTTAAGACACATCCTCCTGAATACATGACAAATAACAGATGTCTGGAATAGGTTAAAAAAAAGTTAGGATTTGTATGTGAGAAAGGAGTATCCCCATGCCAGATAGCATTTACTGTGAAGACTGTTCCAATTCTATAGAAACCAGGATTTGGCCCCTAAGACAATGTTCCCCCATCAGCCGGCCACACCAGAGACATCTACTCCCTGGTACCTCACAGTATTCAAACACCAACTCATTCTATGGAATGCAGGCTGTAGATTTTTATCACCAATCCATCATAAATCAATTGCTAGCGCCAAGGCCCAGATGTCCAACTCAGTCCCACAGACACAGATGAGAGTACTCATCAAACCTTGTTTGATGCATAAACAGTATTATAACATAATCTTGTAATTTTTCTACCATATTCTCCTGGTACTTACCACTTTTCTGGGCTCCTATTGCATATTCACTTCTGAGATCGTTATAGGCCCAAGGTAGATGTCAAGGTCTTCTTCAGATTCAGGGATATCAGCTGTGGTTGTTTGGTCAGAATGCTTTGAAAGTGTTCCTTCCACCAAATATTTTTGTATTTTTCGTCTGTAATAAGACTCCCATATCTGTTTTTCAGTGGGACATCCTGGCTGGCCTTTTCGTCTCCTGTGCGTTTCACCAGATTGTGGTCGCTGCCACTGTCTGCCTGTCCTTTGACTCGTATATCATGCAGAGATCTTCTCCACTTTTTGTTCCAAGATGGCGTAGCAGTCGAACGTCTTGTCGTGTCGTGTCCCATTTTTTTCTAAAGTACTTATATTTACTTCGGATCCGGATCCCCTCAACTGAAGCTAGCCAGCTAACTACCAGGGATCAGTCAGCAAACCATTGCAAGCGGTCTTCAGCTAACCGGTCATCAGCTAACCTTTAGCTCGGAAAGCTCTCGCCAGTTCGAACAACGCGACTCTAACCAGAGCATAACGGACCTATATTTTTTTATCCCCGGATTCCCACCGTAAACGGAACATCTTCAGCTGGATCTTCACAACTAGCTAACTAGCTAACCGCAACCCCGGATGATTACTCCTGGCTAGCGTTTCCACCCACTTAGCTTGAAGCTAGCCCGGCCAGAGCTCCTGTGCTACCACCGAAGCATACTCCTGGGCTACAATATCCGGACCCACGACCGGTCTATCGATGTCACCGCATGAAGAGGCATAAATAGACTCACCCCATCGCGACGCCCCCCAAAGGCTAACTTTCTAGCCTTTGCTATCTCCTTGCTTGCTAACTGCTAGCTTGTTTAGCCCCGGTCCGCTAACTGCTACCTTGTTTAGCCCCGGCCTACTAACTGTTAGCTTGTTAGCACAGGCCTACTAACTGTTAGCTTGTTAGCACAGGCCTGCTAACCATCTGAATCGCCGCGTCCCAAACACTCACTGGATCCATATTTACTTTCAATCTCTTTTCGATTTTTAATTTGTTTATACCTTCCGGTAACCTGCCTCACCCAATGTGATACGGAATCGCTATTATTTTTTATTTTTAGTACACACTCAAGAACCTCCAGAAGCTAACCAGCTAACTAGCTACAAGCTATTTAGTCATTGTTAGCCACTGCTAGCGGCTTTTACCTTACCTGGATAATACTCGCCAGTCCAGCTTCCCTGCCCCATCCACCGCTGCCCCCTGGACACTGATCACTTGGCTACATAGCTGATGCATGCTGGACTGTCCATTAATCACGGTACTCCATTCTGCTTGTTTATGTTTTATCTGTCGGCCCCAGCTGCACTCAGGCTCTAGGCACTCGGGTGTGTAGTTAATCCGACGCCCCCTGCATAGTCAACGCCATTTTACCTGCTGTTGTTGTGCTAGCTGATTAGCTGTTGTTGTCTCACCTACTGTTTTAGCTACTGTTTTAGCTAGCTCTCCCAATTCAACACCTGTGACTACTGTATGCCTTGCTGTATGTCTCTCTCAAATGTCAATATGCCTTGTATACTGTTGTTCAGGTTAGTTATCATTGTCTTAGTTTACAATGGAGCACCTAGTTCCACTCTTCATACCCCTGATACCTCCTTTGTCCCACCTCCCACACATGTGGTGACCTCACCCATTACAACCAGCATGTCCAGAGATACAACCTCTCTCATCATCACCCAGTGCCTGGGCTTACCTCCGCTGTACCCGCACCCCACCATACCACTGTCGGCGCATTATGCCCTGAATATATTCTACCATGCCCAGAAATCTGGTCCTTTTATTCTCTGTCCCCAACGCTCTAGGCGACCAGTTTTGATAGCCTTTAGCCGCACCCTCATTCTACTCCTCCTCTGCTCCGCGGGTGATGTGGAGGTAAACCCAGGCCCTGCATGTCCCCAGGCACCCACATTTGTTGACTTCTGTGATCGAAAAAGCCTTGGTTTCATGCATGTCAACATCATGTCTTTTATCGATGGCGGTTATGATATCGTTTAGTACCTTGAGCGTGGCTGAGGTGCACCCGTGACCGGCTCGGAAACCAGATTGCACAGCGGAGAAGGTACGGTGGGATTCGAGATGGTCAGTGACCTGTTTGTTGACTTGGCTTTCGAAGACCTTAGATAGGCAGGAAGCCTCCTCCCTAAGTTTGTTTTACTCACTGCTTTAGGACACTCTGCTAACCCCGATGTTCTCGCCGTGTCTGAATCCTGGCTCAGGAAGGCCACCAAAAATTCTGAGATTTCCATACCCAACTATAAAATTTTCCGTCAAGATAGAACTGCCAAAGGGGGAGGAGTTGCAGTTTACTGCAGAGATAGCCTGCAAAGTAATGTCATTCTTTCCAGGTCCATACCCAAACAGTTCGAACTACTAATTTTGAAAATGACTCTCTCCAGAAATAAGTCTCTCACTGTTGCCGCCTGCTACCGACCCCCCTCAGCTCCCAGCTGTGCCCTGGACACCATTTGTGAATTGATCGCCCCCCATCTAGCTTCAGAGTTTGTTCTGTTAGGTGACCTAAACTGGGATATGCTTAACACCTCGGCAGTCCTACAATCTAAGCTAGATGCCCTCAATCTCACACAAATCATCAAGGAACCCACCAGGTACAACCTTACATCTGTAAACAAGGGCACCCTCATAGACGTCATCCTGACCAACTGGCCCTCCAAATACACCTCCGCTGTCTTCAACCAGGATCTCAGCGATCACTGCCTCATTGCCTGTATCCGCTACGGATCCGCGGTCAAACGACCACCCCTCATCACTGTCAAACGCTCCCTAAAACTTAAACACTTCTGTGAGCAGGCCTTTCTAATCGACCTGGCCCGGGTATCCTGGAAGGACATTGACCTCATCCCGTCAGTTGAGGATGCCTGGTCATTCTTTAAAAGTAACTTCCTCACCATTTTAGATAAGCATGCTCCGTTCAAAAAATGCAGAACTAAGAACAGATACAGCCCTTGGTTCACTCCAGACCTGACTGCCCTCGACCAGCACAAAAATATCCTGTGGCGGACTGCAATAGCATCGAATAGTCCCCGCGATATGCAACTGTTCAGGGAAGTCAGGAACCAATACACGCAGTCAGTCAGGAAAGCTAAGGCCAGCTTCTTCAGGCAGAAGTTTGCATCCTGTAGCTCCAACTCCAAAAAGTTCTGGGACACTGTGAAGTCCATGGAGAACAAGAGCACCTCGTCCCAGCTGCCCACTGCACTGAGGCTAAGTAACACGGTCACCACCGATAAATCCATGATTATCGAAAACTTCAACAAGCATTTCTCAACAGCTGGCCATGCCTTCCGCCTGGCTACTCCAACCTAAGCCAACAGCTCCGCCCCCCGCAGCTACTCGCCCAAGCCTCTCCAGGTTCTCCTTTACCCAAATCCAGATAGCAGATGTTCTGAAAGAGCTGCAAAACCTGGACCCGTACAAATCAGCTGGGCTTGACAATCTGGACCCTCTATTTCTGAAACTATCCGCCGCCATTGTCGCAACCCCTATTACCAGCCTGTTCAACCTCTCTTTCATATCGTCTGAGATCCCCAAGGATTGGAAAGCTGCCGCAGTCATCCCCCTCTTCAAAGGGGGAGACACCCTGGACCCTCGGTTTTTCGGATGACTGCCTTGCCTGGTTCACCAATTACTTTGCAGACAGAGTTCAGTGTGTCAAATCGGAGGGCATGCTGTCCGGTCCTCTGGCAGTCTCTATGGGGGTACCACAGGGTTCAATCCTCGGGCCGACTCTTTTCTCTGTATATATCAATGATGTTGCTCTTGCTGCGGGCGATTCCCTGATCCACCTCTACGCAGACGACACCATTCTATATACTTCCGGCCCGTCCTTGGACACTGTGCTATCTAACCTCCAAACGAGCTTCAATGCCATACAACACTCCTTCCGTGGCCTCCAACTGCTCTTAAACGCTAGTAAAACCAAATGTATTCTTTTCAACCGTTCGCTGCCTGCACCCGCACGCCTGACCAGCATCACCACCCTGGATGGTTCCGACCTTGAATATGTGGACATCTATAAGTACCTAGGTGTCTGGCTAGACAAACATCAATCGAAAATCAAATCAAGAATCGGCTTTCTATTCCGCAACAAAGCCTCCTTCACTCACGCCGCCAAACTTACCCTAGTAAAACTGACTATCCTACCGATCCTCGACTTCGGCGATGTCATCTACAAAATTGCTTCCAACACTCTACTCAGCAAACTAGATGCAGTTTATCACAGTGCCATCCGTTTTGTCACTAAAGCACCTTATACCACCCACCACTGCAACTTGTATGCCAGACCCACTGGCTCCAGGTCATGTATAAGTCCATGCTAGGTAAAGCTCCGCCTTATCTCGGTTCACTGGTCACGATGGCAACACCCATCCGTAGCACGCGCCCAGCAGGTGTATCTCACTGATCATCCCTAAAGCCAACACCTCATTCGGCCGCCTTTCGTTCCAGTTCTCTGCTGCCTGTGACTGGAACGAATTGCAAAAATCGCTGAAGTTGGAGACTTTTATCTCCCTCACCAACTTCAAACATCTGCTATCTGAGCAGTTAACCGATCGCTGCAGCTGTACATAGTCTATCGGTAAATAGCCCACCCATTTTTACCTACCTCATCCCCATACTGTTTTTATTTATTTACTTTTCTGCTCTTTTGCACACCAATATCTCTACCTGTACATGACCATCTGATCATGTATCACTCCAGTGTTATTAACCTGTTGATCCTACTTGAGACGCAGACGTCTCAAGTAGGCACCTGGAAATGCAAATGCGCTACGCTAAATGCTAAATGTACTCGTTAAAACTCAAACGTTCATTAAAACACACATACAGGGTATTGAATTAAAGCTACACTCGTTGTGAATCTAGCCAACAAGTCAGATTTTTAAAATGCTTTTCAGCGAAAGCATGAGAAGCTATTATCTGATAGCATGCAACACCCCAAAATGCCTGAAGGCGACGTAAACAAAATAATTAGCGTAGCCGGTGCTACACAAATAGCAGAAATAAAATTTAAAACATTCATTACCTTTGATGAGCTTCTTTCTTGGCACTCCTATATGCCCCATAAACATCACTATTGGGTCTTTTTTTCGATTAAATCGGTCCATATATACCCAAAATAGCCATCTATGGAAACTGTGTAATTCAGAAAAAAACATAGTTTCAAAACGTTGCGTCATTTTTTTAAATTAAAAAAGTCAACGATAAACTTTCACAAAACACTTCGAAATACTTTTGTAATCCAACTTTAGGTATTAGTAAACGTTTATAATCTATCAAAATGATCACGGGGCGATGTGTATTCAATAATTCCACGTCTTCAAATCATGGTCGAAAATCTCTCCTCCAAAACATCCTGTCGGAGACCGGAAGAAATGGAATGTCTTTCCTTTGTTTGACTAAGAAATAACTCTCAGGAAAATGACGACAATGGCGACATCGTGTGGAATCTGTAGGAATTGCATCCGAGGCCCTATTTCATTTGGTGTCCTTTAAACAATACATGCAAGTGGCGCATGGATATTATTTTCAGCTTTCAGTGACCAGTTTTTCTTGCGCTTTTCGATGAAACACACGCTCTGTTATAGTCACAGCCGTGATTTAACCAGTTTTAGAAACTTCAGAGTGTTTTCTATCCAAATGAGAACTTGTTCTCAACTAGCCTACCTGGTTAAATAAAGGTGAAATAAAAAAAATAAAAAAATAAAAAAACTTGCTGATAAATCAGAATGTGGTCAATCTGAGTGTCTGTCTTGCCATCTGGTGATTTCCATGCAAGGTTTTGGATCCTTTCATGCTTAAACAGCGTGCCACCTATGACCAAGTTGTTTTCCTTCTCACAAACTGCACAGACGTTCACCATTTTCATTTCTCCTTCCTCGTGCATTATTGTCTTCTCCAACTCTTGCGTTGAGCTCTCCTATTATGAGTAGGACATCATGCTTGGGTACTGGTTCTATTTGAAATGAAACAGGCATGGTGCAAGCTCTTATTCATTGATTTTGAATCCCTTTTCCCATTCTCTGTGTTGTTGGTGCTCCTAACATGTATCATGCCGTCATAATTAGCAGAGTGCCCACTCTGGATTTCCGTATTTCACACTATTTTTTAAATGTTTTATTTCACCTTTATTTAACCAGGTAGGCTAGTTCTCATTTGTAACTGCGACCTGGCCAAGATAAAGCATAGCAATTCAACACATACAACAACACAGAGTTACACATGGAATAACAAAACATACAGTCAATAACACATTAGAAAAAAGAAAACAAAAAGTATATATACAGTGAGTGCAAATCAGGTAAGGTAAGGGAGTTAAGTCAATAAATAGGCCATGGTATAGCAATTATAGCAATATCGCAATTAAACACTGGAATGGTAGATGTGCAGAATATGAATGTGCAAGTAGAGATACTGGGGTGCAAAGGAGCAAGATAAATAAATAAACAGTATGGGGATGAGGTAGATTGGATGGGCTGTTTACAGATGGGCTATGTACAGGTGCAGTGATCTGTGAGCTGCTCTGACAGCTGGTGCTTAAAGCTAGTGAGGGAGATATGAGTCTCCGGCTTCAGTGATTTTTGCAGTTCGTTCCAGTCATTGGCAGCAGAGAACTGGAAGGAAAGGCGACCAAAGGGGGAATTGGCTTTGGGGGTGACCAGTGAGATATACCTGCTGGAACGCGTGCTACGAGTGGGTGCTGCTATGGTGACCAGTGAGCTGAGATAAGGCAGGGCTTTACCTAGCAGAGACTTGTAGATAACCTGTAGCCAGTAGGTTTGGCAATGAGTATGAAGCGAGGGCCAACCAACAAGAGCGTACAGGTCACAAGGGTGGGTAGTGTATGGGGCTTTGGTGACAAAACGGATGGCACTGTGATAAACTGCATCCAATTTGTTGAGTAGAGTGTTGGAGGCTATTTTATAGATGACATCGCCGAAGTTCGGTAGGATGGTCAGTTTTACGAGGGTATGTTTGGCAACATGAGTGAAGGATGCTTTGTTGCGATATAGGAAGCCGATTCTAGATTTAATTTTGGATTGGTGATGCTTAATGTGAGTCTGGAAGGAGAGTTTACAGTCTAGCCAGACACCTAGGTATTTGTAGTTGTCCACGTATTCTAAGTCAGAGCCGTCCAGAGTAGTGATGCTGGGCGGGCAGGTGCGTTCAGGGATCGATTGAATAGCATGCATTTAGTTTTACTTGCATTTAAGAGCAGTTGGAGGCCACGGAAGGAGAGTTGTATGACATTGAAGCTCGTCTGGAGGTTTGTTAACACAGTGTCCAAAGAGGGGCCAGAAGTATACAGAATGGTGTCGTCTGCGTAGAGGTGGATCAGAGAATCACCAGCAGCAAGAGCGACATCATTGTTGTATACAGAGAAGAGAGTCGGCCCGACAATTGAACCCTGTAGCACCCCCATAGAGAATGCCAGAGGTCCGGAGAACAGGCCCTCCGATTTGACACACTGAACTCTATCAGAAAAGTAGTTGGTGAACCAGGCGAGGCAATCATTTGAGAAACCAAGGCTGTCGAGTCTGCCAATAAGAATGTGGTGATTGACAGAGTCGAAAGCCTTGGCCAGGTCGATGAATACAGCTGCACAGTATTGTCTCATCGATGGCGGTTATGATATCGTTTAGGACCTTGAGTGTGTCTGAGGTGCACCCATGACCAGCTCGGAAGCCAAATTGCATAGCGGAGAAGGTACGGTGGGATTCAAAATGGTCGGTAATCTGTTTATTAACTTGGCTTTCAAAGACCTTAGAAAGACAGGGTAGGATAGATATATGTCTATAGCAGTTTGGGTCTAGAGTGTCACCCCCTTTGAAGAGGGGGATGACCGCGGCAGCTTTCCATTCTTTGGGAATCTCAGTCGATACGAAAAAGAGGTTGAACAGGCTAGTAATATGGATTGCATCAATTTCAGCAGATCATTTTAGAAAGAGAGGGTCCAGATTTTCAGCCCTTTCAGAACAGAACAGCTGTCTGGATTTGGGTGAAGGAGAAATGGTGGGGGCTCCGGGTGGGCGCCTGTCCACGGTGGCGGCTCCGGCGCGGGACGTGGACCCAACTCCAACAGTCTTAGTCCGCTTACATCGCGTCCTTAGATTGGCGACCCTCGCCGCCGACCCTCGCTGCCGACCTTGGCCTAGTAACCCTAACCAAGGGCCCCACTGGACTGAGGGGCAGCTCCGGACTGAGGGACAGCTCGGGACTGACGGGTAGCTCGGGACTGACGGGTAGCTCAGGACTGAGAGGAAGCTCAGGACTGAGAGGAAGCTCAGGCAGGTTGATGGCTCTGGCAGATCCTGGCTGAATGGCGGATCCTGGCTGACTGGCGGCTCTGGCGGATCCTGGCGGATCCTGGCAGACTGGCGGATCCTGGCTGACTGGCTGTCCATGCTGACTGGCGGGTCTGGCTGCTCCATGCTGACTGGCGGCTCTGGCTGCTCCATGCTGACTGGCGGCTCCTTGCAGACTGGCGGCTCTGGCGACTCCTTGCAGACTGGCGGCTCCTTGCAGACTGGCAGCTCTGGCGGCTCCTTGCAGACTGGCAGCTCTGGCGGCTCCTTGCAGACTGGCAGCTCTGGCGGCTCCTTGCAGCTCTGGCGGCTCCTTGCAGACTGGCAGCTCTGGCGGCTCCTTGCAGACTTGCAGCTCTGGCGGCTCCTTGCAGACTGGCAGCTCTGGTGGCTCCTTGCAGACTGGGAGCTCTAATAAATAAACACCTGCCATCAACCAGAGACAGGAAACAATCACTCACGAAACACTCAAAGAATATGGCTGCCTAAATATGGTTCCCAATCAGAGACAACGGTAAACACCTGCCTCTGATTGAGAACCACTCCAGGCAACCATAGACTTTTCTAGACACTCACCACAATCCCATAACCTACAAAAAAACCCTAGACAAAACCAACACATAATTCACCCATGTCAACCATTGGCCTGACCAAAATAATAAAGACAACACAAAATACTAAGACCAGGGCGTGACAGCAGTTGACCAGGGTAGGGGTAGCCAGGTGGAAAGCATGGCCAGCCGTAGAGAAATGCTTATTGAAATTCTCAAAAATTGTATGGATTTATTGGTGGTGACAGTGTTTCCTAGCCTCAGAGCAGTGGGCAGCTGGGAGGAGGTGCCCAGAACTTTTTTGAGTTTGTGCTACAGGATGCAAATTTCTGTTTGAAAAAGCTAGCCTTAGCTTTCCTAACTGCCTGTGTATATTTGTTCCTAACTTTCCTGAAAAGTTGCATGTCACAGGGTATTGTGACACCAAGATATTGTCTGTATCACGTTTGGTTCACAGATCATAGGGTCTTACAGGATTCATGTTTAGGTCTAAAAAGGGCCTAAAGTGGCCCCTTTCATCATGGTTTTCATAAAAAGGGTTTGTAATGCAAACGTAAAAAGAATATCAGTCATTCCTCCCAATAAAGATTCTATGTGAGAACGTCCTGGACACGTTTTACATTCACTCAAATGTCCACACTCTCATATATATAGATTTGGATGGACACATTCTTTCCTTACCCAAACGAATGCCTGCAATCCTGACTTGAAGTGGAGTCTGATTAGACATAAAGAGGAAGGGGCAAACATTTACACACACCGGCCCACAATCATGCATGGCAACAGTTTTGAATAAAGACCATAGGAGCTGAACTTGCCAGGCCAGTCAGTGTCCACACTCTAATGTAGACTATATGAACTTGGTTGGACACATTCTTTCCTTATTCAAACTAATGCCTGTAATCCTAACTTGAAGTGGAGTCTGAGAGACCTAGAATTTAGATGTTTTAAAAACGGATTGTGAACTCTTTATGAACACAGTAAGTGTGTTATGATGGGGTTAACATGTAAACCCTTGTCCTCCAAAAAGAGAAATGTCAGCACATTATAAGCTCAGACACACATCAGCCATTTGGACACAAGCCTCCCTCTCCCTCATTCATTATGTCCAATTAGAAAAACTTCACTCGGCAGTTCCACTTGGAACAGTGCAAAATAGAAAAACAGACTGTCACCCAGGATTAGAGGCGAGCCCTCTGTTTTTAAAAGGCACTGGAGCATCGCTGAGCCTTGGTGACCCAGCCAACACAGGCTATGGTCTGGCTGCAGTGACCAGAGTTAGGCCAGGCTCCTCTTCACAAGGCCCAGTCAGCTACTATACTGTACTCTACTTTACTGTACTGTACTGCCTGTTGGCTGACCTTACACATACCTATTGCACAGCCTCTACCACTAATCAGAACACTATAGTTAGTTAACTAGTTTATTAGCTTTCAATTTGACACATTTTTCATTAAAACTACATGTTCCAATAATTTTACAGTAGTCTATTTCATATCAAGTCATCTTTCCCCCCACCATGTGATAAATGTTTCATATGATATCTATTGCTCTGTGTGGTTATCCGATGAGGAAGTTGGTGACAAGCCTGTAGCTACCAGTTTACATTTACACAGTGGCAGTAAAGCGAAAGTGAGCCAAGCTATCACACACTGTGTCCCCTTGCCTACATGGAGGATAATGATTCATTATTAAAGCATTACTAGTGTGAGGCAGTGTGTGCCGGCCAGTACAATCAGGATCTCGCTGGTTTGGGCTCACAGACAGGCTGAGCTGTCAGAGGCTGGGTCACCGTGCTGTTGCACACATCTCTCTCTACCTCTCTCTCTTACTCTCTCTAGGCTCTCTCTCCCTCTCGCAGTCACGGCAGACGTGCGCATTCCCTCATACATCCTCTCTCATTCTCTCGCTTCCTCTCTCGCTCTTATCTCTTTCTCTCCCCACCTCAGATTTGCACATAGCCTCATACCTCCCCTCTCTCTCTCTCTCTCTCTCTCTCTCTCTCTCTCAATTTCAATTCAATTTGCTTTATTGGCATGACGTAACAATGTACATATTGCCAAAGCTTACTTTTGATATTTACAATATGATATAAATAATAAGAATCAAAATTGTCAACGGGACAACAGTAACAACAATAACCAAGGGTCAATATAACCATACATTGAACAATAACAATAAGCATGGTGGAGGACATGTGCAGGTTGATTGGTCTGTCAGACACAGCAATGTAGTGCGCTGCCAACCCACAGCTCTCTGCGTCCTCCCCCAACAGGACGGGTAGCCTACTCTCATTAGAGAGGTCTTTGAAACCTTGAATAAGGGTTTCAAATTTGGGGAAATGACAGTCCCTAATTGTTTTATATTTTTTACATTTTGTCAGGAAATGCAGCTCTGTCTCAGGTTCTCCTGCTGTGCAGTGGTTGCACAGCCTTTCCTCTATAGGGAGCCAGGTTTTCCTGTGTCTACCCTTCTCAATGGCAAGGCTGTGCTGACTGAGCCTGTACTTTGTCAAGGTTTTTCTAAGGTTTTGATCAGTAACCGTGGTCAAATAGTTTGCCATGGTGTACTGTTGATTTAAAGCCAGATAGCACTGAATTTTGCTTTGTGCTTGGGTTCCCCAATAAGCAATGCAGTTTTGTTTTGATTGTGTTGTAATTTGTTTTATTCTGATTGATTGGATGTCCTGGTCCTGGGGCTTCAGTGTGTTAGTGGAACAGGTTTGTGAACTCAGCCCCAGGACCAGCTGAACCACATACCATGAGCACTGTAATGGCCATAAGGACAGACCAATATAGTCATTTTTCTTGCTCTCTCTCTTTCTCTCTCTCTCTCTCTCTCTCTCTCTCAGTCATGGCAGATGTGGGCATTGCCTCATATGTCCTCTCTCTTTCTCTCTTTCTCTCTTGGACTCTCTCTAGGCTCTCTCTCTCTCTCTCTCTTTGACTCTCTCTAGGCTCTCTCTCTCTCTCTCTCTCTTTGACTCTCTCTAGGCTCTCTCTCTCCCCCTCTCTTTCTCGCTCAGTCATGGCAGACGTGCGCATTGCCTCATACGTCCTCTCTCATTCTCTCTTCCTCTGAGTCATGCAGTAGTGGGGATCTGGGCAGCCTCTGTCTCTCTCTCTCTCCCCCTCTCTTTCTCGCTCAGTCATGGCAGACGTGCTCTTCCTCTCTCTCTCTCTCTCTCTCTCTCTCTGTCTCTCTTTGACTCTCTCTAGGCTCTCTCTCTCTCTGTCTCTCTTTGACTCTCTAGGCTCTCTCTCCCCCTCTCTTTCTCGCTCAGTCATGGCAGACGTGCTCTTCCTCTCTCTCTCTCTCTCTCTCTCTCTCTCTCTCTCTCTCTCTCTCTCTCTCTGTCTCTCTTTGACTCTCTCTAGGCTCTCTCTCTCTCTGTCTCTCTTTGACTCTCTAGGCTCTCTCTCCCCCTCTCTTTCTCGCTCAGTCATGGCAGATGTGCGCATTGCCTCATACGTCCTCTCTCATTCTCTCTTCCTCTGAGTCATGCAGTAGTAGGGATCTGGGCAGCCTCTGTCTCTCTCTCTCTCCCCCTCTCTTTCTCGCTCAGTCATGGCAGACGTGCTCTTCCTCTCTCTCTCTCTCTCTCTCTCTCCCTCTCTCTCTCTCTCTCTCTCTCTCTCTCTCTCTCTCTCTCTCTCTCTGTCTCTCTTTGACTCTCTCTAGGCTCTCTCTCTCTCTGTCTCTCTTTGACTCTCTAGGCTCTCTCTCCCCCTCTCTTTCTCGCTCAGTCATGGCAGACGTGCGCATTGCCTCATACGTCCTCTCTCATTCTCTCTTCCTCTGAGTCATGCAGTAGTGGGGATCTGGGCAGCCTCTGTCTCACTCTCTCTAAACCTGTCTAGCTACAGTGGTGTAACACTCTCAATGGCATACTGTAGCGGGAACAGATGATGTGTGCGTGACTACAAGCATGTTACATGCAGTCAGTAGAAAGATAACTCACCACAACACTAAACTGGACCATTAAAAGCTTGTAGATAGATGTAAGTTAAGTAAATGTTTCAGAGCAGCTGGTAAATCTTCCCTTACACCAAAATGGATGATGTAAAAATCACAAAAATGACATTATATGCCTAGATCGGTGGGGTGAAAAATCTTCAGACTGGCGTCATGTAACAAATGCCATGTTAACTCATTCTTTTGAGGTGCCTCAGGTCTCTCTACTGTCTGCATGTGAATGGGGCAAACCACTACATCATACCAGACATAGCAGCACTGCCACTAGCCTAGTGCTCAGCTTGGCCGTTCATGTTCACTCACCTCAGGTGAACCCATCGCTTGCATTCACAACGTTACATCAAAACACTCCTTACAATCAACTGAACCAGATGGAGCAGTGTTGCACATTTCCATTTGTATTTCAATATGAACATTGATGCATGTGTGTCCCTAATAATAAGATACAGTGTATATGGTTTCTCACCATAATATTTGATGACACGCTAAATATCTGGCTCGATTGCCATCCAGGACAACCATCAAAGCCATAGACCATTCTCTCTGCTTCCGCATGGTAAGTGGTACGGTGGCGGCAGGTAGCCTGGCGGGTAGGAGCGTTTGGCCAGTAACCGAAAAGTTTCTGGATCAAATCCCGAGCTGACAAGGTAAAAATGTGTCGTTCTGCCCCTGAGCAAGGCAGTTAACCCACTGTTCCCCGGATGCCGTGGATGTCAATTAAGGCAGCCCTCCGCACTTTTCTGATTCAGAGGGGTTGGGTTAAATGCAGAAGACACATTTCAGTTGAATGTATTCAGTTGTACAACTGACTAGGTATCTCCCTTCCTTTTCAGTGCATCAAGTCTGACACCAACAGGCTCCTGAACAGTTTCTATTCCCATGCCATAAGACTGCTAAATAGCGAACAAAATGGCTACACAGACTATCTGAGTTGACCTTTGTATTTTATTCTTATTTTTGCACTCTATGCACACTCACAGGACAATACACACTACACACACTGATACTCCATCACACATAGAAACACTCACTCCATCATTTGATCACACACACATAATATGCAGATACATTTATACTGACTCTGACACTCACTCACATGCAATCATCATATATGCTGCTGCTCTGTTGATCATATATCCTGATTACTTCTCACCTTACCCCTATACATACAGTGCCTTGCGAAAGTATTCGGCCCCCTTGAACTTTGCGACCTTTTGCCACATTTCAGGCTTCAAACATAAAGATATAAAACTGTATTTTTTGTGAAGAATCAACAACAAGTGGGACACAATCATGAAGTGGAACAAAATTTATTGGATATTTCAAACTTTTTTAACAAATCAAAAACTGAAAAATTGGGCGTGCAAAATTATTCAGCCCCCTTAAATTAATACTTTGTAGCGCCACCTTTTGCTGCGATTACAGCTGTAAGTCGCTTGGGGTATGTCTCTATCAGTTTTGCACATCGAGAGACTGAATTTTTTTCCCATTCCTCCTTGCAAAACAGCTCGAGCTCAGTGAGGTTGGATGGAGAGCATTTATGAACAGCAGTTTTCAGTTCTTTCCACAGATTCTCGATTGGATTCAGGTCTGGACTTTGACTTGGCCATTCTAACACCTGGATATGTTTATTTTTGAACCATTCCATTGTAGATTTCGCTTTGTGTTTTGGATCATTGTCTTGTTGGAAGACAAATCTCCGTCCCAGTCTCAGGTCTTTTGCAGACTCCATCAGGTTTTCTTCCAGAATGGTCCTGTATTTGGCTCCATCCATCTTCCCATCAATTTTAACCATCTTCCCTGTCCCTGCTGAAGAAAAACAGGCCCAAACCATGATGCTGCCACCACCATGTTTGACAGTGGGGATGGTGTGTTCAGCTGTGTTGCTTTTACGCCAAACATAACGTTTTGCATTGTTGCCAAAAAGTTCAATTTTGGTTTCATCTGACCAGAGCACCTTCTTCCACATGTTTGGTGTGTCTCCCAGGTGGCTTGTGGCAAACTTTAAACAACACTTTTTATGGATATCTTTAAGAAATGGCTTTCTTCTTGCCACTCTTCCATAAAGGCCAGATTTGTGCAATATACGACTGATTGTTGTCCTATGGACAGAGTCTCCCACCTCAGCTGTAGATCTCTGCAGTTCATCCAGAGTGATCATGGGCCTCTTGGCGGCATCTCTGATCAGTCTTCTCCTTGTATGAGCTGAAAGTTTAGAGGGACGGCCAGGTCTTGGTAGATTTGCAGTGGTCTGATACTCCTTCCATTTCAATATTATCGCTTGCACAGTGCTCCTTGGGATGTTTAAAGCTTGGGAAATCTTTTTGTATCCAAATCCGGCTTTAAACTTCTTCACAACAGTATCTCGGACCTGCCTGGTGTGTTCCTTGTTCTTCATGATGCTCTCTGCGCTTTTGAAGGAACCTCTGAGACTATCACAGTGCAGGTGCATTTATACGGAGACTTGATTACACACAGGTGGATTGTATTTATCATCATTAGTCATTTAGGTCAACATTGGATCATTCAGAGATCCTCACTGAACTTCTGGAGAGAGTTTGCTGCACTGAAAGTAAAGGGGCTGAATAATTTTGCACGCCCAATTTTTCAGTTTTTGATTTGTTAAAAAAGTTTGAAATATCCAATAAATGTCGTTCCACTTCATGATTGTGTCCCACTTGTTGTTGATTCTTCACAAAAAAATACATTTTTATATCTTTATGTTTGAAGCCTGAAATGTGGCAAAAGGTCGCAAAGTTCAAGGGGGCCGAATACTTTCGCAAGGCACTGTATCTACCTCTATCCATCCAGTATCCCTGCACATTGTAAATATGGTACTGGAACAGACCCTGTATATAGTATGCTTATTTACTTTATCATGTTCTTCTTATTTTTATATCTTGTGTGTCTTTATTCTACGTTGTTATTTTTAGTATTACATTGTTATTGATTACTGCATTATTGGGGTTATAGCTAGCAAGAAAGGCATTTCACTGTACTTGTGCATGTGACATTAAAACGTAAAACTTTAAACTGAAACAGACTCTCCTTCATTAGACTCTTTACAATGATACTGAGAAACAGCTAAAGGAATTTGTCACGGACATACAGTATCTCCATTTCACCTGAAGGACAGGCAAATTAGTCTAAAAATGTTTGGTTGAGCCCAAGGTAGTCTCGGAAGCTCAGGCTTTTCACATTCTGTTACAATATTCGAGTCAATGAGAGGGGTTGCTAAACCAGCCCACCCCCCAAAATGAGAAACCACACACCATGAGCTCTGTAATGGCCATAAGGACAGACCTAAAACAAACCATTATAGTCATTTTTCTTTCTTTCTCTCTCTCGCTCTCTCTTTGACTCTCTAGGCTCTCTTTCTCGCTCAGTCATGGCAGACGTGCGCATTGCCTCATACGTCCTCGCTCTTCCTCTCTCTCTCTCTGTCTCTCTTTGACTCTCTAGGCTCTCTCAGTGTCTCTCTTTGTCTCTCTCCAGGCTCTCTCTCTCTCTCTGTCTCTCTTTGACTCTCTAGGCTCTCTCTCTCTGTCTCTCTTTGACTCTCTAGGCTCTCTCTCTCTCCCCCTCTCTTTCTCGCTCAGTCATGGCAGACGTGCGCATTGCCTCATACGTCCTCTCTCATTCTCTCTTCCTCTGAGTCATGCAGTAGTGGGGATCTGGGCAGCCTCTGTCTCACTCTCTCTAAACCTGTCTAGCTACAGTGGTGTAACACTCTCAATGGCATACTGTAGCGGGAACAGATGATGTGTGCGTGACTACAAGCATGTTACATGCAGTCAGTAGAAAGATAACTCACCACAACACTAAACTGGACCATTAAAAGCTTGTAAGTTAAATAAATGTTTCAGAGGAGCTAGTAAACCTTCCCTGACACCACATTCCATCCCAGAGATTTCCACCTGCTCAAACAAGGACCTAAGGCTGCCAAGGAGGTAACTACTTGTCGATTATATAGGAATAGTTAATCATCCATTTAAAGGAAGCAGAAACATTGACAGGGTCAATCACACTGAGATTGAGTTCTATGTTTTGAACAATAATGATTTAGATGAGTTCATTAGTCACATGCACAGGGTCTCACATGTAACTGCAGTGACATTCTTCAGCTTCGTGCTCCAACAGTGCAGATCAAAAAGAGATATTGGAGGTCCGGGGAGCAGGAGGGAGACGGGGTAGAAGCTATTGGTCATTCTGACAGTTTTTGCCAGCGTCTGAGTGATGGATGCGGGGAGAACAGGGCGTGGCTCAGGAGACTGAGGTCATAGATGACTGCCATTTAATGAGTCAGACCAACATATGAGGGGCACTCAAACTGTTAAGTAATTTATGCACACAAATATCATTTTCAATATGCTTTTCTCAGAAAAACAAGAAAAAGAAAAGCATGTCGTAATCCACATAATTAGATAATAATTGTATTTTGATTGTATTTAAATGAATTGCGGTAATTAATGTGTGCACTGTGTAAGGTCCCTCAAGCGTACCTCTGAGACGACAGAGACACCTTCACCTCCTAAGCTGTTATTTGCAAACCTGCCCAATGGGAAAAATAATACTTAAAGTATAGTTAAATATACTACAAATTCATAAAGTGTATTTTAATTCGCTGTTTTTCAGTCTTTAAGTCCAAAATTATTGGCACCCTTGATAAAGATGAGCAAAAAAGACTATAAAATAAATATTACAAATACTGAGCTATATTGTATGCTTCAAAAGATAGGGGTCAAAATTATTGGCACCCCTGTTTTCAATACTCAAGCACCCTTCCCTTGTGATGATAACAACACTGAGACCTTTTCTAAAATGTTTTTTGAGATATGGACTGCCCTCTTCATTTCAAACCACAGGTTTTCAATGGGGTTCATGTCCGGAGACTGAGATGGCAGTGTTTTTTGTGCAGTAGCTTGGTGGTAGTTAAACTAAATTCAAATCTTGGTAGTGTTTTCAGTATTTAATTACTATTTTTGCCATGTTGCGGTGTAGCTAAGTACTGGAACTACACACTACGTTTTTGCAAAAAGAAAAGAAAATATGTGTGAAGTAGGCAAGAATTCCTGTATTTTTTCAGCATCAGACCTGCATAATTCTCACTTCAAACATCGTTTTTGGGTTTAATAGGTTAAATTACCCATTCTGTTAACATCTGACTCCTCAGTGAACTGTTCTTGCCATTTATACTGAACAAAAATGCAACATGCAACAACTTTGAAGATTAACTGAGTTACAGTTCATATAAGGAAATCAGTCAATTGAAATAAATTCCGTAAACCCTTAACTATGGATTTCACATGACTGGGCATGTGCAGCCATGGGTGGGCCTGGGAGGGCATAAGCCCACCCGCTGGGGAGCCAAGCCCAGCCAATCAGAATGGATTTTTCCCCTCAGACGATCCCGCAGGTGAAGAAGCCGGATATGGAGGTCCTGGGTAAGCGTGGTTACACATGGTGTCCGGTTGTGAGGCCAGTTAGACACACTGCCAAATTCTCTAAAATGATGTTGGATGCAGTTTATGGTAGAGAAATTGACATTAAATGATCTGGCAACAGCTCTGGTGGACAGTCGTGGCAGGAGGCATGCCAATTGCATGCTCCCTCAAAACTTGAGACATTTGTAGCATTGTGTTGTGTGACAAAACTGCACATTTTAAAGTGGCCTTTTAACTGTAATGATCGTGCTGTTTAATCAGCTTCTTGATATGCCACACCTGTCAGGTGAATAGATTATCTTGGCAAAGGAGAAATGCTCACTAATAGGGATGTAAACAAATTTGTGCACAAAATTTGAGTGAAATAAGCTTTTTCTGGGATTTTTTATTTCAGCTCATGAAACATGGGACCAACACTTTGCATGTTGCGTTTATATTTTTGTTCAGTGTAGAAATGATAATTTATCACTAACAAGTTGGGATTTAGTGAACCACTTTTTCAAAGTAACTTTAATTAAGTAAACTAAGTTTTTCTTAAGGCTAGATTTAGTGTAGCTTAACTTCTTCCAGTGTGAAGTAGTTGATTTTGTGGAAATGAACCATTTCTTTGGGGATTTTGATTAGTGCTTGGGGTTATTGACTTGCATTAAGATCCACTTGGAGCCATTCAATCGATTTACAATTGTTCCAATTTAGATAATTTAAAATATACAAAAGTAGATTTATCCTGGACATACAGTACTTCTATATACTTAAATGTATTAATGAATACTTTTTTTTCAGATTGGGAGAGGATGGACAGGATAAACAATTTGGGAACAATGACTTATCTGGGGCCTACATCTGACAACAAAGTGCTCTTTTACACATCAACTATAATATACTTTTTTTTTCAAACCATAAGATTACAGTGAACATATTTTTCAAGCTTTGCAATGCCCTGACTTGTTGGGGACGGGATGGCAGGGCCGAATTAGACTAAATATCCTTCCTCACAACACAGCTGATATCCCTATGAATACAACTATTCAGGAGAACCCATTGACGAAGTATGCTACAATGAAGAACAAACTTAAGATATCCAGCACAAACACGGAAACTTGGATCTGAGTGGCAGCTCCAAAGCCAGTCCCAAGCCCTTTCATTCAGGAACATTCAGAAAGGCATCATGAGAGTCACTTTGAAGCATGAAAAAAACATTTGAGGATCAACCAGAAAGACTGTCTATTCAGGAAACAACCCCATAGAGCTTGTTACTTCAGGAATAACAATTAGCTATGTCCTCCCTACACTCTATTTTTTAACCTTTGAGGAAATCCAGACTGAATAACAGAAATGACTGCCTCACCCAGGAGAGAGGAACATCTTTAGTGCAGATTTTGTTCACTATGGTATGGAGTCACAGTTGAATTATTGCATTTATGTTTTTCAGCTGGCCAGACAAGCATGCAAAGCTGTTTGAATCTTATTAATGTGATCCAAAAGATTAATGAAGTTTGTGGATTTGCTCACACAAAAGCCACACATGATCTGAGAGGACTGCGGGGGACTGAAGCACAGTGGTGTTATCAACATGCTCTTTGTACTAAATTGCTTTCCTTTGTACTTTTTTTGCTTTCTAAAAGGTCATTCTTATTTTGATCTTTTGAGTTTCATGAAGTAGGACCATAGTAAAAAAAAAAAAAGTCAAAATCCAGTGTTTACTGTTTTAAGTCGATTCAGGTGTTGACCTTTTTTATGATTAATCCTTGTGGTGAATCCATCAGTCGCTGAAAGATTCATTCTGAGAATGATAACTCAGTGTGCCCAACAAAACGTGCCCTCTTTGGCAGTATGACCAAAGTTAGGAAAATACTGATGAAATCTGTGGTCAAGCTGTTTGTAACATATTGGCTCCCCCTTGTGGATCAAAACACAAGTCCAAGGTACATTACCACAGTATACTGTAGACACAGCAACAGACAGACATTATCTGTTCAAACCAAAGATGTTTTGCTCAAAATCATGAATGTTTTTTTCTTCCTATAATAATAGTAATATAGTAATAGTAATAGTCACATCTGGTCATGGTAACCTCTGGGTTCTCCTGGACTGTGAAGGAAAGTATTGTGTAGGGAAAGGGAAAGGGGGATACCTAGTCAGTTGTACAACTGAATGCATTCAGCTGAAATGTGTCTTCCGAATTTAACCTAACCCCTCTGAGTCAGAGAGGTGTGGGGGGCTGCCATAATCGATATCCACGTCTTCGGCGCCTGGGGAACAGTGGGTTAACTGCCTTGCTCAGGGGCAGAATGACAAATGTTTACCTTGTCAGCTCTGGGATTCAATCCAGTAACCGAAACTCTAACCACTCTAACCACTCACCTGCCACATAGTGTAGTATAGTGTAGTGCAGGTATTCCCAAACGCACAATGCTGTCGAGGGTACGCCAAATAAAAATGTGATTCACATTTTTAAATAATAAAAAATAAAACATATATATATATATATATACACTACCGTTCAAAAGTTTGGGGTCACTTAGCAATGTCCTTGTTTTTGAAAGAAAAGCACATTTTTTGTCCATTACAATAACATCAAATTGATCAGAAATACAGGGTAGACATTGTTAATGTTGTAAATGACTATTGTAGCTGGAAACAGCTGATTTTTAATGAATATCTACACAGGCGCACAGGGGCCCATTATCAGCAACCATCACTCCTGTGTTCCAATGGCACAATGTGTTAGCTAATCCAAGTGTATCATTTTAAAAGGCTAATTGTTCATTAGAACTGCCGTTTCCAGCTACAATAGTAATTTACAATATTATCAATGTCCACACTGTATTTCTGATCAATTTGATGTTGTTTTAATGGACAAAAAAATTGCTTTTCTTTCAAAATAAGGACATTTCTAAGTGACCCCAAACTTTTGATCTGTGGTGTAAATATTTAACATTTTTCTTCACATTTTCAAACAGTTCATTTATATTTTCCAACGGGGCTATACATTTGGGTGAGGTTTTTTTCTCACCTGAGTAGCCTTGTTTCACTGCCAAAAATATTCAACCATCTAGTGTTCAACGACATAACAACACAGTGTCAAATAAAGGTAGCCTAGTCAAAGAATTAACATCCAATCACATTAACCTTACTCTCTCGCTGGAATTCCACTAACGGTCCGTATGTGTCACGTTCTGACCTTAGTTCTTTTGTTATGTCTTTGTTTTAGTATGGTCAGGGCGTGAGTTGGGTGGGTTGTCTATGTTAGTTTTTCTATGATTTGCTATTTCTGTGTTTGGCCTGGTATGGTTCTCAATCAGAGGCAGCTGTCAATCGTTGTCCCTGATTGAGAACCATATTTAGGTAGCCTGTTTTCTATTGTGTTTCGTGGGTGATTATTTTCAGTTTTCTGTTGTGTGTCTGCCTTAGCCAGAACTGTTTTTGGTCGTTCTCTTTGTTAGTTTTGTTATTTCCGTGTTCATTTAATAAATATGGACACATACCACGCTGCACCTTGGTCCTCACCTTCTTCCACCAACAACGGCCGTTACAGTATGTAGCCAAACATAGCTGCTGCTCATTTGCTCAAAAATGGATAAATGGTTAAAAGAAAAGTAAGGCCCGCGTAGAGACACATAATAGGACAACAAGAGGATATTTGTAAAGTACTGGACAGCTTTGTGACATCAAATGGACTTCGGTGGTCAAGATGGCGCAAAAGCCATGACAGGTAGACATAGTGGAGTGGTAACGTGCGTGCAAGCAGTTGCTCCCGATGCTACTTGGGTACACTGCAGCATCCACGAGAGGCTCTTGCTGGCAAGGGAATGCCTGACAGCTTGAAAGACGCTTTGGTCACTACAGTGAAAATGGTTAACATTTTTAAAGCAAGGCCCCTGAACTCTCGTGTATTTTCTGCACCATGCAATGATATGGGCAGCGACCATGTAATGCTTTTACAACATACTGGTTATCAAAAAGCAAAGTATTGACAGGTTTTTTAAAATTGAGAGACAAGCTTGTCTGACCGCTTGCATGATGCTGAGTTTCTCACAAGACTTACCTATCTAGGTGATGTTTTTTCTCGCCTCAATGATCTGAATCTAGGATTACAGGTAGTCACCCCAACTATATTCGATGTGCGGGACAAAATTGAGACTATGATTAAGAAGTTGGATTTCTTCTCTGTTTGCATTAACAAGGACAACACACAGGTCTTTCCATCATTATATGATTTTGTGTGTGCAAATGAACTCAAGCTTACGGACAACGTCAAATGTGATACAGCGAAGCACCTGAGTGAGTTGAGTGCACAATTACACAGGTACTTTCCCGAAACGGAAGACACAAACAACTGGATTCATTATCCCTTTCTTGCCCTGCCTCCAGTCCACTTACCGATTTCTGAACAAGAGAGCCTCATCGAAATTGCAACAAGCAGTTCTGTGAAAATTGAATTTAATCAGAAGCCACTGAGAGATTTCTGGATTGGGCTGTGCTCAGAGTATCCTGCCTTGGCAAATCGCGCTGTTAAGACACTGATGACCTTTGCAACCACGTACCTATGTGAGAGTGGATTCTCAGCCCTCACTATCATAAAACCTAAATACAAGCACAGACTGTGTGGAAAATTATTTAAGAATGAGACTCTCTCCGATACAACCCAACATTGCAGAGTTATGTGCATCCTTTCAAGCACGCCCTTCTCATTAATCTGTGGTGAGTTACACAATTTTCAATCAACACAAGGTTTTATATGTAAGATGGTTAAATAAAGAGCAAAATGATTGATTATTATTATATTATTATTTGTGCCCTGGTCCTATAAGAGCTCTTTGTCACTTCCCATGAACCGGGTTGTGACAAAAACTCACACTCATTCTTATGTTTAATAAATGTATCATATAGTGTGTGTGTGTGGCAGACTTACAATGATGGCAAAAAACAACATTTGAGAGTGCGCTGACCCTGGTGCTAGAGGGGGTACGCAGCTGGAGTGCGCTGACCCCAATGTTTGAAGGGGTATGACACTATAAAAAGTTTGGGAACCACTGGTGTAGTGTAATAGTCTAGTGTAGTAGTATCTTTTTTTCCTCTCAGACTTACCCAAGTACTGCTGCTGGCATTTCACACACTTTGCCAAGCATCTCACAGACAGTACTGCCAGACGACCTCACACCCAACTTTCACCACCTTCCAGTCATTGTGCAGATGCTCGCAGATACAGTCATTGTGCAGATGTACACTAGTTAGCATTGGCTCGCAAGTTTACCTCTACCTTCCTTCGTACTGGACACAGAGACATACAAATGTATTCCTTTAAGATTAATTACTTTAAGTCGCTCTGGATAAGCACATCTGATAAATGACAAAAATGTCCAATGTAGATGTTTTACATCCAGATCTGATATTACAATTTTTTTCAAATATTGATGTCACATTTTTTACATTTGACTGTTTAAAATGTAGTTATTTGTTACATTTGACTGTGTAAAACCTAGCAGTACTACTTATTTCTCTGAGAGACATTTTGCAAGAAAACATGATTATTTGTCACTCTGAAATGAAACCAAGTAAGTGATAGATTTTAAACAAATATGTCTGTCATTGAACAACCCAATGATATGATTAGATAGTGAAAAAACACACCAATTTCTTTCACAATTCCTTCAAACAATAAAAGTGTATTTACCAACATTTCTGAAAATGATATACTGTATAGCGTTTTGGAATATATGTAATAGTAATTTAGTGATTGTGTTTTATAGCATAGTCATGGAGTTCAGCAGTTTTGATATATGAATGAAATAAGATATTAAGTTGATAGGTCTATTTCTATGAAGGTCAACTTACAAATGGTGTACATTTACAGGCTCTGTGACCTGACCATGCAGCTGGTCATTCAGTAGCAGCCTTGAATCTCCATGCCAGACAAGATTACTGTCTGCAACACATTGGCAGGAAAGAGCAGGAGTTTACTCTGGGGCAACCAACAGAGCCAAAATAAATCTGCTCTGAGGAAAGTTCTGCCCTCTGATATGAGACCCCCTTTAGTTTTATGGGTGATGCACAGTAACCAGCAGATACAGTTCAAACTGACTGGTACGTCAGTGGAATTGTGACTGGCAGAACTCTTATGCATGAGTCACAGTAAGTTTAGGCCAAATGTTTCCACGCCCATATCAGCTTTTGTTACAGTTGTATCCTATACTAACCAGTCAAATATGTTCGGTATGTACACTACATGCATTAGTTAAGCTTTAATACCAAAAAGTATCTAATTACACAGGAATGCAAGCCTTGTCCCTCATCATTGACTCTCTTCTATCAACACAGTGTAGGTGTTGTTTTCCGGATCCTGACGGTACCACAGAAATATTGTGTAATGAATTTCTTCAGCTTACCTGTTGTCACATTGATTTATTTGACACTCATTCAATAAAGCATACATTACTTATGCACCCTTTAGCTACTGCACAATAATAGAAGGGATTGCAAGATCTAAGTTGAAAGATATTCACTGTAAAGTAACCAGGTCCAATAATCAAACACGTTCATCAAAGTATATCTACCCCACATTGTAATATGAGTACCCTACATTGACAAAAGTATAAGTATAAATGGTAATGGCCTACCATTGCACAATGAAATCAACAGGTGCTTACCTTTGTATCATAAGGTCCCTTCACCAAGGCTGTTTTTTCTGTGGAGATGATCTGCATCTGTTTAACCCCATTGATAACAGTCATCCTCAAGTCTCTGTTATCACAACAATGTAGTTAATAGAAAGACCATCTGAAAAGGGAGAGTACAGCGTCAGTCTTCTGAATCTATGATCCTAGAGAGAAAAAAGAGATGAAGAGAGTAAAAATAAAGTCAGTCTCAGCCTCCCACTGATGATTCACTTGTCTTCAACAGTCCCTCTCTCTCCTCTCCTTTCATCACCTGATGCACTAATGCTATGAAACCATTAGCTTCTCAGGGAGACCATCAGCCCATCATGGGGTTTCAGACGGTTTTTTTTCCTCTTCACTTTATACAAGGCCATTCAGTGAACTTGTGGCAGTATCTCAGATTTCTTAATTGAATTCACAACTAGGCCACCTCTCAAAATAGTGTTCCTCAGAGAGATGGTGTGCCTCAGAGAGATGGTATCTTACAACTTTATAGCTCTGAGCAAATTGTGGGCCCTTTTTTGTATTATGTAGATTGTTATGTTCTCCTTTTGTTTGGTTATGGGTTTCATGTGGATTTAATTGAATCATTGTAAAGATAGGGTAGCACATCCTGAGTAATGCAGCTTATTTTTCCACCAGCAGGTGGCTGTGTTATTTTGTGATCCTTGCTGCTCATTTCAGGAGGTTGATAAGCTACACACCGTTTCAATATTGTCCACTTGGTGACTGTGAATGTGCTCCGTGCTTAACTAACTGGGTGATTCATATGCAATAAGCCCATTCTCTAATAACTCCTCACATCTGGTCTACAACAGCACCACAACAGAGAATCTGGTGTTATAAGAAAGCCAAACTGCACTGGATTGTAAAACAATTATTCTAACTCTTCTACTCACAACAGTTTATTGTAGACACATCCATGTCGGTTTCTGTTTAGTTTCAGATCTAGGACTATATTCTGTTTCTATATTGATTTGTGAGTTTGCATGCTCAGCTAATGATGTTGCTGTTGAAAGCATTGGTGCATATGAGAAAAATGGATTGGCTCATAGACAACAGGCTAATGTTTTTAGTCAACCAGGGGATCAACTAAGCTGAGGTAGCCATCATTAATATTTCATTAAGATTCTCATGAACAATACACACATTTGCTTCATATGGCAGAATGGTGTATTGAACACACCTCGTCATAGTTGATTTGAGGTATTGCATACCATTGCATTATCCTGCTGTCTGCCTTTTCAGCTCATAATAACGGGTCTTTTGGGAATAACCAAGTTACTGAAACCTCACATCTATGAAGGTTCTGGGAGGTAGGTATCAAGGGGGCTGTGAAAGAGCAGATAATTAACTCATGGTCCAACCAAATATGTAGTATTCTGATAAATTATTCAGCATTTGCACTCCATTTGCACTTCCTGCTCATGTTACAGGAAACACACCCTGAAACATTAGCAATTCATCTATTCTATCTTCATATTATTACCATTGGTCAAAATTCGAGCCTCAGCCTCATGATTCAAAGTTGATGTATAAGGCTTTGAAGAATTACAAAAAAATGTAGAAAAGTACATCATCTTTCAGAATTTTTTGGAGAAAGAGCCTGTCCATCCCTTGTCATCATTTCAAACTACAACACTTGCTGTTCTGAATCTGCCTCTGTTCAATCATACATGTTACTTTTAACAGTAGCTTACATGCAGTGAACAGAAAATTAAATTTTCTCTCATTGGTTTAATGAGAGAAAAATTATGGAAATCTCACTAAGGCTTCAAAGGGGTGGCTGGCTGATGGCGCACAACCCCCTGAGGTCAAGGATACGGTTCCGTGCCCCACACATGCCTCATAATGAGGTTTCCCAAATGACATGGGATTGTATGGCCACCAGAGGAGGCTGGTGTGATGAGCTATAGGGAGATGGGCTCATTGTAATGGCTGGAATGGAGTCAAATGTGGTTTCCAAATATTTGCTGTGTTTGATACCGTTCCATAAATTCCATTCCAGCCATTACAATGAGCCCATCCTACAGCTCCTCCCATCAGCCTCTTCTGATGACATCTATGCCCTATTACATCTTTGACCAATCAGCATTGCCACAGAGCCTATTGTGTTATCATGCACTGCATTTGTGATAGCACTTACACCCTGACATTTGAATACATTTGCCTGCATTGTAACCCCTACCCTCTGACATAATACAACGGGTTCCTTCCCCCAGCTCTGAATTGTACTCTGGACAATATTACCATAATTTAGGGGAAGATGACATAGAATTGTAGTTCTATATGATCATTTTGAAAATGCCAATTTTTACAATTTTCTTATCCAGAATTGATGCTGACCTCATTATCGAATAATATATTTCACAATGCAACATTCACTCTTCTATTTCGCTCGCTCTCTCTTTTTGCTCATACGTTATTTTCAAACACTGCGCTGTCTACGTAACAATTTAAGGGCATGAGCCAATAAAATCCCGGCAAGGGTTAAATCCCTCTGTGTTGCTATGGAGACAGTAGTACGGTCACCACTAGATAGCACAGTCACAAAGTAAAAATTCGTACAAATGTGCTTTTCGGTCTTAATTTAAGGTTGGGGAGAAGGTTATTCGTGTCGTCAAGGCTAGGGTTAATGTTAGGGTTAAGTTACAATCGGATTTTAAGAAGATAAATTGTAGAAATATGCGGGGTTAATTACTTTGTGACTGTGGTAACTAGTGACGACCATGTAGTCTGAACGTTCTGCCCATTGGGTGAATGTATGTCACATGTTATATTCTGGAACGCTAATTCATAGATTTTTTCCTCCCACCCCTGCTCCTACACTTGTGCTGGTTTATTCCGACTGTATCAGAAAAAAAACAAGATTCAGAGATGGTGTAGAGTAACAGGAAAGGAACACGAGAGTATTTCCAAGCAGGGAAATACAAGGCATTTTGGGGAAGGTATGGCAACAACATTTTATTTTGTTATGAAAGTTCGTTATCGGCCTCGGTCCTCTAGTTGTACTTCTGCGGTTAATGACGGTGTTTGTCTGAGCGTGTACATGCTAGCCGGGAGGGACCTTTATTGAGCAGACAACCTTCCGTGTCTGACTGGCAGAGCCCTGACAGAGCTGGCTGACGTTAGCAGTTAGCTAGCTAAACAATAGGAACTTCATTGCATTTGTGCATTACACAGGAACACACCAATGAGCAGGCATAAACGGAACTATTTAGTGTATTTAAAAACAAAAGTGCTCGAATCAGCTAGGTGGTGTTCGTGCCTTTGCATGGGTTGTACATTCTCGAACACCCAGCACTACCTTGGAGGGGGGAGGTTGGTGCCTTTTGAGACTGTGTCCCTTGGGTAACGACCCCTAGGGCGTGGGGGTGGAGGGGGTTACTTATTTTGACAAGTGCAGTAACGTTAACGTTATGGCTGAACGCTCATTGTAGTAACGGGCAAGTTGTAGTGCCCTTGGCTCTCTGTGACCCAAATTACACAAATATATAAATATAGGCTACATGAGTACCCCACACCTCTGTTCAATGTGTGTCTGGGTATATTACATGCATATTACATACCTAGCAATCGTCACTATGTAAGCTGTTAACCTGGATAATAAAACAATTGGTTACTACTATTACAGTGAGGCTCCTGTAATTTCCTCAAGGCTTTTGAGGTTAATTGTACTGGGACTCCCATTTAGTGCTCAGTATGACAGGAAAGTATTATGGGATAGACATAGTATCTTCCCTTGGATGCCAGGTCACAGTGCTCTGGGATAATTATTTTGAGTAGTGTGTAGGTTACTATTTGAGCATGCACAATTTACAGTCATCCCCTGTGTGTGTGTGGGGGGGGGGGGGGGGGGGGGGTGGGGGGGGGGGGAGTTCTTAACTCACTCATTTGACCCAACCTAATCGGATATTTAGATTTCCGAATATATGACAACAACTTGCTGCTGGCCAAGGCACTCATTCCATTGTATTCAATACTTCTGAAGACTCAAGAAATATGCAAATCTCTGCTGTTGGTGCAAGATGGTGGAACTGCCCTTACTGCTAGTCTTGCCCCTATCCCACCCATGATGCATCAAAGTTGTTATTAATTTACTTCTTCATGGAGAGCTAATCCTTTACCTCTGCAGAGATCATCCCCCACAGGGAGACCTCCTGGTCACAGTGGGATTAGTGTCTGCAGACTTCAGCTGCATGAGCCCACCAGCCCAGGCCTCTTCTCTTCTACCAGGGGGATATCAGTTAAGTCTGGGCCTCCACTGCATCCCAGGGAAAGAGGGCTAATTGAAGACAGTGTCACCCTTGTGGTAGTCTGGGCTTCTCTGAGGATGATTGGAGTGGATGGATGCTTGGCTTTAGTTTGCTCTAGGAGTGTCTGCTGGCTTGTAACTGCAAAGTCATATTTTCTCATCCACAACTAAACAGCATGAGTTGCTGTTTTCCTTTTATTAACTGAAACTAGACATCGTTCAGAGTAAGCAGTGAGACAGCTCATGTCTAAGGGTAGGCTAGCTTTATTCAAGCAATAATGCCAGAGTAGGTGTGTATTTAAGCAATAAGGCCTGACCCACTTGGCGCACATTGGTTGAATCAACGTTGTTTCCAAGTAATTTCAAATTACGTTGAACCAATGTTGAATAGACGTTGAATTGACATCTGTGGGGATGGGGTGTGGTATATTAATAATAATGTATACTTTTTCTATGGCGCTTTTTATTACAATCTAAAAATGCTTTAAAGCTGCAATATGTAACTTTTTGGGGCAACCCAACCAAATTTCCATAGAAATGTTAGTTATAGATCTGTAATTCTCATTGACAGCTAGTCTAAGAAACGGTAGATATATCCTGCATATACTTTCTATGTTTCCCGTTCTGATGTTTTTTTAGTCTTTTAACTTTCAGTTTTTTACACCACCTGGAAACACAATATTTGGGGTTATTGAAAATATATTTCACAGCAGTTTAGATGGTACAATGATTCTATACACTATGCATTGCTTGTTTTGTCACTAACTTAAATTAGGTTAACTATTTAGATTTTTAGCAACCAGGAAATGGCGCAGCAATTTCTGCATATTGCACCAATAAGCAAAAAAATAAATAAAAAATGACATTGGCCTTATACCACAACCCACCGAAGTGTCTTTTTGCTACTGTAAACTGGTTGCCAACATAAATGGAACAGTAAACAAATATTTTTGTGTCTAATATACACGGCTGAAATGCTGTTTCAGCCAATTGGCATCCAGGACCCAAACTACCCATTATGACACTGAGGAATCACACAGCACATTGTGTTCCAAAGCAAGCATTTCTCAAGAAAACATTGATAATGATATCAGAGGGAGCAGAACATCCAGCCAAGGATTTTGGGAGACCTTGGGAGACCCTGACTATCATGACAAAAAACAAGGGCATAGCAGGCCAGTCACCCAGCTGCATTGAAAGTACAGTAGTTGACTGCTAAGAAAGCAAGTCAACCACCATCCCCAGGGTGGTTTTGTCATGCTCTCAGTTATGTCCAACCAGGGACAGGCTGGCCCACAGCTGGCAGAGTCTTGCTAAATGTCTTCTGATGAGCCCAGTGCTTTCAATCCTCTGTGCTCACTAGTCACTACCATTGCTCATGCCTGACCTATTTTTCCCTTTGTTGTTTAGTCCCACATAGGGGAACGATTCCTTTGAGATTGAGTCATAGAATAGTGTCTGGTTTGAACCATGCTGATAATCTGTGGCTTCGGGGGTGCTGTTTGATAGAGGTATTTATAGACTGGAGTAAGCGAGGAATGTTCAGTATGAAATTAGTTATGTGGTTTTGTTATTGAGGTTTACTGGGGGAGTCAGTAGGGTTTTAGCACCTAACAGCTGGGTGTAGTATTGTTCTAATTGAAGATGCAGAGAAAGAGCAGGCAGGTCCTCTGGGCTACATTTGGTGTGGGCGATTTTTTTTGTTTGTTGTTGTTGTAGCATGCTGCCACATAAGGCTGAACAGTATGGGCCCAAAAATCGAATAACGATAAAAATACTAGGGATGCACGATATATATAGGTGAACATATCGGAATTGAACAATATTAGCTAAAAATGCCAACATCGGTATTGGCCCGATATCTAGTTTAACGTCAATGTTATAAACCGATGTCAACAGGACGTAATCACGCTACATAACATTTTGCGCTACACGTGCAACACAGCATTCCTAACCTAGCCCACAATGTCTGATGTGTGGATCAAGCAGTCAACAAGTCGAGCAGTCATTTGAAAGAGTAAGAACATTTCAGAGAGACAACTCAAATGCGAAATACATTAACGCCAAGATAATGGAATTCATTGCCCTTAATTAACAATTAGCCGTTCTCTGTCATGGGTGATGTTGGCTTTCGCCGATTGGTCGAGCACCGGTACACACTACAAAGTGCGCTATTTTCCAGGTGTTGCTCCACTGGAACTACACAGTAATAGCATCACTGCTATTAGCTTCACAACATGCATACTATGGAACACCGTTGGGTCATTGCATGTCAAAAAAGATACAGTAGCACTGTCAAAGCTGTACAAAAAAGTCTGCAAACAAGTAAACACTTGCCACGAACTATGTGTTTACAGTATTTGACGTGTATCTTTTTTGACACGCTTAGACCCAAACGCCATTCCATAGAAATCCGGGTTGAGAATGAAACGACTGAACAAATGAACAAGAAACAGCACAGCAAGTAAGTGAAAGAAATAGGTTTTGATTATGTTTTACTGGTAATGGGGACATACGTAAATGCCAACAAAATAACGTTTTGGTGTGTGTGTGTGTGTGTGTAACCTTTTATTTAACTAGGCAAGTCAGTTAAGAACAAATTCTTATTTACAATGACAGCCTGGATTCGAACCAGGAACTGTAGTGACGCCTCTTGCACCGAGATGCAGTGCCTTAGACCGCTGTGTCCATGTGTGTGTGTTAACTATTTAACTGTACTAGAATGCTTAAAAGGGCGCTAAAATTGTAAATATCGGGTATCGGGGTTTTTTGCAAGGAAAATATTGGGTATCGGCCAAAAATGTCATATCGGTGCATCACTAAAAAAAATACATTTTAAAAAGATTGCGATTTGACTTGGGATTTAGATCAAAACACTTGGGTGAACTGTTGCAATTGGAAATAAAATTAATATTCTAGTTCTATAGTTGGAATTACAATGGGCACTTTG
Source organism: Oncorhynchus mykiss (assembly GCF_013265735.2). NCBI lineage: Eukaryota > Metazoa > Chordata > Actinopteri > Salmoniformes > Salmonidae > Oncorhynchus > Oncorhynchus mykiss. Next base: position 69,242,115 of record NC_048581.1, read on the forward strand.
AATGTGTTTGACATGTTAACGAATTAAAAAGCCAGGGAGGAATTCTTGTGACATTGTAGGAACCTGTTGGCCAATGTTTTCTAGGGGACCCTAAGGTGTTACATTTTTCTCTTGATTCATGTAACATATTCATGTGTTGCCTATTCTTCTTTTATTTAGAACATACCGTAGCACAAACAACTACATCAGAACTTAATTAATTAACATTAGTGGGTAGCACAATTGTTTTTATGCCACAACTTTGTAAGAAAATACAAACTAACTAGCTATTTGCAGAGAGTAAGATACACAAACAAATAGTGTAAATATAGAACTCATATGGATTGTTGCATCTGTTGCATTGACCATGCACAGTGAACTTGGAACGTCAAGTGGTGGTGTTCGAGCAACTGCACTCCTTGATTGACAGGGGCGGGGCCTGGTGTGTGTGGGAAGCGGGAGAGAGATGACTCAAGTAGCAAATGGAGTAAACTATTAAAACGGACATTACATGCGGCAGAGTGGCGTTTCAAAATATTGCAGATTCACAGCCTCTTGCAATATGGATATTGAATTTTCTATCTAAATTTGATTAATTGTGCAGCCTTACTGCCACACATCCTTAGTGAATGGGCCACGTGTGGCTAATTGTCAATACACACACACGCATCCACACTTACGAAGGCACACACTGCCACGAGTCGTAGACACACACACCTGGAAGGGGGCCAGACTCTCTTTGTAATGGCCTACTCAGCTGTGTAATAAAAGTCCATCCGAGTCAGACAGCTCAATTACACCCCAGATCGATTCGGCCTCTGGATCAAGGGAGACTTTCTCTCTCTTGTTACTATGGGGGATATACCATTTATACTGTTTCCTGGGGTATTGTTTTTTTTGGGGGGGGGGGGGTTGAGGGCATCCCTACATTGTGGGGGTGCGTGCTACGCCACTGCTTCTAATCTAAGATGTGTCAAATAAATGATATCCAGCTCAGGGCTCCACCAATGCATTTGGTTTGCTAACATGCTAGCTAAGTGGCTAGATGTCAAGCTCAAGCTTCTTGGTTACAGCAGAGACATTCAGTCCCCTCCTGTATCAAAGATCCCTGTTGCTTAAATAGTTTTGTATGTCAAATATAGCGCCCCTTGTGTGCACTTCTGGTTATACCGTATAGCCGGTATGGTACAGAAACAGTAAGATTGTATGAAAATCTGGATTAAAAAAAAACTTTTATTTCACCATATTTTTTTAAAAGTTAAAACTTCTTGATACTACCCATCCCCCATGCGGGAGCGTAATCATAGCCTCAAACTAATTACCATAACGCAGCGGACATAAATCTTCCTAGAAAATGTTCCTATTCATGAAAATCACAAATTAAATATATTGAGACACAGATTAGCCTTTTGTTAATCACACTGTCATCTCAGATTTTCAAAATATGCTTTACAGCCAACGCTAGGCAAGCATTTGTGTAAGTTTATCATGGCATAATGCTATGCTAGGCTCTGCTTGCATCAGGCAACATTTTCACAAAAATAAGAAAAGCAATCAAATTAAATAATTTACCTTTGAAGAACTTCGGATGTTTTCACTCAGGAGACTCCCAGTTAGATAGCAAATGTTCCTTTTTTCCAAAAATAAGATTTTTGTAGGCGAAATAGCTCCGTTTGTTCTTCACGTTTTGCAGAGAAATCGACCGGAAAATGCAGTCACTACAACGCCAAACTTTTTTCCAAATTAGCTCCATAATATCGACAAAAACATAGCAAACGTTGTTTAGAATCCATCCTCAAGGTGTTTTTCATATATCTATTCAATAAAATATCCACCGGGACAATTGGTTTCTCATAAGAAGTGATTGGAAAAATGGCTACATGTGTACTTTACGCAAGGTTTTCTGCAGGAGCCATCATGTGACCACTTGCTAAATGTGGTCCCTTACCATTCTTCAACATAAATGCGTGAAAAGACTTCACAATGCTGTAGACACCTTGGGGAATACGTAGATAACGTAAGCTCATTCACAGCCATATAAGGAGTCATTGGCATTAGGCGGTTTCAAAAAATGCGGCACTTCCTGATTGGATTTTTATCTGGGTTTCGCCTGTAACATCAGTTCTTTTCCACTCACAGACAATATCTTTGCAGTTTTGGAAACGTCAGAGTTTTTTCTATCCAAAGCTGTCAATTATATGCATAGTCGAGCATCTTGTCGTGACAAAATATCCTGTTTAAAACGGGAATGTTTTTTATCCAAAAATGAAAATACTGCCCCCTAGTTATAAAAGGTTTTAACCAGGTAGGCCAGTTGACAGCAAGTTCTCATTTACAACTGCGACCTGGCCATAATAAATCAAAGCAGTGCGACACAAACAACACAGTTACACATGGGATAAAGAAACATACAGTCAATAACACAATAGAAAAATCTATATACAGTGTGTGCAAATGTAGTAAGATTAGGGAGGTAAGGCAATAAATAGGCCATAGTGGCAAAATAATTACAATTTAGCAATTAAACACTGGAGTGATAGATGTGCAGAAGATGAATGTGCAAGTAGAGATACTGGGATGCAAAGGAGCAAAAAATAAATAATATGGGGATGAGGTAGTTGGTTGGGCTATTTACAGATTCAATGATCGGTAAGCTGCTCTGACAGCTGATGCTTAAAAGTTACTGAGGGAGATATGACTCTCCAGCTTCAGTGATTTTTGCAATTTGTTCCAGTCATTGGCAGCAGAGAACTGGAAGGAAAGGAGGCCAAAGTAGGAGTTGGCTTTGGCCAGTGAGATATACCTGCTGGAGCGTGTGCTACGGGTGGGTGCTGCTATGGTGACCAGTGAACTGAGATAAGGCGTGGCTTTACCTAGCAAAGACTTATAGATGACCTGGAGCCAGTGGGTTTGGCAACGAATATGAAGTGAGGGCCAGCCAATGAGAGCATACAGGTCGCAGTGGTGGGTAGTATATGGGGCTTTGGTGACAGTGTTTCCTAGTCTCAGTGCAGTGGGCAGCAGTAAGGAGGCGCTCTTATTATCCATGGACTTTATAGTGTCCCGGAACTTTTTGGAGTTTGTTTTCGAAATGATAGTTTTCAGATTCGACCATATTAATGACCTACTTGTGTGTGTTATTTGTGTGTGTTATTATGTTATAATTAAGTCTATGATTTGATAGAGCAGTCTGACTGAGCGATCGTAGGCACCAGCAGGCTCGTAGACATTCATTCAAACAGCACTTTCGTGTGTTTTGCCAGCAGCTCTTCGCAATGCTTCAAGCATTGCGCTGTTTATGACTTCAAGCCTATCAACTCCCGAGATTAGGCTGGTGTAACCGATGTGAAATGGCTAGCTTGTTAGCGGGGTGAGCGCTAATAACGTTTCAAACGTCACTCGCTCTGAGACATGGAGTAGTTGTTCACCTTGCTCTGCATGGGTAATGCTGCTTCGAGGGTGGCTGTTATCGATGTGTTCCTGGTTCAAGCCCAGGTAGCGGCAAGGAGAGGGATGGAAGCTATACTGTTACACTGGCAATACTAAAGTGCCTATAAGAACATCCAATAGTCAAAGGTATATGAAATACAAATCATATAGAGAGAAATAGTCCTATAATAACTACAACCTAAAACTTCTTACCTGTGAATATTGAAGACTCATGTTAAAAGGAATCACCAGCTTTCATATGTTCTCATGTTCTGAGCAAGGAACTGAAACGTTAGCTTTCTTACATGGCACATATTGCACTTTTACTTTCTTCTCCAACACTTTGTTTTTGCATTATTTAAACCAAATTGAACATGTTTCATTATTTATTTGAGGCGAAATTGATTTTATTGATGTATTATATTAAGTTAGAATAAGTGTTCATTCAGTATTGTTGTAATTGTCATTATTACAACAAAAAGAAAAAAAATAGTCAGATTAATCGGTATTGCCTTCTTTTGGTCCTCCAATAATCGGTATCGGCGTTGAAAAATCATAATCAGTTGACCTCTAGTCTGAACAGCTTCTTCTCTTTTCTATAACCTATACGGAACACTATGTTCTATACTTGCGATATGGGGAAAGGGGAATGGGCATGGTATATGCAAATTTGCTAAAAGTGTATTGTTTTTGTGGACACTACTGTAGTATTTACTACAGTATTTACACATTTTTGTGGATTCTACAGTACACTACAACATCCCCTGAGCAAGGCAGTTAACCCACTGTTACCCGGCTCCGATGACGTGGATGTCGATTAAGGCAGCCCCCCGCACCTCTCTGATTCAGAGGGGTTGGGTTAAATGCGGAAGACATATTTCAGTTTTACATCTGACTAGGTGCCCCCCTTTCACTTGTCTATAGTAATACACATGATGGAGCGATTCTGCAGTGTGAAGTATAGTATACTACAGTTTATTATACTGTCCTACAAAGCCAAAACTCAGTAACTACACTTTTGGTCAAAATTGAGTTAAGACTGAAATCAGGCTTTGTAGTATCTGTTATCTTGTGACAATGTCCTGGTTCAATTATGTTGATGAAAAGGTGCCCATTGTAAACGGCCAGCTCCTCAGTCTCAGTTGCTAATATATGCATATTAGTAATAGTATTGGATAGAAAACACTCTAAAGTTTCCAAAACTGTCAAAATATTGTCTGTGAGTATAACAGAACTGATATTGCAGGCGAAACCCTGAGGAAAATCAAAACAGGAAGTGGCTACTATTTTGAAAACTCCATGTTCCATAGCCTCCCGTTGCTGGATTTAAAGGGATATGAACCAGATTCCTTTTCCTATCGCTTCATCAAGGTGTCAACAGTCTTCAGACATAGTTTCAGGCTTTTATTTTGTAAAATGAGCCGGAACGATAACATCGCGTCAAGTGTTCACATGAGTTTTGCTCGCGCAACAGAGTTTGGATAGGTATTTATTTTCCCTCTCCTACTGTGAAAGACATTTGCGGTTGATATATTATCGATTTATATATTTTAAAAACAACCTGAGGATTGATTATACAAAAAAAACATTTTACATGTTTCTGTGGACATTATGGAAACTATTTGGAAATTTCGTCTTTGTTGTCGTGACCGCTCTTTCCTGTGGATTTTTAAACAACGCGCCAAACAAACGGAGGTATTTTGGATATAAAAATAATCTTTATGGAACAAAAGGAACATTTTGTTGTGTAACTGGGAGTCTCGTGAGTGAAAACATCCGAAGATCATCAAAGGTAAAAGATTAATTTGATTGCTTTTCTGATTTTCGTGACCAAGCTACCTGATGCTAAGTGTACTAAATGTTTTGTCGTGTGATCGATAAACTTACACAAACGCTTGGATTGCTTTCGCTGTAAAGCATAATTTCCAAATCTGACATGACAGGTGGATTAACAAAAGGCTAAGCTGTGTTTTCCTATATTGCACTTGTGATTTCATGAATATAAATATTTTTAGTAATATTTATTAAATGTAACGCTATGCTATTCAGCGGTTGTTGATGACACTTATCCCGTTAGTGGGATTGCAGCCATAATAAGTTAAGAACACATTCTTATTTTCAATGACGGCCTAGGAACGGTGGGTTAACTGCCTCGTTCAGGGGCAGAACGACAGATTTTCACCTTGTCAGCTCGGGGGATCCAATCTTGCAACCTTACAGTTAACTAGTCCAACGCAATAACGACCTGCCTCTCTCTCGTTGCACTCCACAAGGAGACTGCCTGTTACGCGAATGCAGTAAGCCAAGGTAAGTTGCTAGCTAGCATTAAACTTATCTTTATAAAAAACAATCAATCAATCATCGTTCACTAGTTAACTACACATGGTTGATGATATTACTAGATATTATCTAGCGTGTCCTGCGTTGCATATAATCTGACTAAGCATGCAAGTATCTGATAGGCAGAAGCAGCACTTCTGCGTTTTGCCAGCAGCTCTTCGTTGTGCGTCAAGCATTGCGCTGTTTATGACTTCAAGCCTATCAACTCCCGAGATGAGGCTGGTGTAACCAAAGTGAAATGGCTAGCTAGTTAGCGCGTTTCAAACGTCACTCGCTCTGAGCCTTCTAGTAGTTGTTCCCCTTGCTCCGCATGGGTAACGCTGCTTCGATGGTGGCTGTTGTCGTTGTGTTGCTGGTTCGAGCCCAGCGAGGAGAGGGACGGAAGCTATACTGTTACACTGGCAATACTAAAGTGCCTATAAGAACATCTAATGGTCAAAGGTTAATTAAATACAAATGGTATAGAGGGAAATAGTCTTATAATTCCTATAACTACAACCTAAAACTTCTTACCTGAGAATTTTGAAGACTTGTGTTAAAAGGAACCACCAGCTTTCATATGTTCTCATGTTCTGAACAAGGAACTGAAACGTTAGCTTTCTTACATAGCACATATTGCACTTTTTCTTTCTTCTCCAACACTTTGTTTTTGCATTATTTAAACCACGTTTCATTATTTACTTGAGGCTAAATTGATTTTATTGATGTATTATATTAAGTTAAAATAAGTGTTCATTCAGTATTGTTGTAATTGTCATTATTACAAATAAATAAATAAAAAATCGGCCAATTTAATCGGTATTTGCTTTTTTTGTCCTCCAATAATCGGTATCGGCGTTGAAAAATCATATTCGGTCGACCTCTACTCTGATCCAGTGAAATAGGTTCCTGTACTTATTTGGGGTGCTGGTACTGTTTTTATATTTAGGTGCAGGAGCTCCACAGTACTTTTGAGCTAACATTCTTTAAGAGGAACAGGAGCTCAAGCAGTAGGAAATGTGAGGTGCCTGTACTCTGCTATGGTGAGCGGAGTACCGAATGTTATACATTGAGCGCAATCTTCGGGCCGGACCCAAGTTTATATATATATATATCTTTTTTACCCCTTTTTTCTCCCCAATTTCGTGGTATCCAATTGGTAGTAGTTACAGTCTTGTCTCATCGCTGCAACTCCCGTACGGACTTGGGAGAGGCGAAGGTCGAGAGCCATGTGTCCTCCGAAACACAAACCAACCAAGCCACACTGCTTCTTGACACAATGCACATCCAACCCGGAAGCCAACCCGGAAGCCAGCCCTAGTGCGCAATGAGACAAGGATATCCCTGCCAGCCAAACCCTCCCTAACCCGGACGACGCTGTGCCAATTGTGCGCCGCCACATGGGCTTCCTGGTCGCGGCCGGCTGCGACAGAGCCTGGGTTCAAACCCAGAATCTCTGGTGGCACAGCTAGCTTTAGACCACTGCGCCACCCGGGAGGCCTCGGACCCAAGTTAATAGTTGATACAATGTTTCAAGCTCGTTCGAGACAGGCCATGTGTAGCCAATGTGATTTATAGGATATTTATTTTTATCAAGATATTTTCTACCTGCAGGCTGCAATGTTTTTATTTGTTGGAATTATGTAGGCTATTTTACAGCCTTGGCAGTGGCAATGGAAGTAATTTTTTAGGTGAATTATTTTCATTTATATTTGGATAGAATTTTGATTAACTACATGACAATGATTTTGAGAGATGAAGATGTTATTATAAATTCAATGAAACTGTTTTAATGAAAATGTGCATATGAAAACCATAACTGGTTTGCAGATCGGTAAAAATGGTAAGATAAATTGGCATTCAACATGAGAAAGGTTGCCGACTCCTCGTGTAGCGTATTATCGGAAACTTCAGAATCTGAGAAAGCCAGCAGGAGCGGGAGGAAAATAGTTGGGTCAGGCTAAGTTTTTCTTTTCTTCTGGTTATCTGATATCTGGCGCCCTCTTGAGGTGTTTGTCTTATTTCATCAAACCGTAAGCTTAATGCATCAGACAAGTGTAACGTTCTGGGTGTAGTGGGTGAGAAATCAGGCGCAGGAAGCAGAGAGTTCAGGGTAGTGCTAATTTAATGCACAAAACGGCGAACATAAGCCAACCCCACGAAAACAACAAAACAAACGCCCCAAACAGGGGGAGGAAAGAATCAGTGGCAGCTAGTAGGCCGGTGACGACGACCGCCGAGCGCCACCCGAACGGGAAGGGCCACCTTCGGTAGGAGTCGTGACAACAAGCTCAGTGCATATAGTGGCTTTTATTAAAACACATAGGGTGTGTCTATATGTGGAGAAATACATGTTTAAAAATGTAGACTAATCAACCAAATTTTTGTCGGGGACAGCCCTAATGAGTCTGGAGTTGCTACCGCAACGGGCCTACCTGCTCTGCTCGGAGAAGATGGGGGAGGAGCAGATGTGCCGAGAACGGTGAGGAGAAAAAATTAAAGGAAAATAATAGCAGTGGCAGCTGTACAGAACTCATCCAAAGGGCTTTGACTTCTCAACCACGGCAGAAAGCTAACGCAATATGATGCCCCGTCACCTTATTAATTCAGCCACTTACTTAACTAGCAAGTAGTGATGCCCCGATATGACATTTTTGGCCAATACCGATATCCGATATTTTCCTTGCCAAAGAAAAAACCCAATACCAATAAATAATACAAAATGTGCAGCCTTTTAAGCATTCAAGTACAGTTAAATAGTTAACACACACACATGGACGCAGCAGTCTAAAGCACTGCATCTCAGTGCAAGAGGCGTCACTACAGTCCCTGGTAAGAATCCAGGCTGTATCACATCTGGCCGTGATTGTGAGTTCCAAAGGGCGGGGCAAAATTGGCCCAGCGTCGTCCGGGTGGGGCCGGGGTAGGCCATCATTGTAAATAAGAATTTGTTCTTAACTGACTTCCCTAGTTAAATAAAGATTACACACACCACCATCACACACCACACTGACCAAAAAGTAATTTTGTTGGCATTTACGTATGTCCCCATTACCAGTAAAACATCATCAAAACCTATTTCTTTCACTTGCTGTGCTGTTTTGTTGTTCATTTGTTCAGTTGTTTCATTCTCAACCAGGATTTCATCATACATGTCAAGCAGTGAAGTTTCAGCTCTGTCTGTCCGTGGCCTCTCTTCCTTGGTGCGTACTGTCACTGTGTCCGTTTCCATCTTGTCCAGCTGTGTATGTAACATTTCACGTAAACCCTGTTTTTTTGTCTGCATCGAAGTAGCGGGCCTTGTACATAGCATTGAGCATGGTGACGACACAGTAAAGAGAGAATGCCAGCAGGCGTTTCAATGTCATGACAGAGGATAGCACGTCTGCTGCAGGTGCAGTTGATGAGGTTATTTCTCGAGTCAGTTGTTCGAATGGAGCTAGCAAGTGTGTTCATGTTTCCAAGTTTCAAACATGTTCTCAAATGCCATTAAAATAGCAGCAGCGGTATGACAACCAGCATATTCTTGAGCATGCAATACGACTTTCCTCAGTACGGAATCCTCAACGACCCACTGTGCTGTCAGACTCAGCATGCTCATGGGGCTGATATCGTTGGTCCAAATGTCAGTCGTGAAGCTAATAGCAGTGACGCTATTACTGTGTAACTCTGGTAGGGCAACATCTGAAAAATTGCGCACTTGGTAGTGTGTACTGGTGCTCAACCAGTCGGTGAAAGCTAACATCACCCACGACAGAGAACAGTTGATTGTCAAGGGCAATGAATTCCATTGTCTTGGCGTTAATGTATTTCGCCTTGGAGTTGTCGCACTGAAATGTTCTTACTCTTTCAAATGACTGCTTGACTTGTTGCAGACATTGTGGGCTAGGTAAGGAATGCTTTGTTGCACGTCTAGCTCTAAATGTTACGCAGCGCCATTACTAGGGTTGCACATTTTGGGGAATATTCAGAGGTGGAAACTTTCCGTGAGAATTAACGGAAATATATGGGAATTAACGGAAATATATGCAAATTAATATTAATACCGTTTAAATGTAATGTTTTTAGCATTGGATATATTTAACATATTATATGGAGACAGAAACATAATAATTGTACCTTATCCTAAGTAGACATAATGGCAAATGATTAAATCCTTCCAATAGAAAAAAAATAATAATTTAGTTTTGAATTTTACTTTACTTAAATGAGTTGACTCTTCACTTGGGATGATTTCACTGAACATCAAAAGAAAGGGAATATTGAAAGATCCCCAATGATCCATCGCATCTCCCAAAAACTTTTTCAACATGCAGTTGAAATCGTTAGTTTACATACATACACTTAGGTTGGAGTCATTAAAACTCGTTTTTCACACCACAAATTTCTTGTTAACAAACTATAGTTTTGGCAAGTCAGTTAGGACATCTACTTTGTGCATGACACAAGTAATTTTTCCAACAATTGTTTACAGACAGATTATTTCACTTATAATTCACTGTATCACAATTCCAGTGGGTCAGAAGTTTACATACACTAAGTTGACTGTTCCTTTAAACAGCTTGGAAAATTCCAGGAAATTATGTCATGGCTTTAGAAGCTTCTGATAGGCTAATTGACATCATTTGAGTCAATTGGAGGTGTACCTGTGGATGTATTTCAAGGCCTACCTTCAAACTCAGTGCCTTTTTACATCATGGGAAAATCAAAAGAAATCAGCCAAGACCTAAAACAAAATTGTAGACCTCCACAAGTCTGGTTCATCCTTGGTAGCAATTTCCAAACGCCAAATTATCAAATAAATTGGCATTCCACATGAGAAAGGTTGCTGACTCCTCGTGTAGCTTATTACCAGAAGAATCTGAGTCACTGCAGAGTCTACGAAATGATTATTTCACTGAGATTGGCTCAACTCAGACAGGTGTCTCATGTGCCATAAAAATATATATAAACAACTGAGACATTAACTGAACATGTTCCACAGCCATGTGACTAACATAAATGGAATAATGTGTCCCTGAACAAAGATGGGGTTAAAATCAAAAGTAACAGTCAGTATCTGGTGTGGCCACCAGCTGCATGAAGTACTGCAGTGCATCTCCTCCTCATGGACTGCACCAGATTTGCCAGTTCTTGCTGTGAGATGTTACCCCACTCTTCCACCAAGGCACCTGCAAGTTCCCGGACTGGGGGGGGGGGGGTGGCCCTACCCCTCACCCTCCAATCCAATAGGTCCCAGACGTGCTCAATGGGAATGAGATCCGGGCTCTTCGCTGGCCATGGCAGAACACTGACATTCCTGTCTTGCAGGAAACTAAACACAGAACGAGCAGTATGGCTGGTGGCATTGTCATGCTGTACTACATGAGGGAGGAGGATGTCTTCCCTGTAACGTACTGCGTTGAGATTGCCTGCATTGACAACAAGCTCAGTCCGATGATGCTGTGACACACCGCCCCAGATCATGACGGACCCTCCACCTGCAAATCGATCCCGCTCCAGAGTACAGGCCTCTGTGTAACGCTCATTCCTTCGACAATAAACGCAAATCCGACCATCACGCCTGGTGAGACAAAACCGTGACTCGTCAGTGAAGAGCACTTTTTGCCTACAAGCCCTCAGTCCAGCCTCTCTCGACCTATTGTGGACAGTCTGAGCACTGATGGAGGGATTGTGCGTTCCTGGTGTAACTCGGGCAGTTGTTGTTGCCATTCTGTACCTGTCCCGCAGGTGTGATGTTCGGATGTACCGATCCTGTGCAGGTGTTGTTACACGTGGTCTGCCACTGCAAGGAAGATCAGCTGTCCGTCCTTTCTCCCTGTAGCGCTGCCTTAGGCGTCTCACAGTACGGACATTGCAATTTATTGCCCTGGCAACATCTGCAGCCCTCATGCCTCCTTGTAGCATGCCTAAGGCACATTCACTCAGATGAGCAGGGACCCTGGGCATCTTTCTTTTGGTGTTTTTTTAGAGTCAGTAGAAAGGCCTCTTTAGTATACTAAGTTTTTACAACTGTGACCTTAATTACCTACCGTCTGTCTTAACGACTGTTCCACTGGTGCATGTTCATTAATTGTTTATGGTTCATTGAACAAGCATTGGAAACAGTGTTTAAACCCTTTACAATGAAGATCTGTGAATTATTTGGATTTTTATGAATTATATTTGAAAGACAGGGTCCAGAAAAAGGGACGTTACTCTTTATTTATTTATTTATTTGCTACTGCTCAACAAAAAAAAAATCTTGGTCGACCAAACAATCGACCTGTCGAGAAATTGGGGTCAGCCCTAGTTGCACGTCCCTGATCACTCTTATTGAAGCAAAGAAAACACTGACTTTCAATATAAAACGCAACCCCTGTCAATACACAGCTGGACTGACCTGGTCCTGCTTTCTCCCGTTGTGCTATTTACAAACAAATACGTGACTGGCTCAACTATTCTGGGGAACTACAGTAAGCTTCATAATGTAAAATAATGTGTCAGGTGAAATGTAGAACGCAATCTGATTTATCTCTTAAACTTCTTAGGGCTGAGATCCCGTTAACGGGATCGATATGACAACAGCTAGTGAAAGTGCCGGGCGCCAAATTCAAAACAACATAAATCTCATAATTAAAATTTCTCAAACATACAAGTATCTTATACCATTTTAAATGTAATCTTGTTGTTAATCCCACCACAGTGTCCGATTTCAAATAGATTTACAGCGAAGCACCACAAACGATTATGTTAGGTCAGAGCCAAGTCACAGAAAAACACAGAGTGGAGTCAGCCAAAGAGTGGAGTTACAAAAATCTGAAATAGAGAGAGAATTAATCACTAACCTTTGATCTTCATCAGATAACACTCATAGGACTTCATGTTGCACAATACAGGTATGTTTTGTTCAATAAAGTTCATATTTATATAAAAAAATCCCAGTATACATTGGCGCGTTATGTTCAGTAGTTCCAAAAACATCCAGTGATTTTGCAGAGAGCCACATCAATTTACAGAAATACTCATTATAAATGTTGATGAAAATACAAGTGTTATACATGGAAATATAGTTTAACTTCTCAACTTTTTTGGGATAGGGGGCTGCATTTTCACTTTTGGATGAATAGCGTGCCCAGAGTGAACTGCCTCCTACTCTGTCCCAGATGCTAATATATGCATATTATTAGTAGTATTGGATAGAAAACACTCTGAAGTTTCTAAAACTGTTTGAATGAACTCATATGGCAGGCGAAAACCTGAGAAAAATCCAACCAGGAAGTGGGACATCTGAGGTTTGTTGTTTTTCAAAGCTTGGCCTACCGAATACACATTGAGATATGGATAAAGTTGCACTTCCTACGGCTTCCACTAGATGTCAACCGTCTTTTTAAACTTGCATGAGGATTCTACGATAAAGGAGGGGCTCATGAGACCTCTTTGAGTCAGTGGTCTGGCAGAGAGCGCTCCCGACAGAGTTACCTCGCGTTCCAGTCCTTTTCTGAAGACCAAAGGAATTCTCCGGTTGGAACATTATTTATGTTTTATGTTAAAAACATCCTAAAGATTGATTCCATACATCGTTTGACATGTTTCTAAAGGACTGTAACGGAACTTTTCGAGTTTTTGTCTGGATGAAGTGCCTGCACCTCATGAAGATGGATTGCTGGGCTGAACACGCTAACAACAAGTGGCTATTTGGACATAAATGATGGAACTTTATGGAACAAATCAGTAATTTATTGTCGAACTGGGATTCCTGGGTGTGCCTTCTGATGAAGATCATCAAAGGTAAGTGAATATTTATGGTGTTGTTTTTAACTTTGTTGATTCCAAAGTGGTGGATATTCCTCTGGCTGTTTTGGGTTCTGAGGGCCGTTCTCAGATTATGCTTTTTCCGTAAAGTTTTTTTGAAATCTGACACAGCGGTTGCATTAAGGAGAAGTCTATCTTTAATTCTGTGAATAACACTAGTATCTTTTATAAATGTTTATTATGAGTATTTCTGCAAAATCACTGGATGTTTTGGAATCAAAACATTACTGCACGTAAGGCACCAATGTAAACTAAGATTTTTGGAAATAAATATGCACATTATCGAACAAAATATACATGTATTGTGTAATATGATGTCCTATGAGTGTCATCTGATGAAGATCATCAAAGGTTAGTGATTAATTTGATCTATATTTCTGCTTTTTGTGACTCTGTTTGGCTGGAAAAATTGCTGTGTTTTTTCAACTTGGCTATGACCTAACATAATCACATGTTGTGCTTTAGCTGTGAAGCATTTTTGAAATCGGACACGATGGGTAGATTAACAAGATGTTTATCTTTAATTTGCTGTATTGGACTTGATAATGTGTGAAAGTTACATATTTCTAAAAATATATATTTTTGAATTTCGCACGCTGCCTTTTCAGTGGAATGTTGTTGAGGGGTTCCGCTAGCGCGTTCACTAGTTGCAGACAAAATGAGAAAAAGCTCTGTTAAAGTCCGTAGAAACATGTCAAACGATGTATAGAATCAATCTTTAGGATGCTTTAGCTGTAAAGCATGACACAAGTAATTTTTCCAACAATTGTTTACAGACAGATTATTTCATTTATAATTCACTGTATCACAATTCCAGTGGGTCAGAAGTTTACATACACTTAAGTTGACTGTGCCTTTAAACAGCTCGGAAATTTCAAGGCCTACCTTCACTCAGTGCCTCTTTGCTTGACATCAGGTGAAAATCAAAAGAAATCAGCCAAGACCTCAAACAGAATTGTTGACCTCCACAAGTCTGGTTCATCCTTGGAAGAAATTTCCAAACTCCTGAAGGTACCACGTTCATCTGTACAAACAATAGTACACAAGTATAAACACCATGGGACCACGCAGCTGTCATACTGCTCAGGAAGGAGCCGCGTTCTGTCTCCTAGAGATGAACGTACCTTGGTGCGAAAAGTGCAAGTCAATCCCAGAACAACAGCAAAGGACCTTGTGAAGATGCTGGAGGAAACGGGTACAAAAGTATCTATATCCACAGTAAAACGAGTCCTATATCGACATAACCTGAAAGGCCGCTCAGCAAGGAGGAAACCACTGTTCCAAGACCGCCATAAAAAAACCAGACTATGGTTTGCAACTGCAAATGGGGACAAAAATCTGTCTTTTTGGAGAAATGTCCTCTGGACAAAAATATTAAACTGTATTAAACTAAAAAAAAATCTAAATCTGAGACGACAGGGTGATTAACAAAAGGCTAAGCTGTGTTTCGCTATATTTCACTTGTGATTTCATGAATATGAATATTTTCTAGTGAGATTATTTGACCGTTGTGCTATGCTAATTAGTGTAGTTGCTGACAATTCTCCCGGATCCGGGATGGGTAGTTCCAAGAGGTTTTAAATGTATATGGCTAAGGTGTATGTCAACTGTACATGAGTATTCAGACCCTTTACTCAGCACTTTGTTGAAGTTTCTTTGGCAACGATTACAGACTCGAGGCTTCTTGGGTATGACGCTACAAGCTTGGCACACCTGTATTTGGGGAGTTTCTACCAATTCCTCTCAGCAGATCCTCGCAAGCTCTGTCAGGTTGGATTGGGAGTGTTGCTGCACAGCTATTTTCAGGTCTCTCCAGAGATGTTCGATCCAGTCTCTGGCTAGGCCACTCAAGGACATTCAGACTTGTCCTGAAGCCACTCCTGCGTTGTCTTAGCTGTGTGCTTAGGGTCGTTGTACTGTGTGAAGGTGAACCTTCACCCCAGCTGAGGTCCTGAGCACTCTGGAGCAGGTTTTCATCAAGGATCTCTCTGTACTTTGCTCTGTTCATCTTTGCCTGACTAGTCTCTCAGTCCCTGCCTGTGGAAAAACATCCACACAGCATGATGCAGACACCACCATGCTTCACCGTAGGGATGGTGCCAGGTTTCCTCCAGACGTGACACTTGGCATTCAGGCCAAAGAGTTCAATCTTGGTTTCATTAGATCAAAGAATCTTGTTTCTCATTGTCTGAGTCTTTAGGTGCCTTTTTGGCAAACTCCAAGCAGGCGTTTTTTGAGGAGTGGCTTCCGTCTGGGCACTCTACCATAAAGGCCTGATTGGTGGAGTGCTGCAGAGATGGTTGTCCTTCTGAAAGATTCTCCTCCACAGAGGAACTCTAGAGCTCTGTCAGTGACTATCGGGTTCTTGGTCACCTCCCTGACCAAGGCCCTTCTCCCCGATTGCCCAGTTTGGCCGGGCGGCCAGCCCTAGGAAGAGTCTTGGTGGTTCCAAACTTCTTCAATTTAAGATTGATGGAGGCCACTGTGTTTTGGGGACCTTCAATGCTGCAGAAATATTTTTGGTACCCTTCCCCAGATCTGTGCCTCGACACGATCCTGTCTCGGTGCTCTACGGACAATTCCTTCGACCTCATGGCTTGGTTTTTGCTCTGACATGCACTGTCAACTGTGGGACCTTACATAGACAGGTGTGTGCCTTTCCAAATCCAGTCCAATTAATTGAATTTACCACAGGTGGAGTCCAATCAAGTTGTAGAAACATCTCAAGGATGATCAATGGAAACAGGATGCACATGAGCTCAATTTCGAGTCTCATAGCAAAGGGTCTGAATACTTATGTAAAGGTATTTCTGTTTTAAAAACCTGTTTTCGCTTTGTCATTATGGGGTGTTATGTGTAAATTATGAAGAAAAAATATATTTAATACATTTTATAATAAGGCTGAAACGTAACAAAATATGGAAAAAGTCAAGGGGTCTGAATACTTTCCGAAGGCATTGTATATGACCCTATCCTGAATGTTCATGTGTAGACTACAATGTATGCTTATAGACTGATATGTTATAGCCTAACTAAAGTTCTAATGCAATAATAACAGATTGAATAACATTTTCTCTAAAATAAATAGATAGCTCTATACATTTACAGATTTAGTTTTGTGCTTATCCAATATGATTTTGGTGATGGTTTGGCTATTATATGGCCGAGGCTTCATGCTACCATATTCAGTATTCTGGCAGGGGGAGGGTAGAGGGTGAAATCATTATCACCATCTTCATTAGAGAGGGTCCTTCTGACCAATCAGCATACTGCACTGCACTGGGATTCCATAGGCACCCAGTTGACTGTCGCTAGGATACCTCATAATCAGGAGGAAGGCCTGGTTGGCAGGCTGTGTCTGTGTTGATGTTGGGATGGGGAGCAGAGTGTTAGTAGGGGATAGAGAGAGAGAGAGAGGCTAATGTTTGAATCCACCACACAGACATAGGCAGACAAAGAGGAGCAGCATCCTACAGGACCAGGGTCCCGGGGGATGGGGCATCACACTCCCGCAACACGCTGGGGGGCCCAGAGGAGGTAGGAGCATTGGGGGCGTTGTCTCTGCAGCACCCCTTAAAGCCTTTCTAAAAGCCATTGATGTACATTAGCTGTGCTCTTTTACTATATTGATCCTGATAATTTGACTAATGCATTTTGTGGTGTGTGTGTGTGTGTGTGTATATATATAAATATAAATAATTTGTGTCAACACAAACCGTCCTGGTCCTCGATAAGTGATGGGGGCTACTGCTCTTACTGCACTCTTAGCTCTGTAGAGACAAATGCAAATTGACACCAGACTCTCATTTTGGTCTGGAATGACAAGAGCAAGCCTATGAATCCAATAGCATATTTGTTATATCTCTGTGTCTAGAGACTTGGTGTGCGATACAGCCCACTCCTAGTTTAGCCCTGTGCTCTCACCAATGCGACCCAGTACAGGATTCCTGCTGCCTGCCAGTTGTGGGGGAGTAGGGTTCCATGACTGATGGATGAGTGATTCCTCTTGGAGAGACAGGGGCAGCAGGTTTGCCAGAAAAGGCAATAAGTCCGAGGCTGTTCCCTACACCATGATGAAGAGAACAATGCTTTGTTCGATCCAAAATCCCTGTGTAACCAGACTAGATGTCAGGCATAACTCTCTCTCTGGAGCAGCCTTAATTATAGGGGGTACATCCAGATGTGAAATAATGCTCTCAATGATTGGAATTTTTGGCAGCATAATGCTTTTGTATTGTATAGCCATGGGTAACCAGTAACTGTATGATGCTGTGTGTTGGAGTTCGTCTGGTTGTGCATGAGGTTGTAATACACAGTACCAGACCTTATGGTGGAACAAGGCGAGGTTTGCCATCACTCAATGTTTCTTAACCTACAGTGCACTGTATGCTACAGCTATGCCTGAACCACTGAAAGTAGAATTAAAAGGAGGGGAGAGAAAATAGCTTAGGAATTGCAGCATCGATGTTAAAGATCTTATTAAATGATTTCCATCACAACCCTCCCCCAACCACTCACACAGTCAAAATCCACAATACATTCCAAAAACTCAATCTCATCCCTAGGTTCTCTCTTTCCCAGTCCACCTTCCTCCCAGCGTTCTTAACCCCGTCAGCTGTTCTGCTCTCTCAGCCCATCCATCTCATCTGCTCAGTCTACTGAACCTCACTTCCTCTGCTAATGGGGCAGCAGAGCACTAGGGTGACGTCAATCACTGGGATGCTCTAGAGTCAACTACTAATCTGTTCATTCTCACATGTTGAAGATTGAAGACAGAAAGGGTTCAGCAGCCAAAAGTCTAATAAAAGAGTGATTGGAGTAGATACAGTATAGGTGTACTTTAACTGTCATTTAAGTCCTTATGTTGTCAGTCAAGCTGTGATTAGATACACCCTTTTTTCACTTAAATATGTCACTGGAATTCATTATCTTTCAGAACTTTTATTTTTCTGCCACTACCAAATTGGATTTAATGCTCACCATTAGACATGTTGAATTAAGTGGGCTATTGTTGTGGTAATCTGAGAATGGCGTGGGGTTAGTTTATTTTTAAAAGGCCCTTGAAACTCAGTTCCTCTTCTCTGTTATGAATTTCAATACAAAAACAAAACGGCCTTCATTCACCAGAGAGCTCACGCATGGTGTGATAGTTACGGGCATTTGTATTGATGAAAACCTACACGTCCCCTGTCTGATTAAGTTGCCTATTGTCCATGGGGTTGGTTCTTATATAGGTCGGAATTTGAGATAGAATATCCAAAGGAACATAATAATAAACCAACTTTCCAAACGTGGGTCTGCTGCACTCTCTTCCTCTGTCAAAGTAAAAGTCCCCCACAAATTATCGCTTGCTTGCGCACATAAGGAGCACGTGCATTACTTTTATTTTGACATGTGTTGAAGCAGAGAGTAGGTGATATGCAATGCACCTGCTGCAAACCCACGTTTATTTAAGTTCCTTTGGTTATTTTGTCAAATTCCACCCTATAGAAGAACCAACCGCATGGCAATCGGCGGAATAAGTTCAAGTGGAATTGTATTCAACATTCGTGACACAGTGGACGTGAAGCTAGCTTTCCTGTTTTGACAATAGCTTTTTGCGTGCTGATGTCCAAGAGATAGCATCGGTGCATCACGCCTGAGTGTGATGGGGCCTGTAACGATGTGGACTGCAGCCAGCTAGTTATCTAGTTTCCTAACTTACTCATTCTCCTCTATTCCCCATTCATGGACCTGAATATGACCTGCTCATTTTTTATTTAGCTAGCTAGTGTTCTTGATACTGTGTAACACCATGTTAATGTGTAAAATCGCTATGCAGGCCAAGTATGCATATCATCACCCTTGCAAGATGCTTTTAGCAACGCTGGTATATTGACACTAGCGTTGTTGGGAATTGGGTTGCAAAAAAACCTTAACAGACGGCAGGAAGCCAGAAGTTATATAAAATTCAATTTCAACTTACTCTGCCGGTGGTCTGGATGGTTGGTCCTTATAACCGGGGAATTGGAGACAAAATATCTAAAGGAACATATTAATAAAAATACTTTCCAAACGTGTGTCTGTTGGATTATTGTGGGTCTGTTTTATTTTGACATGAGGTAAACAGAAGAAGTGGGTCAACAACAGATCCACTTTTGGAAAGTCTTTAATAATACGTTCCCTTTAGACATTTTGTGTCAAATTCTGCTTGGCCTTCATAGCGACATTAGACATTAACAACGATGTTACACAGTATAAAGAACATTAGCTAGCTAAATAAAAATATGGGCAGGTCATATTCAGGCAGTTATGTTTATTGAATGTGTATTGGTAAATATGAATACTGAAGGTCTAAATATTAGCTCTACATTGAGATATTTCCTGTTTACAATTTAATGTTTATAATTAAAATTGAGATACTTGAAGCTCACCTGTTTTGAAGTCTGAGTTTAATTTACCCCTTTTATTGGACCAAGAGGCATTGTTCAGGGAAGGGATAGGCAATTGAATTGTTTTCAGTCTGCTGAGGTTGTGAAACAAAGAGGGGCTATATTCCTAATGAACAATGTCATTGTAAGCTGTGCCATGTCGCTTATGCATTTGTATTTAGCCATCTAGGGATCTTAAAGTTAATTCAGCAAAAACATATTTGTAACTCAATTTCCTTTTTGTTTTGTGTACATAGTTTGGTATTTTCGTCATTCACTAATGTTATATGGACATCCTGCATTCCTGCACCTGTAAATAACCCATTCTGTCTCATTTTAGCACATACTGAAATAAGACAAGTATGTATACACAATGATACATTGTATATCGCCTTAGGAGCGTAATGTCATTCTTATACATGCTTATAGGCTTTAGGGATGCTTTCTTAAGTTATACTGAGTGGGCTTACATAGTGACTGTCATGAACATGGCCCAATATGTCTGAGCCCTATGGCTTCATTTTAACGTCCCTGTTTCCTGTCTTGTAGGTTCAGGAGAGCTTGTCCAAAGGGCAGCAGGGGAAGGGCCAAACGAGGAGAGGGCACCATGGACATTGAGCAGGGGCCTCCAGCCTCTAGTGCCAGCAGCACTGGAGCCACTGCCACCAGTACCAGTACGACCAGTAGCAGCACTACCACCAGCAGCAACAGCACAGGAAGACAGGCTGTGCCTCAGATCTCTGTGTACAGCGGGATTCCTGACAGGCAGACGGTTCAGGTAAACTTCAGGGTAAAAAAAAAACATGCCAGTCCAGTGTGACACACACCCACATACACATGTTTTGCATAAACCGTTTTCACCATTTGCGTTCCCTGCAATAATGAAATTGTCATTGCCCTACTGCCATCTGCTGGTTAAACCATGCATGCACTGTACATCGGCCAGTATTGTACTAAGCTCACTATGGAATTTACTACAATGCTTATAATAAACAAGAAAACTATTATTACATTTAGACAAAGGTGCAATTTAATAATGTTTTCGCATTGTTATTTGATGTAGTACACTGGCATCATGTAATCTATCATTACTGACGACAGCAGATCAGGGTTTCTATGGTTCCAGGCTCTGTCCTCTGCTATTTGACCATTGACCAATGTGAAACCCAGCTTGGATTAGGCTCTCAGTTTAACCTCCTCTTAAAGGGTGACTGACAGATCTTAGGTCTCTTCTATCCTTTCTTTCTAATGCATGCGCTCATCTGCCCGTAGGGAACTAGCAGCATTGTCACTACCGGCCTACTTAACAGTGCAAGGCTTGTCATTTGGGCTCAATAAGAGAGAAGTGAATGGATGTTCATCACAATCTCCGCCCTCTTTTCTGCAGCGCCAGCTGTGCCATCAGAGTCCCTGGGTTCGCGCCCAGGCTCTGTTGTAACCGGCCGCGACCGGGAGGTCCGTGGGGCAACGCACAATTGGCCTAGCGTCGTCCGGGTTAGGGAGGGCTTGGTCGGTAGGGATGTCCTTGTCTCATCGCGCACCAGCGACTCCTGTGGCGGGCCGGGCGCAGTGCGCGCTAACCAAGGTTGCCAGGTGCACGGTGTAGCCTCCGACACATTGGTGCGGCTGGCTTCCGGGTTGGAGGCGCGCTGTGTTAAGAAGCAGTGCGGCTGGTTGGGTTGTGTATCGGAGGACGCATGACTTTCAACCTTCGTCTCTCCCAAGCACGTACGGGAGTTGTAGCGATGAGACAAGATAGTAGCTTGGATTGGATACCACGAAATTGGGGAGGAAAAGGGGTAAAAAATTAAAAAAAATGTATCATGAAGATTGAAGAAAATATGTGCTCAAGGCCATAAGGGTGAGCATAGGATGCAAATAAGTCCATTACAATGTGCAGGAGTGAGGCTGTTCTCCCTACATGAGAAGCACATTTTGCAACGGGGACCAATATACCTTAGGAATCTCCCATACCTGCTTTTCAATGGCTCAGTAAAAACAGTGCAATTGGGACTTATTGTTTTCAGAGCATTACTCCAACCCAGTAAAAGTCCTTTTTAGAGCCTGTTGTTGAGAATGTTACCCCAACCTGTCTCTTTCTCCATGTGTACTTAAGGTGATCCAGCAGGCATTGCACCGGCAGCCCAACACGGCTGCGCAGTACCTGCAGCAGATGTACGCAGCGCAGCAGCAGCACCTCATGCTGCAGACAGCAGCCCTCCAGCAGCAGCACCTGAGCAATGCACAGCTCCAGAGCCTAGCCGCCGTACAGCAGGTGAGCACTGGAGACACAAGAGACTGTTAAACTGGCGAATTAAACAGGCCGCCAACAAGCTGTGTTAGGATTTTAACAAAGACGTGAGATAAGGTCAGTGCTGGGGTTAGGGTTCTGAAGTTATCTTCAGATTAAGAGAAATATACTGTAAGTGTTGATCCCCTAACTGTTCTCACCTGTCATGCCACAGGCCAGTATTGCGGCAGGAAGGCAGAGCTCCACCCAAAATGGCACTTCATCCCAGCAAACAGGATCATCCCAGGCCACAGTGAGTGCAGTGAGTCATGTCTAGTAACTTAGGGGCCGGGTTCATAGATGTGTAATGTTTTTGTTGTTGGTGATGTTCTGTAATCCTTTCTGTCTTCTCTGTCCTTTCCCCAGATTAACCTGACCACGTCCCCGGCTGCAGCCCAGCTGATCAGCCGAACCCAGAGTGTTAGCTCCGCCCCAGCCGGCAGCATCTCCCAGCAGGCCGTGCTCCTGGGCAGCACGTCCAGCCCCACCACCCTCACTGCCAGTCAGGCTCATATGTACCTGCGTGCCCAGATGGTAAATCCCCAGGAGCATGCCCACTTGCACACACTAGCTGGCTTAGCCAAACCTCTGGAGGCTTAGTGTGATGGAAGTGTTTGTGTGTGCTGTTTGTGTCACCACTGTTGGAAGGAGTGTAGTAGGAAGGTTGTCCTGCATCTCAAACTGAATCAATTCAGTCTGATTACTTCACATTTTTTAAAGAGTTTTGGACAGATGATGCATGGGGAGAGTGAGTGTGAAAGAAAGTGACAGAGAAAAACCAGCTGCTTACAGTATTCTTTTCTGTGCCCAAACCCATGGAGGAATTGTCTACATATACAGTACCAGTCAAAAGTTTGGACACCTCCTCATTCAAAGGTTTTTCTTTATTTTTACTATTTTCTACGTTGTAGAATAATAGTGAAGACATCAAAACTAGAAAATAACACATGGAATTGTGTAATAACCCCCCAAAATTTAAACAAATCAAAATATATTTGAGATTCTTTAAAGTAGACACCTTTTGCCTTGATGACAGTTTTGCACACTGTTGGCATTCTCTCAACCAGCTTCATGAGGAATGCTTTTCCAACAGTCTTGAAGGAGTTCCCACATATGCTGTGCAGTTGTTGGCTGCTTTTCCTTCACTCTGCGGTCCAACTCATCCCAAACCATCTCAGTTGGGTTGAGGTCGGGTGATTGTGGAGGCCAGGTCATCTGATGCAGCACTCCATTCCTCTCTTTCTTGGTCAAATTGCCATTACACAGACTGGAAGTGTTTTATGGGTCATTGTCCTGTGAAAAAAAAATGATGGGATGGTGTATCGCTGCATAATGCTGTGGTAGCCATGCTGGTTAAGTGTGTCTTAAATTCTAAATAAATCACACAGTGTCACCAGCAAAGCACCCCCACCACACCTCCTCCTCCATGCTCCATGGTGGGAACCATCATCTGTTCATCTAGTCTGCTTCTCACAAAGACACGGTGGTTGGAACCAAAAATCTCACATTTGGACTCATACTAAAGGACAGATTTCCACTGGTCTAATGTCCATTGCTTGTGTTTCTTGACCCAAGCAAGTCGCTTCTTATTATTGGTGTCCTTTAGTAGTGGTTTCTTTGCAGCAATTCGACCTTGAATGCCTGATTCACGCAGTCTCCTATGAACAGTTGATGTTGAATTGTCTGTTACTTGAACTCTGTGATGCATTTATTTGGGCTGCAATCTGAGGTGCAGTTAACCTATCCTCTGCAGCAGAGGTAACTCTGTGTCTTCCTGTCATGAGAGCCAGTTTCATCATAGCGCTTGATGGTTTTTGCGACTGCACTTGAAGAAACTTTCAAGGTTCTTGAAATGTTCCGCATTGACTAACCTTCATGTCTTAAAGTAATGATAGACTGTCGTTTCCCTTTGCTTATTTGAACTGTTCTTGACATACTTTGGACTTCGTCTTTTAACAAATAGGGCCATCTTCTGTATACCACCCCTACCTTGTCACAACACAACTGATTGTCTCAAATTCATTAAGAAGGATAGAAAATCAACAATTAACTTTTAACAGTGCACACATGTTAATTGAAATGCATTCCAGGTGACTACCTCATGAAGCTGGTTGAGAGAATGCCAAGAGTGCAAAGCTGTCATCAAGGCGGTGGTTACTTTGAAGAATCTCAAATTTGTTTAACACTTTTTTGGTTACTACATGATTTCATAGTTTTGATGTCTTTGCTATTATTCTGCAGTGTAGAAAATAGTAAAAGTAAAGAACATCCCAATGAGTAGGTGTGTCCAAACTTTTTACTGGTACTGTATGTTGGTGTGTGATTTTCAGGCACAGCAAAGCAACCTTGTGCAAGTAGCTAGGAGCCTAGGCCGTGCTGTTCCTTTGTCCCCCCAGCTCATCTTCACACCTACGGCCACAGTGACTGCAGTCCAGTCTGAGAGCTCCACGCAGTCCTCTGGACAACAGTCTGCCCCCTCACAGGTACCCTATTATTATCTCAACTATAGGCTAATACCATACACACAGAGTTGCTGTAGTAACTGCACTAGATGGCATGTAATATCAGCACAGTGAACTATAATTCATACAGGTGGATAGCAGATGCATTATGTTTACAGTTATGCTGTGATAACTAATTCAGTCTAAAAAAGTGCATTTCTCACTAATTCTGGAGACACTTGACTGTGGGGCACCCCACCTCTCTTGCCCCAGGCCATGTGTCATTGCCTCCAGCACCTGACCTCTGTGTCTTTTCAGGTCCAGAACCTGGCTATCCGTAGCCAGCAGGGGGCGTCCATGTCCTCCTTTCAAACACACAACCTCCAGGCCCTCAGCCTAAAGCAGACCCCTGTCGCCATCCAGCCCTCTCCCCTGCTCAAAAACCCCAGCCAGGGGAGCCGGGGCTCTGGGGGGAAGGGCAGCTCATCCGACGTCCCCTTAGATGGGAGCAAGAAGGGGGAGAGCATTGTGACAGAGGTGTGCGCTATAAACATGAGTCGCAGCATCACAGCTTTGAGTGGCCAGCCTCTCAGCACTCCAGGTATGTATCAACCCAACATTCACTAGCTTCTACAGACACTGGCTTTCATATTATTTCATGAAGTTGACCCATTCCCCGCTTGGAGATTTAGGCAGGTTTGCTGAAATTATGTATTGTTTTTTTGTCCAGCATCACTAAATCCACTGGCTGTTGTGAGAAGGCATCATTTTGCTGAGCTCCTTGATGACACTGAATACACTGCCCCTGTGACTGTTTGTAGTAAGCTAGCTAGATGTCAAGTGGCTAGATGTCAAGATAAAGCTTATTCGTTACAGCAGAGACATTCAATCCCCCCCTGGATCGAGCTCCCTGTTGCCTAAATTGTTTTGTGTGTAAAAAAAAGAAATAACGCCCCTTGTGTGCACTCCCGGTAATACCATATACGGTACAGAAATTGTATGAAAATCTGGATACCGCCCAACACCTACTCTGTGCCACAGATGCATCTTTTTAGACCACTTATTGTGTGACTGAAAGTCAGCAGCTGGGTGGTTTTGTCACAGAGAATGGCTGTGTATATGCCAGCAGTTGAACAGATTATGTGTGTGAGAGAGTGCGTGTGCTAAGCACTGCATGGGTTAATTTTGTGTGTTGTGCCGTACGCCAGACTGGATGGATTAGCTGAGCGTGCGACTGCACAACTGTGTCTTTGTCTCGCTTTGTTTAAGTAATGGATTCTGATTAAACTAAAGGAAGGATGAATCTGGCTACATACACTTATAAAATTAACATGGGTTGCCATGGCAGTGGCCATGGGGAACAGACAGGTGTGCCCTGGGGATGTGAGAAGTATTCTGTCAGTTCACAGTGGATGAGACAAGAGGGAGATGGGGTAGCAGCAGTGGTGCCTGCCCGGTGGACTGGGGTTTAGGGTTGGATAAGAAGCTTCAATTTATACAGCTGGGTGACAAAAATCCATAGCCTGAGTTGATGTGATAAATAGAACAATAAGTTTATAACATTAATGTGCACCACATTTGTTTTAAATGATCCTTTAAACTAATATTACAAGTTTGATGGTTGTAGCCATCAATTGTCCCATTAACGATCACCTATATTAGCAAACTTCACATTTCTCTAGTATGGGCTACTTATTGGAATGAAGGATACCCCTGCGATAAGTCCCTGCTCTACCATCTTATTCTATATGCACTGGCATCAACTGGGTCATTCATTATATATGTTGGTTCTTCAATGGACTCTAAGGTATCTGCATGCCTCAGTTCGGCTAGCCGAAGTCGGCTAGTCGAACCGAACGAGTGTGATCACATACCCCCTTAAAAAATCCTTTGCTTGAAAAATGAGGGGAAAAGTGTCAATAGTACTTTTTGTCCCTTTTGAGACACCGTAGCCAGTATACACTTCCCTCTGAATTAATCTATGATAACGCAAGAAATCTGTCATGAATTTACGTTTTTGCCGAGGAGATCTTAGTCCCACAATTTTACATCTAACTTAAGATGCTTGGTGCAGTATTTCTCTATAAAAAATGTGCATGAAAACAAGTGGTCTCTTTGTTGAATGACAACAAAGACGATTGAAGAATCCCTACTGTTGACCAATCACCGACGACGGGGCTTAGATTTCGGCTCCGAATTTCGGCTTGCCTCCAGAAAGATGTGTGTGCCTGAACAGCCGAAGGAAAAAGACCAAAACGTCACAAAATGTTGTCGTAACATGCACAAACTTTTCCAAACTATTTCGGTTCTGAAGCATGCGGATGCCTTTATTCTGTTAGGCAACAGAATTTTGTAATTTTGAAGATGGAAATACTTCAATGAAACACAAGTCCAATCTACCCCTCAATAATAATAATAATAATAGGCTACATAACAAATGTCGAAAGCAGTTTTACTTTCAACATGCTGTGAGAGAACACAGCATAGGAATAGGCCTAGTTTGTGTTGCCGTCTATTTTAGGACCGAGTAGTAATTGAGCCATCGGAGAGAAGAAGAGAGCAGATCTTGTGGGAGCAGCAGTGTGTCTGCTATTCCTACCACAGACAGGAGCTCGTTTTCCCTTGAATAGGGATTGGCTGGAAGCAGCTGTTCTGTTCATTGTGTACTTTAGTCTTTTCATCACCTCCTCCTTGGCAGACAAGTCTTCCCAGCACCCTACTACACCCACAGAACAGCACCGCATCAAACCCCACAAAGACTACCTTCCAGACTAACAGTCTAGTTCTATGCCCCTGCTAACTGCACTGTGGTTTTCATTTTTTTCAACAAAGAAATCTGGCCCTGGTGTCAAGTCTTCTCTTCAGTTGTCTTTGTGATTTGAAGCATAGCTTTAAGTTGGTTTTTAGCTAAGCATCTGTTTATGTGTTTGGACTGAGTGTAGTACACCTGAAAGGATCTCCCCATTCTCTGTTAATTCACCAAGGCCTTGAGTGCTTCCATGTACCCATACATAGAATCTCCATTACTTACTCCTTTTAACAAGCACTTAAAACACAATTAGTATAGATATGTTTGACATGTACACAGTTTATTAGGCACCTCACCCTGTTCATAAAAATGGTTTCGGTCCTACAGACAGTGAATCATGTGGCCGTGGTTTGCTATATAAAGTAGGCAGACAAGCATCGAGGCATTCAGTTACTGTTCGATTGAACGTTAGAATGGGGAAAACTGACCTAAGCGACTGAGCGTGGTATGATCTTCGGTGCTAGGCGCGCCGGTTACAGTATCTCAGAAAGGTCTGGCCTCCTGGGCTTTTCGAGCATGATGGTGTCTAGGGTTTCCCCAAGAATAGTGCGACAAATAAAAAAAACATCCAATCAGCTGCAGTCCTGTGGGCGAAAACAGCTCGTCAAAGGAGAATGGCAAGAATTGTGCAAGCAAACAGGCAGGCCACAAACAGGCAAATTACAACAGCGGTGTGCAGAATGGCATCTCGGAGCGCACAACTCGTCGGTCCTAGTCACGGATGGGCTATTGCAGCAGACGACCACACCTGTTTCCACTTCTATCAGCTAAAAACAAGAAGAAGCAAGAGATCACTAACACTGGACAATTGAGGAGTGGAAAAACATTGCCTGGGCCGACAAATCCCGGTTCCTGTTGTGTCATGCTGATGGCAGTCAGGATTCGGCATAAGCACCATGAGTCCATGGCCCCATCCTGCCTGGTGTCAACGGTGGTGGTGTAATGGTGTTGGGAATGTTTTCCTGGCACACGTTAGGTCTCTTGATACCAATTGAGCAACGCCACAGCATATCTGAACATTGTTGCTGACCAGGTGCATCCCTTCATGGCAACAGGTTGGTCCGACACGGTACTAGACAGGTGTACCTAATAAGCTGGCCAATGAGTAGTTTTTCTCAAGTTGTGTTAAGATGTGTGTAAAGTGATTTACACTGATGTGTGGGTGAGGTTTCTAAACTAAAGCAGCAGCAGTCGATTGCAGAAACTCAGGGATTTTCCAAGATCTGCTGTTGAAACATTTCCTCTAGACATCCTGAAACAACACACAGGCATGGGGGAGTGGTAGCGTAGTGGGGCCATAGAGGGGGGTCTGGACTGAGTCATTCCACTCCTTAATCCCAAGGCCTTGAGGGAGAAAGGCATTTCAATGAATCCCCCTTTCTCTCCTTCCAAGACATTTCTCTGTTACTCATTAAAATGCTTGAAAAAGCTGTCAAGCAGGACTCTGATTCCTGTTTCTTGTATCCGGTGAGCACCGGT
This sequence comes from Oncorhynchus mykiss, assembly GCF_013265735.2. Taxonomy (NCBI): domain Eukaryota; kingdom Metazoa; phylum Chordata; class Actinopteri; order Salmoniformes; family Salmonidae; genus Oncorhynchus; species Oncorhynchus mykiss. Next base: position 69,271,065 of record NC_048581.1, read on the forward strand.
TGGGAAATCCACTCATCTGTTCACACAAGGGCTAGCTAGGTCTATTTGCTGAATTGATAGTCATTATTATACAACCTCTGTTTTCTATTTATCCTTAATGAGGGCTGGGTGGTAGGTGTTATCATGTAATGTAACACTTTACTGTGTTATCATGTAATGTAACACTTTACTGTGTTATCATGTAATGTAACACTTTACTGTGTTATCATGTAATTGAGAGTATCCGTCCAGGGCTTTTATCATAATACTTTCTGGAAGATGTCGGTCTTTACCCTGTACTTAGTGAAACCATAGCTAACCACATGCTGTGGTTTACATAGAGTTTTGCCGTGTGAAAATCAAACACTTTCCAGCAGATCCTGTGGTATAAATAACTAATGACATGCAATTCTGCCGGATGGAAAGGTCTCTATTTTCACAGCAGGGTAGAGACTGTGGTTACAGAGAAACATTCAGACCAGATGGAGCCTATCCCACACAAAATATACAGATAAGGGGTGGGACCCTTATATATTTGGCATCAATCCATAATCAAAAGAGATCCACAAAGGTTAATGTTAGACACCTTTAGTTTACTAAAATCATAAAGCTACTGTAAGACCATAGGGCTTACTCCTGAGACAAACAGCTTAACAGCTCCTAGGAGAGATGATGCATTTACAACCCTTTCTCTATATTTCAGTAATGATGAGGGCCAGATCCAACCTCATTGTTTCCTAGGGAAAATTGCTTGGGAAACTGAAGGTTTGGGGGATTGATTCACAGATGACTACATACAGCATGTCATAGATTATTGGCTTCTTATTACCCTCTTGCTTTCTTCCTGCATCTGTCTGGCCCGGGGTGGCAGGTAGCCTAGCAGTTAAGAGCGTTGAGCCTGTAACCGAAAGGTCACTGGTTTGAATCCCGGAGCCGGAAAAAAAAAAATGTCTATGTGCCCTTGGCAAGGCACTTAACCCTAATTGTTCCTTTAAATCGCTTTGGATAAGAGCGTCTGCTAAACATTTTTTATTTTATTATATTGCACTCTTGCTTTCCTCCTGCACATGTCTGGCCTGGGGCTACTCTGTTGGTGTGTAGAGCACTTTTCACTAAATGACAGTATTTGATTGGTTCTGGGAAGATATGGGTCCTGGTTGTAATTTTGTCAGCAAAAACCCTGTCAGGTGATGATAGACCCTTTGGAGACATTAGTGAGTAATGTCTGGTCAAAACCTTGACAACGGTTTAGGGCAAGTCTGTCTTGTGCTCTTTGATGTTACATTTTGCCAACAGTAGGTCTACTAATGGCAAAGGAGAGTAAAGAAACAAAACATTATTCCACTCTTCAATTGTTTTTTGAGTTAGGTAGAGTCCATTTTCCTTTTGTGTACAGACTTAACTGTCAGATTTTTTATGTATCCTATTTCTCGATTTCTGTTCCAGCATACACCCAGATACACCCTTCCCACTCCCTGGTCCATCAGCATAAGCAACAGCAGTTTGTGATCCAGCAGACCCATGCTTCCCAGAGGACCCAGGGACAGCTACTGCAGACTGCCTCCATCCAACCCCACCTGCAGACTCCCTCCCTGGTCACCCAGTCCCCCAGCCAGGCAGGCCCTGTCCCTGTGCTGCCCAAGCCTGCCTCTCACCACCAGCCCTCTACACCCAGCCAGCAGGCAACCATCTTCCACTCCACCATCAGCCCACATGCTCTCCACTCCAGCCTGAGCCAGACCAAAGCCCAGCCAGTGCAACTCACAGCCATCAACCTCCAGATACAACCAGCACTCTCACAGGTGAGTACACAGCAGTAACAACAAGAAGTATGGAAATGGAAGAGGATCACTCTCTCACAATATACAATGAATCAGTAAACAAAATACATTATATCATTAATTTCTAATCAATAGTCAAATATTGTGTTTCACTAAACTCTTTCTCCCTTCTCTCCTCTATTCTATTACGGGCTCCCAGGCTTCCCGATTGGTTCAGGACAGTAAAGGACAGGAGAAGCCAAAGTCATTGGTGGTCAGGGAGCTCTGCCCAACTCCCAGTGTAGAGCAGCAGCCCACCCCATTTACCCCCTCTGCCCCGTCTCCACCACAAGCCACCAAGCCAGCAGAGCAGCCCAAGACTGACCCAGTTATGCCCATCAGCCAACCACAAGGTAACAGGACTTTTGGTTTTAATAAGTTAACAAGTTTTTATCACCCACTTTCTTAGTTATGTTGCCTAGAGGCAGAACTGTAACTAGGGGTCTATTGTTGTCATATCATATTTGCAACCAATTACAACCTTGGAGAACCAGACCAAAGATCAGTCGCTCTGCTATGTACTGCTCTCCAGGTGTGGAGGCAGATCTGTTGTCTTATTATTTATTGTAAGCTGTGCTCGTCGTTTTGAGTCAGGGTGAAGAATTTTGTCTGATCATCCCCAATGGGACCATTGAGGAGAAGTGAACAGTGTTCCAGTCAAGGAAAGTTAAATGATAGATGTGTCAAATTATCGTGGTCAGGAAAATGTGTGTATCTATCCATCTATCTTTCACTCAAATGGAAAATAATCTGTGTTTTATGATGGTAGTCTTACACTCGCACACTAAGGCCCATTCAAAATGCTGAACATGCAGATTATATTAAGAGCTTTCATTTTTATTGCTACTTGTCTTATAAAAATGAAAAATGTAAACCCACAAGGCTCTTTTTTTATGCTTGGGTGTGAATGCATAGTTGAGGTGCTCCACTTGTTCAAAATAAACATACAGTTATCTTTGATGTCTAAAAATAGAGCGGTAAGGCCTGCAAGACCACTGGCTGTCTGCTTGGAACAGATTGCAACACATTCAGAGCCTGCTGAGTGGTTGAACATATCCCAAAGTTACAGAATAGCTAACTGCTCCTGGTTTTAATGGAGTCCATGGTATTTATTGTGCATCTTTCGACAGACATACCAAGAAATGTGCAGTATAGTATGTTGCCATATAAAGAGAAATGGTTTGCAAGAATTGTCTGCAACATTGGGCCACAAGACCTACATTTGTATAGTGGTTCCTGTATGCCAGCAGTTATTCAGATAGATTTGAGACCTATGAATTTTCAGGGCTAAGATTATAGATGTGAGAAGAACCAGAAATGTATATGTCAACATTAAGTGAAGTGTTTCTATTTTAATGTGTGGAAATTGAATAGTAAACTCAAGAAAAGAAAAAAAGAAACGTCCTCTCACTGTCAACTGCATTTATTTTCAGCAAACTTAACATGTGTAAATATTTGTATGAACATAACAAAATTCAACAACTGAGACATATACTGAACAAGTTCCACAGACATGTGACTAACAGAAATGGAATAATGTGTCCCTGAACAAAGAGGGGGTCAAAAGTAACAGTTAGTATCTGATGTGGCCACCAGCGGCATTAAGTACTGCAGTGCATCTCCTCCTCATGGACTGCACCAGATTTCCCCGTTCTTGCTGTGAGATGTTACCCCACTCTTCCACCAAGGCTCCTGCAAGTTCCCAGAAATTTCTGGGGGGAATGACCCCAGCCCTCACCCTCCGATCCAACAAGTCCCAGACATGCTCAGGGCTCTTCGCTGGCCATGGCGGAACACTGACATTCCTGTCTTGCAGGAATTTAAACACAGAACGAGCAGTATGGCTGGTGGCATTGTCATGCTGGAGGGTCATGTCAGGATGAGCCTGCAGGAAGGGTACCACAAGTGGGAGGTGGATGTCTTGCCTATAACGTACTGCGTTGAGATTGCCTGCAACGACAACAAGCTCAGTCCGATGATGCTGTGACACACCACCCCAGACCATGACGGACCCTCCACCTCCAAATCGATCCCGCTCCAGAGTACAGGCCTCGGTGTAACGCTCATTTCTTCGACGATAAACGCGAATCCGACCATCACGCCTGGTGAGACAAAACCGCGACTCGTCAGTGAAGAGCACTTTTTGCCAGTCTGTCTGGTCCAGCGACGCTGGGTTTGTGCCCATAGGCGACGTTGTTGCCGGTGATGTCTAGTGAGGACCTGCCTTACAACAGGCCTACAAGCCCTCAGTTCAGCCTCTCTCGACCTATTGTGGACAGTCTGAGCACTGATGGAGGGATTGTGCGTTCCTGGTGTAACTCGGGCAGTTGTTGTTGCCATTCTGTAACTGTCCCGCAGGTGTGATGTTCGGATGTACCGATCCTGTGCAGGTGTTGTTACACGTGGTCTGCCACTACGAGGACGATCAGCTGTCCGTCCTGTCTCCCTGTAGCTCTGTCTTAGGCGTTTCACAGTACAGACATTGAAATGTATTGCCCTGGCCACATCTGCAGTCCTCATGCATCCTTGCAGGATGCCTAAGCCACCTTCACACAGATGAGCAGGGGCCCTGGGCATCTTTCTTTTGGTGTTTTTTTGAGTCAGTAGAAATGCCTCTTCAGTGTACTAAGTTTTTATAACTGTGACCTTAATTGCCTAATTTAGTGTCTTAAGAACCATTCCACAGGTGCATGTTCATTAATTGTTTATGGTTCATTGAACAAGCAAGGGAAACAGTGTTTAAACCCTTTACAGTTAAGATCTGTGAAGTTATTTGGATTTTTACAAATTATCTCTGAAAGACAGGGTCCTGAAAAAGGGTCGTTTCTTTTTATTTTTTTTTGCTGAGTATATATGAGCAGAGTACCTGTCTATGGAGAGAGAAAAAAAGGGCGGTACCTTATTCAAGTATTTCATTCTTCAGCTCTGCCTGCCTCTCACAATTCGAGCAGGGCTGGGTCGAGCGAGCGTCTCCGCTCTGTCTTGCCTGCTTTGTACAGTTGACTGGATTCTCGCTCGACAGCGCGTTTTTGTATTGAATCGGATTAAAGCGCAAGTGAAGCGGGCAGGAATACGTTTGGTGAGCGAGTTCTTGTTATTTCACTTTTGATATGGGACAGTTTAACTTTTGCAGTACTTTGAAAATGTTTATCATTGTTGCAAGTAGCTACCGAATCGTCTGCTGTTTTCATTCATCGCTAACTACTAACGTTACTCGTTTACCGTAGCCATACGTGTTTTTGCTTTGAAAATTGCAAACTAGTGGTCGACCGGTCAAAAATGAGCGATGTTTTGGACTCGAATTACTTTTGACAGCCGTTTGTTTTCTCTTCATATTTTGATATCGTAATCAATTTACATTAGTAACTATAATACGCGTCTAGTGAGTGATATTACAAACACTTGATATTCGAAGTGGACCCCTTTGCACATGATTTGGCAGGTGGATGATAGATACAGTATATGATGCAAATTTGCTTGAGTACTAAAACGACTGTACAGCAGAGAACGTTAACTACATAATCTGAATAAATATTTGAGCATAATTAAAGTGAAATTAATCAAATTAATCTACTATAAAAAATTGAGTACACACTTTGGCCACATAATTGAAAATTATGCAATGTGTTAACTACTGCTTTGTTTTGTCATTGGCAGGAGTCCCTACTACCAAGAGGTTGAATGCTGCACCTGAGACACCACCCCCAGCCATGACATCAGGAAATGAGAACGAGGCACCCACTGTGACCGGCAGCACCCCCCAGAATGGAGAGAACAAGCCACCCCAGGCCATCGTCAAGCCCCAGGTCCTCACCCACGTCATTGAGGGCTTTGTCATCCAGGAGGGTGCTGAACCCTTCCCTGTAAGTGCCCTCTCCCATGGTACTCCTTAGCAGCTACCAGTAAGCAACATGTCACCATTTCGAGTGCATTCCCACAGGGGCATGTCCCTATTGGCAATAAAAACAAACAATCATACAACTGCACTTACCGTGCTAAGCAATGATAAAGGGTAATGCCTTTCTATTGGTTAACTTAGTAATGAATTCTAGTAGCCTACTGTAGTTCCAAAGCAGTGTATACAGAGATGTCTGTGAAAGAAGGCGCACAAATGTTAAGACCACCTTCCCAGTGTTATCATTCTGAGCAAAATGTTGATACACACACTTAAGTGACTCTTTTGGTGCCTGTTTTACTTATCGATTAAAGATGGCATCCTAGTGGATGTTTGCTGCATGTCTTTTCTCAGGCTTTATTATAGCTTATGGACACTGCATGGTAAGTTTGCCATTGTAGTATTACTGTCATAGCTTGGAAAGAGTAGCATTCATGTGTCACCCTCTGTCTTAACCAGATTGAGCGGTTGCCTGTAATGATGGACAGCCCAAAGAAGCTGCATGAACAGCTCTCCTCTGACCCAGACAAGACCCCTGTTAGTAACCCCACCAACACCACAGACTCTGAGACAGAGGAGCTGACCCCTCAAGGTAAGGGAGATCATGGCTGGAGTGATTAAAGGCATGTTATTTGACTATAAACCCCATAATGGACTTTCTAAATAATAACAATTCAGCTGTAAGAGATGTTGTTGATCGACTATTTTGATTTGCACACAGAATTAAAAGACCAAGAGGATTCAGATGCCCCCAAACTGAGATGTGAATTCTGTGGCTGGGTGGACTTTGCCTACAAATTCAAGGGGTCAAAACGGTTCTGTTCCATGGTGTGTGCGAAAAGGTAAGTCACATTTGATGGGCCATTTTCTATGCTTTGACTGGGTTATATCCCTCGGTCAGAGCTTCTCAGTAGTGTTGTCTTGGGATGGTAGTGGCCATAACAGCTATTATCGTTGTTGTGGTGGAATAGGTATAATGTTGGGTGCACTAAGCGGATAGGCCTCTTCCGTCCAGAGAGGAGCAAAGCATCCAACCGCTGGCGCAGAAGGTCACACAACAGCTGCCGCCAGAGTGTCGAACCTAAGAAGCAGGTAGGATCCTCTCCTACTTCTCCACTGACAGGACAGCTCTCCTGTGAATTAACATGCTCCCCTCAGTGACACCAGGGCTGACTCATGGGTTTTATGTTACAGAAGCTTTCCCCTACACCTCAGCAGACTCAGGGAGGTTCAGTGTCCTCCCCACTCCCCTCCCAACCCAGCCAGGAGGAGTCCAGCCCCTGCTCAGACATGTCCAGCTATGAGGAGCCTCCGTCACCCCTGTCAGGAGCCAGCTCAGGTCCCACAGCACCCCAGGCGTTGTCACACCAGGCAGGGAGAGGCTCAGACCAAGAGGCCCCCCGAGCCAGAGAGCTGCCACTCCTCACTCAGCACTTCCTGCCCAACGACTCCACCAAGTGGAATGTAGAAGAAGTCTACGAGTTTATCCACTCCCTTCCAGGTCAGTCTCATACAAACACTACATGACCAAAAGTATTTGGACACCTGCTTGTTGAACATCATTCTAAAATCACTAGGACTAGTGAGCCATGAGCATTAATGAGGTTGGGCAATTAGGCTTGGCTTGCAGTCAGCTTTCCAATTCATCCCAAAGGTGTTCGATGGGGTTGAGGTCAGGGCTCTGTGCAGGCCAGTCAAGTTCTTCCACACCTATCTCGACCAACCATTTCTGTATGGACCTTGCTTTGTGCACGGAGGCGTTGTCATGCTGAAACAGGAAAGGGCATTCCCCGAACTGTTGCCACAGTTGAAGCACAGAATCATCTAGATTGTCATTGTATGCTGTAGCATTATTTCACTTCATTGGAACTAAGGGGCCTAGCCCGAATCATGAAAAACGGCCCTAAACCATTACTCCAACTCCACCAAACTTTACAGTTGGCACTATGCATTGGGGCAGGTAACATTCTCCTGGCATCCGCCTAACCCAGATTGTGAAGCATGATTCATCACTCCATAGAATGTGTTTCCACTGCTCCAGTCCAGTGGTTGCGAGCGTTACACTACTCCAGCCGACACTTGGCATTGCGCATGGTGATCTTAGGCTTGTGTGCGGCTGCTCGGCCATGGAAACCCATTTTATGAAACTCCCGATGAACAGTTCTTCTGCTGATGTTGCTTTGAGGCAGTTTGAAACTCTTTAGTGAGTGTTGCTACGTGCTTCATCACTCAGCGGTCCCGTTCTGTGAGCTTATGTGGCCTACCACTTTGTGGTAGCCATCGTTGCTTCAAGACGTTTCTACTTTACAATATCAACACTTACAGTTGACCGGTGCGGCTCTAGCAGGGCAGAAATGTGATAAACTGACTTGTTGCAAAGGTGGCATCCTAAGTCATTGATCTCTTCAGTAAGGCCAATTTGTCTATGGCAGTGTTTCTCAATCCTGGTCCTTGGGATCCAAAGGGGTGCACATTTTTGTTTTTGCCCTAGCACTACACACCTGACTCAAGACTCATCAAAAGCTGACTTTGATGACTATCATTTGATTCAGCTGTGTAGTGCTAAAAAGAAAAAAAAATGTGCAGCCCTTTGGATCCACAGAGCCGGGGTTGAGAACCAGTGGTCTATGGAGATTGCATGGCTGTGTACTCGATTTTATACACCTGTCAGCAATGGGTGTGGCTGAAATAGCCGAATCCACTAATTTGAAGGGGTGTCTACATATACACCCACACACACAAGTGTGTATATACACTGCTCAAAAAAATAAAGGGAACACTTAAACACAATGTAACTCCAAGTCAATCACACTTCTGTGAAATCAAACTGTCCACTTAGGAAGCAACACTGATGGACAATAAATTGCACATGCTGTTGTGCAAATGGAATAGACAACAGATGGAAATGATAGGCAAATAGCAAGACACCCCCAATAAAGCAGTGGTTCTGCAGGTGGTGACCACAGACCACTTCTCAGTTCCTATGCTTCCTGGCTGATGTTTTGGTCACTTTTGAATGCTGGCGGTGCTTTCACTCTAGTGGTAGCATGTGATGGAGTCTACAACCCACACAAGTGGCTCAGGTAGTGCAGCTCATCCAGGATGGAACGGCAATGCGAGCTGTGGCAAGAAGGTTTGCTGTGTCTGTCAGCGTAGTGTCCAGAGCATGGAGGCGCTACCAGGAGACAGGCCAGTACATCAGGAGACGTGGAGGAGGCCGTAGGAGGGCAACAACCCAGTAGCAGGACCGCTACCTCCGCCTTTGTGCAAGGAGGAGCAGGAGGAGCACTGCCAGAGCCCTGCAAAATGACCTCCAGCAGGCCACAAATGTGCATGTGTCTGCTCAAACGGTCAGAAACAGACTCCATGAGGGTGGTATGAGGGCCCGACGTCCACAGGTGGGGGTTGTGCTTACAGCCCAACAACGTGCAGGATGTTTGGCATTTGCCAGAGAACACCAAGATTGTCAAATTCGCCACTGGTGCCCTGTGCTCTTCACAGATGAAAGCAGGTTCACACTGAGCACATGTGACAGACGTGACAGAGTCTGGAGACACCGTGGAGAACGTTCTGCTGCCTGCAACATCCTCCAGCATGACCGGTTTGGCGGCGGGTCAGTCATGGTGTGGGGTGGCATTTCTTTGGGGGGCCGCACAGCCCTCCATGTGCTCGCCAGAGGTAGCCTGACTGTCATTAGGTACCGAGATGAGATCGTCAGACCCCTTGTGAGACCATATGCTGGTGCGGTTGGCCCTGGGTTCCTCCTAATGCAAGACAATGCTAAACCTCATGTTGCTGGAGTGTGTCAGCCGTTCCTGCAAGAGGAAGGCATTGATGCTATGGACTGGCCCGCCCGTTCCCCAGACCTGAATCCAATTGAGCACATCTGGGACATCGTGTCTCGCTCCATCCACCAACGCCACGTTGCACCACAGACTGTCCAGGAGTTGGCAAATGCTTTAGTCCAGGTCTGGGAGGAGATCCCTCAGGAGACCATCAGGAGCATGCCCAGGCGTTGTAGGGAGATCATACAGGCATGTGGAGGCCACACACACTACTGAGCCTCATTTTGACTTGTTTTAAGGACATTACATCAAAGTTGGATCAGCCTGTAGTGTGGTTTTCCACTTTAATTTTGAGTGTGACTCCAAATCCAGACCTCCATGGGTTGATACATTTGATTTCCATTGATCATTTTTGTGTGATTTTGTTGTCAGCACATTCAACTATGTAAAGAAAAAATTATTTAATAAGAATATTTCATTCATTCAGATCTAGGATGTGTTATTTAGTGTTCCCTTTATTTTTTTGAGCAGTGTATATTTGTGCATTTAGTTAGGCCTACACCATTACTACATTCTTCTGAAGGTATGTTGTAGTAGTGATAGTATGCTTATTTCCCCCCTGGGGATGAAAAAAGTTTATTCATTAATCTGTGGATTGTCTAATGTAGACAGTGCTCATGAATTGTCTTTGAAATTAGTCACATGCGCCAAATACAACAGGTGTAGACCTCAGGGGCTTGTAAATAAGCATTACACTAACCAACAATGCAGTTTTAAAAAATATGAATAAGAAATAAAAGTAACAAGTAATTAAAGAGCCTAATAAAATAACAATAACGAGACTCTATACCGGAGGGGTACCGGTACAGAGTCAATGTGCGGGGGCACCAGTTTGAGGTAATATGTGCATGTAGGTAGAGTTATTAAAGTGACTGCATAGATAACACAGAGTAGCAGCATTATTTAACTGGTTCACTGTGGCTTGTTCTTCCTAGGCTGCCAGGAGATAGCAGATGAGTTCCGCTCGCAGGAGATAGATGGACAAGCCATGCTCCTACTGAAAGAGGACCACCTTATGAGTGCCATGAATATTAAACTGGGACCTGCACTTAAGATCTACGCACACATCAACATGCTCAAAGACTCTTAGCCATGATGGGTCGATATAGTGCTGGTTTGTTGTATGTCTGTGTTTGGTGTGCATATGTCTGTGTTTGGTGTGCATATGTCTGTGTTTGGTGTCTGTGTTTGGTGGGAAGGAGTCACACTCTGGGACAAGACAAAACATGTCGCCATCGCACTGATGACTACCTGACCTCTGCACTACCATCTTTCATCCCACCTTTGGATTGGCTACTTCACGGTACGTTTAGCCATGGCCTGCAAACAGACAACTGATCATCCCTTTGGCTGTCAAAAAGAACAGTTTACAGTAAATTTAATGGACTGACTGCCTTAGAATAATGGCACTAATAGTGCTAAAAGCACTGCAAGGATACATTTGAGTCTGTTTGAAAAGAGATGAGGGTATATCTGAAATACTTCCTCCTGAGATATAATTGTGAATTGAATTATCATTGACTGCATATGTAGTATGTTTCTTTTGGTGCTGATCTGATGTTATTGACAGCCATACATGTACTTTGTGTGTCCTGGGACAAATGAAAGCCGTCGCCAGTCTAAGTCTTATCCAACAGATGCTAAGCTCTATTTTGTAATGATCACCAACTATACACATACATACACTGCATGGCCTTTGACTTTGCTCAGAGCAGTTTGCGCTATGCTTTGTGACATTGATTTTTGTTTGTGATTTTGGTTTCATGTACAAAATTGTTATTTCCCTGTATATTGTATTGGTTTAGACACACAACCTTTTTTCAAAATGTGATTTACCAAGACATCATGCCATACCTTATTTATTACTGGGTCAGACTTCACATCCTGTGAGATCTTCTATGACAGTATGTGTTGACCCTACCCTAGTGGTGAAAAGACCACTAGGAACTCACTTTTGATATTCACCATCATACCTCTTACTCCACTAGCACTTCAAATTATTGGTTCTGTTCTCTTTAGTTTTAATTAATACAACCAAAATGACTTGATTGGGTCTGAAATTAATAAATGAGGTTTGTTTTGAGTTGGGCTATTTTGCTCCTGAGAAAGACTTAGTTCTGTATGAGTCTAAAGCTGCCTGTATTTTTGCTTTTAAGTTATCCATAATTGTTATGAAAATCAAGTATTTAGAAATATGCAAACATGTAAATATCATGGATTGAGGGAAGTGTCTTTTTTAGTGTTTTTATAAAAATCTTGTTTACTTGTGCTTGTTGTCATGTAATGAATGGTTGATTGTGTTTTTAATGTTTTGTTTGAGAATACTCTGTCAAATGCCTGTATTTATCAAATAAATGATTTTGTTATGCAACATTTTTCAATGATTAAATAATCTGAAACAAGTTATTTGTCTTTTTGTGTAAAAAGCTATGTTCTAGAGTTTGATACTATGGCAAGTTCAGTACAGTAGCAAGATCCTTTATGATTTGCAGTTCTTAACAGAACTCTGAAAGATCCTTCTTCCTTCCTGTATCTTAACATGAGTATGTATTACATTAGTTAAGTGCACATTGTAACATATACCGAAGAAAAATATAAACGCAACAATTTAAAAGATTTTACTGAGTTACAGTTCATATAAGGAAATCCAGTTAATTGAAAAATGCATTAGGCCCTAATCTATGGATTTCACATGACTGGGAAACAGATATGCATCTGTTGGTCACAACTTTTTAAAAAGATAGGTGAGTGGATCAGAAACAAGTCAGTATCTGGTGTGACTGCCATTTGCCTCATGCAGCGCGACATCTCCTTCGCTTAGAGTTGATCAAGCTGTTTATTGTGGCCTGTGGAATTTTTGTCCCACTTCTCTTCAATGGCTGTACGAAGTCACTGAATATTGACAGGAACTGGAACATGCTGTTGCACACGTTGATCCAGAGCGTCCCAAACATGCTCAATGAGTGACATGTCTGGTGAGTATGGAGGCCATGGAACAACTGGGACATTTTCAGCTTCCAGGAACTGGGTACAGAACCTTGTGACATGGCGCAGTGCATTGTCATGCTCAAACATGAGGTGATGGAGGCAGATGAATGGCACAACAATGGGCCTCAGGATCTCATCGCGGTATCGCTGTGCATTCAAATTGCCGTTGATAAATTGCAATTGTGTTCGTTGTCTAGTTTCTGGCTCCTGCCCATACCATAACCCCACCACCACCATTGGGCATTGTTGAGAGCAAACCGCTTGCCCACACGATGGCATACACCTGGTCTGCACTTGTGAGGCCAGTTGGGCTTACTGCCAAATAATCTAAAACGAGTTTGCTTATGTTAAAGAAATTAACGTTAAATTCTCTGGCAACAGCTCTGGTGGACATTCCTGCAGTCATGTGGCCTTTTATTGTCCCTATCACAAGGTCCACCTGTTTAATGATCATGCTGTTTAATCAGCTTCTTGATATGCCATACCTGTTTTGGTTAGTGATTATTGTCTTATTTCACTGTAGAGCCTCCAGCCCTGCTCTATATGCCTCAGCTAACCCTCTTGTCCCACCTCCCACACATAAGGTGACCTCACCTGGTTTAATTAATGTCTGTAGAGACAATACCTATCTCATTGTCACTCAATGCCTAGGTTTACCTCAACTATGTTCACATCCATACCTTTGTCTGTACATTATGCATTCAATCTATTCTACCGCTCCCAGAAACCTGCTTCTTTTACTCTCTGTTCCGAACGTACTAGACGACCAGTTCTTATAGCCCTTAGCCGTACCCTTATCCTACTCCTCCTCTGGTGATGTAGAGGTTAATCCAGGCCCTGGAATGCCTTGCTCCACTCCCATTCCCCCAGGCCCTCTCATTTGTTGACTTCTGTAACCGTAAAAGCCTTGGTTTCAAGCATGTTAACATTAGAAGCCTCCTCCCTATGTTTGTTTTATTCACTGCTTTAGCACACTCTGCCAACCCGGATGTCCTAGCTGTGTCTGAATCCTGGTTTAGGAAGGCCACCAAAAACCCTGAAATGTCCATTTCAAAATTAACTTTTTCCGACAAGATAGAACTGCCAAAGGGGGCAGAGCTGCAATCTACTGCTTGCTGTTTGGGGTTTAAGGCTGGGTTTCTGTACAGCACTTTGAGATATCAGTTGATGTAAGAAGGGCTATATAAATAAATTTGATTTTGATTTGAGATAGCCTGCAGAGTTCTGTCATACTATCCAGGTCTGTTCCCAAACAATTTGAGCTTCTACTTTTAAAAATCCACCTTTCCAGAAACAAGTCTCTCACCGTTGACGCTTGCTATAGAACACCTTCTGCCCCCAGCTGTGCCCGGGAATTGTGAATTGATCGCCCCCCCATCTATCTTCAGAGCTTGTGCTGTTAGGTGACCTAAACTGGGACATGCTTAACACTGCAGTCATCCTACAATCTAAACTTGATGCCCTCAATCTCACACAAATGATCAATGAACCTACCAGGTACAACCCCAAATCTGTAAACACAGGCACCCTCTTAGATATCATCCTAACCATCCTGCCCTCCAAATACACCTCTGCTGTCTTCAACCAGGATCTCAGCGATCACTGCTGCATTGCTTGCTTCCATAATGGGATTGCGTTTAAACGACCACCCCTCATCACTGTCAAATGCTCCCTAAAACACTTCAGCGAGTAGGCCTTTCCAATCGACCTGGCCCGGGTATCCTGGAAGGACATTGACTTCATTCCTTCAGTAGAAGATGCCTGGTTATTCTTTAAAAGTGCTTTCCTCATAATCTTAAATAAGCATGCCCCATTCAGAAAATGTAGAAACAGGAACAGATATAGCCCTTGGTTCACTCCAGACCTGACTGTCCTTGGCCAGCACAAAAACATCCTGTGATGTACGGCATTAGCATCAAATATCCCCCGCGATATGCAACTTTTCAGGGAAGTTAGGAACCAATATACACAGGCAGTTAGGAAAGCAAAGGCTAGCTTTTTCAAACAGAAATTTGCATCCTGCAGCACAAACTCACAAACAAAAGTTCTGGGACACTGTAAAGTCCATGGAGAATAAGAGCACCTCCTCCCAGCTGCCCACTGCACTGAGGCTAGGACACTGTCACCACCGATAAATCCACAATAATTGAACATTTCAAGAAGCATTTCTCTACGGCTGGCCTTGCTTTCCACCTGGCCACCCCTACCCTGGTCAACAGCCCTGCACCCCCCACAGCAACTTGCCCAAGCCTCCCCATTTCTCCTTCACCCAAATCCAGATAGCTGATGTTCTGAAAGAGCTGCTAAATCTGGACGCCTATAAATCAGCTGGGCTAGACTATCTGGACCCTCTCTTTCTAAAATGATCAGCCGAAATTATTGCAACTCCTATTACTAGCCTGTTCAACCTCTCTTTCGTATTGTCTAAGATCCCCAAAGATTGGAAAGCTGCCGCGGTCATCCCCTTCTTCAAAGGGGGAGACACTCTAGACCCAAACTGCTACAGACCTATATCTATCCTACCCTGTCTTTCTAAGTTAACAAACAGATCACCGAACATTTCGAATCCCACCATACCTTCTCCGCTATGCAATCTGGTTTCCGTGCTGGTCATGGTTGCCCGTCAGCCACGCTCAAGGTCCTAAACGATATCGTAACCGCCATCGATAAGAGACAATACTGTGCAGCTGTATTCATCAACCTGGCCAAGGCTTTCGACTCTGTCAATCATCACATTCTTATCGGCAGACTCGACAGCCTTCGTTTCTCAAATGACTGCCTTGCCTGGCTCACCAACTACTTCTCAGACAGAGTTCAGTTTGTCAAATCGGAGAGCCTGTCGTCCGGACATCTGGCAGTCTCTATGCGGGTGCCACAGGGTTCAATTCTCGGGCCGACTCTTTTCTCTGTATATATCAATGATGTCACTCTTGCTGCTGGTGATACTCTGATCCACCTCTACGCAGACAACACCATTCTGTACACCTCTGGCCCTTCTTTGGACACTGTGTTAACTAACCTCCAGACGAGCTTCAATGCCATTACAACTCTCCTTCCGTGGCCTCCAACTGCTCTTAAATGCAAGTAAAGCTAAATGCATGTTCTTCAACCGATCGGTGCCCGCACCTGCCCGCCCGTCCAGCATCACTACTCTGGACGGTTCTGAATATGTGGACAACTTCAAATACCTAGGTGTCTGGTTAGACTGTAAACTCTCCTTCCAGGCTCACATTAGGCATCTCCAATTAAAAATGTAATCTAGAATTGGCTTCCTATTACGCAACAAAGCACCCTTCACTCATGCTGCCAAACATACCCTCGGAAAACTGACTATCCTGCCGATCCTTGACTTCGGCGATGTCATTTACAAAATAGCCTTCAACACTCTACTTAGCAAATTGGATGCCCCATATACTACCCACCACTGCGACCTGTATGCTCTCGTTGGCTGGCCTCGCTTCATATTTGTCGCCAAACCCACTGGCTCCAGGTCATCTATAAGTCTTTGCTAGGTAAAGCCCTGCCCTATCTCAGCTCACTGGTCACCATAGCAGCACCCACCTGTAGCACACGCTCCAGAAGGTATATTTCAACGGTCACCCCCAAAGCCAATTCCTCTTTTGGCCGCCTTTCCTTCCAGTTCTCTGCTGCCAATGACTGGAACGAATTGCAAAAATCACTGAAGCTGGAGATCCATATCTTCCTCACTAACTTTAAGCACCAGCTGTCAGAGCAGCTCACAGATCATTGCACCTGTACATAGCCCATCTGTAAATAGCCCATCCAACTACCTCATCCCCATACTGTTATTTATTTTTTGGCTCCTTTGCGCACTAGTATCTCTACTTGCACATTCATCTTCTGCACATCTATCACTCCAGTGTTTAATTGCTAAATTGAAATTATTTTCGCCATTATGGCCTATTCATTGCTTTACCTCCCATATCTTACCTCATCTGCACACACTGTCTATATACTTTTTTCTCTATTATGTTATTGACTGTATGTTTGTTTATTCCATGTGTAACTCTGTGTTGTCGTTTGTGTCGCACTGCTTTGCTTTATCTTGGCGAGAACGCAGTTGTAAATGAGAACTTGTTCTCAACTAGCCTACCTGGTTAAATAAAGATTAAATAATAAAAAATAAAAAAAATACCTGTCAAGTGAATGGATTATCTTGGCAAAGGTGAAATGCTCACTTACAGGGATGTAAATACATTTGTACACACATTTTGAGAAATAAGCTTTTTATGCATATGGAACTTTTCTGGGATATTTTATTTCAGCTCATGAAACATTGGACCAACACTGCGTGTTGCGTTTATCTTTTTGTTTAAGTGTAAAACTAGATTATTTTGTCACACGTATCCTGTCCTCTAGTGGTGCTTAGAGGGTGGTGCTTGTACAACAGTTGAAGAATAGTTCAGTCAATGTAAAGTGGGTTTGAATCAAATAGGTTGGGGAACTGAATAGTTGGTCGAGTGGGTGCTCAATCACGTCAAGTGCGTGTTTAAGTGCAAAGTCCCTCTTTCAATAATGTATACAATTGAATAGGATGTGTGACAGACATGATTTTTATGTTGTTGTTTAGAAATGCAGTATATGAACCTGGGGGGGTAATAGTTCTAGAGATTACTTGATTCCTTCCTTACAACTAAAGAATGTATGACCTCTGTGGCTTTGTTTTATATTAGGACTACCCATATGCCACTCACAGCAAGTTGCCATGGTACATTCACACCTCTGGTATGCTTTCGTAACAAATTCAAAAAACTGACTAATATGGACATTTCCGGTTGTTTTACGGTTTCCATCTATTTCACTTTAGAGAGAACTTTAAAACTGCACGTGCTTACTTTATTGTTTATTAACTCGTAGCATTATACATAAAAGCGAACTTTGAACCACTCCTACTTGTCAAAACATTGCAGTTGAATTGCAAGGACAATCTCCGTGCTGTACTAGAAAAATACGGCAGGGCACGCCCCTCTGTTTTGATTCAACCATGGAGCAAACCATCTGTCTGTGTATTATATTGACTTTGAAACTAAAACATAAACCGAAAGGGCAATTTTTAAGGGTATGTTAAATTTATAAACATATTTACATCTCAAATATCTAGAGCATATCATTTTGTAGTAGGCCTATGCCTACTACATATGGAAACTTCAGGCATAATTAATATCCCAACCTTACGTAATGGTTTGGTCTGCTTTTAAACTTCAGAGCGCTGATCTTTAACTGTAGCAGACAGATGCTTCCCTGTTGTATTCATGTACTACACAGTTACATTTTATCGTGTGAATATAATTTGAAACTTCACACTGATTTGGAAACGTTGTCTGAAGACTCAGCACAATTGCTGGTGAGTTTGGTTCTCTCTTTGATAGTTCAATAAGCTAACCAAAATGCAGTAGGACTCTTTTTTCATACCTTGTTTTGTTGATGGTGAATATGTATTACCTGTATCGACAGACCAAATAATATTATGAGACCATGATTACTTTATTTTCATGGTCCAGGCATGCAGAATGCGAACCCAATAGAGGAGGTGGGAGGCGACACATCCTGTGATGTGCCCTGTCTCCAGAAACTTGACTCCCCAACAGGTAACAAGCACTCCTCATGAACAGCTATTGGTATGGATTCATATTTTGAATTATGTGATTTTGTTGGTATTCGGTGTGTAATAAAGGTATTTTACTTATATCTCTCTCCTCTCTCTGTCTGTATGTGTGTCTGTATGTGTGTCTGAATGTATGTATGTATGTATGTATGTATGTATGTATGTGTGTGTGTGTCTGTCTTCATCTTCCAGGGAGCCCTCCCAAACAAGCCTCTCTTGCCGATATGATTGAGTTTGAGAATTGTGTTTCCAATCTCAGCCTTGCACATGAGATAGTGATGAACAGAGACTTCAGCTTCACACAGAACAGCCCACCCAAAGACAGGCAAGAATAGCTATGAAACACACACCATTTCTGTCTAATGATAGTCAATAATCACTGTATGATCATAATTTCAGTCACTTTAAAGTCACAGATTTTTAATAATGATTTATCTTTTAGCTTGCAAGGCAGAATATCTGACATAGTTCACAGTGCTTTCTGGGACTGTCTTCGTGAGCAGCTTTCATGCAGCCCTCCAGACTATGTCCATGCTGTCATTCTGCTCCAAGAGGTGAAAACTGTGAGTATGGTCATGTACCTTTACTAGCTCACTCCTTCCCCCAGTTTCTCAGCATAGTATAGCAAACAAAGAAAGGCTAAGTGACCCACTATGTGGTTGTCCCCTCTGTGGTCAGACCGTGCTGTCCCTGCTCCTGCCTGGCCACGTGCGTCTGAAGGCCCAGGTGGAGGAGGTTCTGGACCTGGAGCTGATCCAGCAGCAGGCAGATCACGGGGCCCTGGACCTGCAAAGATTGTCAGGCTACATCATCAATACCATGGCCTCCCTGTGTGCCCCTGTACGGGACCCAGAGATCAAGACACTACGGGATCTTTCGGACCCAGTGGAGCTCTTCAGGTGAGGAACCTGCTCAAGTAACTCATTTTATGGTAAAAAAAAAAAGAAGGAATTATGTAGCATAATATCAGATATGAAAATGTAATGACATTACCCTTGGAAAGACAAAATCTCAAAAAAACAAAAACTCTGGGAAGCTCCTTCGTAGACTATTCCACTACTCATTCATAGTTACTTTGGGTATGGTTCACACATGTCCAGTAATGAACCAAGGCCTACTTTTGGTTAATGCTAAGAAATATGTTCCTTTCCTTACTAACAGGGAGATCTTCAGAGTCCTTGGCCTGATGAAGACAGACATGGTCAACTTCACTGTACAGAGCCTCAGACCTAATCTTCTTCAGCAGGCGGTCCAATACGAGCAGGCCAAGTTCCAGGAGATCCTGGAGAAGCAGCCTGGTAAGTGAGACAATGTTCTAAGAGACTATCTACACAAATCTACAGTTCTACCAAATCTGATGTAACGGATGTGAAACAGCTAGCTTAGTTAGCAGTGGTGCGCGCTAAATAGCGTTTCAATCGGTGAAGTCACTTGCTCTGAGACCTTGAAGTAGTTGTTCCCCTTGCTCTGCAAGGGCTGCGGCTTTTGTGGAGCGATGGGTAACGATGCTTCGTGGATGACTGTTGTTGATGTGTGCAGAGGGTCCCTGGTTCGCGCCCGGGTATGGGCGAGGGGACGGTCTAAAGTTATACTGTTACACTGACATGCTCCTAAAATCCAGAAGGAAGAACTTGTGCTTCTACATCTGCATTGTCTGCTCTTTGGGGTTTTAGGCTGGGTTTCTGTATAAGCACTTTGTGACATCTGCTGATATAAAAAAGCTTTATAAATATATTTATTTGATTGATTGTTTGATTGAACTCGGTTGGATAATCCCTTTAATTACATTTACACTTTCCATCAAATAAATGTCAGGAACTTCAAAACAGATATTGTTTGTCTAATGATGGCTTCCATATGTTTTTGTTGCTTTTCTAACCATCCTTCTCAAGAGTTCCTGGACAAGACCACCGTTTGGCTTCAGGTGGCAGCACGAGAGGAGGCATTGGTCAGTGCTCAGTCTGACCTTGACACTGGGACTCCCAAGCCACGTGGTCCATTAAGTCCGACTGCCGTCCTGAACAGGGCTTACCTGCAACTGCTGAGCTGGGACCCCCATGACCAGAACTACCCTGAGGTAATCAAACGAGGACCCTGATTGGTTCTGTTTTCCCAGTGGCATAACAAGAATGGAGACACATGCGCCGAATACAACAGGTGTAAACCTTACAGTGAAATCCTTACTTACAAGCCCCTAACCAACAGTGCAGTTTAAAAAAAATATGGATAAGAATAAGAGATAAAAGTAACAAGTAAATAAAGAGCAACAGTAAAAAAAATAACAATATCTACAGGTGGGTGCCGGTACAGAGTCAATGTGCAGGGAAACCGGTTAGTTGAGGTAGTATGTACATATAGGTAGAGTGAATTAAAGTGACTATGCATAGATGACAACAGAGAGTGTGGGGGTGGGGGGGTCAATACGAGTAGTCTGGGTAGCCATTTGGCTAGATGTTCAGGAGTCTTATGGCTTGGGGAAGAAGCTGTTTAGAAGCCTCTTGGACCTAGACTTGGTGCTCCGGTACCGCTTGCCATGTGGTAGCAAAGAGAACAGTCTATGACTAGGGTGGCTGGAGTCTTTGACAATTTTTAGGGCCTTCCTCTGACACCTCCTGGTATAGAGGTTCTGGATGGCAGGAAGCTTGGCCCCAGTGATGTACTGGGCCGTTCGTACTACCCTCTGTAGTGCCTTGCGGTCGGAGGCTGAGCAGTTTCCATACCAGGCAGTGATGCAACCAGTTCATGCTCTCGATGGTGCAGCTGTAGAACCTTTTTGAGGTTCTGAGGACCCATGCCAAATCTTTTCAGTCTCTTGAGGGGAAATAGGTTTTGTCGTGCCCGCTTCACAACTGTCTTGGTGTACTTGGACCATGTTAGTTTGTTGGTGATGTGGACACCAAGGAACTTGAATCTCTCAACCTGCTCCACTGCAGCCCCGTCAATGAGAATGGGGGCGTGCTCGGTCCTCTTTTTCCTGGAGTCCACAATCATCTCCTTTGTCTTGATCACATTGAGGGAGAGGTGGTTGTCCTGGCACCTCACCGCCAGGCATCTGACCTCCTCCCTGTAGGCTGTCTTGTTGTTGTTGGTGATCAGGCCTACCACTGTTGTGTAATCTGCAAATTTAATGATGGTGTTGAAGTTGTGCCTGGTCGTGCAGTCATGAGTGAACCGGGAGTACAGGAGGGGCTGAGCACGCACCCCAGAGAGGCCCCTGTGTTGAGGATCAACATGGCGGATGTGTTTTTACCTTTTCATTTCCTTTTTTGTTCACCTTTATTTAACCAGGTAGGCCAGTTCAGAACAAGTTCTCATTTACAACTGCGACCTGGCCAAGATAAAGCAAACCTTACCACCTAGGGGCGGCCCGTCAGGAAGTCCAGGATCCAGTTGCAAAGGGAGGTGTTTAGTCCCAGTGTCTGCTTATTGATGAGCTTTGAGGGCACTATGGTGTTGAACTCTGAGCTGTAGTCCATATGAATAGCATTCTCACATAGGTGTTCCTTTTGTCCAGGTGGGAAAGGGCAGTGTGGAGGGCAATGGAGATTGCATCATCTGTGGATCTGTTGGGGCGGTATGCAAATTGGAGTGGGTCTAGGGTTTCTGGGATGATGGTGTTGATGTGAGCCATGACCAGCCTTTCAAAGCACTTCATGGCTACAGACGTGAGTGCTACGGGTCGGTAGTCATTTAGGCAGGTTACCTTAGTGTTCTTGAGCACAGGCTCTATGGTGGTCTGCTTAAAACATGTTGGTGTTACAGACTTGGACAGGGAGAGGCTGAAAATGTCAGTGAAGACACTTGCCAGTTGGTCAGCGCTCACAGTACACGTCCTGGTAATCTGTCTGGCCCTGCTGCCTTGTGAATGTTGACCTGTCTGAAGGTCTTACTCACATCGGCTGCGGAGAGCGTGATCACACAGTCTTCTGGTACAGCTGGTGCTCTCAAGCATGTTTCAGTGTTATTTGCCTCGAAGCGAGCATTGAAGTAGTTTAGCTCGTTTAGTAGGCTCGAGTCACTGGGCAGCTCTCGGCTGTGCTTCCCTTTGTGGTCTGAAATGGTTTGCGAACCCAGCCACATCCGACCGACGAGCATCAGAGCCGGTGTAGTACGACTCGATCTTAGTCCTGTATTGACGCTTTGCCTGTTTGATAGTTGTTTAGTGGAGAATACAATTCAGGAAGAAGGTGGTTGATGCCATTTTCAACAAGGAAATTACATCAGGGAATTATCAATGAATGGATGAATCACCTATTGTTCCAATAAATTAATAGATTGAGTTTAAATAATAATAATTCCCTGTGGTTTCACCCACACATAATCTACTCACCCCCACTTATCTACTGGAAAACATTTTATAGTAGCTCATGTCCAAATTTCTCCTCTCCCTCCACAGACAGTTCTGATGGACAGAGCCCGCATAGATGCACTGGGGCAGAGGCTGAGTCTGCTGGTTCTTGAGGCATCAGTTCTGCTGTTGACTAGCACACAGTGTGGGGCCGCTGTTTTCTCTCTACAGGGGTTTGTAGGTAAACTCAAGCAGACCATCACTGCCCTGCTGGAGGGCAGTCACAATAGGTAAGAGATGGGGGGGGGGGTGTAATGTATAACAGGTAATGTATAACAGAAAAAAAGTAACTTGACAAAAGAGCCCAGCTGCCACACTTCAAATGTCTGCAACAAACCCTGGCTTCTTCAGGCTCAAAATATAGCTCAAGTTAATAAACATTTAAAATAAAAATGTTTATACATGATTTCATGAAGCTATTCATGCTCTACTCTAAAGTACAATCAAATGTATTATTGAGAGTTCAATAAATCCTTATCCTGCAGTTGTTCTGAATGGATGTTTGACACCAGTCTCTCTGGTGCGTTCAGGGACTTTGACCTGCAGGGGGCGTTGCTGGGGCTGAGGGAGCAGGTGCTGGTGCAGGTGAAGGAGGCTCTGATCACCCAGGAAGGACCAGCACTGCCTCAGGACAGTGAAGATTTGCTTAAGGGACAGATCTCAGACCTGGCCAAGGACAACAACCCCATCCACACTCTCATAGGTCAGTCACCACCAGTGAGGGGCAACCCAAACCGACCTCCCAAGTTCAGCATTCCAGAGTAACTACTTGCATGAGTTCCATGTTAGTCCTGAGATATGTGGAGGTCAATTTAACTGTTACTGATACAATTATGAGTCCGATACAATTGTACAGTTTAGCAAGATATGTTCTGTGTCTGCAAAGGTTCTTTTAAGTCAGATTGGCAGTGCAGCAGGCTGATTTCTCTCTTTTTGCATACCACACATGTTGTAGGAGAAAGAGTGCAAGGCTACCTCCAGGCCATGCTAGAGGGAGGCCCCACTAAAAAGAGTCCGTCCATGCCCCCTGCCCTGAGGCTGCTGAGTGCTGAGGTGGCAGAACTGGGAATGGCCTTTGGGCGAATAGTCCATTTCAACCGCTCAGTTTTCGGCCCCTTCTACGTCCCCATCCTAAGGAAGAAGCTGTTTCTGTCGGGAGAGGCCGAGATGGGAGAGGACTCCCGCTAGTCCCCCGAACACCTCCGGTCCCCTGCATAAGCTGCCATTCAACATTTACACAATGTAGAGCAGGGTTCCCAAACTGGTGACCCGCGGGCCAAATCTGGCACGCCAACAATATTATTTGGCTCACCCAAAGACCCCCAAATTCAATTTAAATATGTATATATATATATAAAAATTAAAAAAATGTATACAAATCTCAAAACCCCCCAAATGCAATGTCCCAAGAAGGAAGTTACCCTACCTAAGTAATGCAAAAGTTAAGTTAACTTCATTCATGAGGAGAGAGAATGCAGGAGACAGTCAACTAATAAAGCTGGCAACGGACCATTTTGTGGTGCTGAAACCTAAAGCTGCAACCACAGCAAAATCAATAGGAGGTGAACAGCAGCTGGTGCTGAAAATATAGATAACCTGTTATACAAGTGTTGCACAGCGACAGATGGAGAAAACCTACACCAGTCGAGTAATTCATTTCAACAATAATCTTCGTTTTAATTTGACTTTACAAACAAGAAGAGGGCTTAATTGTCTTCTGAGCCTAGGCCTACATAAAATAACAGCTGGCTGTGGTATGCCATAAGGCTTAACAGTATCTTTCACAAGAAAAAATATATGGCCTAATAGAAGTGGGATTAAAAAAAAAAAAAATTACAAGGTCTCCTTACAATTGCAACTGGCCAAAAATGGAGCATCCTAGATTAAACAATAATTTAAAGGAAAAAAGGTGAATGTCTATCAGGACAGCCTGCTCCTATAACGACAGAACAAACAGATAATACTGTCAGCTTGAGACCTAAATATCCCTGGATAAGCACACAATAATGTTAGTATTTACTAAGTACAGTCATATAGGCCACTAAGTTACTCACTCAATGGGAAATGTTGCATTTCCCCTCGATCTTATGGATGTCACGTGAGATGGATGTGATTTTGATGCGCAGGCAGTCAACAATTGTCTTGTGTGAAAGCCGGTTCCTGTCCTGAGTCTATATTGCGTTCATAGAGGAAAATGAGGACTCGCAGGATTAAGTCGATCCAAACATTGTTAGCACATGAAATGCACGTTTCTTTATTCGCTGTATTCCTGAGCATGCCACCCAAAACGCACACAAGGACTCGGTACCCCTGAGCGCATCCCTGATTTGGCTTGATGTCTGTAATTCAATCAGCTCAGTTTGAATTGCGGCCTAATTTTTAAAATTTTAACTTTATTTAACTAGGCAAGTCAGTTAAGAACAAATTCTTATTTACAATGATGGCCTACCCATACCAAACCCGGACGACGCTGGGCCAATTGTGCGCCACCCTATGGGGCTTCTAATCACGGCCGGATGTGATTCAGCCTGGATTCGAACCAGGGACTGTAGACGCCTCTTGCACCGAGATGCAGTGCCTTAGACTGCAGCTCCACTCGGGAGCCCAATCCAGCGAGGGTATCGTTTTCTTAGCAAGGGAGGAGTGTTCTCCACCTGGGCAGACTGTGAGAGGAGCACGTACAAACGCAATGATATCCATGGGCATTCTGTAGTCTTCAAATCTGGTGGAGGAGTTGTCAGCCAAAGAAGCAGTTTATGTAGCTTGCAGTTAACGCTTAAATGTTTCTGCGTAGGGCCTCTGTCTCAGGCGGGAAGACCACCTTGAAAGTTCCATGCTTAGATTCATAATAACGTATGAGATTAAATGATTTGCAAACAGCAACATTTTAATTTAAAATAAGACACACTGGCTTGGCATTGGGAAAATATGGTAAGATGAATGCAATCTCTTTGTACATTTTCCCTGATACTTATTGAGAGCGACATTTTCTCTTGCTATCAAGCCAATTGTTCAGAACGAATGTTGATGTTAAAAAGTATTAGTTAGTGTAGGCTACAGTAAACCTGTTTTTCCCCACCAATCAACACACAGTGAAATAGACAAAAATAATAACTGAATAGAGACATGGTGATTTTGTGAACGTAATCAGATCAAAATTATTGTTATTGTCACAGAATGTATTATGTAGTGATCAGATGTGTTAAAAATGTTGTTCAATTTGTAGTGTAGGCCAATTAATTGTGCTATTATTATATACTAATTTGGTTCTGGCCCGCTGACTATTAGCTCAGAGACAAATTGGGCCAAGGGCCAAACTTAGTTGACGAACCCTGATGTAGAGTGTTTATACTGTATATTTAGATTTTAGAATATACACTGCTCAAAAAAATAAAGGGAACACTTAAACAACACAATGTAACTCCAAGTCAGTCACACTTCTGTGAAATCAAACTGTCCACTTAGGAAGCAACACTGATTGACAATACATTTCACATGCTGTTGTGCAAATGGAATAGACAACAGGTGGAAATGATAGGCAATTAGCAATACACCCCCAATAAAGGAATGGTTCTGCAGGTGGTGACCACAGACCACTTCTCAGTTCCTATGCTTCCTGGCTGATGTTTTGGTCACTTTTGAATGCTGGCGGTGCTTTCACTCTAGTGGTAGCATGAGACGGAGTCTACAACCCACACAAGTGGCTCAGGTAGTGCAGCTCATCCAGGATGGCACATCAATGCGAGCTGTGGCAAGAAGGTTTGCTGTGTCTGTCAGCGTAGTGTCCAGAGCATGGAGGCGCTACCAGGAGACAGGCCAGTACATCAGGAGATGTGGAGGAGGCCGTAGGAGGGCAACAACCCAGCAGCAGGACCGCTACCTCCGCCTTTGTGCAAGGAGGAGCACTGCCAGAGCCCTGCAAAATGACCTCCAGCAGGCCACAAATGTGCATGTGTCTGCTCAAACGGTCAGAAACAGACTCCATGAGGGTGGTATGAGGGCCCGAGATGAGATCCTCAGACCCCATGTGAGACCATATGCTGATGCGGTTGGCCCTGGGTTCCTCCTAATGCAAGACAATGCTAGACCTCATGTGGCTGGAGTGTGTCAGCAGTTCCTGCAAGAGGAAGGCATTGATGCTATGGACTGGCCCGCCCGTTCCCCAGACCTGAATCCAATTGAGCACATCTGGGACATCGTGTCTCGCTCCATCCACCAACGCCACGTTGCACCACAGACTGTCCAGGAGTTGGCGGATGCTTTAGTCCAGGTCTGGGAGGAGATCCCTCAGGAGACCATCCGCCACCTCATCAGGAGCATGCCCAGTCGTTGTAGGGAGGTCATACAGGCACGTGGAGGCCACACACACTACTGAGCCTCATTTTGACTTGTTTTAAGGACATTACATCAAAGTTGGATCAGCCTGTAGTGTGGTTTTCCACTTTAATTTTGAGTGTGACTCCAAATTCAGACCTCCATGGGTTGATCAATTTGATTTCCATTGATCATTGTTGTGTGATTTTGTTGTCAGCACATTCAACTATGTAAAGAAAAAATGATTTAATAAGAATATTTCATTCATTCAGATCTAGGATGTGTTATTTTAGTGTTCCCTTTATTTTTTTGAGCAGTGTATATACATTAGTAACGTTTGTTAAACCAAAAACAGGCCATCAGATAAGTAGAATAAATGAAGATCATATAAAGATTAATCATACTGGAATATATTTTCCTCAGGACACATATAATATTTGTTGTCGCAACCATTGTGATAATAATTTTACTAATATCTAGAGTTTGCATGTATGTCAGCTTGAATTGATTATTTGTGCATTAGCTAGAGATTGTTGTGTACAGTAGGTTTATTGAATGGTATGTACTGTATAATTTAAAGCACTTACCAAAGATATGTATGCACTTTTTAACTATTTAAAATACATCTATATTTTAATATTTTGGAACTGTACATTAAATAATGTGTGAAATTTGTTGGGGGATTATTGATTGACATTTTTTATGCATTCTGACCAACTGTTGGTCCCATGTTTCATGAGCTGAAATGAAAGATCCCAGACGTTTTCCATATGCACAAGAAGCTTTTTTTTGTGGGCAAAAATTTGTTTACATCCCTGTTAGTGAGCATTTCTCCTTTGCCGAGATAATCTATCCACCTGATAGGTTGGGCATATCAAGAAGCTGATTAAACAGCATGATCATTACACAGGTGTATCTTGTGCTGGGGACAATAAAAGGCCATTCTAAAATGTGCAGTTTTGTCACACAACTCAATGCCACAGATGTCTCAAATTTGGAAGGAGTGTGTAATTGGCATGCTGGTTGCAGGAATGTCCACCAGAGCTGTTGCCAGAGAGTTTCATGTTCATTTCTCTACCATAAGCCGCCTCTAACGTCGTTTTAGAGAATTTGGCAGTACGTCCAACTGGCCTCACAACTGCGGACGACGTACGTGTATGGCGTTATGTGGGCAAGCGCTTTGCTGATGTCAATCAACGCTGTGAACAGAGTGCCCCATGGTGACAGTAGTATGGACAGGCATAAGCTACAGACATCAAACATGATTATATTTTATAAATGGCAATTTTGAATGCACAGAGATACCGTGATGAGATCCTGAGGCCCATTGTCGTGCCATTCATCCACCGCCATCACCTCATGTTTCAGAATGATAATGCACCGCAAGGATCTGACCACAATTCCTGGAAGCTGAAAATGTCACAGTTCTTCTATGGTCTGCATACTCACCATACATGACACCCATTGAGCATGTTTGGGATGCTCCGCCAATATCCAGCAACTTCGCACAGCCATTCACAACATTCCATAGGCCACAATCAACAGCCTAATCAACTCTATGTGAAGGAGATGTACTGTGCTGCATGAGGCAAATGGTGGTTACACCAGATACAGAATTTTTTTTTTAACAACGCCCCTTCATTTTTTTTAAAGGTATCTGTAACCAACAGATGCAATTCTGTATTCCCAGTCATGTGAAATCCATAGATTAGGGCCTAATGAGTTTATTTTAATTGACTGATTTCTTTATATGATCTGTAAAATCTTTTAAATTGTTGCATTAATATTTTTGTTCAGTATATGAAAAAAAATGTATGACTTTTTTTTCCTCCATTGTTTCGATATGATTTTTATTTCAAACAAGTTCATGAAGAGGAGACCAAATTCAGTTATCATTTTAATTGTTTGGTTTTAGAGTAATGAGAAAAACATGTTCTAAAAGAAAGACTAAGGATTGTGGAGTTTGTTTTTCTTAGTAAGTGAAAGGAAAAGGGGTACCTAAAGGGGTAAGTAACCCTAAGCACAATATACTACTCACAACATAAATGACAAATCGATATACCTACAGTACCAGTCAAACGTTTGGACACCCCTACTCATTCCAGGGTTATTTTTACTATTTTCTACATTGTAGAATAATAGTGAAGCCATCAATACTAAGAAATAACACACATGGAATCATGTAGTAACCCCAAAAAAACAAATAAAAAAAAACTAATTAAAATATATTTTATATTTGAGATTCTTCAAAGTAGCCACCCTTTGCCTTGAAAGCTTTGCACACTTGGCATTCTCTCAAACAGCTTCATGAGTTAGTCACCTGGAATGCATTTCAATTAACACGTGTGCCTTGTTAAAAGTTCATTTGTGGAATTTATCCTTCTTAATGCATTTGAGCCAATCAGTTGTGTTGCGACAAGGTAGGGGTGGTTTACAGAAGATAGCCCTATTTGGTAAAAGACGAAGTCCATATTATGGCAAGAACAGCTAAAATATGCAAAAAAACGATAGTCCATTATTACTTTAAGACATGAAGGTCAGTCAATGCGGGAAATTTCAAGATCTTTGAAATTTCGCAAAAACCATCAAGCAATATGATGAAACTGGCTCTCATGAAAGGAAGACCCAGATTTACAGTGGGGCAAAAAAAGTATTTAGTCAGCCACCAATTGTGCAAGTTCTCCCACTTAAAAAGATGAGAGAGGCCTTTAATTTTTTTGTTTCTGGTGTCCTTTGACAGCTCTTTGGTCTTGGCCATAGTGGAGTTTGGAGTGTGACTGTTTGAGGTTGTGGACAGGTGTCTTTTATACTGATAAGTTCAAACAGGTGCCATTAACACAGGCAACGAGTGGAGGACAGAGGAGCCTCTTAAAGATGAAGTTACAGGTCTGTGAGAGACAGAAATCTTGCTTGTTTGTAGGTGACCAAATACTTATTTTCCACCATAATTTGCAAATAAATTCATTAAAAATCCTACAATGAGATTTTCTGGATTTGTTTTCTCATTTTGTCTGTCATAGTTGAAGTGTACCTATGATGTAAATTACAGGCCTCTCTCATCTTTTTAAGTGGGAGAACTTGCACAATTGGTGGCTGACTAAATACTTTTTTGCCCCACTGTACCTCTGCTGCAGAGGATAAGTTCATTAGAGAGTTACCAACCTCAGAAATTGCAGCCCAAATAAATGCTTCACAGAGTTCAAGTAACAGACACATCTCAACATCAACTGTTCAGAGGAGACTGGGTGAATCAGGCCTTCGTGGTCGATTTGCTACAAAGAAACCACTACTAAAGGACACCAATAAAAATATGTGACTTGCTTGGGCCAAGAAACACAAACCATGGACATTGGCCCAGTGGAAATATGTCCTTTGATCTGATGAGTCCAAATTTGAGATTTTTGGTTCCAACCGCCATGTCTTTGTGAGACGCAGAGTAGGTGAATGGATGATCTCAACTTGTGTGGTTCCCACCGTGAAGCATGGAGGAGGTGTGATGGTGTGGGCGAGGTTTGCCGGTGACACTGTCAGTGATTTATTTAGAATTCAAGGCACACTTAACCAGCATAGCTACCACAGCATTCTTCAGCGATACGCCATCCCATCTGGTTTGCTCTTAGTGGGACTATCATTTTTTTTCCACAGGACAATGACCCAACACACCTCCAAGCTGTGTAAAGGCAATTTGACCAAGATGGAGTGCTGCATCAGATGACCTGGCCTCCACAATCACCTGACCTCCACCCAATTGAGATGGGTTGGGATGAGTTGGACTGCAAAGTGAAGGAAAAGCAGCCAACAAGTGCTCAGCATATTTGGGAACTCCTTCAAGACTGTTGGAAAAGCATTCCAAGTGAAGCTGGTTGAGAGAATGCCAAGAGTGTGCAAAGTTTCTACATGATTCATTTTCTGTTATTTCATAGTTTTGATGTCTTCACTATTATTCTACAATGTGGAAAATAGTACAAATAAAGAAAAACCTTTGAATGAGGATGTGTGTCCAAACTTTTGACGGGTACTGTATACATAAACCATTATACACTGTACATACACTTGTCTTATAAAGGACTTCTGAAGTATAAAAGTGTGAGTATAAGGCCATATGATCTTGGTCAATAATATTCTGTAATAATTTCTAGGATAAATTATTAGGCTATTACTGCCCTTAACAAATAATTGAGGTGCCACCCAACCTGATGGAATTCAGCATGCCATCTCATTACAGAGTTAAACATTATTATATTATAACCACACTTTATCATTGGAGGTCTTAGCCTAACGCAGGGATGGGCAACTTGTAGCCCAGGGGAGTCATGCACTCCCAAAATCTAAGGGGGCACAAAGTATGTGGGGATCGCTGGGAGGTGAAGACTAAGTTGACACCTGAAACAGCTTTTTCCTGCAATCTAGAGCCATAAACATTATGCTTAATTCTATGCAAAAAAATATATGTATATATTTTTTCTGCATAGCTAAGCATACCTCTTGAGCTGTCTGTATCCTGCTGACAGGTGGTTCTTACATTTAAAAAAATATATATATTCTTCCCTGCATCTCTGCTCAAATCTGGGTAAAGGATTGAAAATAAATCTTAGTCAGTACATTTAGGCCTAGATTCAATCAGATCAAGCATTAACCGGCAATAGCAGACGCCCCATAGCGGACGCTTTGGAGTTGTAATTGCGTTGGAGTCATTAAATCGTAGACAGCTGCGCTTGTGATCATTGTCACAAAGGCTCACCCGCCCCCACTCGCATTAGACGTAAATGACACTCAAATTGAAAATTAGGATTTATATAAATCTAATCAAGGTGTAGATTACATCTCACATTCCAGTTTTCGAACTTGGAAACATGGCTGCATGGGATTGCTGGCTGCTGGATTTCTCTTAATGCGACTCTGTGTAGCCAATGGCAATGACCGCTTTAGGTATAATGACAGTTCCAACACCGCCAAAACAACCGCTATGCAGATGTTGGCTAAAGCGGATCTGATTGAATAGAGCTCTTCGTTATTGCTTGCTTTTCTAAAATCGACCAACTTTTCCAGCAGACATTCCAGCTAAGATAGACAAGCCAGCAGCTCTACCTTGATTAATAGCCTTAAATGGCTTTTTGGTAACTAGTTATGAGGTTGGGAGATTAGGCTAGCCAAAGCCAACTTCATGAAGTTGCTAATTGGCTAGTAGTATTACAGAAAAAAAATACTTATTATTTTAAATAATGTTTTTAACAAGACACATCTTAAAGGGCACATGCCCCTGTACTCCCTATGGGCATGATACCTCTGTTGTGACCCCCACCCCAACAAAGTTGCCCATCCCTGGCCTAGTGCATCAACCGTTCTGAAATTCACTCCATGCTGTGGTATGTCAGTCTTTGAGGATCATAGCATCTGCTGGTGTTCATCCCTTTCTATACTATGTACTTACTGGTAAGTGATTTAAACCTACAATACCATATTAAGATCTCACACTAAATACAGATACTGCAGCCTGTAGAAGCTACATGTGTAGAAGCTTCCAGTTTTTACAAGGGTAAAGAGTTTGTAAGTTGCATTTTCTTCCTAATTTTAAATAGTCCCTCCATTGAATAATATATTTCATCCTCTTACTACATCAGTTAGCCATTGAAAAATAGTGTATTTTAAAAATGCATCAGTTTATTTCCATCACATGTTTTGTTCCAAATGTCTTTGCTAGTGAGGGAGTATGACTTCTGCATGCATACATCTATCTCCTCTGCCAGTCCCTGGGCTTGTCTTAGTGACAAAGAGATGCAATTAGCTCTCATAGAATATATTGTCTGACAGCTCCTTCAAACTCCCATGCAAGTAAGATGCCCTAAGACACAATCAAATACCTTAAGAATGAGATGTTCCATTGTACTATTTAATTTCAGGTATATATTGCTTTACATTTTTAAACATTATCATTGACAAACTATACTTTGCCCAAACTATACATGGGCATAGCATTATTATGCTGGTACGGTAGTTCTAAATTTGATTCACGTACTCTTGTTCTCTCTTCTTGATCCTGGTAGTAACAACATGTTAATCTCAAATATACCTGAATCAATAACAATTGTCATTAATGGCCCATCATTAATTGTCTATATTCTGTATATTATTGTACCTACAGGAAGTCAGATGTGGAGGTAAAGACAGTCAGTGTGAGGCCAGGGAGGATATTTGACCTTTCAGACTGACCTTCTCACCCAGTGGACAGACAGCTAGTGTAAGGTTCTAATTTCTCTGTTACTTGGTATTCAGGAGATGTGGTAGAAGGCAGCAGACCTTATCAAACAGTCCCTCATAGACCCGCTGAATGTATCCCTGTTGGTCTCTCTGGCTCTAGTCTACACACACGCAGACGCTCACATTGGCTGCTCCACTTCAACTCATAGCTTGGTGTCCGGAAACTTGAACGCTGGAGTGAGCTACACAAGGAAAACACTGACGTTAAAAAACAGAAGCATGCACAGCCAAATCATGCCACCACAATTGTGTCTGCTTGAAATAGCCTCTGCTCTTTAAATACTTAAGGCTTTTATATGGACCCAAACCAAAACAGGTTGAATGTATTTTCATGATTTCAACACATAACAGGGAGGAACATACGTAGTGCAAGAGAAATGACAATGCTGGACAATGTAAATGAGATGAGGTGCTATCTTTGTGAAACGAAGAAAAAAGTAAAACAAAACAGCAAATTATAAGATAAAACAAAACAGACACTGCTGTTACAGACACCTCAATGGGCCATCAGAGGACCAAACACAAATACTGCCACATGCATCAGTACTGTAACAGTCAGAACAGATTGACGATGAGACACAGCTACAGTACCGCACAGAGACTAGCATGTCTTAACAGTCATTCTCCAGTCAGCCATCCTGTATTAACCAGGTGTCGTTTGGAGAGAGGCGAAACATAACATCTCCTGCAGCAGGAGACACAGAATGAGGACAGCAGCTAGAGACAGAACAACCCATCTTCCCACAAGGACACAAACACAAGGCTACACAGCACACAGAATAGGTTGAGCAAAACACAAACAGATAGAGCCAACAGACACACTACATGACCAAACGTATGTGGACACCTTGTTGAACATCTCTTTCCAAAATCATGGGTATTAATATGGATTTGGTTTCCTCGTTTCTGCTAGAACAGCCCCCACTCTTCTGGGAAACATTTCCACTAAATGTTAGAACATTGCTGTGGGGACCATTCAGCCACAAGAGCATTAGTGAGGTTGGACACTGATTTTGGCCGATTAGGCCTGGCTCGCAGTCGCCGTTCCAATTCACCCCAAAGGTGTTCGATGGGGTTGAGGTCAGGACTCTGTGCAGGCCAGTCAAGTTCTTCCGCACCGACAAACCATTTGTGTATGGACCTCGCTTTGTGAACGGGGGTATTGTCATGCTGAAGCAGGAAGGGGCCGTCCCCAAACTGTTGCCACAAAGTTGGAAGCACAGAATTGTCTAGAATGTCACTGTAGCGTTAAGATTTCCCTTCACTGGAACTTGTAGCTCGAAATATGAAAAACAGCCCCAGACCATTATTCCTCCTCCACCAAACTTGACAATTGGCACGGTGCATTCGGGCAGGTAGCGTTCTCCTAGCATCCACCAAACCCAGATTAGTTTGTCGGACTGCCAGATGGTGAAGCGTGATTCATCCCTCCAGAGAAAGCGTTTCCACTGCTCCAGAGTCCAATGGCGACAAACTTTACACCACTCCAGCCAACGCTTGGCATTGCGCATGGTGATCTTAGGCTTCTGTGCAGCTGCTCGGCCATGGAAACCCATTTTGTGAAGCTCCTGACGAACAGTTATTGTGCTGATGTTGCTTCCAGAGGCAGTTTGGAAGTCGGTAGTGAGTGTTGCAACTGAGGACAGATGATTTTTACATGCTACGCGTTTCAGTACTCGGCGGTCCCGTTCTGTGGGCTTGTGTGGCCTACCACCTCACGGCTGAGCCGTTGTTGCTCCTAGACGTTTCCACTTCACAATAACAACACTTACAGTTGACCGGGGAAGCTCTAGCAGGGCAGAAATTTGAAGAACTGACTTGTTGGAAAGATGGCATCCTACAGTATGATGGTGCCACATTGAAAGTCACTGACCTCTTTAGTAAGGCCATTCTACTGCCAATGTTTGTCTATGGAGAGTGCGTGGCTGTATGCTCAATTTTACACCTGTTAGCAACGTGTGTGGCTGAAATAGCCGAATCCACTAATTATAAGGGGTGTCCACATATTTTGTATATATAGTGTAGATAACTAGACCTGCGGTATAAATCCCTGTGAAAGGAAAAACAAGAATGCAGTTTCACAGATATTTTCAACCAAAAACTATTTGCACAATGAAAGCATATCTAATTACATTTTGATCCCTCAAATGTAAAGTTCCATGAGTAAGCCTGAATCTTTGGCACTGTCGCTAATGTTTTTGTGACTAATTTGTTTAAACACACTGTACCTCATGCTGAACCTATGTGCCATGGCATGGATTACAACCCACGTAATCTTGATAAGATGCAACATAAGGAGTCCAGCAACACAAATGTGCCTTGCCTCATAAATTGTCTAAAATTAAAACAATGTTATTAGGAATATATTGTATCCTTCACCATGAATTGGCAAATTCAATTATTGCCCTCAAATTCCTTGGACATACCCAAATGTGACCTTCATGACCATGGTGTTTTGGTAATTTCTCATACATTTGCACTTAAATTATTTACTACGCCGATATTATTGTGGTCTTGCTTCCCTTGGTTTCTTTCACTAAATATATTCCAGGAAGCCCTGGTCTTAAAAGCATATCTTATTAAAGAAACCAACCATATCCATTTTAAAACAATATATTTTTTTAAGGGATAGTGCCATGTTTTAACACAGTGTTCTCTGATGAGCCAAACAGTCTCTGTTGATTGTCTCTCTTGGTAATAAAATGACTGGTGAGGCACCATGCACACTGTGAAGCTACAGAGCATTATAGACAGTATTATCTGGACAAACCTGTACCATTACAACAACTTCATTGCAGCTCAGCCAAAGTGTTCATGTGTTGTCAACTCAAAAGTACTGTTAGTCTTTTCAACCATGGAAGACGCATGTAGCAGTCAGCAGGTGTGGAGAGTGTGTGATGGTGGCAAGGGATGCTCAATTGATTACATTTAGATAAACTGATAGATGCCCAGATTGAAGTAATTAAGGCTACTGATCTTGGCAGATTGATGACGAAGTTGTCCTCCCATTTGTGTACAAGAAGAGCACACAGGAATTTGAGGTTCAGTTCTTGATCCATTTTGAATGGAAAGGGAAGATTCCTTGATGATCCATCAATGTATGATAAAATAAATGCGTAG
Source organism: Oncorhynchus mykiss (assembly GCF_013265735.2). Lineage (NCBI taxonomy): Eukaryota > Metazoa > Chordata > Actinopteri > Salmoniformes > Salmonidae > Oncorhynchus > Oncorhynchus mykiss. The sequence goes on from NC_048581.1 coordinate 69,307,258, forward strand.
AAAAAATAGTTTTTTTTGTCTTTCATGCATCTCAGGTGATGTGTCTCCTCACAGCGCCTCACAGTGGTAGATGTCTGGCAAGACAGGACAAGCTTCAGATAGGGAAAGAAAAATATTGAACTTGCCTTTAGCGGAAAACAAGTGAAATACAAAAATAAACATGGTATTAAAAAGACAAAATTGTTAATCCTTTTGGGAAGGGGGTAAACTATTGTTTATGGCTGAGGAGGTTGTTTGGGACATGATAATGTTCTTTGTTCCACTCTATGTGGGACCAAAACGGTAAGTTGATAATATCACAAGAATAGTACTCCTTTGGCGTTAGATAAAAAGAGGTACTTGTGAAGGTTTGTTCTTTTCTTGTTCACATTGGCAGTGCAGCCAATGCTTATCATGTTACTATCAGGTAAAAATGCAACAGGTAGCTGAACAGAAAAAAAGTCATGCTTGTTTTGACCGAAGGGAGTCACTTGGAAAATAATGGCATGACAGGAAGAGAACAAAAACCACAATGTCTTCAATGATGATAAACCTAATAGGGGGTGGATGCAAATGCAAGTAGTTGGGAGGAGGAGGCAGATCGGTTGAGAGAGCAGGGCCATTGTAGGTTCAGTTCAGGTCCATCCACAAGTCAAGGGGCTCCATCAGTGGCTGCAGGAGGAGCAGGGTCTGCCAAGGGGTGAGGAACAGGAGAGAGCTGCAGGGATGTGTGATGTCAGAGCAGGGTGAGGTTTGTGTAGGGCAGGGCAAAGGAGAGGGGGCAGCCCTGAGGGATGCTACCATCACAGTGAGAAGGCACAGGGCTCGTGAGAGAGAGAGAGGGCGGTAGAGGTCAGGGGTCAAACTGGGTGCTAGTGCGAGGTGAGGATGGGGCAGGCGATCCAGTCTCAGAATATGGTGGTCTCGTACTTGGTGCTGACAGGGCGCTTGTTGGAGTCTCTCTGGTTGAAGAGCCAGGTGGTGCTGCCCAGGGACTGCATGTCTGTGTCCATCTCCAGAGGGTCAATCTGCCGGGGGAGGGGAGGGGGGATGAGAGTTGCACACTCAAGTCCTCAGCACATGTGCAAGTGGAATAAAGGCACAGTCCAGTGATGCTAGAATCACAGACACCAGGGCTCAATCCACAACATATAGATAGATGTCTGATAACAAAACAGGCTGCTGGAGACCTAACAGACCACACACACTCCCATCTGTCTCTTAGTCTGGGCTTCAAATTAAGTGAAAATGTGAAAACACCGTAAGGATTCAAACATGCGCTCTTAAACAATAGGTTCACCAAGAAAAAAAAGTGCCTCTGTTAACACATGAACAGCCAGAAATCAACACTGATCACTACCAGGATAAACATCATATGTTATAGCTTTTCCTTATAAAAAATGTACTTTAATTAGTAGTCCTGTATGTCTGATTACACTAAACACCACTGATAAACCCCAAATAAAGTACATTGTGGCAATGCAAAACTGAAATATACTACTGTCTACATATTCAGTACCAGTCAAAAGTTTAAACAAACCTACTCATTCAAGGGTTTTTCTTTATTTGTACTATTCTACATTATAGAACAATAGTGAATACATCCAAACTATGAAATAGCACATATGGAATCATGTAGTAGCTAAAAAAGTGTTAAATCAAAATATATTTTATGTATGAGATTCTTCAAAGTAGCCACCCTTTGCACACTCTTGGCATTTTCTCAACCAGCTTCATGAGGTAGTCACCTGGAATGCATTTCAGTTAACAGGTGTGCCTTGTTAAAAGTTCATTTATGGAATTGATTTCCTTCTTAATGTGTTTGAGACTATTAGTTGTGTTGTGACAAGGTAGGGGTGGTATACAGAAGATAGCCCTATTTGGTAAAAGACCAAGTCCATATTATGGCAAGAACAGCTCAAGGTAGCGAAGAGAAACGACAGTCTATCATGAATTTAAGACATGAAGGTCAGTCAATCTGGGAAATTTCAAGAACTTTGAAATATTCTTCAAGTGCAGTCGCAAAAACCATCAAGCACTATGATGAAACTGGCTCCCATGAGGACCGCCACAGGAAAGGAAGGCCCAGAGTTACCTCTGCTGCAGATGATAAGTTCATTAGAGTTAACTGCACCTCAGATTGCAGTCCAAATAAATGCTTCACACAGTTCAAGTAACAGACACATCTCAACATCCACTGTTAGAGACTACGTGAATCAGGCTTTCATTGTTGAATTGCTGCAAAGAAACCACTACTAAAGGACACCAATAAGAAGAAGAAACTTTCTTTGGCCAAGAAACACTAGCAATGGACATTAGACCAGTGGAAATCTGATTGAGATGGTTTGGGATGAGTTGGACTGCAGAGTGAAGAAAAAACAGCCAACAAGTGCTCAGCATATGTGGGAACTCCTTCAAAACTGTTGGAAAAGCATTCCAGGTGAATCTGGTTGAGAGAAAGCCAAGAGTGTGCAAAGCTGTCATCAAGGCAAAGGGTGGCTACTTTGAAGAATTAAAAAAAATATACAGTGGGGCAAAAAAGTATTTAGTCAGCCACCAATTGTGCAAGTTCTCCCAAAAAGATGAGAGAGGCCTGTAATTTTCACCATAGGTACACTTCAACTATGACAGACAAAATGAGGGAAAAAAATCCAGAAAATCACATTGTAGGATTTTCAATGAATTTATTTGCAAATTATGGTGGAAAATAAGTATTTGGTCAATAACAAAAATGTATCTCAATACTTTGTTATATACCCTTTGTTGGCAATGACAGAGGTCAAACATTTTCTGTAAGTCTTCACAAGGTTTTCACACACTGTTGCTGGTATTTTGGCCCATTCCTCCATGCAGATCTCCTCTAGAGCAGTGATGTTTTGGGGCTGTTGCTGGGCAACACAGACTTTCAACTCCCTCCAAAGATTTTCTATTAGGTTGAGATCTGGAGACTGGCTAGGCCACTCCAGGACCTTGAAATGCTTCTTATGAAGCCACTCCTTCGTTGCCCGGGCGGTGTGTTTGGGATCATTGTCATGCTGAAAGACCCAGCCACGTTTCATCTTCAATGCCCTTGCTGATGGAAGGAGGTTTTCATTCAAAATCTCACGATACATGGCCCCATTCATTCTTTCCTTTATACGGATCAGTCGTCCTGGTCCCTTTGCAGAAAAACAGCCCCAAAGCATGATGTTTCCACCACCATGCTTCACAGTAGGTATGGTGTTCTGTGGATGCAACTCAGCATTCTTTGTCCTCCAAACACGACGAGTTGAGTTTTTACCAAAAAGTTATATTTTGGTTTCATCTGACAATATGACATTCTCCCAATCTTCTTCTGGATCATCCAAATGCTCTCTAGCAAACTTCAGACGGGCCTGGACATGTACTGGCTTAAGCAGGGGGACATGTCTGTCACTGCAGGATTTGAGTCCCTGGCGGCGTAGTGTGTTACTGATGGTAGGCTTTGTTACTTTGGTCCCAGCTCTCTGCAGGTCATTCACTAGGTCCCCCCGTGTGGTTCTGGGATTTTTGCTCACCGTTCTTGTGATCATTTTGACCCCACGGGGTGAGATCTTGCGTGGAGTCCCAGATCGAGGGAGATTATCAGTGGTCTTGTATGTCTTCCCTTTCCTAATAATTGCTCCCACAGTTGATTTCTTCAAACCAAGCTGCTTACCTATTGCAGATTCAGTCTTCCCAGCCTGATGCAGGTCTACAATTTTGTTTCTGGTGTCCTTTGACAGCTCTTTGGTCTTGGCCATAGTGGAGTTTGGAGTGTGACTGTTTGAGGTTGTGGACAGGTGTCTTTTATACTGATAACAAGTTCAAACAGGTGCCATTAATACAAGTAACGAGTGGAGGACAGAGGAGCCTCTTAAAGAAGAAGTTACAGGTCTGTGAGAGCCAGAAATCTTGCTTGTTTGTAGGTGACCAAATACTTATTTTCCACCATAATTTGCAAATAAATTCATTAAAAATCCTACAATGTGATTTTCTGGATTTCTTTTCTCATTTTGTCTCATAGTTGAAGTGTACCTATGATGAAAATTACAGGCCTCTCTCATCTTTTTAAGTGGGAGAACTTGCACAATTGGTGGCTGACTAAATACTTTTTTGCCCCACTGTATATATTTTTATTTGTTTAACACTTTTGGGGTTACTACATGATTCCATATGTATTATTTGATTGTTCTGATGTCTTCACTATTATTCTCCAATGTAGAAAACAGTAAAACATTATGAAAAACCCTTTAAAGAGTAGGTTTGTCCAAACTTTTGGCTGATACTGTATATAAATTATAGCTGTCCAATACCAGATTCATCTGAATCCAAAAGCTGAGTAATATTGCAGGATTAAGACTAAATAGGCCACCTCAAGCATCTTCCTATTTGTACTTATCACACCGCTATGCAATTAAAACACTAGATCATTAGCAGCACAACTGTTAAGCCATAAATCATTTGTAGCTGGTTAAGTCAAATCTAAGCTATAGCCTAATTATCCTCAGGAAACAATTCATGAGAAAGAACTGCTTATCTTAAAAAAGCTCAAATGGAATGACTATGAGAAAATAGAGAATGTGACAGAAATTCAGTGTAGGCTAAGTCAAATCAAAAGGGCAAATATTCTGTAGCTACATGAAGTGCCTGGAAAAAAACTAAAGATGGGCATGGAATGACAAGAGAGAGAGAGAGTTAGAGGTATGTCAGGTAGGTTAGCAGATGGATGATGAAGGATAGCGGAAAGGAGGAGAGAGCAGGACCTGGACTCCAGGGCTAACAGAGTGCAACGGGAGGAAGGAGGGGCGGTGGGTAGTACACGTGTGACAGTAACAGCAGCGGCATTCTAGTGGAGGGGCACCCTGGGAAACAAGAGGATCAAGAAGAGAAGAGCAAAGAAATGTTAAACAGGGAAATAGAAGAACAGAGCATGTATAGTGGCACTGAACTGACCATAGCAGTGCAAGATATCTTGTAAAGAGTGAATCATCTAGGTTGTTTATCACATCCTATTTGGTGTAGACAAATAATGTTGTTAAGATTGAACTCTGAAACATTGTTTTATACTAGACAGCAGCTGGCATAGCAGGGCTTTATCTCATCTGCCAACTAGACTGGACTGTACTAGCCAGGTTCCCTTCAGTGTCTAGGCACAGCCAGTACAGTACAGGGTACACAGTGCAGTGTTTAGGAGTAGTGAACTACATATAGTTCAACTAGTAATTTAACCCCACTTTGCAGTAGATTGGTGGTAGTTAAACAAAATTCTAATATTGGTAGTGTTTCAGTAGTTAATTACATTTTTGTCATGTAGGGGTGTAGCTAACTACTGGAACTACTCACTACTTTTCTTGCTAAAATAACAGTTTCTCACTTAAAATACAATATTCTTATTTGAAACAGTTTTTGTGTTTAATATGCTAAATTACACATTCTGTTAACATCTGAGCTGTTCTTGTAATTTGTAGTCTATGACATTTCAGATGTAGATATGATAATGTATCACAAAGCAGTTTGGATGTCGTCAACTACTGTTTCAAAGTTACTTTAGTTAAGTAAACTAATTAGCTTTAGTGCAGCTCAACTTTTTCCAATGTGAAGTAATTGGTCGCAAGGTAAATTATATTTTCAGAGTAGCTTCCCCAACTCTGACAGTGTTCAGCTGCACAGTGATTTATGCCATAATGGACATGGGACAAAAAGAGTGCACACCTGGCAAGAATGAAATCACTTCGGAAAAAAGGAAAGGTCATCTCACAATTGTGAAATCATTGTCAACATTAACAGCTGCAAATTTAGTTCCCGTGTGTAGATGTTCCTAAAATTCCACTGCCTAAAACTCGATCATAAATACCACCAACTTGTGCATTATGCTGCTTACTGATTACCTCATATATTATACCTAATGTATTATACCTCAAATGTTCTACCTAATATATTATATCTCATATATTATATCTCATATATTATACCTAATATTTTATATCTCATCTATTATACCTAATATTTTATACCTCATATATTATACCTGACATATTATACCTCATATATTATACCTGGGGTGCAACTTTGGTTTTAGAAGTGGGGGGGACATAATGTTGTTGTTTTTTAGTTCGTTTTTTATCCAGTCGGATAAACACTCTAAGCACCCTACCCAAACACCTGGAAGCATCCGTATTGTCCTAAAACACACCGTTGCCTCGTTTTGTATCACATTCCAATGGTAAAACTGGGGGGGGACAAAAATGCAATTTCATAATGTAGGGGGTACATTTCTCCCCCGTCCCCAGTGAAAGTTGCACCTCTGATTATACCTTATATCTTATACCTCATATATTATACCTCATATATTGTACCTCATAATATATTCTGTTTGTAGTAGATAATAAAGTACAGTGATTTGTATGGACGCATAAACATGTTGAGCCGTGTGCATACATGGTCCAGATGGTGCAGCTTTATCAGGTGACAGTGATCACTGAGTGTTCATTATTCTGGGGCCTGAAAGGTTAATACATCCATACAGGGCCTGAGGCATATGTAAACATTTACGTAACACTCTCAATCAATATACATGGAAACAGAGGAGGGGCCTGGCGACCAGCAGAGAGACACAGCTCTCCTTCTCTCTCTTTACTCCCACAGGAAATTATATCCTGCCTGTAAGCAAAAAAAAATAAGACTATTCATTCATCATGGTTCTTATATTGTATGGCTGCAGGAAAATCTACTCCGATCTGAGTGACTCAGAGTCGGGGAGATGAGATTGGTAGCAAAATAATGACTCATCACTTTCATCGCTCTTCAAGTCTTCCTTTGTGTGTAACAGGGTGATCAGTGGTTTAAACTCCGAAGGAACACTCTGTGAGTCATCTGGTTGTGCATATTTCTGCATACACACATACACATCTACACATACATACTGAATATACAGAAACACAGTATGTATATATCACATAATGCACGTGCAGAAACACACATGTTGTGCTACGAGTGAGATTTGTGTTTATGCTCAGTGTGTGGTACTCACTGTTGATCTCCTCATGCTGCTCCATTGCTGTGATGTGGGCCGGCTGGATTTGGTCTCAATGACCTCTGACCCCAGAGATGGTGGGGGGACTGGGACATACTGCCTGGCTTTGGTCTGGAGAGCCAGCTGATAGGCCACCTCAAAGGCCTGACCCAGCGTCAGGATGATCTCATAGGTCTGGGTCTGTACCGAGGGAGGGAGTAAAGAATGAACAGACGGTTGCAGTAGTGACTGACAGCTACTTTGAATGAGGCACTCTGAATGAGGTACTAATTACAATAAATCAGCATTTTTGTCATTGAGATGCCATTCATAGCAGGAGCACTATGTTAATCAAGGATGCAATTAGACAATCGAGATGTAGCTTTGTATCGTGTGCCAGGCCTTTTTGAAACATGGCTTTAAAAGAGACTAATCAAGATATGAAGTTATTTGCATGACAGCAGGTGCATTACTTTAATCAATACATTAAGGCAATTTAATTAATCAAGATGTGAAGTTGCATGCAGTTTTGTCAGCAGGTTGCCAAACTCCAATAAACCTTTTCCTATCAAACTTTTCATGATATTACTGTATATGGCATTTATAGTTAAATTAATAATAGTCAGAGTACTTTAGAAAGATTTTAAGGTGGGAAATGGGTGATTGTATTTTGGCATACATATGTAGAATCTTAATTTGAGCCAGTTTGCTACAGTAGGAAAATAATCCTGCAGCAACAGAAAATGTTAATTATTATGTGGATTATAATGAATGGAATTTTTTTGTAGGGGTTGATACATTTTACATTAGGGCAACTCAAGCATTTTAAAACCATTCCTGCTGTGCAGGACAATTCTCAGCAACAAAAAAGTGATCAAATTAAGATCCTACATCTGTAGTCTTATGGAGTGATAATAATGTATGGAGTGATTGAAGGGTTTGGGGTTGTGTCATCATCCTGTTCCTCACCACTTCCACAGTGCTGAAGACATGGCAGAAGTGGTGGCCACTTTTATTGTCCTTGGTGATGTAGGCGAAGGTACAGAGTTCCTCAGGGTCCTGGGCCGCACAGGAGATGTTCCTGATCTCATGCTCGGCTACTATGGTCTGGTGAGAGGACAGAAGAACAGAATGGAACTGAGGAGCAACAGGAACAACAACATCGACCAGAAACAACAGACTTCATCGGCACCAACAGTGCTATCTTTATTTTAGGGGAATCAGTATGAGAGAGCGAAGTAGGGAAATGATGCTGCTGACATCATCATGCATCTCTCATTGCCTGCAGGCTCCCAGTACCTTAGTGGCTGCGTCGATAAACTTGACCCCTTTATAGGTGATGGAAAGGATGACAACAGGACCCTTTCTTGAATGGTCCTTCGACTTCTAGAAGTAGAAAGAAAATGGCAAGGGGTTATATATCAATATGGAGTGCTAGAAAAGAGTGATTGAATATTGATGACATCACGTACCCTAATTTTGGCACAGGCTTCTTGAGTTGACTCAATCCCCCGTAGATCCCTGATAATCATTGATCCTAAATACTGGAAAAGAAGCAACAAAAAAGGTTATCATCTCTGAATTATCAATTTCTGATACATCAAGCAATGATCAATATTGGATAGCTGGTGACTATATGTAGAATCTTAATTTGAGCCAGTTTGCTACAGTAGGAAAATAATCCTGCAGCAACAGAAAATGTTAATTATTATGTGGATTGTAATGAATGGAATTTTTTTGTTGGTGACTTCTCTTCAGGGGGCATAATGACTGTAGACATGACTTACACTGGCCTCATACCCACAGGACTCTAAGATGAGTTTCTCAGGCTGGTGATGCCAAGCGGACACTGTAGCGTATGTGGCAGACTGGCTAGGCGGCCGAAGGGTCAAACTGGGTTCCCTATGTCTGTCACTCTGTCTGTCCTAGAAAGACACATACAGTAGAGACGGATTGATTCTGTAGTGTACAGGGATGCTTATGGCATACAATTTTGTCACAAAATATTACTGGATAATAAAACTACAAAGATGCTGTAACACTTGACTGATCAATATATATTTAATACAAGCATAGAATGACCCAATAATCTGTTAAACACATAACAGCTTTGGTTTCAGATCACCTCAGCAGCAGCTTCCTCTCTTTATGACATGATTATCCCAAGCATACCACAGAGACACATATTTCCATCACTTTATGAGCTACAGGTAAAGACAGCGTTTTGGCAGGAGAACTAACATGAGAGCGTGGTCTCTCGCTGTAGGAGCGCAGGGACACACTGCAGTCCTGGTCCATGGCTCTCCTCCTCCTGCCTGCCTCTCCCAGGGGCAGGAGCATGTCCATGGAGCGACTGGTGGACGGGTCCATCTGACTCAGAGCAGAGGTCCCTGTCTGGGACAACAAGTCCTGAAACTGACACATACAGATTGATTGATGATGTGGGCGTGGAAGATTTCAAACAAAATAGTAACTCAATACATATTTCAATTAGGTATTAGAATGTTATGTAGTGTCATACAGGTGAAATTATTGTTAAAATGTGACAAGGCTCTAACTAACCCTGATCTGTGAGAGACGGTGAGAGATCTGTGATTTGGTCGGGGCCTCCTCATAGGGCCGCTCTGCCAGAGACGCTATGATCCTCTTCCTGTGGCCCAGAACGCCGATTTTCAACACCTACAGAGACCGGCACAGATGGGACACAATGGTGACTAGACTGTACTAAGGCCTGTGTGCATATGAACACTAATACTGACAAAAACAAATATGAATGGAAATACACCACAGGTGGTTGGTGACGCCTTAATTGGGGAGGACGGGCTCGTGGTAATGGCTGGAGTGGAATTAGTGGAATGGTATCAAATACATGGTTTCCGTGTGTTTAACGCCATTCCATTTACGTTCCAGTCATTATCATGAGCCATCCTCCCCTCAGCAGCCTCCAATGAAATACATAGTTGGACACCCATGCCGGCACACAACAGGCAGACAGAACGGACTCCTCAATTATTCAGCTCAAATCTGTTTTCCTTAAGCTCAGTACAGCACTGTCTCCTCCCTGAGGCACTCTATAATTCACTAACAAAACATTGGCCTCACATTGACAATCTCCAACTCCCATAGGTTCTTCACACAGTCCAAGGTACGGTAGCCGCTAGACAGGAAGTTAGGCAGGTACTCCTGCAGACCTAGCACATCCAACCAGGTGGAGAGAGAGGTGCTGCCATCACAGCCCAGGGCCTTCACCTATAGACAGGGGCAGAAAATAGATCAAAATACATTAAAATAAAAGCAGGATTTCACAATTCCCTTCAGGATATTCCAACCATAACCAATGTCAAAGGGCTTTGTCATGGGATCTCTTTTGCCATAGCTACAGGCAAGATCCAAGCTACTTTACAATACCGGTCATCCTGTCATGATTGATAATACTATGCACAAACGTAGATAAATCCAATGCACACTCATTGACACCTTGATGTTCTGAGATGAATGCTCATCCAGGTAAAAGGTTGCAGGTGGTGCCCTAGACTGATGATAACTACCTTGGGCAAGCTGCGTGCTGCGTGGAGGATCTTCTTTCTGTGTCCAGGGTCAGTGATTCCCATATCTCTAAGGTCCAAGTCCTCCATCACGTTACTGCCCTACACATGCACCAACGCACGCAGTACACACACGCACACACACAAGTTAATCACACAAACTGCAGACACTTATGCATAAACACATATAATCACTTAAGCTAACTATTAACATAGACATTACAACATATCCTACACTCTAGGTCTATATGCGTGGCCAAGCATGACTCTAACACCATCATTAAGTTTGCTGACGACACAACAGTGGTAGGCCTGATCACCGACAACGATGAGACAGCCTCTAGGGAGGAGGTCAGAGACTTAGCAGGGTGGTGCCAGGACAACAACCTCTCCCTCAATGTGATCAAGACAAAGTTGCTGATCGTGGACTGCAGGAAAAGGGGGGCCGAACATGCCCCCATTCACATCGACGGAGCTGTAGTGGAGCGGGTTGAGAGTTTAACTTCCTTGGTGTCCACATCACCAACAAACTATCATGGTCCAAACACACCAAGACAGACGTGAAGAGGGGACAACAACGGCTTTTCCCACTCAGGAGACTGAAAAGATTTAGCATGGGTCTCCAGATGCTCAAAAAGTTCTACACCATCGAGAGCATCCTGACCGGTTGCATCACTGCCTGCTATGGAAACTGCTCGGCATTTGACCATAAGGTGCTGCAGAGGGTAGTATGTATGGCCCAGTACATCACTATATAATAGGTGGTGTCAGAGGAAGGCCCAAAAAATCTTCAAAGACTCCAGTCACCCAAGTCATAGACTGTTTTCTCTGCTACCACATGGCAAGCGGTACCTGAGAGCCAAGTCTATGTCCAAAAGGCTCCTTAACAGCTTCTACCCCCTAGCCATAAGACTGCTGAACAATTCATCAAATGGCCACCCGCACTATTTACATTGTCCCCCCCCCCCCCCACCCTTGTTATTACACTGCGGCTGCTATCTGTTAGTAACTTTTTTATTTCATACATTTTTTTATTTAACCTTTATTTAACTAGGGAAGTCAGTTATTTACAATGACGGCCTACCAAAAGGCAAAAGGTCTCCTGCGGGGATGTGGGCTGGGTTTAAAAATAAACATTTATTAAATATAAAGATAGGAGAAAACACACATCATGACAAGAGAGACAACACAACACTACATAAAGAGAAACCTAAGACAACAACATAGCATGGCAGCAACATATAACAACACATCATGGTAGCAACACAACATGGCAGCAGCACAACATGGTAGCAGCACAAAACAGGGTACAAACATTATTGGGCACAGACTCAAGACTTCAAGAAGGTAGAGAAAACAATACATTGCACACTTTACCCCCACCTACATGTACAAATTACCTCGACAACCTATACCCCCGCACTTTGACCAGTAACCGGCACCTCCTGTATATAGCTTCGTTATAGTTATTTTATTGTGTTACTTTTTATTTTATATTTTAATTTACAAAATATTTTCACAACTCTATTTCTTGAACTTATTTTTTTTCTTTCTATTGTGTTATTGACTGTACTGACTGTTTGTTTATTGTGTAAATCTGTGTTGTTGTTTGTGTCGCACTGCTTTGTTTTATCTTGGCCAGGTCGCAGTTGTAAATGAGAACTTGTTCTCAACTGGCCTACCTGGTTAAATAAAGGTGATATAATAAATAAAAATAAAAACTGCATTGTTGGTTAAGGGCTAGTAAGCATTTCATGGTAAGGTCTACTACACCTGTTGTAGTTGGCGCATGTGACAAATATAATTTGATTTGATTTTGATTTATATGCACTCAATAATGCACACACACACACACACACACACACACACACACACACACACACACACACACACACACACACACACACACAGAGAGAGACACAGACCGGCACACACACACACACTGAGACACAGACATAAACACACACACGCGCATGCGCTTATTTATGTCCTCAGACAAACAGGAATGTTGCGGTGAGAGGACATTGGAGTCAAATAAATTGTGCATGCCAAAGGTAATCAATCTATTCTAATGCAACACCACCAAGGGAAAAGCAATCAAAACTGCAGGAGCTTTTACTTCTGAGCTACAGTGTTGCATTGAGACAAATTACATTGGGCATGAGAATTATGTATCTGTGTGTTTGTATATGTGTGTGTGTAAAGTCATCTAAACATTTCCTATTTTCCTTTTACACTAATGATTGACAACAATAGATGTTCACCATTTGTTTTACATAACTTTCCATAAGTGGCACATGCTTCGTCATCTAAATCAGCTTTATAGGGAGAAATAAAGATACAAGGAGATCCTTAAAAATGTGGAGCTCAGCATTTTCCCAGTGGACTGCTGCGGATAGATTTTTCCTGGCCAAGAATGTTAAAATGTAGCTAGTCTTTTCTAAATCTAGCCTCACTGCTCGTTTCTGGAGCACAATGCAGCAGTTACAGTAACACACTGATGATCACTAGAACAAGGATCCAAATAATGCAGTGTCTGACGTCAGGAATCGCCCAAAATAGATATTTCCAATAAATTGTTGGACGTTCCAGAAGGTCCCACTCTAGCTTGTCATTTATACTTAATCAGGAATATATGATGAAGTAATGAATAGCTATTTTTGTTGTTATTTATAAGTACCTATTACATAACTGTGACACATACAATCCCTCATCACAAAGGGGGAAGGTTCCATGAAATGAGGAGGCACCAGAAAACCCATAAGGGCAGACCGAAGGTCTGAAGGGGTAGACTAACTCTAACATTCTCTGTTTTGAAAAATTTGATCTATGACGCTCTTGCCTTTGGGATCAGCAGGGAAAACGGGCACTCAGATTTCTCAACTGGGCTATACTCTAAAAGAGTGTATTTTATTTAATGAAGATGACAGCTTTGTCATCGCAGCTTTCAGGCCCGATGTTCACCGACTAATGTGCGTCTCCAGCACAGTCACCATTACCTTTGCTCCTCTGGGCTTCATGACAATGTATTTATATGTGATTTGATTTAATCTACATTCATTTGATGATGGGGTTGAACAGTGTCTCACAGAGCCATCTCAACCACTCAATAAAAGTTATACCTGGCAAAACCCAGTATACCACTTCCCCTGATCTAGAGTCGGCCCACAAAGCAAATCAACAAATAAACAGAGCAACACTGCAGTGATAACTCGATGAATCTGGCAGAAAGTTCAATGGGACACCATTCAACCTTTACAACATCTCTCTGACTGCTCTGACCTATTCAGACAGCAACCTCCAAGTCCTTGTAAGTATCGGAGGGGAATTTGTCCTGCAGAGAGCTAATCAATTACCTGGTTGGTACTTCTACTCCTCAGACATTAATGCAGAGATGAACATTAGCATCACAATGCTAATGACCCATGATCTTCATCCTATTATAACCGTATTAACACGAACACCATTGGTACAATACTGGTTGGTACAATACACTCTACATCACTATGCTGACTATTCCCGGTTGAAACACAGTATATCAGACTTCTCCCATTGGTTATGTAACCTCTCCAACAGGTGCAGTCCGTTGCCCCTGGCCAAGCTCTCATCTGTGGCAAACTCATGTAAACAACAGTACTGAAGCAGCTGTGTCATCAGATTAGTTTGTGTTTGCTTTAAATACCATGTTATTCACCATTTACAACATATTTTTCAAAGTTACCTAATCAGTGGAAATATCAGTGTTGTTTTGAACATTCATTGGCAAATGTTGTAACACAACATCCGTGTGTTGTAACTTAAAAGGAACATGATTGCCTCTTAGTTTGACACAAAATTCACAGTCATTTTAGCTGCAGCTAATCCATTTCATTAATACAGAATTCCAGAGGCACAGCCTATTGAATCTGCCAATGCTTTCCAGAAACTAGAGACATACAAGACTCAAGGGATGTCATAATGATGTTATTTTGTGGCTGAAGTGGCATAAGATAACCAGAAAAAAACATCAGTATACAACTTGACCATGACATCACAAAATATGTATGAAGTCTCTACAGCAAAAAAAAAAAACATTAATGCCCTTTAAAAAAAAAAACGTTACTTTGCCACAAAATATCTTATAGAATTGCCAGAAAGTTAAATCCATACTGTGACCTCAACAGAGTGGTTTGTTGTATCTGCTGATGATTGGGTGAGCTATACTGTGTATGTTTTCTGGCCGAGCCAGCATGGAGGTCAAGGCTATAGAACATAAATCAGCCTGACAAGATAGGAGGGATGGTGGTGACTATGGGAATTTATTGTAAATGAGATGGAATGATTGGGGATGAAGGAAAAAAGTGAATAGGTTTTGTTGGGATTCGTCTTACTATTGGTGACCTCTTCTACGCTTCAAAGGGATTTACAGTAAGCACATACAGTAAATCTGTATAGGGTCATCTACTGTATAGCAAGGAGAGGTGAAGAGCAGCTATGGAAGAAAGAGAGAAACTGGGGGAGACAGAATAAGGAACAGAAACTGAAATAGAAGAAGGGGAGATGGAAAGGAGGGAGAAAGGGAGATGGAATGAGATGAATAGTTAAAAGATCTTAGAAACGTTGACTCACCATGTAGCGTAGGTCGTCAAAGCCATTAAGCAGCAGCTTGCTCTCATACTGCGGCAGCCCCACATGCTCCAGCCACTCTCCCACAGGCTGGTCCAGGGCTTTGCTGCAGGCCCCATCTGCCGAGAGAGGGAAGCGCTTCAGCAGGGAGAAGCCGTTCAGCCGGTAGCAGCGGCACTCCGAGGACGAGACATGACATTGCCACATCATCCTCGGCCAGCACAGCCGAGTGCAGGAGCACCAGCAGGGCAGAGGAGACAGGGTCCAGGTTGGGGGAGGGCGGCTCCCACAGGGCAGGAGGGGGCCCGGCTATTCTTACACTGGAGATATAGTGGTGGAACCTGCCCACCGTGGTATACTGTACACCCACTGTTGTTACAGTGAGTGTCAATGTCAGGCAAGGATGGAGGTAGAGGTGGATATGTAGATCTTTTTAATACTGATCACCACTTTCAATTAATTGAGCCAATCTGGCATCTTCTATCAAAATGTTTTGCTAATTACTGACATGGAAATTGCCAATGCCTCAAAATGTTTCATTTCCAGCACACTGTAATACGGAGCACTAAACCAAATAATTTTCCGGACCACACAAAGATGATACAGTATTACTGGATATCATATTCCACATGCTGTCTTTAAACCTGGTTAAACCAGCATCAGCATCATCCTTTTTGAGATAATATTCCACAAGGGTATGGTAAACCACAGTAAGTTACAGCTCCTCTTTGTAGCATTTGGTCACCTCTGTCTCTGTCCCATGGCTTTAATGGACAACCTGTCTGAGAGCTCTGACGGTAGAACCGTGATAAAGTAAGGCTATTCGTGTAATCTGGATTATGGGATTCTCTCTAGGATTTTGGTTTTACTCCACAAACAGAATGAGAGTCCAATCTCATACACCAATATTCAGGTTTCTCCTTTGGCTTCCGACTGTTGATGAATCAGAATCCAATCACTAGCCGCTTGATAAAGCTCCAGCCGCCGGCATGCCTGCTAGCCCGAGGCTCTATGTCCTTGGTGTTCCCAGTGATCCTGGTGGAAAACCTGATGCTTCCCAACATATAGACTCCCCTCTGGAGGCTGGCTCATTCAGAGAACGTTCTAATCATATCTCACACCAGTAAATCCAAGCTCAGCTCTAACAGAGCGCAGGTGAGCCTCTTGACTCTCGGCTGAGATCTCCACAGGACCACCTTGGTTCAGCCAGCCTCTTCCCTGTGCGATAAGCCCCCTCCACCCCACCTGGTTCTCCCCCACTGTGGGTACAGCTAGCTCCTGTGCTCAGGGCAGAGGTTTGCTGCATCCCCTGTCTGATGCATGCACTGTCACAAAGCAGCTGCTCTCGGCTCACACGCTCCCCTCACCGCTTCCCTCACAGGACATAACGTCCTGATGCTGGATACTCACGAGTCCAGAAAGCAGCCTCAACCGTGTCCTTCCCGCATCCACAACAGGCAGTCTTGATGCTCATCCCCCTTCCCATTCAGACAAATCCCTCAAGCTTTCTCTCTCTTCTGCTCTCTTTCTGGCTCTTTACCTCATTCCCTTATTCACATAGTCTCTAAGTCCACTGCAGGGCTGCCGTATGCTGCCTGATGGAGAAGGGTACTGCTCCACGTATCAGCTCTTCGTTCCTCCCCCTATCTCTCTCTGCCTCACACTCTTACTATATAAATCCCCCTCCCTTTCCCTCTACCTCATAGCCTCTCTCTCACTCCCTCTACCTCAGTCTCTCTCTCTCTCTCCCTCTCCTCCAGTCTCTCTCTCCCTCTACCCCAGTCTCTCTCTCCCTCTACCCCAGTCTCTCTCTCCCTCTACCTCACAGTCTCTCTCTCTCTTCCCACCATCTGCACTGATTAGAATTGCACAGAGGCACTCTGATCTTGCTAGTGCTGAAAAGACACCACCGTCAGAGGCAGGGAACAAGCACTAGGAGCCTTAAAATCACAGACCTCTCTGTATGGGATGACTAGAATATAAAAAAATATGTATGTTTCTCCCCTTCTACATGGGCAGTGATTTCAAAGCTCGGCTTCCCATTGCTTTACAAGGGACATTAAAATAAAGAAAATGTTCAAGCTTATTCACAGCTGTCCTTAATTCATTTACATCTCGCTGTGATGATTGTGCGAGTGGGGCAGCACTGACTCAAGTCAGTGCAAATCTCTCTCACGCACACGCACATACACGCACACACGCACACACGCACACACACACACAGTGTTTAATGGACTGTCTCTCATAACGACTCTCAAGTCCCTTTCATTGGATACCCCCCGTGCTGCAAGATGACAGGAGAAACATTACACTCTTAGAAAAAAAGGTACTATCTAGAACCATGGGTTCATGAGGGTTCATCTGCTGGTTCCAGGTAGAACCCTTTTGGTTCCATGTAGAACATTTTCTTATGGGGACAGCTGAAGAACTCTTTGGGAACCCTTTTTTTCTAAGAGTGTAACTCCTTTTGTTACGTCAGCACATATCACAAACTATTTTAGAATACAACAGTTGATGCGTGAAGCTTACAGATAACTGCAGGAATCAAATGTGTGAAATGCAACAGGATAATACAAATGGGCACACAGACTTCTATTGAAATAAAACCAAATAGGCATTTGCACCCACCTATGCAGGACTGCTTACTGCGTCCATCACTGGTGATATCTGGATACAGCTACAGGCACAGAGTAATTATGCAGGCTTTCAGTCTGCCTGTGAACGCCTCACTCATCCCATCCCCAGCCAGCTGGCCAGAGGAGGAGAAGTCATGGTTACAGAGGCAAAGTGAGGAGAGATCGATTTGAGCTCCTGCCGTAATTGGCCGGCTGTAACAAAGTTGCTCTACCTTAATGAAGGTAAAGGTCAGGTCTTTGTGACCACGCATCCGAGATAAGCTCAAGAGCTAACACTCATAATTCATAATCAAGAACAGACAGCCCTTCTATTAGACATGCTTTGGGATAGAGAGAGAAAGGATGAATGCACTCACTACTGTAAGTCGCTCTGGATAAGAACGTCTGCTAAATGACAAAAAATAATAATAATGTGAAAAGGAAAAGGAAGACAAATGAAGCAGACAGATAAGAGATGCACATAAAAAGATGAATAGTGAAGATGATGACATGTGCATGTGGGGGAGATAAGATGGTAATATAGAAATGGGAAAGATTGGAGCAGACTCATTACGTTTCACTCAGACCCCTCCCTCTTCCCCCAGAGCTTTACCGATGGCAGCTTCTTTAATATATCACTCAAACAAAGCCTGTTAAAGATACCAGCCCTCCCCACCCAATTACAGCCATTAATTTAGGACGACATCAGCTCCCAGGGACCAGCAGGGCCTAATTACTGAGTGATTGTTACTGTTAGGGGGAACTGGGTTACTACCTCAGCCCACTAAATGAGTCTTCACGTCCAGTTTGGGCTAGTGAGCTTCCGAAGGGACCGACAGAGGTACCTAGGTCTAAACTTGGCTCTGGGAAATATTTACGGAGAGTTAATGGCTCTGCTAGCTAGATCAAATACCCGAGCTGACAAGGTGAAAGATCTGTCGATGTGCTCTTGAGCATGGCACTTAACCCTACTTTGCTCCAGAGGTGCCGTACCACTACAGCTGACCCTGTAAAACAACACCTTTCACTGCACCTATTTGGTTTATGTGACAATAAAACATATTTTGTTGAAAAACATTTTTTAATCTCCTCTCCATGTCAAATGACAGAGTAACAAGCAATCAGGTACAATCAGGTGATAAAATCAGCACAGCTATGAATCAGCTGAATCTGGGAGAGGCTCCTGCTGAGTCCTCTTTATGAAAAACTCAAAGTACTGAAATAGTATAGAAGCACCATCTACATCAACAAACACATCAATTACCATACTTTCCAGCCACATTACGTAGAGTACAATAACATCAGCTATAAAAAAAATAGTAAATGAGTGGTAGATGAAATTGGAATAAGAAAAATATATACTTTCAGCTGAAGGAGAGGAAACCACAGTGAGTTTCATTAGTGAGTTTCATGACAGTGGTTATGACTAATCATAATATTCAATTATGCATCAAGGACCATATGTGGACGTTATGACGGTGGCTTGTTCAGTGTAATGGACACACATTGTCAGAGGCTGTATGATGTCATGATGAAAAAGACCCTAGCACAGTCAGCCTGCAGTGTGGAACTATTACTGTAAATTAATAATACGTATAAATAATACACATTACAACATTAAGCCAAAAGAGTGTCATTATTAATATGAGGTTGACCAAAAATCCTCATTGCACAATGACCATAATCCACTGAGGTAAATAGCTTTGTGGAATCACATTATAGAAAAGTTTCTAAGGGAGATTTAGAGATCCAGTGTACCAAGTTGAGAATGTAATCTAAATAAACTGAGCATTTGTTAGTTGGCTTCTCACTGAGAGCCACCTGAAGGATAGACTCGATGAATCAGAGAATAGATTCAGCCTCTATTGAGACACAGCACAGGAAAAATGATAGTCACGTGAAGTTTGAATTTGATTTCTCTTAAAGTGGAAATACACTTCACACCACAAAACCCCATACAGATGACACAAGTTTCACGCAAAACAAATTACATCTTGAATTGTTATGATTTACGGGAAAAACAAATCTTCATATATTTTATGTCTTATAATATGGTTGTTGGCTTCTAATGAGCCTGTACAGCATAGAAACAGTCTGCCTCTAACAAATCTGGTTAACCCTTTACCAGTGGTGTAAATTACTTAATTAAACTACTTAAGTAGTTTTTGGGGATATTTGTACTTTACTTTGCTATACATATTTTTGACAACTTTTACTTCACTACATTCCTAAAGAAAATAATGTACTTTTTACTCCATACATTTTCCCTGAACACCAAAAGTATAGGTTACATTTTGAATGCTTGGCAGGTCAGGAAAATGATCCAATTCACTCACTTATCAAGAGAATATCACTGGTCATCCCTACGGCCTCTGATCTGGTGGAATCACTAAACACATGCTTAATTTGTAAATGATGTATGCGTGTTGTAGTGTGCCCCTGGTTATAAATAAAAATAAAAGAAAATTGTGCCATCTGGTTGGATTAATATAAGCAATTTTAAAAGATTTTTTTGATACTTAAGTATATTTTTGCGATTACACTTAATTTTGATACATGTGGTATATTTAAAATCAAATAGTATTTTACTGGGTGACTTTCACTTTTACTTGGGTCATTTTCTATTAAGGTATCTTTACTTTTACTCAAGGATGACAATTGGGTACTATTTCCACCACTGCCCTTTACTTTAACGCTCTGTCATAAGGCCTACATAGAGCTGTCATAAGATGGCTTACTGTTTGTATGCAACCTTTACCTACATGTAGGTATTTACCTGTGGTGCGCTGCTGGTCATTGGATGACTCGATGCCTGCTCCAATCAGGTTCATGAGCTTCTCAATCTGTGGAAGAGGAGTGAAACATTAGGACAAACCAGATATGGTTACCCCCAGGTAATGATCATCAACATGTGCTCCTAAATCTTGTTTCTGTGTGTTTACAAACAGTAGACATGGATGCTGACTAAGGAGGAGTGATGAAGAGTAAAACAACAACGTGGTGGGTAGTGTTTTATTGGTCCTTCACACAGGGTGTCAGGGTGAATTGCAATTTAAAGCGATTGAACCTTCAGTGCGCAGGGACAACCTGTAGGCCAAATTGCTTTAGATCTCTGCAAAATGACCTTTATAAGATTCAATAAGGCTCTCTGCCTTTCTCTGAATAGAAAGTGAAAACATGCAGTATACAGAGTAAAACAACAAGCCTGCGTGGAGGTTAATACAAAACAATCCAAGCACATCATGGGCCTAAAACATATGGCATTAGAAAATAACTAATAAACATTTATCTTATGAAAGCAAAGTCAAGAAAATATTGCAGTAATATTGAACAGTTCAGCTCTGTCTGTTTGTGTGAGAACTGGTGTTGTGACATTCTCCAGTACCCTCTCCTCTTGGCAGACTGAGATTCTGGGAGGAGAGCTTCTCAGAGCAATGGAGGGAGCTTACTGTACTGTTCAGGAGGTAGCTAATGCCATAATACAGTGCTATCCAGTGATTTAGCCAGCATATTCTACTATTCTACTATTATAAAAGCCTGCAAAGCTGAATCCGCTTTCACAAGTGACACTGGAGACATAGAAAGGGTTATTTGACATACGATTTAGTGTTTGAGAAGCCCTATGCACTTTGCTAGTGGCATCAACACTCAGAAAAAGCCTTGATTCATTTAGAAGCCAGACACGTGGGAAGCATGGCAGCTCCCTCCAGCAATACAGAACTCACATATTCCACATTGAATTAACCCAGTTACATTCTATATCACACACGTACCATCAACACATTGCCCATATGCTATAGTGCACCTTATCTCGTCCCAAAAGCAGTTGTTTGAGGAATTCCATCTCATTACAATTAAAGAGCTAGAACATGCTGGGACTCTTGCAGCCTGAGAGTAATACAATTAAGGCTACACAACTGTTCCACATCATCACTCTTGCCAGATGTACAGGACATCAGGCAGGAACAAATCTGTGGAAAATCTGTACAAAAATCTAGTCAGTGTAGCTATCATAACGCATCACATAATATATGATTTTACAAAGTGAATTTGTGACCCCTTAAGGGGTCTGATATAGACTTTCCAGTAAGCTCTTGAGTGGCAAGCCTTTGATTAGTGCAAAAATGGATTGGAATAATCAGATATAGAGACCACAAAGAAATAAATGATAACACAGTTATGAAGTGAAGGGCCTGTTGGTGGACTCTGTTAAATCAATTGTGTTCCTCTTAAAGTGATCACGCTGCAATCAGTTGGGATCTATATGCTAATCCTCTTAGTGGGCCATTCAATATCTGCTGATGATGCCATGCTGCTGTCAAACTGCTCTGTTACCACCAAGGAGCCAGGGAGAAGACCTATGGAAGCTGCTTAAATGTAAATGTGTTAGTTATACACCCATCTATGTAGATCATGATGAATCACTGTCAGCTATATGCTTTGTGTGGGATCAACGTGGTCTCAGGGAAATTCGTATTATCCTGTGACGTTTATAGATTGCGTTATGAATGGAACAGCATATGTTGTCACGCCCTGACCATAGAGAGCCATTGTTTCTCTATGGTATAGTAGGTCAGGGTGTGAATAGGGGGTGATCTAGTATTTCTATGTTTATGTTGTGTTCTAGTTTATTTTCTATGTTGGTGTTTTGTATGATTCCCAATTAAAGGCAGCTGGTAATTGTTGTCTCTAATTGGGGATCATATTTAAGTTGTTATTTTTCTCACCTGTGTTTGTAGGATCTTGTTTATGCTTTGTTGCCTGTTAGCACTTCATTGACTTCACTTTTCATTCTTTATGTTTTGGTGCGTTTCACTAAATAAATATGTGGAAACCATATCACGCTTCACCTTGATCTGATGATTCTAACAACGAACGTACATTATATGTACATTATCATACGGATTATAGGACGTATTGTATCATACTTATTACACTGTATGTCCCCCAGATGCGCATACATTTTGCTGTATGTTGTTTTTGCCAGATGTCTAGTCCGCATAGGCTTGCAGCATGGGGAAGGTTGTTTTCGCTGTCTCTGGGTTCCCTACCTTGTTTGACCAAAGCGCCAGTTGCTACCAGGACCTCCATGTTAAACATGGAGGTCAAACTGGCGAGAGCTTTCCGAGCTAGAGGTTAGCTGATGACCGTTAGCTGGCTAGTTAGCTGGCTAGTTAGCTGGCTAGTTTATGTTGGAGAGATTCCAGTAATAGAGGCAGAGAAAAATACTTTAGAGAAAATGCAGATCCACACCACATTGGGTGAGGCGGGTTGCAGGAGAGTATTTTGAAGTGAGGGTTTAGAAAAATATAAAAAGATATGCGAAGAAAAATATATAAAAATATATATATACCTGGGACACGACAAGACGAGGACAAATACGTCTGACTGCTACGCCATCTTGGAACTTCACCATGTCTGAGATGTCAGAGGTGGGCTAATTTGTATGGATGCTTGTTTCACCTGGTTCAATGCTGAACTACCCGTTGGCTCTATCGGCTAGATGATGAGTACAGAATTTAAATCAATAGATTTTTTATGTTTAACCAAGCAGGTTTGCTCACATTCCCGGACCATAATGACAGCCTGCTCTGTGTCAATTTGATGCAGTGGGCGGGATGGGGACATCAGGCGGAAAAGCGACATGGCCTTCGTGTTTCGCTGGGTGAGATATTTTTTGTCAAAATAGATCTTATAAATAGATGTTCTCTCTGCCCTAGCTAGCCACATAAATTATGAACTGAGTTAAACCAGCATATGTGCTGAACATGTTAGTCCTCTTTCCCAGCTAAAATGATTTTCAGCCAGGGCCCCAATAGACTGCAGCAATGTTAACACGATGAGAGAAATGGACGAGAGCATGCCACAACAGTCTCCGACACACACACATACACACACACCACCCACTACAACCACAATCATCTCTCCAATATAAAAAAGGGTCATTTGAAGTGCGCTCACTAAAGAAAGGAGATATTCAAAGCATCTCTAATGGCTAGAGGTATCAATGTATGCATCTGTAACATGTCTGGTTTAGACAGATGTGTCTTTCGAGAATTTAACAGATGTAAAGCTGTAAAGCGGTTGATCAGTTGTCATCATACATGTCATTAGCATACTGTATGCCAAAATGTCCTCACTATAACGCTTATATCAAATCAAATCAATGGGACAAGCATAATCAGGGTGAGATAATAACAAGAATTTACAACTATAAATTACTTCAGACAATTGTGGACAGAAATAAATGCCCAGCTGAGAATTTCAAGCTCTAACTGCTGGACATGCTGTAGTCTAAATCTGAGTGTGTCTAAGTGCTGAGAGCAAACCAATCTCAACAGGAATATGGTCTCCTCTGCAATTACTCCAACATATTGCAGTATGCAGTGTGTGTGTGTGTGTGTCACACCTGGCTTCCTCTCCTCCTAAGTGTATATAATGTAGACACTAGCTCTGGACTGTCCGAGAGGGACGGAACATTGTTGATCTCCTTATGAGTAAGTCTGAGTAAGTCTTTGCCCTTGCATCCCCTCCCCCCACCCTGCCCCAAATGACACTAGAAAAGAAACAGACACATGGGGGCAGCTGCAAAACAGGATGCCCTTAAGAACAGAACAGGACACCCCTCCCAGCGTGGCCTGAGTAAACAGTCCTGTCAGAGAGCAGAGAGAAGAGAAGAGGGGAGAGCAGAGAGGGGGCCAGGGCACCAGACAGTCCTGTCAAAGAGGGGAGAGCAGAGAGGGGGCCAGGGCACCAGACAATCCTGTCAAAGAGAGTAGAGAGGGGGCCAGGGCACCAGACAATCCTGTCAAAGAGAGTAGAGAGGGGGCCAGGGCACCAGACAATCCTGTCAAAGAGAGTAGAGAGGGGGCCAGGGCACCAGACAATCCTGTCAAAGAGAGTAGAGAGGGGGCCAGGGCACCAGACAATCCTGTCAAAGAGAGTAGAGAGGGGGCCAGGGCACCAGAATCCTGTCAAAGAGAGTAGAGAGGGGGCCAGGGCACCAGACAATCCGGTCAAAGAGGGGAGAGCAGAGAGGGGGCCAGGGCACCAGACAATCCGGTCAAAGAGGGGAGAGCAGAGAGGGGGCCAGGGCACCAGACAATCCGGTCAAAGAGGGGAGAGCAGAGAGGGGGCCAGGGCACCAGACAATCCGGTCAAAGAGGGGAGAGTAGAGAGGGGGCCAGGGCACCAGACAATCCGGTCAAAGAGGGGAGAGTAGAGAGGGGGCCAGGGCACCAGAATCCTGTCAAAGGGGGGAGAGCAGAGAGGGGGCCAGGGCACCAGGCAGTCCTGTCAAAGAGGGGAGAGCAGAGAGGAGGCCAGGCCCACACAGTCCTGTCAGAGAGCAGATGGGGGAGCAGAGAGGGGGCCAGGGAACCACATAGTCCTGTCAGAGAGCAGGATGGGATGAACCAGAAAATGCAATAATTTCTACCTAGACTAGAGTTCAAAACAGTACAGCGTCAGACCAGGATTGAAGTAAGTTTTGAGGCTGGGGTTGTGGCATGCATTAGCCTACTGGAAAGCAGGGGAAACGGGGGAACAGAAGAGACGTCAAGCCATGCGCGGGTTGACCCATAGTAAGCAGTCTGACTGTATTAGGAGTGACAGCCCAAGCCCAATTAGCCTTGTGTGCCAGGGCTGCTATGGGGTATTGGTGGGAGTGATCAGGCCACTCATGCATTCAGCACTTGCCTGCAGGCATTCTGCAGCGACTGTATGGGTAAAAGTCAACGCCACTACTGCCCCTTACCTCCTGTCTATTACTGTTCTTCCTTCCTCTCTTTATCACTCTTTATCACTCATTACAACTCCCCCTCCTCTCCCATCTGCCCCTAAAGGAATTAAAAGCTTTATTTGAAGCCTGACTATGCATTAACTCTCCCAGTGCCAATCCCTGCCTATCACCCCACCAAGAGAACCCAGAGAATTACCTCATCCCACTCGGAGGCGAAGGAGGGCGATCTCTCCATCTGTTTGTTCCCAGAACTGCAGTTAGCCACAGACTCACAGCAGCTGTTCAGACCCCCATCCTCCTCACCCAGGGGAGACACCAACAGGTCTGAGTCCGACTTGGAGAGGCTCCGGGTCAACTTTAGGTCCCCCGGAGGCTTCAGCCTGACTGGAGGGACAGCCACAGCCCCTGTCGACTCCCTGTCCTCAGCCTTGGCAGTGTGGACCACCGTGGCATAGATGGGATCAGCGTCCAGGAGGGAGGCTGACATTACTGTGGAGCTGCTTGTGTGGCAGTGTTAGGATCCTAGCCTCCCTGTACCCAGGCCTCAGGCAGCAGTCTCTCTTCTTGTACCAATGGTCAGTGCAGAGAGGGCTGTAAAACACTGGAGGATCCAGCAGTCTCAGTCTGTACAGAGCTTCCTGTTGAATTCTGAGGAAAAGCCAGAGAGAAGGGGTGATGTAAGAAACAGTGAGGCAGGAAATATCTCTGTCGTGACACTGATAAGAATCCGCCTACTAAATAATTTATGTTTAAAACATATTAAATCTATTCCATTTGGTGAAACGGAGCGTGTAAGAGAGAGGATTGCTGCGTGTGTCCATAGCTCAGATACAATCATCAGGGTCCACCCACTAGTTGTATCCGGCTGCCCTCCCCTTAGTGACTGCTGCCTCCGAGTTTTTTATGCTTTCCTTCCCCTCTCTTCACTTCTCTCTCTTGCTTTTTCTCGCTCTCGCTCTCTTCCTCCTCTTTCTCTTTCAGCCTTCGCTTTTATTCTTGAGCAACATTCTATATTTCAAATGGTTGAATTTCAAACAAGACTGCCTAGATAGAAAGACTATTCCCAACTAGATGAAGGAATGAAACAGACACCAGTGTAGTCAAAAGGAAAATTAAGAAATGAATGTGATACACAACACACACAAACATACACACGCAAACTATCCCAATAAGGCACAATAATAGAATCAGATTCTGAATATTTCAAAGGAGTCTAGCTGCTTTATACAGTTTTAAAAATAATGCCCTGTGCTTGCTTTTCAAAAATGAATCTAACACAGCAACAGTTAGTTGCAACAGCTGCTTTCAGGAACTGTAATAGCCTTAACAACGTCATGTGAAATCCCCATTGATCAGTTTTACCATACCTGCACACTTTGTCTTTGTCTGTCTGTGTTCGGAGAAGAGCTGCCGTCCTGTTCCTCATCTGTCCTCTGACTCCCTATCGGAGGACCAAGTTTGTCCCGTCCCGTGGTGGGGATCTGAGGCCTGGCCTTATTAAGACTGACAGCTAGGGTAATCAGGTTACTGACGCAGTGGGTGCCTGCCTATTCAGAGGGAGGGCTGCCTGCGAGGATTCCTCCACCACGCTCTGTGTGCTGTACCACTGGGTCTTGGATAAGCCCCTGAATGAATTCAAGTATATTTTCTGGTCAAGATATTTGCTCCATTAGGCATTTGAAGTTGACTGCCAGGCATTTCAATGGTTAAAATGGGTGAAGAGACTTGATGGCTTGACGAGAATGCAGAATGGATCCCACACACTCTCATATACTGAGCAGTCTATTCATCAGGGGTTGATTCTGACAAAAGGCTCTCTTGTAAGGCATCCTTAACCTTCCGCAGCACCCGCTGTCATGCACTGTGTACCCCTTCCCTGTAGTGCCCTTAGTCAGCCAAGTCCCTGGCCCGCCCACCTCTTCCCTTTGGGTAGTACTGGTATGTACAAGACACAAGGGATAACATCATGGCCAGGGCGAGAGAGAGAGTGAGACAGAGAGAGAGAGAGAGAGAGAGAGAGAGAGAGAGAGAGAGAGAGAGAGAGAGAGAGAGAGAGAGAGAGAGAGAGAGAGCGCACTGCTCAGAAATGAAGACAAAAAACTGAGGTGAAATAACCAAATTATTCATAACTATTTAGTTCATTTTGAAAGGTTCTGGGCGTTGAATAAATGTTTACAGAGATGTAATGATGCCTTAATGGTATATTAGAGAAACTAAAAGAAGAAGGAAATATGTATGCTCCTTCATCTGGCTGCAGAGCTCCAGGGCAGAGAGAATGACTCATGAACGCGGTCCTCCAACCAACCAAGCGAAGCACAGCCAGCAAACACAGCAGCACAGTGTAGTAAACACACGCAACACAAGCACCTCTCTGTGTTTCAGGGTGTTGTATGCTCTCTGACTCACAACTACATTTGAGATTTTAGGGTTCTTAGGCATTTGGTCTATGAGGTACTTTGCACCCATGTATCCCAAGGCCCTCAATTGACATTTTCATAACACTGCAGGATTCCAGAAACACTCTGTTGTTCCATTACTTCTCTCCTGCTTGAAATCATTACTTATCTTTGCAAACCTGGTGCTTTACATCATCTCGACAAGCCCCAGATGACCTGCATTCATTCTATGAAGTGAAAGGGGGCCCATTGTGTTATAAAGATAATCAGCCATAGATGTTATTGCCTTCTGTGAAGCAAGCTGTTTAGCTCCAATCTACAAATCTTAGAACCAAGCGAACTCATACTAGTGAAAATGGGGAAAACTAGGAAAAACACTGCCTAAGGCCTACCTCTCAGAGACACCTTGTATAAAATGAAACCACACTTTCTCTGTGTCTGATGATTGTTTTAACCCCATTTCATTGCAGTATATTAGAGGGTTATTATGCCTGTATACTAAGGATGAGAAGTCCATCCTTTAGAATCACGAGAGAACTCCATTAGCTAAGTCTTACTAGGGATTTGGAGAATTTGCCTGGGCCATGACACTGACTCTCAGCCTCTTAGAACTTAGAAGCTCTTACAAAGTCAACCTGTCACATGTACTGTATCTCAGCACTCTCGTTTATAGCCCGGAATGTGGTGCAATTGAAAAGACATGTTGGACTGTGAACCAGTAATTAAATTACAATCTGTGAGAGTTATGTAGGCTTTAAGTTACTGTTTGAACTGAAACACACATTTTCAATAATGTTAAATTATTTATACCAGTTAAATGTAAGTAAATGTAATCGAAAATGTAGTCTACGTAATCCCCAAAAGTATGTATTTATCACGAGAGGGCCATGAACAATAGCTAGTAATTATGTATACTCCAAGAAAGGTTAAATCTCAACTTTATGGTAGAAATAGTTATAAATTGCTGAGGTGTAGTCACTTTTGAGCTCAAGTACACAGTACAAATATGAAAATATGAAATATTTTCTATGATGTATATCCTATTCAACAAAACTGTATGAATGAGGCTTTAAATAATGTATATGCATTCTAAATATAGTATAATCAAATTATAAAATGACTAACTATAAGATTTCACCTGCCTTTTAACTGTAAAATGCATACGGTGTCCACAGATCGATTTATAAGTGAAAATGTTGGTCGGAACCGGTACCAGAACCATGCAGGGACTTTACATCTAAGAGGCTTAACAGTGTAAGGAAAAGAGTAAGCCTATCGTCCATCTGTAAAAAATATCAAATTAGCCTAATCTACAACAACTCAGACATCCACAAAACATAAAAGATCATGGTAGTCTGCGGTCAGCACAGATACAAAACAAAAGACATCAACCAGCTCAGAGAGCTCATTCAAGATGGAAAGGCAGTCCTGTAAGAGGCTTATAACTGTCACAGTGGAGCTGACCTCACAGCAGAGGAATATGAAGGAGAGCACGCATGGCTGAGTGAAAACCCAGCACTGAATATCTATTAGTGTACTTTCATCCCAGAGGAGAGACGAGAGACGACAACCTAACAGACCGAGACTGTAGTGTACACCATGCCACCAATGTTTTTCCTCAATCAACAGGGGCTTGGTCATCTCTGGATAACGTGAATATGTTCAAAAACAAACAAGATGAACTGTGGAAGAGACATACAGTACTAGAGGAAATGACATCCAATGCAAATGTAGATACACATCTTGACTATTGGTTTATTTCCCCTTCCAGTCTTAAGAACTTGATAGAGATACTTTTTTTAAGTGGCTTAGCTGGACAGGTATTGGAAGCAATGTCTTTCATTCAAATGGTACAGTAAAGCAAGATGGCCCATCACACTGGCATGTCTGGAAACTACACTAAATACTGTATTATCCCAGTAGACAATAAGAGTCATAGCAATTACAGTATATAGTCACACTAGCTACTTAGATTTTTATACAACTTGGGATCATATACACCAGTTATTGCTTCTGGCCAAATGTCGATGTAGAGTTAGCAAGCAGCTCCTAAAGTAACTATCAAAGCACACCATGGCACCATACCATAATTTGGTTGCAAAAAGGGAATGAGAAGAGGAAATATGCTATGTGAATACATGACTGTGACTGTGTTTGTATGCATGTATGTATGTATGTATGTATGTATGTATGTGTGTGTGTGTGTGTGTGTGTGTGTGTGTGTGTGTGTGTGTGTGTGTGTGTGTGTGTGTGTGTGTGTGTGTGTGTGTGTGTGTGTGTGTGTGTGTGTGTGTGTGTGTGTAAGAGCCAGCAAAGAAGAGGGTTTCCTGTGCAAGTTAATGCTTGATTTGGTGAAAACAACACTCGGCACAGTTCCATGTTTGTGGATTTCCAATTAGGAGCCAGTGATGACAATGACCAGTAAGACATTAAACATATTCACATTTTTATTGCCCTTGGCACAGATTTTGAAGAACAACACCAAAAAAAGTAATCATGCAAACAGTAAAAAGTATTCTCTTTGTTGTTCTGTCAAATGCTCATGCTCTGATCTTTAAAAAAAAACGTACCCATTTGAAACTACCTATTTCTCAGCCCCAGAAACTAGAATATGCATATGATCATCAGATTAGGATAGAAAACACTCTAAAGTTTCCAAAACTGTAAAAATATTGTCTGTGAGTATAACAGAACTAATATTGCAGGCAAAAACCTGAGGAAAATCCAATCAGGAAGTGCCTCTTATTTTGAAACCTTTCTATTCCTATGCATGCCTATCCTCCATTTAAAGGGATATCAACCAGATTCCTTTTTCTATGGCTTCCCTAAGGTGTCAACAGTCTTTAGACATAGTTTCAGGCTTTTATTTTGAAAAATTAGCTTGAAAGATCACATTGCGTAAGTGGATAGGTGGGGGCTCTCAGAATGAGTTTTGTGCTACAGAGTAAAGCGGCCATTGTTTCTCCCGGTGTTGTTGAAAAACCTACACACCCGGTTGATATATTATCTAATATAGATTTTATAAACAACCTGAGGATTGATTATAAAAAAAGTTTGACATGTTTCTGTGGACATTATGGATATTATTTGGAATTTTCATCTGCGTTGTGGTGACCACTCTTTCCTGTGGATTTCTGAACATAGCGCGACAAACAAATGGAGGTATTTTGGGTATAAAAATAATCTTTATGGAACAAAAGGAACATTTGTTGTGTAACTGGGAGTCTCGTGAGTGAAAACATTCGAAGATCATCAAAGGTAAACGATTAATTTGATTGCTTTTCTGATTTTCGTGACCTTGCTTAATGCTTAGTGTACATGTTTTGTTATGCTATCGACAAATTTACACAAACGCTTGGATTGCTTTCTCTGTAAAGCATAATTTCAAAATCTGAGATGACAGGTGGATTAACAAAAGGCTAAGCTGTGTTTTGCAATATTGCACTTTCATGAATATTAATGTTTTTTAGTAATATTATTTGACTGTGGCGCTATGCTATTCAGCGGTTGCTGAATGGGTAGCGTCAAGAAGTTAAGCATGTCCCAGTTTAGATCACCTAACAGTACTAACTCTGAAGATAGATGGGGGGCGATCAATTCACATATGGTGTCCAGGGCACAGCGGGGGGATGAAGGGGGTCTATAACAAGCGGCAACGGTGAGAGACTTGTTTCTGGAAAAGTGGATTTTTAAAGGAATAAACTCGAATGGTTTGGGCACAGACCTGGATAGTGTGACAGAACTCTGCAGGCTATCTCTGCAGTAGATTGCAACTCCGCCCCCTTTGGCAGTTCTGTCTTGTCGGAAAATGTTGTAGTTGGGTATGGAAATTTCAGGATTTTTGGTGGCCTTCCTAAGCCAGGATTCAGACACGGCTATGACATCCGGGTTAGCGGAGTGTGCTAAAGCAGTGAATAAAACAAACTTAGAGAGGCGGCTTCTAATGTTAACATGCATGAAACCAAGCCTTTTACAGTTACAGAAGTCAACAAATGATAGCGACTGGGAATGGGAGTGATGCTGGGGGCTGCAGGGCCTGGGTTAACCTCTACATTTTCAGAGGAACAGAGGAGGAGTAGGATAAGGGTACGGCTAAAGGCTATAAGAACTGGTTGTCTAGTGCGTTTGGAACAGAGAGTAAAAAGAGCAGATTTCTGGGCGGGGAAGAATAGATTCAAGGCATAATGAACAGACAATGGTATGGTAGGATGTCAGTACAGTGGAGGTAAACCTAGGCATTGAGTGACGATGAGCGAGGTTTTGTCTCTAGAGGCACCATTTAAGCCAGGTGAGGTCACTGCATGTGTGTGGGGTGGAACAAAAGGGCTAAGGCATATTGAGCAGGGAGGAGGCTCTACAGTGAAATAAGACAAACATCAGTAACCAAGATAGCAATATACCTAGCATATTGACATTATGGAGAGGAATGTATATCCGAGTGATCATAGGGTCCAGTGAGTAGCTAGGCGAGCTGGAGACACAGTGATTCAGACCATCTTAATACCATCTTTTATTTTTATTGGCCAGTCTGAGATGTGGCCTTTTCTTTGCAACTCTGCCTAGAAGGCCAGCATCCCATAGTCACCTCTTCACTGTTGACGTTGAGACTGGTGTTTTGCGGGTACTATTTAATGAAGCTGCCAGTTGAGGACCTGTGAGGCATCTGTTTCTCAAACTAGATACTCTAATGTACTGTCCTCTTCCTCAGTTGTGCACCAGGACCTCCCACTCCTCTTTCTATTCTGGTTAGAGACAGTTTGCATTGTTCTTTGAAAGGAGTAGTACACAGCGGTGTACGAGATCTTCAGATTTTTGGCAATTTCTCACATGGAATAGCCTTCATATCTCAGAACAAGAATAGACTGACGAGTTTCAGAAGAAAGTACTTTGTTTCTGGCCATTTTGAGCCTGTAATCAAACCAACAAATGCTGACGCTCCAGATACGCAACTAGTCTAAAGAAGGCCAGTTTTATTGCTTATTTAATCAGGACAACAGTTTTCAGCTGTGCTAACATAACTGCAAACGGGTTTTCTTTTAAAATGATAAACTTGGATTCGATAACATAACGTGTCATTGGAACATTGGAACACAGGAATGATGGTTGCTAATAATGGGCCTCTGTTCGCCTATGTAGATATTCCATCAAAAAATCTGCCGTTTCCAGCTACAATAGTCATTTACAACATTAACAATGTCTACACTGTATTTTTGATCAATTCGATGTAATTTTAATGGACAAAAAAAAATTGCTTTTCTTTCAAAAACAAGGACATTTCCAGGGGTCTGAATACTTTCCGAATGCACTGTATTTGTTGTAATATTTGATCTGTTTTTTTCAGGAGGATGAACTGCTTGTTTTAGAAAAGGCAATACTTTGTACAAGGTTTCAATTTCAATTAACAAAAATGAGAGGTTGTAATCTTGATAAAAGAAAAGTTTGAGGTGCAAAAGCGTTAAACCTCTCACTAAAAGCTTCAGAGGGTGAGCTATTCTTACTAATCAACTGGATAATCAGTTTGGGTTTACGTACAGCTTTTGTATGACTGAAGCTTTTAGTGAGAGGTTTTATGCTTTTGCCCCTCAAACTTGTATTAGTTATATAAATTAGCAAGTTTAATTTTGTCTGGCTTACCGTTCCAAATAAAGTGAAACATGTTTTGCTCATATAATTATAAAAACACGTTTTCTGAAGTAGGTAGCAACTTTAATAAATATGTAAACGGTGATATGACTAAATAATTAATCGGTGTAATTTTATCATAAATAGACAGATTTGTACCTCTCCATGGTTGCAAGAGCTTGTCTATTTTTGCTAACTTTGTATTAAAATTTGTTGTTGTGAGTTCATTTATTTCTTTAGGGATATGAATACCAGGTATGCATACTTCATCATCAAACCATTTTATTGGTAAACTACAGGGTAATGTAAATGTTGTGTAATTTAACGATCCAATATGTAATACAATACACTTATCATAGTCCAGAGAGCCTAGAGGTGATCTTCAATGAGATTGTGCAGGGGTCCAGATTGTGGATTTAAGAGAAAACTAGAATCATTGGCACTTTTGTTTTTAAGCACTGGATTTCTAACCCCTTGATATTATTGTTAGATCGGATTTGAATAGCTTTTTTTCAATGGCCATAACAAATATATATATGGAGAAGGTGGACAACCTTTGTTTAACTCCTCTTGACAGTTCAATACTTTCTGATAAGTAGATTATTTACTATTTTACATATGGGGGGGTTCTATACATAACTTCAACCCATTGTATAAGACATTCACCAAAATGAAAATAGTCCAGGCATTTATCTATCAATTATATATTATAATCCATAATCATCATGGATTAGATAGCTCTTTTATAAAAACTATTACTGAACAATTTAGAAAAGTTCAAGGTTTGGGCAGGAGTGTTCATTCATAAAGGACCTGTCTGTCCAAGGCTCCTCATCAATATCTGTCTCAAAGCTTTTGTCAAAAGGAAGGAAGGAAATCAATGAAATGATACAGACACTGGTGTGACATCCTCTCTCTTGCAAAGCTCTATAAAAGTAGTTTCACACATTTCGGTGAGCAAATCGCTGGTATTAAACACAATTATTCCTATGTTCAGAGGGAGATAGTTACAGATGATGAGTTTTCAATTTCACTCCAGATGGGTATGGATTGACAGAGAGTAAGAAATGTATATGCACTACAGAACAGATGATAAATGTCGCTTAACTTAGAATAAGAATCAGTCATCTAATGGACAGGGAAACTCAGGCAATAACTGTGTCAACGATAGTGTGTTTTTCTTGTCTTTTGATGTGGTCAATGGTAATATGACAGGGTTGTAATTTCTTAACCACTGACAACCATCATAATGAAAACTGTACCATCAAGAGATGATGTGAAGTCCTCCTGAGTGGGGCAGTCGGTTTAAGGCACTGCATTGCAGTGCTAGAGGCGTTACTACAGACCCGGATTAATTTCCAGGCTGTGCCACAACCAACTGTGGCCGGGAGTCCCATAGGACCTAGGACAATTGGCCAAGCGTCATCCAGGTCAGGGGAGGGTTTGGCTGGTAGGGCTTTACTTGGCTAATCGCGCTCTAGCGACTCCTTGTGGTGGGTCGGGTGCCTGCGGGCTGACCCCGGTCGCCAGATGAACGGTGTTTCCTCCTACACATTGGTGCGGCTGGCATCCGGATTAAGCTGGCGGGTGTTAAGGAACGCGGTTAGGCTGGTTATGTTTCGGAGGACACATGACTCCACCTTCGCCTCTCCCGAGCCCTTTGGGGAGTTGCAGCGATGAGACAAGATCGAAAGTTGGGGAGAAAAAGGGGGTAAAATACAATTTAAAAAATGTAATAAAAAAAGAGATGATGTGAAGGTACCTCTGTTGATTCATGCATGAGTCAAAAAGGTAGGGCTAACCAGATCCTCTACTGATTCTGAAGAGAGAACCTAGGAGGCAAGTAAGTTAAGAACAAATTCTTATTTTCAATGATGGCCTAGGAACAGTGGATTAACTGCCTTGTTCAGGGGCAGAATGACATATTTTTACCTTTTCAGCTCAGGGATTTGATCTTGCAACCTTCTGGCTACCTGTCGCCCCCCAGTCCCAGGCACTGTGGGCTAGGCTATATAACGGTGCATGTGTGTACGTCAATTGGATTGTGTGCTTGTTGTTGTGGCCATTTCATTGCATTTCCCCTGAGGAAAACCCAAATGTGAAGTCAGAAAAAGATTTTAAATACAGGCCAAGTTCAAAAAGAAAGAATGGTTCAAATAGATGGGGTAGAGAGCACGGGAGAGGAAGGACAGGGGTAGAGAGCACGGGAGAGGAAGGACAGGGGTAGAGAGCACGGGAGAGGAAGGACAGGGGTAGAGAGCACGGGAGAGGAAGGACAGGGGTAGAGAGCACGGGAGAGGAAGGATAGGGGTAGAGAGCACGGGAGAGGAAGAACAGGGGTAGAGAGCACGGGAGAGGAAGGACAGGGGTAGAGAGCACGGGACAGGAAGGACAGGGGTAGAGAGCATGGGACAGGAAGGACAGGGGTAGAGAGCACGGGACAGGAAGGACAGGGGTAGAGAGCACGGGACAGGAAGGGCAGGGGGGAAAACTTGAAAACGGCCATTTCCTAAATTGATTTGCTGGTAGGAATTTGATGAGTGAAAAGGAAGTATCTGCGTGATGGCACAGGCTGGACATTTTGCAAGGCAGGGATTCACTTACAGGATGGAACTTGTCATAGCCACTTGGAAACAAAGAGTACTAAAAACATATGGCACGATGTGAAAAGGACGTTGATAAAAAATTCAGGTCCCTCCATATGACATGAGTTTATATGAAAATATAATTCAGTTACATTGTTCCAAAATTACACTGACAATTTTGAATTGGGGACAGCAAAACACTTACAAAGCACTTACAGTTGTATGAGAAGTCAATTACTCTACAATACATTTTCCTTTCAGATGCCCATTGGCTGTTTATAGCAATCAAAAATCCTCACACACTATACTGTTAAGGATTACAGATTCGATTCGAAAAATCCAAAGCATAAATCATCATCATAACAACAAATTATTTTTTACTGTGTTTATACCAACATAATATGTCGGCAAAAAAATCCCCTCCACATCCACACCAACCACAAAAATGGTTCGATAATCTTAAAGCTGACCTATCAGGCACAACCCATTTATACCTCTTTGAAGAGATACAGTAGTTAAATACTAGAGCTATAAAAGCAAACTGTTTACCTGTCCCTTTGACTTTTCACAGGGTTGTGAAGTAGAAAACACTTTTCATGCAAATGTTGACTCTGAATGTTTAATGAGCACATCTATAATACATGGAGATGCACAAGGCAGAGGAGCAGGTGTAGGAGAATCACTGTTCCTTATAACGCTGCACTGGCCACTCTGGTGCAAAACACTGTTCAAGAGGAATGTAAATATTTCCTGTAGGTTGGATCATGTTGTTTTGCAGGTTGTATGGTTTCACATTCCTAATGTTGTATTGATTGCTGTTGCTTTCTTGGGCAGGTTTCCCTTGCAAAAGAGAATATGTGTCTCAATGGGCTTTTTAAATGTAAAAAAAATGAATTGGGTGGCATTGATCGTTTCCCATTTGGTGATCAGACACGGTTTAAGCATTCTGATTCTGATTCTGAAGGAATGAGGGTGCTAGTATGTGGCATTCAAACATGTAATTATAAACCCATTGTAAATCAACTCCAGACTACTTCATGGCACGCCCATGTTTGTTTAATCCAGTAACACACACGAGAGGTCACACAACACCGAGTACATGAGCGTCTGATGTAAGCTCTGTGTTCTCCTCTCATGCTCTGGTATGCAACATCTGTGTAGCCCTGCTGGCTCAGAGAAGACAGATGCCGCCAGCTCATTGGCTGCTAATCCTGCCACCGTGAGAGAACGGCAAATCAAGAGGCCATCCCCAAGGCCCAGGAAAATGGATATTGATCCCGAGCCATGCCTAAATGGATTAAATTACAGAGTACTGTTGCTAGCAGCAGGGATGTTGAGGGAGGGCTTGAGAAGGAGGGAGAGAGGCAGGGAAAGGGTTGGGGGGGGGGGGGGGGGGGGTTGGAGGGTAACTCTACCAAGGCTATGGCCACCCATGCCTGGCACTGGTAGACAGCTCACGCCCTCTTCTCCCCATAATAAATACTATTATCAATCATTCCCTCTGTCTACCTCCTGCATGAAAGAGGTCTCTAGAACACTCTCAGTCTCTATAACACGCCAGTCTTCTTGGTCAAATCAAATCAAATCAAAGTTTATTTGTCATGTGCCCCGAATACAACAGGAATACAACCTTACAGTGAAATGCTTACTTACAGGCTCAAACCAATAGTGCAAAAAAGGTATTAGGTGAACAACAGGTAGGGTAAAGAAATAAAAACAACAGTAAATATACAGTGAAAAATAACAGTAGCGAGGCTATATACAGTAGCGAGGCTATATACAGTAGCGAGGTTACATACAGACACCGGTTAGTCAGGCTGATTGAGGTAGTATGTACATGTAGATAATGGTAATGGTCAATTTTATTCAGACTGAATGTGAAACTGTGAGGAAGGTATCGACTACATATTGGAGGGAGAAGATGCATCACAGACACAGGGGGGACTTGACTAACACCGTGTCAACATTAGTGGGCAAAACTGGGTGGGAGGAGTCATTCACTAACCTGAAGTCATTAGTCTTCTTGTATGAGCAGTGATCCAGAGTCTTCACTCTTTCTCATTCACACCCTTTTTGTTCATGACCTGAAGAGAAGAGGGGGATACGGGTCTGAGTCTGGAGAGGATATCTAACAGAGTGCTTCCCCTGCATGTTCTGAGCTTTAATATTCTGCATAGAAATGTGTCCAATGGCATGACAGGAATATCGAAGAGGAGAGTGTGAACTAACGGATAGTAATAGCAACATCAAAGGATGGCTGTGCTTTCTCACTATCATCCATATCTGGATTCATAATAGCCATGAACAATTGGAAGATATTAAAAGATTTCAGTGTCTTTTTGAGTCCTGGTATTCTTCAGTAGTCATTTTCACTTGCAATCCTTTTTGATTTTAAGAAGTCCTTTCTTTGTGTTCAGCTTTGATACCTTTGTACCTCAAGGGCAACTCTATCATACTGTTGGGCCCATAGACTTATGGATGGGCCCCTATCTTTTAGGACAAGTTTCCCAGACCAAGATTAGGCCTAGTCCTGGATTAAAAATCATTCTCAATGGAAATTCTCCATTGAAATCACTTTTTAGTCCAGTTCTAGGCTTAATCTATTTGTGTCTGGGAAACCAGCCCATAGATCTTCAGTCACAAACATTCTTCCCCACTCCACTTCATCCCCTTCGGGCAGTGCTCCACTTCATGGCACAATTGAATAATCATAAAGAACCCATTAGATTCCAGATGACACACGGACAACAGCACATGCTCGACATATGTAAATGTAAATAAAAATGATGTCCATTTCAGTGCAGTGATGTTCCAATCCCTATGACATTATGAAGAGAATGCATCATGGGTCTTTAATGGGTCCCTGTGTCCATTAGATTGACAGTCAAGGATGTCCCACCAACAGTAATACTTAAAAAAAAAACAAGTTTTGAGAATGACACAAATATACATTTTCACAAAGTTTGCTGCTTCAGTATCTTTAGATATTTTTGTCTGATGTTACTATGGAATACTGAGGTATAATTACAAACATTTCATGAGTGTCAAAGGCTTTTATTGACAATTACATGAAGTTGATGCAAAGAGTCAATATTTGCGGTGTTTTTTCTTTTTCTTTCAAGACCTCTGCAATCCGCCCTGGCATGCTGTCAATTAACTTCTGGGCCACATCCTGACTGACGGCAGCCCATTCTTGCATAATCAATGCTTGGAGTTTGTCGGTATTTGTGGGTTTTTGTTTGTCCACCTGCCTCTTGAGGATTGACCACAAGTTCTCAATGGGATTAAGGTCTGGGGGGTTTCCTGGCCATGGACCCCAAATATTGATGTTTTGTTCCCCGATCCACTAAG
Organism: Oncorhynchus mykiss; assembly: GCF_013265735.2. Taxonomy (NCBI): domain Eukaryota; kingdom Metazoa; phylum Chordata; class Actinopteri; order Salmoniformes; family Salmonidae; genus Oncorhynchus; species Oncorhynchus mykiss. The sequence goes on from NC_048581.1 coordinate 69,346,709, forward strand.
TTATTACTTTTGCCTTATGTCAAGGTGTCCCATTATGCTGGAAAAGGCATTGTTCGTCACCAAACTGTTCCTGGATGGTTGGGAGAAGTTGCTCTCGGAGGATGTGTTGGTACCATTCTTTATTCATGGCTGTGTTCTTAGGCAAAATTGTGAGTGAGCCCACTCCCTTGGCTGAGAAGCAACCCCACACATGAATGGTCTCAGGATGCTTTTCTGTTGGCGTGACACAGGACTGATGGTAGCGCTCACCTTGTCTTCTCCAGACAAGCTTTTTTTCCTGATGCCCCAAACAATCGGAAAGGGAACTCATCAGAGAAAATTACTTTACCCCAGTCCTCAGCAGTCCAATCACTGTACCTTTTGCAGAATATCAGTCTATCCCTGATGTTTTTCCTGGAGAGAAGTGGCTTCTTTGCTGCCCTTCTTGACACCAGGCCATCCTCCAAAAGTCTTCGCCTCAATGTGTGTGCAGATGCACTCACACCTGCCTGCTGCCATTCCTCAGCAAGCTCTGTACTGGTGGTGCCCCGATCCCGGAGCTGAATCAACTTTAGGAGACGGTTCTGGCTCTTGCTGGACTTTCTTGGGCGCCCTGAAGCCTTCTTCACAACAATTGAACTGCTCTCGTTGAAGTTCTTGATGATCCGATAAATGGTTGATTTAGGTGCAATCTTACTGGCAGCAATATCCTTGCCTTTGAAGCCCTTTTTGTGCAAAGCAATGATGACGGCACATGTTTTCTTGCAGGTAACCATGGATGACAGAGGAAGAATAATGATTCCAAGCACCACCCTCCTTTTGAAGCTTCCAGTCTGTTATTCGAACTCAATCAGCATGACGGAATGATCTCCAGACTTGTCCTCGTCAACACTCACACCTGTGTTAACAAGAGAATCACTGACATGATGTCAGCTGGTCCTTTTGTGGCAGAGCTGAAATGCAGTGGAAATGTTTTTGGGGGATTCAGTTCATTTGCATGGCAAAGAGGGACTTTGCAATTAATTTCAATTCATCTGATCACTCTTCATAACATTCTGGAGTATATGCATATTGCCATCATACAAACTGAGGCAGCAGACTGTGAAAATTAATATTTGTGTCATTCTCAAAACTTTTGGCCACGACTGTATATTGCTTCCCTTGATACAAGAAAATAATTGATCATTTTCAGGGAATACTGCATGCTAATTCTACATAATTCCATAAAATATCGGCTACATAATACAGATTGCTCACCAGCACCGATAGGCCAAGATCTGTGGACTAAAGTGAAAAGGAATTTCAGGAACTTTCAGGATCGGGGGAGCGTGGAACTTGATAAAAATGCTTCTTGGTTGAAAACCAGACTACTTTCTCTTTTTTACAGAAAGCGAAAGTAATTAGGGATTATTACATTTAAAAATGGCCTCCTATGGGTTTGGGACCAATCACAATGCTAATGCAACACAAAGCATGATGTAATTGGTAAATTAGTTGCAAAAATCTGACCAATCGGATTTGTATAGCTATTTTACAGCACTGTCAGACTGCATGAAATTTCAATATGGAGTAGCTGCGGACCCGACTTTTCTGGACCTCTATTTCGGAAGACTAAAGGTCCCAAAGCTTGTGTGGGATTCTTTACTTTACGGACAGTCTCTGGAGTAATAAATGGGGTGACATTGAGTGTAGAGGTGGATCAGATGAGAAATAATATTTCTGGTGTTTGTGACACGGACACGGTGGAAATAGTGTACCTTGTCTGTATTGTTGAACTTTGATACAGTTTCAGGTTGGGTTACATCAGCTATTCTGTGAAGGCCTTTGTTCCGAACCTGTTGCGGTGCTTTAGTTGCGAAGGATTCGGACATGTTGCAGCAGTGTGTAGGAAAGAGATCCCAAGATGCGAGAAGTGTGCAGGAGGGTATAGTCACAGGGATTGGGAAGTTGGGGTAGAGAAAGCACAGTAAGTCAACTCTGGGGGCACCCATGCAGCTGGGGATCTGAAGTGCCCACAAGTGCTCACAAGTGAGTAGGCCTGAAGAGAGAGAGCGCGTTTTAGTAAAGTACGACTTCTTGCGTTTATTGCAATGGTTAGGAATTGTACTGCACTGTAGGAACTTAAATCCAATGAAATAGATGTGGTAGTGGCACCTACCTAAATTAAGTCAAAGTGAGTCAAATACTGCTTTGGCGCCATCTGCTGGGCACAGCTGCAGATGAGCAAAGATGACCAAACCGGAAGCGGAAACGTAAAGGCTAGCTGGTGGTTCCACGTGCAGCAGAATTTTAGTCACAGTGCCAGAACCACAGTCCTGCAATGAAGCGCCCAGGTATGTGTAGCTGAAGTCTTTACATTTGGATTGTACAGTCGTTTATCTTTATTAATCACAAATAATATTATCTTCAGTTGAATATATGTGTACATTGCCAGTTAGACTGCTAACACTTAACTAATGACCCATGCTGGCTAGCATTAGCTTGCTAGCAAGCCAGCCCGAGACTTTCATGCGTGTTTCATGTTTTTCCAGGGTTAAAGAAAGCAAGTAAACGTGTGTCTTGCTCCAAACGTTACAAAATACAGAAAAAGGTATTGGTGAATTGTATTATTTGTCAATACCTAATTATATTTAGGCTACTCCTAACGGTAGCAGTTGCTGTCATGAAGTAGCTAAGTTTGCTAGCTCGGTGGTTTTAAAACTTCTCCTGCAGGGACCTCCATACGTTTCACAATTGTGTTGTAGTCCTGAACTAGCTCACATAATTAACCTATTCAGGGGCATGATGAATAGTTGAATCAGGTATGCTAGCTAGCTCAGTATATTATTCTAATAAGCTATGTACTGTTAATTATAGATATACTCTGCGCAAATAAAGTCTTGTCATGATTTATGTCATTTCATTTTAGGTCCGGGAACACAACAGAAAACTAAAAAAAGATGCAAAAAAGAAAGGAGTAGGCAAAAAAATGAAAAAGGATATTGGAGTTCCCAACAAAGCACCCTTCAAAGAGGATATTCTGAGGGAAGCAGAACAGAGGAGGTTAAAGGTGAGTCCATGAACTGTTTTGTGGTCCCCTCTCATTTTAGGTGGCAAAATAATTAACATGCACTCATCTCTTTCCAACCCAGCTTGAAGAAGAAAAAGAGAAAAAAAAGTTGGCCAAGCAACAACAACGGGCTCAGAAGAGGAAGAAGGAAAACGCTGCCAGTAGTGATAGAGACACCAAAGTGAAGAAAGCCAGAAAGGTATAGGAAAATGTGAAGGGCATCAAAACATCATGCACTCATGTAGCTTGACAATATTTTAACTCCACATTTTAACTCCACAGGAGTTACCGTCACAGGAGGACCTTGTCAAACAGATGGTGAAACAAAGTGACCCAAGGAATTCAAAGAAGCACTTTTGTTCAGAATTAAATAAGGTAGATTTAATCATCTTAGCTACATGTCTCAATTGGTATTAGGTGCCCAGGCAAGGACCGAAGCTGTAATAAAGACATGCCCTACCTGCTTGTCCCTATGGATTGATATTCAGTCTATATTTTCTTCAGGTGATCGATGCCTCTGACGTTATAATTGAAGTCCTAGACGCCAGAGATCCCCTTGGCTGCAGGTGTCCACAGCTAGAGGAAGCTGTACTGAAGAGGGGTGGAAACAAGAAGCTACTATTCCTGTTGAACAAAATAGGTAATAATCTTATGGATAAGTCTTTAATTAATGTCAATTATATTGAGATATAGTGTTATCTTTATTCAAAAGGTAATTCAACATAACCATACAATTAATTTTCCAAATCCTGCAGATCTTGTTCCTAAAGAGAATGTGGAGAAGTGGCTGCAGTGTCTTCAGCTTGAGTTCCCAGCTGTGGCGTTCAAGGCGTCCACACAACTACAGGATAAAACGGTGGTATGGACTATGTACATGCAGCGCCTAAGATTGTAATGGAATTAATTTCACTGACTACTTGGGGAATCCATATTGATGACCAGGTTCGATCACAGAATGTAGAAAATTGGTCATTACTGTGTAGACTATTTGAATATTGATCATAAATGCTTGTACATGTTTTTTTGTTAACCAGCAAGAGAAGAAGGCTAGGTTTGCAACTCTTAATGGAGTAGTAGACCAGACCAAAGGAGTGGCGTGTTATGGCGGCGGCTGTCTTCTCCAGCTCCTGGGAGACTTTGCAAATGGGACAGGGAGAGGGGGCTCAGTAAAAGTGGGCTTAGTCGGTAAGGAAGCTACTCCCCTCGCCATTATTTAGACATAAACTGCATCTCCTCTTGTAATTACTATGGCTCTCGAGTGGTGGTATTAAAGTGTTGTGCTTACAAAATTATGATGATTTGTGTGAACTACTGATGTCTGTGACGACTACTACAACGCTGATCTCATCCATAGCGATCGCAGTGTCCTGTTGTGTACCCTATGTCATATTTTGTCTGATCTGTCTTGTTCGTTCAGTTTATTTTATCCAATTATATTATCGTACTGTATGCACACATTAGCCTGTCTTATCTGTTATATGACAACAAGATTATTAATCTTTAAGGGTTTATCCTGAACAGTATAAATGCACGTTGTCTATTACTTGAAGCACTTATGCCCTCCGCTGTCCCCTCAGGGTTCCCCAACGTGGGGAAGAGCAGTCTGATCAACAGCCTAAAAGGGATGAGGGCCTGTAATGCAGGAGTCCAGAGAGGGATCACCAGGTGAGTGATAGAGTCCATTCTATTTGCAGATGGTGAGGAATTGTATGAAGCATGATGACGTTGAAGATCTGACAAAACAATGAAGTCTATATTCAATCCAACACTGAGCTTCATACACCTCATCGAGGTCTTACCAATTGGGGCTGAACAGTCCCAAAACCCTTGGTCATGTCTGTTCACCTGAATTTGCTCAAATGCCACTTGTAGCTTAACATCTAACATACCTCATGTCTGACTCATGCAGGTGCTTCCAAGATGTCCACATCTCTAAAAATGTCAAGATGGTTGACAGCCCAGGGATAGTGGCGGCCCAGTCTAACCCAAAAGCTGCCATGGCGCTGAGGAGTCTCCAGGTGGAGGACAAGCAGGAGACTGTTCTAGAGGCCGTCAGGACCCTGCTCAAACAGTGCAACAAGCAACAGGTGAAACTGAGATCACTGGTGTGCGGAAATGTTTACTGCCAAGTTTGAGATCAAGCCCTGTGTCTGCTGAGCCTACTAATAGTTAATCCTGGACTTTGTTTCAGGTAATGCTTCAGTACAATGTTCCGGACTTCAGAAACTCGTTGGAGTTTTTATCCTTTTTTGCCAAGAAACGTGGATTTCTGCAGAAGGGTGGATTCCCTAACACAGAGCTGGCTGCCTCTACCTTCCTCAGTGATTGGACAGGGTGAGTGTTGTCATCGTCATGATTTGTCACCAATCAAATTTAAAGTAGGGTGAGGCTAGCATGGAAATGAGGATAATTAACGCAATTCTTGAGTTAAAGTGAAGACTTCTAATCCAACTCTGATCCCTCTGCTGAGCCAGACTGAGCACTTTGCCTGGAAACTAGAATGAAAGGTATTTTTGTGTAAATACTTAAAATGTTTATCTTTTCAGGGCAAAGCTGAGTTATCACTGCAAAGCCCCTGAAAAGCCAAGCCTTCCCCCATACCTCTCTGAAGACATTGTAACAGAGATGCAGAAGGGCTGGGACTTGGACAAGCTGAGGAAGAGCAACGAGGAGACTCTAAGAAGTGTGTTAATTTAGTATTTTCTCTAATAGAAGAATTTTCTCGTTTTACATTTGTCATTTAGCAGACGCTCTTATTGATCTTGATCTAGTCGGCTCAGGGATTTGAACCAGCGACCTTTCGGTTAGTGGCCCAACACTCAACTGCCAGGTTAGCTTCTGCCCAGTAATGAGTTTGTTGATGTACACCAGTGTTTCCCAACTCCCATCCTCGAGTACCCCCACCAGCATACCGTTTGTTGTAGCCCCTGACAAAAACACCTTATTCTATTTGTCACAGGCTTGATGGTTAGTTGCTATGTAGAATCAGGTGGGCTTGTCCAGGGCCACAACAAAAAGGGCCACCAGGTGTACTACAAAACATTACAAACGCCTGCTCTTTCAATGACAGACTGATCAGGTGAAAGCTATGATCTGTTATTGATGTCACTTGTTAAATCCACTTCAATCGGTGTAGATGAAGGGAAGGCGACAAGCTAAATAATGATGTTTACACGTTGAGACATGGTTTGCCATTCAGAGGGTGAATGGGCAAGACAAAATATTTAAATGCTTTTGAACGGGGTATGATAGGTGCCAGGTGCCCTGGTTTGAGTGTCAAATGCAAAGCTGCTGGGTTTGTCAAGTTTCCTGTGTGTATCAAGAATGGTCCACCAGCCGACTTGACACAGTGGTGGGAAGCATTGGGAGTCAACATGGGCTAGCATCCCTTTGGATAGCTTTCAACAACTTGTAGAGTCCATGCCCTGACAAATTGAGGCTGTTCTGGGTGGAAATGGGTGCAACTCAATATTAGGAAGGTGTTCCTAATGTTTTGTACAGTAAGTGTATGTGATGACTGACCTACTCTCCTAGGTGTGAAGTTCCCAAACCAGGCCAGCAGCATCATCCTCCTGTCTAAAGGTCCCACTGCAGGAGTGCTGAGTGACAGTGATGTGGTTGAGGACAAACCTGCTCAAGGGCCCACTGAGGAAGAGGAGATGGAGGGTAGCTGTGCGAACCAAGAGGTAGAAAATCTTTACACTTATTTCTCACCTGATAAATCAAATTAAAGTAGGATCAGTCTGTTCTAGCATGGAAATTAAGACAAATAACGCAAGTCTTGAGTTAATGAAGACATCTAATCCAACTGATCCCACTGCTGAGCCGATTTATTGTAAATTCCAGACAAGGCAATGTATAAAATGTCTAAACTAATCCTTTCAGGGCTAATCTGAGCTATTACTGCAAAGAAATAAAGGCCTTTGTAATGGAATATCTTTTAATTTCAGGATGATGGGGTTGAAGCGGTGTCTGATGCAGATGAAATGGATGAACCACAGATAAAGACACCAGTCACAAGTAAATCAATATTAGAGACCAGTTTCATTCATGTTATGTTCCTTATTAATATAGGATCGGTCTGTGGAAATGAGGACAATAAAGCAAGTCTGACTTTAAGTGAAGACTTCTAATCCAACGCTGATCCCACTGCTGAGCCAGACTGAGAACCTTGCTTGTAATCTAGAATGAAATGGATGTTTAATTTTTCCCTCGGGGAATAGCTTAATTCCTGTTACATTCCCAATCAAGTCTGTCAATATCACTTAACTAATGATTTCTCCTCTTTACAGAAGAACCAGCCAAAGTGAGGTTCCAGGTTCCTGTCCCAGTCAACATTCTCTCCTCAGTCCAGACAGATGATGCCTATGACTTCAACACCGATTTTAAATGAACATCTATGACCTTCTGGCTACGTTTGACAGGCAGCCCAATTCTGATTTGTTTTTTCACTATTTGGTCTTTAACCCAATCAGATCAGCTCTGAGAAAAATTTGGTGTGATCGGTCAAAATAATGTGTAAACGCATCCTTTGTTTCTCAACTCTCTCATATCTTAACCTTACTAGCTGTACTGGCACCATCTGAAGTTACTGTTTGAAGTCCTGTGTGTGTGGATGTAACCTGCAAAATGAGTTGGTAACAATGTTTTGCCTTGTAAGTAAAGGTCCAGTGGTAAATTGTTTAAGATCTGTCAATGTTCATTGTGAATTATTGTATATAGCCTGAACACAAATAAATTGATCCATATTTTGGCTCAAGTTGTGCTTTCTCATTAGAGTTAAAATGGTGATGAATACAATTGCTCAACCCCACATATGATCAATTTTAGTTTGCATGGTGTTGTTAGGTTGACTTATCGGGACCAAGACTCAAGGTGGTTGAATGTTTTATTAAGCTTCTTTTACAAAAGGATGACCATTTGAAAATGTACATTGGTTAGGTTAATCCTTTTGTACAAAGTAAAGAAATGGTGTAACTTAACACCATGTTTAATATTGTGTAAATAAGTGACTTGCAATTATCATATTCATAACCATTTCAGCTGTTGCACATGTATTGACACTAGTGGTATGGGTGTATGACATCCGTACTTAGCACAAAGGCATGTCACTGCAAAATGCAATCAAGATAAAAGGATAGTAGGCTTGTGTAAAGTGTTGTGTGGTAGTGATCCTGATATACAAATTACTTTTATTTTTTATTTAAACGGGTAGGCAGGTTGAGAACAAGTTCTCATTTACAACTGCGACCTGGCCACGATAAAGCAAAGCAGTGTGACACAAACACAGTTACACATGGAATAAGCAAACGTATAGTCAACACAATAGAAAAGTCTATATACAGTGTGTACAAATGAAGTAAGATTATCGAGGTAAGACAACAAATAGGCCGTAGTGGCTAAATAATTACAGTTTAGCAAATAAACATGATGTGCAGAAGATGAATGTGCAAGTAGAGATAGGTAGTTGGATGGGCTATGTACAGGTGCAATGTTCTGTACGCTGCTCTGATTGCTGATGCGTAAATTTAGTGAGGTAGATATGACTCCAGCTTCAGTGATTTTTGCAATTTGTTCCAGTCATTGGCAACAGAACTGGAAGGCGGCGAAAGGAGAAGTTGGCTTTGGGGATGACCAGTGAAATATACCTGCTGGAGTGCGTGCTACGGGTGGATGCTGCTATGGTGACCAGTGAGCTGAGATAAGGCTGGGTTTTACCTAGCAAAGACTTAAAGATGACCTGGGGCCAGTGGGTTTGGCAACGAACATGAAGCAAGGGCCAGCCAACGAGAACATACAGGTAGGTCACAGTGGTGGGTAGTATATGGGGCTTTGGTGACGAAACAGATGGCACTGTGATAGACTGCATCCAATTTGCTGAGTGGAGTGTTTTGTAAATGACATAACCTAATTCAAGGATTGGTAGGATAGTCAGTTTTACGAGAGTATGTTTGGCAGCATGAGTGAAGGATGCTTTGTTGCGAAATAGGAAGCCAATTCTAGATTTCATTTTGGATTGGAGATGCTTAATATGAGTCTGAAAGGAGAGTTTACAGTCTAACCAGACACCTATGTATTTGTAGTTGTCCACATATTCTAAGTCAGAACCGTCCAGAGTAGAGATGCTAGGCGGGCGGGCAGGTGCGGGCAGCGATTGGTTGAAGAGCATGCATTTAGTTTTACTTGCATTTAAGAGCAGTTGGAGGCCACGGAAGGAGAGTTGAATGGCATTGAAGTTCATCTGGAGGTTAGTTAACACAGTGTCCAAAGAAGGGCCAGAAGTATACAGAATGGTGTCATCTGCACACATAGGCACACAATGTATTCAGTATGGCACTACTTCATGTTATAGATATACATTATCTTGTCTCATGTGAAGCTAAGCAACGAACCATGGGTGCATCTCAACAGTCTTAAGTAGCTGCATCTGCATTGATGTGAAAATACTGTATAAGACAGAAGGTTACTAGACTAGTGAGATGTAGTCCAATGGACTAAAGGAGTTTAGTAATCCTTACAGTCCAAGGACCTTACATGTTCTGTTTAGAGGGCAGATTGGCTTGGCAGCCAGAACAATCAAATACTCCATCTAAACGTAAATATATTGCGGTACAGTTCTAGAAACATTATGCCCTCTACTTTCAGATCACATCAAACTAATTTCATAAATGCAGAATATACACACACTGTTTAACCGGTTTTAACACAGTTGCTGGCGACAGTATCTTTCTGTGACAGTGTTAACACCTTTGTGGCATCCGACACAGATAGTTAGTTAGCACAGGTAAATGTTAGGAATTTTAGGAATAATGACTAAACAATATCTACATTTTAAATATAACTATAACTAATTAAACTCTACTCTGTTTTATTATATCTGATTAATAATGTTAATTCATAAGGAAGGGATCGTGTAGCATGAAACAGGGGGTAATTAAACATAATAAATACCATTCCAGCTAGGTTGGGGAGGAAATGGATTGTGGGTTTTAAGTATGCAGAAAGGATCGTTAACCTATGGTTGAACCGACTCAACTTAGCTCTGGGATGTTTAGATAAGGCAGCAAGTGTTTTCCTGGGTTTTCCATTATCTGGAACTGTCTTCTAAATAGTGATGGATGAAGGTGAAGATTCCAGAAGTTAATCTTGATAAGTGTGTGTCTGGAGTGAGCGAGCTAGGGGGTTGGAATAAACTTTTTAACCTGCTTTGTCCTGGTCGATAGGAGGAAGGACATTTTATAACCTATGACGTCATATTTTGTATATAAACTATTGTTCGTGGTTTCATGGCAGCGAGCTCCGAGAATAAATACTATTATCTAATTTTGATAAGACTGGTCTCTGTCTATTTTATGCAAATAAGAATCTTACAAATTCTTAAAAACAGACAGAGTGTATTTAATTAATGAACACATATAGGAATTATGAAATTCCTGTGACAGTAAGTAGTCGAATCTGTCTTCAGTCTGTTTCCGTAAACAAGCGCTGTAACATGGATATGGCCGTGTGGGAACGCTAAGCCTATAAAGGTGTGTAGTAATTTAACCTTTTGTTGATATGCATCATATGGAACATGCCCCGTCTCTGCCTGAGATAAACAACACCACCGTACAGTAAACAGACATCACTCTGTTTGGAATTGTCTTGTATCACGTTAGGTGTATGTTAGGGTTCCTGAGAAGTCACTGGAGGACGGGCAGATGAGCTGTTGTCTGGTCACATCACTGCTTTAGTCTACTTGTCCCCTGTATGTTTCTGAACTGGGTGGAATTTACCCGTGGGATCCTGAATATACCACTTGTCCCAGACTTCTGTGAATGAAGAGGTCCTGAACCATGGTTTGTAATGTTCGTTCCAATGAGGAGTTTGGCAGCTTTCACAAACCTGGGAGAGTAGCAGTTTCCAGCACCAGTAGCCCCAGAAAATAGAGCAATACTGAATATTTCTACGCAAACAAAGACCAACAGCTTGCTAGTTTAGAGGAGAATAAACTGTACAGGGCAATGATGATACTCTAACTATAACCTTTATTTTTACCTTTCCATACAACATTACACCACTAAGTGTGCCAGGGCTGTCTGCAGCTCATCGTTAGGGAAACATGGACAGACAGACCATAGTAGTACAGTTCTTACCTGATGTGCCACATGGGGTCGATGCTAGAGTGGTGTTTCTAGAAGACAATGAGCAGGGGAGGTGTGGTGATACTCTGCCAGAGTCTTACTGTACAAGTCTTCCCTGACAATTCTTTTTATACAATTAAAGCAAATGAAAACTCAAAGGGAATGCTTTTCAATTGTCTACAATGAATGTCTATTTGGATTGATTTAATTGATATACAGTGTAGATATTTTATTTCATAATAATCTCTGGAGTGCTGAGGGAATTCTGCCCCTGAGGCTGTCTGGCTCTGCTGGTGACTTACTGTGCATTGAGCTCCATCCAGTGTTCCAGTTGGCTGGTGATGTTGTGATGCTTCCACTCCGTCAGGTTGGCCACAATCACCCCAGGATTAAAGGAACACGTGTTGGCACTCATGCCCAGCTTCTCGATGGCCTTCTTTTTTAAAGCCAATATAGTTGTTCTAAAGGAATGCATACTTAAGATAATTAAAATGTTGACATTATTTGATATGGTACCAAGTACAAATATGAAGGGGGAAAAAATGCTTTCATACCATTATGTAAAATAAGACCCATTCTGTTCATTCATTTATTATATGGAGGTTTTATTTCCTTTGTGTGTCATTGTAGTCTTCAGCTTGTGTTGTGTACTTGGTTCCCAGCTCCTCGAACTATGTCCTTTGTGGATGCAGAATCACTGTCATCTGACAACGCAGCTGCATGCCCTGACTTTAGGCTTGTGTCAAAAAGCCCTTGGATGTCCCCTGCAAATATATCATATTCATATGTCTAGCATTCATTCGAATCAAATGTTTATTGGTTGCATACACAGATTTTCAGGTGCAGAGAAATGCTTATGTTTCTAGCACCAACAGTGCAGTAGTATGTCACTCAAATATAATAGAAATACCTGGAGACCAAGGGATGGCCCCCACTGTGTGTCTCCAGGTTTATGAAGGTGGTTCGTCGCCTGCGTCCAGCTAGGACCCGCTCAATGGCGAGCTGGGATTCGAACCGTTGGGAGTCTGCCTCCCCGAAACACCTCTCTATGAAGGTGGTTTTCATAGTAGTGATTACTTCCATGAAGAGGGTGGGTGCTAAGTTCTGAGTGCTACCGGATGGACACCGGTGGGAGAAGTATATCTCTCCGCCCCAACCCTTCATTCCTCCAGAAGGTTTTGTCAGACAGGCATGTGAACATCCCTTTTATCCTGTCTGCTTACAACCCCCCGGCAGTGGCGGGGGCATCTGGGCCTCCCTCCAGCATGCTGTGTCCTGTGCGGGCACTGGCCACCTATTTGGAGGTGACACGGTCAGTGAGAACAACAGACCGGATTTCTGGCTGCTATGGTTTGAGAGTCCTGGGGGGATGGGCTATCAAGCAGAGGCTCTCTCACTGGATCGTGGACACGAATACGACAGCATACCGCCAGGCTGGCAGGCCAGTGCTGGGATCTGTGGTGGCAATTCAACATGAGGTGTGGCTGCATCCTGGGCTCTACTGAGAGGAGTGCCCATCGCTGATATCTGTGCTACGGCCCGCTGGACTTCCTCTTGCACCTTTGCTAGGTACTATCGGGTAATGTGGCACCTCCCTCTGCGGTTGGTTGGCTGGCCAGGCTGGATGGCCGGCCAGGCCCCTCTAGCACCGACTAAATCTGGTACGGGTATACCAATATATTGGAGTGATCCAATATAGTGAAATATAACGAAGGTAACGAAACACACTCCAATCCTCTACGGTGCTAGAGGCGCCTCAACAATGATGTAGAGAACATGTGTCGTGGCCATGGGGTCTATATATAGGGGTGTAACCCAGCCTGTGACACAGGTGTACACGGGAGTGAATCTGTAAATCCTCACTTTGGATGTGGAGTGATACCAATATATTGGGGTGATCATATAGCTCACATTACCGTGGTTACATATGTAACCTTCACTCTCCTTTGTTATCCTGTACAGAATGTACAAATGAAGCAAAATGTTATAATGATCCATACAGAAAACGAAGTACTTTGATTTATATAGTGATTTAAACACCCTCCCACAAATAAGCACAATAACAAACCCGATGGTTACGCTATGATTTCTAAACCAAGTCAAATCGTTTCTTATTAAAACAACATAGCCATACAATCTGGGGTAAAGGAAAGCGTGAGTATATGTTCTGTTACTCCAACTCAGTATCAACAGGTATGTCGCCTGTTAACTTGAATGGCCATAGTTGCTTACATATTTGCCTGTATTTAAATCGCAAAGTCTACTGTAGGATAATCATAAATTACAATGGAGTTCACTAGCACAACATCACTTTAAATTGTATAAGTATTTAGATATTTTTATGTCGTTGAAGGGGTAGGTTAACTTAATTAGAGGACGAGAAGTAGTAACGTTGTAGCCTCGCGCAGTTCTGATGCGCTTGCCTGCATCAACAGTCTGGGGTCCTTCGAAATACTACGTATGCTTTTTGAAACCGGAAGCCTAACCAGACAAATTAAATACTTTTTCTTCTTTCATCTGATTATCTAACATAGCAAGATGTTGTCAATATTCAACTCCATTCCAACACACATGGTAAGAGTTTGAATTATTTGTGAACTCGGCGACTGTTACAAATAGCTACCAATTTAAAAACGTTAGCCTGCTGCTACAAATATCAAGGTAACGTAGTGGTAATGTGGCAATTGGCAACTAGCTAGCGAGCTACACAAGTTAGTTAGACCGATTCAGTAATCATATTGAACATGGTTAAGACTAACGTTATGATTATTAGTTAGCTCTTCATCACAACCATAAATCCATTTCATATTTATTGTTTGGATGCTAGCACGTCAATGAACCTGTCGTAACCAAATGTAGAAATGCATCCTCAATAACAAAGCTTAGCTATAATATTCACAACCCTCTTTAAGTCACCACTTCGGATGAACCTTCCTGATTTGTTTTGATTATTGACACGTCAGATATTAGTTTTCCAGTTGTGATCAACCATCTACCAGTCCTTCCTCAAAAATAAAACTTGTGATGTTATAGGATTATAAAGGACAGAAACTGGCAGAGCAGATCTTCCAAGGAATCATACTTGTCTCAGCGGTGAGTGGCCTGTCAAACATACCTAATAAAATTGACTTTTCATATGTGTTGTTTTTACACTAGGCTAACTAACCCCTTGTATTACCCTCCAGGTGATTGGATTTGTTTACGGCCTCATCATTGAACAGTTTGGGTGGACTGTATACATAGTGTTAGGAGGTTTCGCTGTGTCTTGTTTGGTGAGTTAAGTTTCATTCCATCCTCCCTGTATGTTTATTTGAAATGTTTTCAGTTGTGCCAAGCAGAAAATAATGTTGCACTTGTGCAAATAGTGCACCCACAGACCCACGTTGACTCCAATCTGCATTTACGGGACCCAAACGAACTCTTCTGATTTACATCGCTGCCTGCGTCCAGCATCACTACTCTGGTCGGTTCTGACTTAGAATATGTGGACAACTACAAATACCTAGGTGTCTGGTTAGACAGTAAACTCTCCTTCCAGACTCGCATCAAACATCTCCAATCCAAAGTTAAATCTAGAATTGGCTTCCTATTTCGCAAACAAAGCATCCTTCACTCATGCTGCCAAACATACCCTCGTAAAACTGACCATCCTAGCGATCCTCGACTACGGCGATGTCATTTACAAAATAGCCTCCAATACCCTACTCAATAAATTGGATGCAGTCTATCACAGTGCCATCCGTTTTGTCACCAAAGCCCCAAACACTACCTACCACTGTGACCTGTACGCTCTCGTTGGCTGGCCCTCGCTTCATACTCGTCGCCAAACCCACTGGCTCCAGGTCATCTACAAGACCCTGCTAAGTAAAGTCCCCCTGTATCTCAGCTCGCTGTTCACCATAGCGTAGCACGCACTCCAGCAGGTATATCTCTCTGGTCACCCCCAAAGCCAATTCCTCCTTTGGCCGCCAAAGGAGGAATCTCTCCTTCCAGTTCTCTGCTGCCAATGACTGGAACTAACTACAAAAATCTCTGAAACTGGAAACACTTATCTCCCTCACTAGCTTTAAGCACCAGCTGTCAGAGCAGCTCACAGATTACTGCACCTGTACATAGCCCATCTATAATTTAGCCCAAACAACTACCTCTATTGTATTTACCTTGCCCCCCATGGCCTTTTTTGCCTTTACCTCTCTTATCTCACCTAATTTGCTCACATTGTATATAGACTTATTTTTCTACCGTATTATTGACTGTATGTTTATTTTACTCCATGTGCAACTGAGTTGTTTGTGTCGAACTGTTTTGCTTTATCTTGGCCAGGTCGCAATTGTAAATGAGAACTTGTTCTCAACTTGCCTACCTGGTTAAATAAAAAAACAAATAAACATCTCAATCTCTCCCTCACCACCACCTTCTGTCTCAGCTGACCCTGCCCCCCTGGCCCATGTACAGACAGAACCCCCTCTCCTGGCAGCCAGCCCTACCAGAGACTACGGGAGAAACCCAGCAAAAGCCTCAGGAGAATCTGAAGAAGAAGAAGCACAAGTAGCTCATGAATGTTTGTACCAGTTTGCCCAAGACACGTTTTGTAACTGAAAGCAACCATCATTGTTTGTCTGTACAATAAATACTTGTTTGAAGGACAAAAGGAAGGAAGTTTAAAGGAAGCCTTTATTAACAGTGACTGTTCAATCAGTGGTGGAATGTCTCAAGTCAAACTAATTTCTGCTACTGTGGCTACTTTGTCGATTTCACACATGTTGATGTTGTCCCAACTGTTTAATCATGTGGATAAATCAAAACAAACAATTTTCAAAGTCAGAGGGGTTGGAAATATCTACACTACTTCTACATCCTGCAACTTATATTATACAATCAGCAAATTAAGGATTTCCTATGTAGTATTTATAGGTACATCTCGTTTCACTAGTTTGCATTCTAAATATTAACTAATTTTATTAGTATTTTGCTACAATAATCTACCTATCTGACAGGTAGACACAGTAACAGAAGACTCAAATTCATTGCATATTGTAACCTGTATGGAAAATTAGAAAACACAGCTGTGTGTGAAGAAAGAAAACATTACAACCATGTCCAGCTAAAAAGGACTACCATGGATGCCATGTATTTTCTAAATTTGCTTTTAAAGTGAGGTATAAAAATAGTCTACATGTACATAGAAATGGAGATATGATTGTCTATACAAAGTATTACATTGCTTGTGTGTAAATGCATTTTTCATTAGCTGATCCTAACCCTTGAAAGAAACGTCTTCAAAGAATTTTAGCTGCCGCACCATCAAAGCATACGACTGGTACTTGTCATCTCCCATCTGCTTCCGAAGACACAGCTGTGTGCGAAGAAAGAAAAGAAATTACAACCATGCCTGGCTAAAAAGGACTGTATCATGGATGCCATTTTCCATCCTAACCTCTCGTTTGTCCTCGTCATCGTCCTCCATTATGTCCAGGACTCTGTCCAACAGCTTCACGCCAAGTCCCTTCACCACATCTGTTTTCAGGTGCTCAATGGCTCTGCGGATCTTTGCCGGTCCAGATGTGGTGCCTTGTAAGAGGTGGGTTGAATACAAGAAACATAAGTTTCACAGAAAACCATTTCTCACTGATAAGCCAGATCATGTCGACAGAGCAATTTTTGCATTGAAACACGCAAGTATGTAGACACCAGATAGAATCTACTAGGGCAGAGTTTCCCAAACTCGGTCCTGGGCCTCCCCCTGGGTGTACTTTTTTCTCCAAAAGCACTACACAGCCGATTTCAATAACCAACTCATCATCAAGCTTTGACTATTTGAATTAGCTGTGTAGTGCTAGGGCAAAAACCTAAATGTGCATCCAAGGAGGCCGCAGGACTGAGTTTGGGCAACCCTGTGCTAGGGAAGCTTTGGCTGAGACTTACCGGTGGGTAATTCACTGAAGTGGAACTCCTGCTCCTCTCTAGCTTTCCCATGCAGCATCAGGGTGTCCCTATACTTCCTGTTCAGCTTAAACTCAGCTAGTGGAGTAGATCTAACACCATCCAGCTCACTAACAGTATCTCTGCCATCCATTCGCAATGTATGGGTCATCATCTGAACCAGGTCCTGCATATCACTGGATTCACTCTTTCTGCAATGTAAAAATAAGAAAATAACAATGTGTCAGATTTAAATGTGAACATTACCAGCAACACAAAGGGGGTAATGTGCTTCTATGGGTGTGGTGTGGCACTGCTCCCAAAGAGCCACAAATTGCTTTTACCCCTCTTTGCAGTCCCCCTCGGAGTGATCTGTTGAGCTGGTGGAGGAGCTGCATTCGTCTTCGTCTGATGGGCGCCCCAAAAACCTGTCCTGCTACAGGAACACACACCACTGTTATAGACTGAAGCCATATTTTGAACTTGTAGCTTACTGAAACAGTAAGACAATGGAGATGAACCTATATAAACCAAACCTGGTTGGTTTCCTTTCCCATTTCAGGTACAGAGCGAGTGACAGTGGAGTTCTGGGACTCTGGCTGCTTATTATGTAAAGAGGCAACATCATAAGACGCCCTTCTTTCTGCATTGACAACTGTGGGAAAGAAGAATACTACAGTTAGCAATAGTAAGCAGAGCTGCCACTTTATTGTTCAAATAGGCAGACTATACTAGACAAAATGTCCTTTGCTAATTCCTTCTGGTCCCATGGTCATATGAAATATTGACAACAGAGGTTGGAGGAGTAGCCTGGCGGTTAGGAGCATTAGGCCAGTAAACGGAAGGTTGCTGAATTCAAACCCCGAGCCAACAAGGTACAAATATGTCGTTCTGCCCTTGAGCAAGGCAATTAACCCTAATTGCTCAAGGATCAATATCAATAATGGCTGATCCCATGGCTGTGACCACACTCTGAAGGTGTTTCAGGGGAGTAGGATGTGCAAAATAAATAAATAATAATAATTCACACTTGTACATACAGTGAAACAGGACTATATAAGTGCCCCCTAATTATTATTATTTACTTGGTTGGCTGGGGTTCTGCTGGGACTGCCTCAGTCTTCTCCTCTCCCTGGCAGTCAGAGGACGCTCCTGCTAGCAGTAGAGATGTTATTAACGTTACCTGCCTATGTAACTACTGTGTAAATACATAGTATTAGGGGCACTTGTGAGTGGGACCAACACAACACACTTCTTTACAACATACATGCCAGACCTCAAGACAGTTTTTTTGTGTGCAGTAACACAAATCTACCTTGTTAATTGTTTAATCGATTTAGCCCACCTGTGGCAGTGGAGTGTTGCCGTTCTTGGAGGAGCTAATGGTTGTGACGGAAGTTGTTGTGGTGGCCCTCTTCTTATCTGTGTTTGTCCTGCTTCTCTTCTTCACCTCCAATACCAGTGCATTAATAGGAGGAGGTGGTAGAGGTCTAGGAGCTGCTACTTTATTCCACTGTAGAAGAACAAGCAAGGGATGTGGAGCCTTTTGTTATAAAGTACAGTTTGATAGCCCAAAGCCATGATAAAAATGTCCTGACACTGTCCTCACCATGTCCTGATCACTCTGTATCCGCCCCCTGTCCCTTTGTCTACGTTGGCAGGAGACAGAGGGTTCAGAGGAGGAGGGGGTACACAGAGGGGGTGTGTCCTGCTCTGGGACTGGGGGGAGGGGCTCCAAATGACAGGGTGCCTACATACACCGATAAAACATAAACCAGTGTCAATGACCTCTAAAATATTGTGATATCTCAATAATGTCTGGAGTCTGGTAGAGTAGACTATGCATGATCAAACACAGGTAAAATCATGTTCTTACCACAGGAGGAAGGGGCTCTAACAGCTTTTCTGTGGATACCAAGCTCTCCTTTAAAGACAATAACACAGAGGCTTACTCTCATTCACCAAATTTATGCCGTATGTCCACTGCATGCAGCACATGATAGTATCCTTCCCCATCCACAAACCAGGCACTTACTTTGACAACGGCAGTATGTTTGTGTGCAGGAATCTCCTTGAGAAGATTCCTGGTGTCATCCTTGTTCTCTATATTTACTTCAAACGTCTGTCCAGTGGATTCCACTTTGAGTTGTCCTGCAGACCTTAACTCAGAAAAACTGGTAGAAACACCCAGACATATACTATGTCCAGTAGCTGGGCTCTCAATGACCACATCCTTGAGTAGCTCCATTGTGTCATCTTTATCGTCCGTGTTCACAGTTTTCTCTACAGAGGTTCTGACTCGGTCTCTGGTCTTTGGGGCGCCCTGCATTACAGGTCCATTGGTGGTCTTGCTCTCCTCTTCCCTGGTACTGACACTTGATAGCAGCCTGGGCGGATGAGGCAGGGAGGGGGGGGGATCCGGATTCCCTCCCATCTGCTCCTCCACAGAGCTCTGACAAAGAGCGTCATTATCTGCCCTGGCGTTGGACACGGTCTGGGGAGGATCCCCTCTCTGGGCATTTGTCTCTTCCTGTGTCTGGAGATCAATGTCAATTTTACTGATGGTTGCCAAAGACACACCAGTGGTGTTGAGAATGTCTTGTGTAGGGGATTTGGTTGTTAGATGTGTCTGGGGTGGGGTGTCCTGTGTGATTCCATTGCGTCCTTTGTGCTCCTGTGTGTTGATCTCTTCCTTCTATGAATTATAACAAAAAAACAGAACAAACACACCGCAATTAAAAAAATCAAGACACTTGTGGGACTTGATGAGCATCATTTTACTTCATGGCCGCTCTCTCTAAAAAAATATATATATGGATATACAGTGCCTTGCGAAAGTATTCGGCCCCCTTGAACTTTGCGACCTTTTGCCATACTTCAGGCTTCAAACATAAAGATATAAAACTGTATTTTTTTGTGAAGAATCAACAAGTGGGACACAATCATGAAGTGGAACGACATTTATTGGATATTTCAAACTTTTTTAACAAATCAAAAACTGAAAAATTGGGCGTGCAAAATTATTCAGCCCCTTCACTTTCAGTGCAGCAAACTCTCTCCAGAAGTTCAGTGAGGATCTCTGAATGATCCAATGTTGACCTAAATGACTAATGATGATAAATACAATCCACCTGTGTGTAATCAAGTCTCCGTATAAATGCACCTGCACTGTGATAGTCTCAGAGGTCCGTTAAAAGCGCAGAGAGCATCATGAAGAACAAGGAACACACCAGGCAGGTCCGAGATACTGTTGTGAAGAAGTTTAAAGCCGGATTTGGATACAAAAAGATTTCCCAAGCTTTAAACATCCCAAGGAGCACTGTGCAAGCGATAATATTGAAATGGAAGGAGTATCAGACCACTGCAAATCTACCAAGACCTGGCCGTCCCTCTAAACTTTCAGCTCATACAAGGAGAAGACTGATCAGAGATGCAGCCAAGAGGCCCATGATCACTCTGGATAAACTGCAGAGATCTACAGCTGAGGTGGGAGACTCTGTCCATAGGACAACAATCAGTCAGTCGTATATTGCACAAATCTGGCCTTTATGGAAGAGTGGCAAGAAGAAAGACATTTCTTAAAGATATCCATAAAAAGTGTTGTTTAAAGTTTGCCACAAGCCACCTGGGAGACACACCAAACATGTGGAAGAAGGTGCTCTGGTCAGATGAAACCAAAATTGAACGTTTTGGCAACAATGCAAAACGTTATGTTTGGCGTAAAAGCAACACAGCTGAACACACCATCCCCACTGTCAAACATGGTGGTGGCAGCATCATGGTTTGGGCCTGCTTTTCTTCAGCAGGGACAGGGAAGATGGTTAAAATTGATGGGAAGATGGATGGAGCCAAATACAGGACCATTCTGGAAGAAAACCTGATAGAGTCTGCAAAAGACCTGAGACTGGGACGGAGATTTGTCTTCCAACAAGACAATGATCCAAAACATAAAGCAAAATCTACAATGGAATGGTTCAAAAATAAACATATCCAGGTGTTAGAATGGCCAAGTCAAAGTCCAGACCTGAATCCAATCGAGAATCTGTGGAAAGAACTGAAAACTGCTGTTCACAAATGCTCTCCATCCAACCTCACTGAGCTCGAGCTGTTTTGCAAGGAGGAATGGGAAAACATTTCAGTCTCTCGATGTGCAAAACTGATAGAGACATACCCCAAGCGACTTACAGCTGTAAGCGCAGCATAAGGTGGCGCTACAAAGTATTAACTTTAGGGGGCTGAATAATTTTGCACGCCCAATTTTTCAGTTTTTGATTTGTTAAAAAAGTTTGAAATATCCAATAAATGTCGTTCCACTTCATGATTGTGTCCCACTTGTTGTTGATTCTTCACAAAAAAATACAGTTTTATATCTTTATGTTTGAAGCCTGAAATGTGGCAAAAGGTCGCAAAGTTCAAGGGGGCCGAATACTTTCGCAAGGCACTGTATGTTATCCACTGTATTTTAGTGCTGTTCTGTTAGCTGTTAACTCACCCTTTTCCCTCTGGTGTTTGGGTCTGGCTGGGGACATTGAGGGGGGCGCTCAGGCCCTGGCTGAGACGAAACCACAGATGCTGCACTATTGGGTCTGCGACTGCCACCAACCGCTTTCTTTCTGGACTTGGCAGTTTTCCTGGAGTGAATCAAACAAACAAGGCATCCAAGATAAGATCAATCCAACACACTTAATTTATTAACTCTTGGTTCAACATACATAGACGAGAGAGAGAGTACTAGCCAGGTACTACAACTGATGATGCCACCTACTCTTTGGTGGCCTCTAAAAACATGGTGATTTGTCGTTTGATGTAGGGCTGACGTAGGATGAGTTTGACATCAGGTCTGTCCTCTGGTCTCTTACACAGCATGCCCTTTATCAGAGCGCCCAGCTGAGGGTCATACTTACTCGGCATCTGAGGCAGCTGGAAAGACATAGATCAATGAATCTAGTAGCAGACAAATAATCTGTCATCATGACTAATAATTTGGGCAAGATGTAAGGGACTGACCTTTCCCTCTACAATGCGGTAAACGAGTGAGTTCATGTCCTTGGCATTGAAGGCATGTTTCAGGGTGGACATCTCGTACACACAGCAGCCCAGCGCCCACACGTCAGACTGGGAATAAAAGGAGGGTTGAGTTAGCCTAGTGCACACAACCTCCTCAGATTCCTTCTGGCTCAACATAACTGGGGCTTCAACAGTGATGATCTCAAGCATGGATCTACTGTATACACACAGTACCTTGTGGTTGTAGGGTTTGTTGGAAAACAGCTCCGGGCTCATGTAGTACGGTGTTCCTATTAGAGTGCTGGCCATGTCGTTCTGATTCTCCAGAACCCGGGCGATGCCAAGGTCTCCTACTTTAATGATGTTAGTCTTGGTGAGGAAGATATTCTGGGTCTTTAGGTCCCGGTGCAAGATATTCTCCTCATGTAGATACTACAATTCAACAGAGAACATGGTGTTGTCACTGTAACTCTCCTGTAAGTAAGCCTCGGCCTACGCCAAAGGTAATGGCTGGGGGCAGAGCAGATGTTGCAGCATATCAATCGATCTGTATATAATATCTCAGCTATGATTTGATTAAATGCACTTTAATGTACCTGGAGGGCCATAGCTATCTGGACGAACCACTCCACCACCTGCCTTTCAGGTAGGAGTTCCCCCTTCTGTTGCTTGAGTCTATGGTAGAGGTCGCCTCCCTCGCAGAAGCACATGGCGATGTAGAGTTGGCAGTCTTCTCCTTCCCACGACTCCCTGTAAGTCACGATGTTTGGGTGTCGTAGTCGCGAGAGAAGCTGAGCCTCCTGTTCCGCGGCTCGCCGCTCACGTTTCGAGGACGTGGTCAAGTTCAACTTCTTTATGACATACTAAAAAAAATAGAAGAAACGAGTTCGACACGTGCTGCACTCTGCGAACATTCTGTCTAGATGCATTGGTGGCGAACATTCTGTCTAGACAGTTTTGTCACAAATGCGTCTAGACAGGATGTTCACCACAAATGCCGCAGTTATTTATTTCTAAATAGTAAACATTATTTGTAGATCCCTTGGTATTGGCACTATCAACGTTGGTTGGTTAGCTTAGCTAGCTACTTGCTAACTTGATTCATGAAAGGGAAGAAATGTATCAGAGTCGACCAAACAAAGCTATTATAACATTATTGAAACCCTGTTTTGAAGTGGATTGTTGTATTACCTGTTTACGGTCTGTTTTGTGTTTCACCAGATTCACCTCTCCATAACTCCCCTTTCCAACAACTCTGATAAACATGTAATTATTCATGACTTCAAATCGTCCAATCTTTGTAAATATTACCCCGAATTCAAAGGGTATAATCTAACTACTTAATTGAAGAAAACCTGCAAATATCTCCCATTTTCTGAACATAATAAATCCAGATATCTAACTTAGTTGGCGAAGGCTAATGTACCAACAGGACGATTTTCAAAACAGGAAATCATCAGTAGCTTTTTCGTCACTAGGCAACTGGTACATCAACGTCGACGTTTGTTTGACGGGTGTACCACAGATAGAACAATGATACAGATATTTCACTGGATGTATAAATATGAAGCATCCGTTTGGCGTTTCCATTCACTACCAAATATGGTAGTGAAAGGAAGTCCACTGGCGGGTAGTGGGAGAAGATGGAACGAGATGGATTTTGGCCTACATTCTGCAAATTTTCTCATCGATGAAACATTTGATCTCAATACACTTTTCTACTCCCAAAACTAGACTATGTTATGAACTGAGTGGACTACGTTTTGTAGACTTTAGCCTTTACCAACGTTTTTACAAATCGTGTTGTTTAGAAGGAGTGCAAAGTCGAAATAAGGTATTGCACATGCGCATATCACAGAGTAGGCGTTCCCTAACGGAAATATGCAGATGTGTGCTTAGAACGGACCAATGGGATCTCGCTAGCTCGAGCTTGGCTTCCCACCTTGCTTGTTCTGCCCACTATGACTCTTCTGTTCCCATTGGAAATGACAGACTGCGGTCTATCTTGGTTTAGTTGGTTTAGTTATAAAAAATCCTAGGGTCGAAAATGTGGTGGCAGTTGTTGTATGGAAGGGTTCCCCGAATATTGCACAACGTTTTTTTTGTGTGCATCTACCTTTCACACATTCTTTTATAGCTAAATGCTGTCTGCCTTTCACACATCACTGATTTATATTGCAATTGCATTGATATTCAGAAAATGCTTAATTACAAATAGTATTGTTTATAGTCATGCCCCCAACGTGTATTCAATAGCCTATATTGAGTCCCTATAATGTCATGCATAAAGTCTCATGAATGAATGGGGATTTCTATTTGAGATGGATGGAAAATAATGAGTCATCTATGAGGTAACGCAACTATATCATATCATCCACTAGAGGGCAGTTGATTCTAATAAAGTTGGTGGTGCAGTTTGTTTGATTTTAATTTTGCTTTAGTCATTGATAACTTATGTTGTCTATTCTTCTCACCCTGACATTGTGTATAGCCTATGGCGACAATACAGATAGGCATATTGAATACAATTCCAGTGGGAATGGATGTAGCCTACTTCTACGACATGTCATCATTGTAACACATGTCCCATCTAATGAAATATTAATTTGTTGGATGTCTTTAGTAGGCTTTATATAGCCTGTCTATCTATAGCCTAACGATTTATCTAATCATCTGGGACAATTTACAAGTCCAGATAGCCTTTTTGATTGCTACGTTCACCATTCTATTTAAATTAACATAATAACAAAAAATTGAATGGTGAAAGTAAAGATGTGTCCTTGGACCGTTCATGACGGAATGCCAAGCAAATAAAATAAACCAATTATGAAGCAGCTTGCTTACCTGTGTGCCACAAACAGGTTATTGATTGGTTGATTAACAAGAATGTTCGGCCCCTTGTGTGTTGGCCACTCCCTCCGCTCTTTGCCTGACGTCAGGAGAGTGCTGATGGGGGGGTGTCGAATCCAGTTTTTCGGCGAACGCCGCGAGTCTAATTTGGAGAAGCAGTGAAGAAAGAATCGACCTTTGAGATCGTGCAATTTACAGGTATGAGTCTCTGTCATGTTGATTGTAACATTGTCTGGACAAAAGGAAAATTATTAACATAATCGAGATGTATTCGCTATATGGAAACATGCCCCAAACGCGAGAATAGTTGACATTTCTGGTCTGTTTGAAATGTTAAACGTTAGCCTAAATAGTTTATTAAGTTTATAAATATAGTTTCTTAATAGTTGAAATTAATAATGTATGGAAAGTAATAGTTTAACGGAGCTGGTTGACATCACAGAATGAAACCAGGTTATGACTCTGCCGGAGAGACGGACAGTGCCCCGTCATATGGAATGTTCATTCATAATATGCATGCTAATGTATTACATTAATATTAATAATGCCCAGATACTGAAGGGCATATTTGTTAATGGCACTCTGTGTATTTCTCAGTGGATATCAGAGGGACTGATGGAGTGTGTGCAAACCAATAGAACAAAGATAAACTGAAAGCAGTGTTTAATTTCCCATGAAAGTTATTATTCACATTCGAGAGTGTGTTATACTTATTGTACTTTTTGTACATACGTGTTTAGTGCCTTACTGAACTGGAATGCTTGAGGTATTTTGTATTTTCCTCTCTCTCTCTCTCTCTCTCTCTCTCTCTCTCTCTCTCTCTCTCTCTCTCTCTCTCCCTTTCTCTCCCTCTCTCTCTCTCTCTCTCTCTCAAATTTGTGTTCATAATTTTTTTAGAGTCAATGGTCAAGGATATTCACACACATACATGCACACACACGCACGCACACACGCACGCACACACTTATACACACACAGACACGACACGCACACACACACCATCGCTTTCTTTCCACATGCCAGCTCGAAGGAGAAGGCGGCTTATCAATTAATAAGCTCATTTTGAAAGGGATTTGCTTAGTGTCCTGGACACCGGTGCCCCAGATGAGCTTGTGGTTCAGATCAGGATGTTATCATGACAAGAAGAATGTGATATCTGTGTATGGACAGTGAGATGTTACTGTAACACAGAGACACTCATGTGGCAGCTCTCAATGTGGATTTATCAGTAAGGATAGCCAACGTGTTCTTGACTTCTTGTCATAGGGGGTAAAGTTATGTCAATAGGCCAAACATATAAAGGTGTGTTATCTACAGTGGATTAAATCGACTGGGGACACAGCATGTATTTGCTCAAGGCTTGTCTGGAATGACTGTTAGGCTAGAGCAATTTTGAAAACTTATAGCATAATGAGCGGAGCGGCAGGGTAGCCTAGTGGTTAGAGCGTTGGACTAGTAACCAGAAGGTTGCAAGTTCAAACCCACGAGCTGACAAGGTACACATCTGTTGTTCTACCCCTGAACAGGCAGTTACCCCACTGTTCTAGGCTGTCATTGAAAATAAGAATTTGTTCTTAACTGACTTGCCTAGTAAAATAAAAAATTAAATGATTGCCATAAATATTGACCATGTTTTTAACCTGATTTGTTTTCTTTTTGTTATGTCATACTTAGTTTCATTGTTCATATGCACACCTCTGTCCCTGTTCTCTGTTGGGGGCCAATATCATGCACAAACTCACACACATAAACATACACATACACACACATCCCTGCTGCCCTTTGGCATTCTCTGCCATGCTCATATGACAGCTATGCTGCTAGGATAGTCCAGTCTAACTAGCTGTGTGTGATCAGGAAATTATCTCTATCACTAAGTGAATGATGACATTATACAATAAAGATAGATAAGCTGGAGGATCTTTATAGACAGATTGTACTCAATATGAGTTTCAGAGAAATGGCCAGGATGTTTTTAATTTTCCATTGCATGTTACTGAGGCCTTATGAAGCAAGAGGGCTTGCCAATGGGTCTCCCCACTTCCTTTGTGTCTGTGTGTGTACGTGTGACTGTGTGTGGATGTGCATGCGTGTGGCTGTCACTATGTTTGTGTCTGTGTGTGTACGTGTGACTCTGTGTGTATGTGTGGTTGGAGCACATCTAAAAAGGGACTCCTTATCTCTTTTGCTGCAAGCCTGTGAGGTCACAGGTTTCAGAAACTCCCAGTTTGTCAAACTGCCTTCTCATATATGTCAGCACTTTTCTGTATGTGTGTTTCTTCTGTCCACTGCGCAGCAATGGGAAACCAGTGAGTACAGTGCTTCTCTCAATAAGCTTAACAAGGGCGAATGCTGCATGTCAAATAGCTCTTAGGAATGTGGTTATGGTTATATCTTTTTATCCAAAAAGCCTGCACAATCCTGTTGCCTCCCGGATATGTCGCTGGGCGTCTTGACGTTTCCTGATGAATGCAAACGATCTAATCAAACAGAAAAGCTTGTTTCTCTCAGAACATTGTTGGGAGCTCTACCTGCATGTGGTCCTCTTCAACTTCCCTTTATAACTTCTCCTATCTGCTCATGTCCGCTTATGCAAGTCTCAAGCCCTACTGTTTTTATATAAAATAATCCTTGTTTGTTTTAAGACACTTATCCCTTGCTCTTTTGGAACTCTTTCTATTGTTTTTGTCCCTTTTGAGAGCTCAACTTCAGCTCTATAAGCCTGAATAGGTTAATGTACATGTACATAATGTACAGGTTATGTACATTGTATTGTATTGTGGGTCTTGGATAAATCTACAATTGTCTGTGTTCATTGGCCTGTCCTCTGTCCTGTTCAACTGAGTTGCAGAAGTGTCTCAAGCATTTTGGAGCATATGCTTATATGCATATGCTGATACTCGATACCATAGCTGAGGGAAGTAGGGGTGCTGTAGGTGCTGCAGCACCTCCTGATAAAATGAAATTATGTTTTCTAAATTATATAATTACTCCTGACTGAATTTGGGCAGCACACGCTCCAAATAACGAACAACTTGCTACCATAGAAATATAATCCATAGAACCCAGCTAGCACATAATGTTCTGAGAGCCATATAATTATTAGAACTGGGTGAGAGCGTGGTTGTCCTTTGAGTATTTTGCATACATCCTTCCCATAACGTTTTATACAGGTTTCCTCATGGTTTTATTTAAAGTAATGTTCTCAAACTGTTCAGATAACGTTAGGAAACAACGTTCTTCTGTGGGAATTTCAGTACAGCATAACGTTTCTTCGTGGTTCTATTTAAAGTCATGTTCTCAGAACATTGAGAAACAACGTTCTTCCGTGGGAATTTCAGTACTTCAGCATAACGTTTTCTACAGGTTTCCTCATGGTTCAATATAAAGTCCTGTTCTCAGAACATTAACAAAACTTTCCATAAAAAACATAAGAAAACATTATTAACGTTCTTGAATGTTATTTAAAAACATATACATTCCGTTCTCAGCATCAACAAAACTCTATCATCTATCTTGTTAAGTGTGTTCAGGTGTGTTGGCGTCCACAAATTGGCCAAACCTGATCTTAATGAGTGCTTGTTTCCTTTGAAATTAGGGTCTGTTTGAACAGACAAAAATGAACAGCTTGGTATGGGTTAAAAAAACAACTTTGCATGCTAGCTCCATCCTGGTGGCGCAGTGGCCTAATTCCATGGATAAAGAGCAGAAGATCATAGGTTTGAATATCACTGATGCCATGCCACAATAAAAATGCATTATAAATGCTTAAACAAAGCAATTTCTAATTTCTAATGTGTTCTATCTGTGTTCAAAACAGTTAACCCAAACTAGCTAGCAGTGTTATTAAAAGTCTTATTTTAACATGTTCTCAGAATGTTATTTAATTACCTTCAAATAACCTATTATTTTTGTTATCAGAATGTTAATTAAATCTCATAGGAAAACTTTCAGGGAACCATAGAAAAACATTCTCAGAACCCTCCCTGCAACCTAAAAATGTACATTCCCAAAACAGACAACATTTTCACTTCTGTTCTCAGAACGTAAAAAAAAGTTCAGTTTTAAAGGTCAGGAATTGTATAGCTTCGTTCCAAGAATCAATGGGAAACCAAAAATGTACATTCCCACAATTTCCAAGGAACCAAATATGCTAGCTGGGAAGGGTTTTGGAACCTCACCCTGGTAATATAACTGGTAAATGGGTATGCTCCAAATGGCTGTTAATCCTGACTTGAATGGGTTCTATGGATTCAATTTCTCTTTGCACTGTCAGTGAATAGCTAAAGTCCTTTTGCAAATGTCATAATACCATAGCGGAAAATACCTTTGTAAAGCAAATGGCTACTGCTAAAACGAGAACACTAATTTGTCAGTAGAAGCTACCATTTATTTTGTCAACACCTCGGACGAACAGCACTTTTTTTTCAAAGTCGCTCAGGCCTATGTTGAGACCATCACCAGTACGGTGAGAGGCCTAGGCTACCCGTATTCATGCTATCTTCATCATTGGGTGAGTCAATGCCACTGGAAAGTTGATTTAGTAGCTTACTCTTGCCTATAATATTTATATATTTACTCCTATTATTGTACAATCTGTGCGTCTCTTCTTTTTTTAATTAAAAAAATATATATATTTATACCCCTTTTTTCTCCGTAACTGTATGCCACTAGGCAAATGAAATAGATAGAATGTGTTATTATAACAGGAAAAAAAACCTGCACTTCCAACTCAAAACATCTTCCTGCGGCTAAGCTGTATATTGTACTGTATAAAACACATCTATTTAGCCAGTACAGTGGATAAACATATTATAATACATCACATCGACACACTTAGAGTGACAAAGTTGCGTTAGGAGGTAGGTGAAGGAGTCCACCAAATGCAGGTATGGCACAATCCAAAAGTCAAACGCCCTCGACAACAGAGACACCCGTTACTCACGCAAAGAGGAACAAACAAGCTCCTAAATAACACACTCTTATTAAATGCGTGAAACAAAAAATCGGGCACAACCTCACCGAGCAACATCACAAAATAAAACAATCCAGCACAAACCTAGGCAGGCAACAGGGTAAATATATACACACAGAAATTAAGGCAAATGAAACCAGGTGTGGAAGAACCAAATACAAAACAAACAGAAAAGGAAAAAAGGATCGGTGATGGCTAGTAGGCCGACCGCCGAGCGCCGCCTGAACAGGGAGAGGAACTACCTTCGTTAGAAATTGTGACACTTAGACTTTAACAGTTGTTAAGGTAGAGAGAGGTACAGTATAAGAAGACACCCTTTAATAGAGAAATTATAATCCATGCCATTGACAACTTTAGCAGCTTTGATCTTTCTGAACAACATTGCTCTTGGCCAGTATCTCTTTGCAGTGCACCTGTGTCAACTAAGGGCCCATAACACAGACACTCAGAGAGCATATAGGCTAGGGCTGCGTCAATACTTTCCTCTCTGCTTACTTTCCTTCAACTGCTCTGATCTATAATAAATGGACAGGTTTTAAGCGAAAATACCCGTGTACATTTCCACCATGTTACTCTCAGCGATCCCGTCTTCTCAGCTCAGTGCAGACCAGGAAGAGGAGAGCAGAGGAAGCCACTAGACTATTGAGATGCTGCACATGCTACCAGACCAGAAATGCCCAGAAGACTTGTGTTACTAATGAGAGTAACTGACAGGGCTCTCTCTTTCTCTGTCACACATTTGACTAGACTTCCTCTTACTGCTTCCCCAAGCAGATTGCTTTCCATACTGGTCTATGATGTCTACTTCTAATTTCAGTTCCTTTTATTTGTATAGCTTTCAGTATCCAAGTTTTTTCCATCAACAACATTTATGCGAGTATAGTAACACCATATCAAAATCACAACAGCTGTGATAGAAACAGGATGTTTCTGTACAATTTTATAGATGATAATTTGTTCATTCGACATGGTGGGATCTTTTTGTGTTGCAAAAATTTATTATTCATGAAATATTGATGTAAAAACCATCCTATCGAAGCAAACTTTCAGTCACACGATGATATGGTGTGTGGTCCTCCCACGATGACTCGGGAAATCATGCAATTTATTAGGCTATAGATGAAATAATTTATGATGAATTTACCAGGGTGGTGAAAGTGCAAGGTTATCTTGATGCTCCTTTCCAATAAATATTCAGGGTCTTATTCTGGTGACATGACGATTGATGCTTAACTGCTGGTTGACAAATACAAATATTATCCATAATAATCTCATCACATAGACTAGCCTACCCGTACAGCCTACCCGTACTGTATCTCCGAGTTGTTGGCTAGAGATCACGTGCCAAGACCAGAGTAGACAATGTTTAATATTTAATGCAACAGTTTTTATGACAAAACTATCGGTAGAGTTAAAAATGTGATGGAAAAACATTGAACTTTTAATTTTGATTACAGTGTTTTAGCTAAGTGCTTAATGCATTCTTGGCAATAAATCTCTTCCATTCGCACAGACCTGGTGGCGTAGCAGGACATTCAAGTCACTGGCAACCAAGAGGTGGTGAGCTCAAATCCCAGTGTCCCAAGTGTGCTCATAGTGAAGAATTTAACCCAAAAAATACTTTGACTAAAAGTATCAAGTTCACTCAACAAGTCATTAAATCCAAATGTGTCAGTTTCACTTACTAAATTGAAGTACCTTTAGATTAACTTAACTCAACATTAGATCTAGATTGTTTCCCTGCTGTGTTAAAATTCAAACTTTTTAAAGTTGACACAACCATTCTTTTTTTACAATGCTGAAAGATTGTGTCTGTGAGGACTAATTGTAGTAACACAGAAATTGTATAATGTTTGACCTAGTTGTGGTTGTTTTATTGGTTGAATCATAACTGCATCTACTATCCACATTGTTTCGGTTTAAAAGTCTAGTCTCTGATAATTCTCTTTGGTGTTCGGACTGGTAAGAATAGCAACGCGAGATGTTGAAGGGAAGCTTAAGTTTAGTTGATTCAGGATGCTACGAGCTTAAGTTTAGTTGATTCAGGATGCTAAGAGCTTAAGTTTAGTTGAGGTTAAGGAAGAATAGGACTGACAACCCATGTCACCTGAAGCAGTTTGTAAAAGTGTGTCTCTTCTGTGTGAAATATTTATGGTTTTATGTGCCTGATTCACCTTATGAAACTTAGTGTCCAGGTAATTCTAACACATTTGTGTGTCAAACAAAAAAATTCCAAAATATGTCCAGTCCAGTGACTTTTTCAGTCATCCCTTATCACTTTGTCTTTAAATCCTTTTCAGTGTGACCCTGTAAAACAACACATTTCACTGCACCTATCTGGTGTATGTGGCAATAAAGCATATATTTTAAATTTTATTCTCTATCTTATCCTCAAACACAAAGAACTCTAATCGTTTAAATTTCAACTCATACCTAGACAAATATTTGGGTCTGCAACTATCCAGAAAGAGTGTGTCTTGTCTTAACAGTTTTTTCCCGTTGTCTAAACAATCAGTTTCTCTCCTCTTCTCCAGTATTGTAGCCGACCGACAGAAAAGAAAGATGCCTTTGGGTGACGATGGACATTCCTGGAAGAAGAAAACATCAGATGTGAAAGAAAACTACGACTTCAAGGAGATCCTGGGGACGTAAGTGCTGAAATCATATCTAATTTTGTTGTTGACAATACGATTCAAGAGTGTCTGAGCCTTTTACTATCCCTCTACTCATGATGAGAACACCCTGAAGAGTGCACCAGTGTTATTCAGATGCAGGCTACAGAACTATAACCATAACTACAGAGGGACATTTGCAAGTGTTTTCTGTACCTGTACTTATTGAATTTGTATGTTTGACATGGACTGACTTGACTACCTCTTTAGGTATAACGGTCTTGTTTAATGCAGGCCACAGTGGACAGTGTGTGGGTAGAAAGTGATTGGGGGATATCGTCTTCACGTAAAGCCCTTAGATCAGGAATCTAGCTTGGTGATATGCCAATTGGTGGTCATTATTAATGCTGAGGTCTACTAGCCTATTGGGAAAATTGGCCATGGTTTTAGATTACATTGTTTAGTTGTGTGTGCAAGTGCGTTTGTGTGCTTGCGTGCCTGTGTTCGTGTGTGGGTACGTGTGTACATGCTTGCTTGCACATGCGTGTGAACGTGTGTGTGTATTTGTGTCTGTCTAGGCTCTCATGTCTCTTTTGTACGTGTATGTCTGGTCCAGTTGATAATGTATTCTAACAGCAGCTCTGGGGTGTATATACTGTATGATATAACTTGCCTTGCTCCGAGCAGAGCTTTGGCGCGTCACACGTATATTCACTGAATTATAAACGGCCCGGGGGATTTTACACTTTTGCTTTTAATATTTAGCTTTTTATGCAGTTTCCAGAGTGTGTTGTGTTTCATGTCTTTATGTGATTATAGTGGAAATTACGGCAATGGTGTGCTAGATATTCTGTATCACATTAAGTATGAAAGTGCAAGCTAAAATATAGATTTTTTTTTACAGAGCTGACATCAGCTGTTCTATTTTGACATACATCAGAAAGTATTCACACCCCTTGACTTTTTCCACATTTAGTTATGTTACATCCTGAATTTAAAATAGATTAAACTGAGATTTTGTGTCACTGGCCTAAACATAATACCCCATAATGTCAAAGTGTAATTATGTTTTTAGAAATGAATACAAAAATAAAAAGTTGAAATGTGTTGAGTCAATGAATATTCAACCCCTTTGTTATGGCAAGCCTAAATAAGTTCAGGAGTGAAAATGTGCTTAACAAGTTACATAATAACATATAACATAATAACTAAATATTTAACTTCCATACATTCACAAGTGCAATACACCAAATTAAAGCTTAACTTCTTGTTAATCTATAAATCGTGTCTGATCTCAAAAAGGCTTTACAGCGAAAGCACACCATATGATTATGTTAGGTCAGAGCCTAGTCACAAAAAAACATACAGCGATTTTCCAGCCAAAGAGAGGAGTCACAAAAAGCAGAAATAGAGATAAAATTAATCACTAACCTTTGATGATCTTCATCAGATGGCACTCATAGGACATCATGTTACACAATACATGTATGTTTTGTTCGATAAAGTTCATATTTATATCCAAAAATCTAATTTGGATTAGTTATGTTCAGTAATGTTGTGCCTCGAAAACATCCGGCGAATTTGCAGAGAGCCACATCAATTTACAGAAATACTCATAATAAACTTTAATAAAAGATACAAGTGTTATGCACAGAATTAAAGATATACTTCTCCTTAATGCAACCTCTGTGTCAGATTTCAAAAAAGCTTTATGGAAAAAGCACGCCATACAATAATCTGAGTACAGCGCTCAGATACAAAAACAAGCCATACGGATACCCGCCATGTTGTGGAATCAGTAAAAGTCAGAAATAGCGTTATAAATATTCACTTACCTTTGATGATCTTCATCAGAATGCACTCCCAGGAATCCCAGTTCCACAATAAATGTTTGTTTTGTTCGATAAAGTCCATAATTTATGTCCAAATACCACCTTTTTGTTAGCGTGTCCAGGCAAAAGTTCAGACGAAAAGTCCAAAAAGTTATATTACAGTTCGTAGGAACATGTCAAACGATGTATAGAATCAATCTTTAGGATGTTTTTATCATAAATCTTCAATAATGTTTCAACTGGACAATTCCTTTGTCTTTAGAAATGCAATGGAATGCAGGTCGCTCTCACGGCCACGTGCGTGGCCTTCTGCCAGACACCTGGTTGAAACAGCTCTTATTCTCTCCCCTTTCACAGTAGAAGCCTGAAACAGGCTTCTAAAGACTGTTGACATCTAGTGGAAGCCTTAGAAAGTGCAATATGACCCCATTTATACTGTATTAGAACGAACAATGAGTTGAAAAACTACACACCTCAGATTTACCACTTCCTGGTTGGATATTTCTCAGGTTTTCGCCTGCCATATGAGTTCTGTTATACTCACAGACATCATTCAAACAGTTTTAGAAACTTTGGAGTGTTTTCTATCCAAATAATAATATGCATATATTAGCTTCTGGGCCTGAGTAGCAGGCAGTTTACTCTGGGCACGCTTTTCATCCAAACATGAAAATGCTGCCCCCTATCCCAAACAGCTTAACATGATTTTTGAATGGCTACCTTATGTCTGTACCCCACACATAAAATTACCTGTAAGGTGTCTCAGTCAAGCAATGAATTTCAACCGCCAATTCAACCTCAAAGACCAGGGAGGTTTTCCAAACCCTCACAATGAAGGGCACCCATTGGTAGATGGGTACAAAAAAATTTAGACATTGAATAAACCTTTGAGCATGGTGAAGTTGTTAACCTCTCTCGTGTAGGGGGCAGCATTCTGAATTTTTAGATGAAAAGCATGCCCAAATTAAACGGCCTGCTACGCGGGCCCAGACGATATGATATGCATATAACTGGTAGATTTGGATAGAAAACACTCTAAAGTTTCCAAAACTGTTAAAATAGTGTCTGTGAGTATAACGGAACTGATTTAGCAGGTGAAAACCTGAGAAAAATCCATTCAGAAAGTAGTTTTTTTTTGTTTTGTAGTTTTCTATTCAATGCCATTACAGTATCCATTGACTTAGGACTCAATTTGAAGTTCCTATGCCTTCCACTAGATGTCAACAGTCTTTAGAAATAGTTTCAGGCTTGTATTCTTATAAATGAGGGAGTAAGACCAGTCTGAACGAGTGGACCCTAACGTGATGCCAAGTTTTTTCAGGCGCATGTTCATTTCTTGTATACCTTTTATATTGACGCCGTTATTGTCCGGTTGAAATATTATAGACCATTTAGGCTAAAAAACAACCTGAGGATTGAATATAAACATCGTTTGACATGTTTCTATGAACTTTACGGATACAATTTGGATTTTTTTTGTCTGATTGTTTTGACTGAGTTTGAGCCTGTGGATTACTGAAGAAAACACGCTAACAAAGCGGAGGCTTTTGGATATAAAGAGACTTCATCAAACAAAAGGAACATTTATTGAAAATGTCTTCTGATTGCCACCATATGAAGATCATCAAAGGTAAGGGATTAATTGTATCTCTATTTCTGAGTTTTGTAACGCTTCTGCTTGGCTGGTTACTGTTTGTAATAATTTGTCAACTGGGCTATGTTCTGGGCTAGGTATGCTTTCGCCGAAAAGCATTTTCTAAATATGACACTGTGGTTGGTTTAACAAGAAGTTAATCTTTAAACCTATGTAAAATATGTTTTGTTTTCTGAATTTATATAATGAGCATTTCTGTAATTGAATTTGGCGCTCTGCAACCTCACTGGATGTTGGCCAGATGGGACGCTAGCGTCCCACATATCCTAGAGAGGTTAATTACACTTTGGATGGTGCGTCATTACAAAGATACAGGCCTCCCTCCTAACTCAGTTGCCGGAGAGGAAGGAAACCGTCCCCACAGTGACCGTACTTACATATCCCAACCAGAAGCCATGGATTACAGGCAAAATCTGCACCGAGCTAAAGGCTAGAGCTGCTGCTTTTAAAGAGCGGGACACTAATTCGGACGCTTATAAGAAATCCCACTATGCCCTCAGACTAACCATCAAACAGGCAAAGCGTCAATACGGGACTAAGATTGAATCCTACTACACCGGCTCTGATGCTTGTCGGATGTGGTAGGGCTTGAACATTATTACGGACTACAAAGGAAAACCCAGCCGCGAGCTGGCCAGTGACGCGACACTACCAGACGAGCTAAATGCCTTTTATGCTTCCTTCGAGGCAAGCAACACTGAAGCATGCATGAGAGTGTGTGATCACGCTCTCCGTAGCTAATGTGAGCAAGACCTTTAAACAGGTCAACATTCACAAAGCTGCAGGGCCAAATGGATTACCAGGACGTGTACTCAAAGCATGCGTGGACCAACTGGCAAGTGTCTTCACTGACATGTTCAAGCTCTCCCGGACCTAGTCTGTAATACCTACATGTTTCAAACAGACCACCATAGTCCCTGTGCCCAAGAAAGCGAAGGTAACCTGCCTAAATGATTACCGCCCCGTAGCACTCACGTCAGTAGCCATGAAGTGCTTTGAAAGGCTGGTAATGGCTCACATCAACACCATCATGAAGGAAACCCTAAACCCACTCCAATTTGCATACCGCCCCAACAGATCCACAGATGATCTCAATTGCACTCCACACTGCCCTTTCCCTCCTGGATAAAAGGAACACCTATGTAGGAATGCTGTTCATTGACTACAGCTCAGCATTGGACACCATAGTACCTACAAATCTCATAACTAAGCTATGGACCCTAGGACAAAACACCTCCCTCTGCAACTGGATCCTGGACTCCCTGATGGGCCGCCTCCAGGTGGTAAGGGTAGTCAACAACACTTCTGCCACGCTGATCCTCAACACTGGTGTCTCTCAGGGGTGCGTGCTTAGTCTCCTCCTGTACTCCCGTACACCCACGACTGAGTGGCCAGGCACGACTCCAACACTATCATTAAGTTTGCTGACGACACAACAGTGGTAGGCCTGATCAACGACAACGATGAGACAGCCTATAGGTAGGAGGTCAGAGACCTGGCAGTGTGGTGCTAGGACAAAAACCTCTCCCTCAATGTGAGCAAGACAAAGGAGCTGATCGTGAACTATACGAAAAGGAAGTCCGAACAAGCCCCCATTAACATCAACAGGGCTGAAGTGGAGCGGGTCGAGAGTTTCATGTTCCTTGGTGTCCAAATCACCAAAAAACTGTCATGGTCCAAACACACCTAGACAGTCGTGAAGAGGGCACGACAAAACCTGTTCCTCCTCAGGAGACTGAAAAGATTTGTCATGGGTCCCCAGATCCTCAAAAAGTTCTATAGCTGCACAATCGAGAACATCCTGACCGGTTGCATCTCCTCCTGATATGGCAACTGCTTGGCATCTGACCGTAAGGCGCTACAGAGGGTAGTGTGTACGGCCCAGTACATCACTGCTGCCAAGCTTCCTGACATCCAGGACCTATATACTAGGCAGTGTCAGAGGAAGGCCCAAAAAATGGTAAAAGACTGCAGTCACCCAAGTCTTAACTCTATTTTTTTAACTGCATTGTTGGTTAAGGGCTTGTAAGTAAACATTTCACGTTAAGGTCTATCTACACCTGTTGTAATTGGCGCATGTGACAAATAAAATTTGATTTGATTTGAAACCGCTCAGGGATTTCAACATGAGGTGATTTTACCATGTGTGTAGAATTTTTTTAAAATTCAGGCTGTAACATAACAAAATGGGGAATAAGTCAAGGGGTATGAATACTTTCTGAAGGCGCTGTAGTCCCTGGTGGAGGGTAACATTTATCCTAATAATTGTAATAATAATAATAATAATAATAATAATAATAATAATTTAATTTATTTGTATTTATTTGTATTCTTCAGTGATGTTGTTTGCCTGCTCAGTGT
The DNA here is from genome assembly GCF_013265735.2 of Oncorhynchus mykiss. Classification (NCBI taxonomy): domain Eukaryota; kingdom Metazoa; phylum Chordata; class Actinopteri; order Salmoniformes; family Salmonidae; genus Oncorhynchus; species Oncorhynchus mykiss. The sequence continues at coordinate 69,385,073 of NC_048581.1, forward strand.
GTCGACGTGTCCACTGACCCCTGACCCAGGAAGTAGTTAACAGAGGGGCCCTGGTGCCCTTTCCCTGAGAGCATGGAAGAGAGAGACCGGCAGGAACCAGAAGTTACAGGAGAGACAAACTATATTCATGCAGGAGCCAGTTCTAGTGAGGAACTTTACATTAAGAAGGCCTTGCAGTACAGTGTCAAGTAAGATACAATTATGAATATTATATCCATATCTTCGCTTAGGTCAGGTCATTGGTAAAGAGGAATGAAAGGTTGAAAGAGACTAAATGTCTAGCATGTACAAGAAGCAAACAGAGAGAAGAGCCAGGAGTTTGCATGAGATACATGCAGGAGGCCAGCTGTAGCTCCATCAGAGTAGTGCCTGTGTCAGTGCCAGTTGTAGCTTCATGAAGCCATTCCTTTCAACCACTTTGTGTTTAGGTTCGAGGGGTCTGCCTTCTACACCAAAGCGTTGACTAATCCAGTCGACAGGGCCTTTCAACAGGGTCTACTCTCTTCATTTAGCACTGAGTGGTGGATAGATAGGTGGCTCTGTTCCCCCTCACAATACCAATGATGAGAATATTGTTCCCTGTGTGTGTGTGTGTGTGTGTGTGTGTGTGTGTGTGTGTGTGTGTGTGTGTGTGTGTGTGTGTGTGTGTGTGTGTGTGTCTGATGTAAGGCTTTTTTTTTTTTACAATGTTTTTTTATTTTTTATTGACATAAATGAGTGGTTAACAGATACACACCCTAATGGTCAGAGTGCGCTGGTTATTTCTTTAACATTTAGGTCAGAGGATTTCACGCTCAATTCCCCAGTAGTAGGCGTTGTAAGGAACTTTATTGTGATTCTTTAGACTGCTGACTACTCTGTTCTGATCTCTTCCTGGTGCCTGGATAATGGAATCAGGCTAAACCTATTGTTCAGTGGAGGTGTTTAAAAGGCTTTTGTGGACCAAACAGTGCTATTCTCTTACCAACTATTCCCCAAACCCTTAGGGAGGCTCTCAAACTAACGCCTGTCTTTGCGTGCATTTGAAGTGAATTTACCTGGGATTATGTTGTCTCTATGCTGCTTGTCTCTTGACATTTTTTTTATTACTTTACATTCATAGCTTCTGTCAGTTCTGGCTTGAGCCTACTCTATTTTGTGCAAAGAGTAAAACATTTAATTTTATTTTAAATGTAACCTTTATTTAACTAGCCAAGTCAGTTAAGAACAAAATCTTATTTACAGTAACACTTAACAATGAACTCTTTAGATGATACAGGATGTTTATCTAAGGTGCACTTACATTAGACACACATACATTATATGAAGTGCCTATTAAGTACACACATGGATTATTCTTAGTGAGGATTTAAACATCATCCATAACACGCTTTACATAATGTAGCCCAATGATACCTTACCAGGCTCCTGTGTTGGTGTATGTATAAGCCAGTCTGTATTTGATTGGGATAAACCTACCACAGTGCTTGTCTCATTCCTATCATCGTGATGTTTGTCAAACATTTTGGGTAAACACCATTTACATGGTAAACCACCTTTTCTCTCGGATCCCTTTGTTAGGAATGTGTTCGATATGTTTTCTTTCCCCCATATCCCATGGTCTGCCAGTTGTTGTCCACACCTGTTTATGGAAAGATCACCGGCTCACCAGATCGCTCAGCTGCAAGTTCACCGTTGGCTGGTTGTCTTGGCAACTGGAAGAGACACTTTCCATATGGACTCTAACAGTCACTATGGAAACAACGTCTTTATCTGCTATTAATAATCCTGGCCTGTGAATGTGTGAGCATTGTGAGGGGCGATTAAGTCCCCTCATTGTATACACTGTTGAAGGTGGGAGCAGAGCTAAATTCCTGGAGCCTCCCTCTGACATTCTGTCACGAATAGCCCTTATGAGGGAAGAATCTGTGTGTGTGTGTCTGTTCATGTGTGGAGTTCACCATGTAGTCCTCTGTCCACACGACTCCCATCCCACCCTCCACCCACTCATGCCATCTCTTCGTAGCAGACGTTCTCTGATCACGGCCTAAGCTTGTGTCCTCGCCTGTGTTTTCATCTTATTCAGCTCTACTCCACAGCACAATAGCTGACAGATCAATCTGCCTCTAACAAGTACAATGAATTTATGTATCCACTATTTTCTCATTCATAGTAATGAAGCACTCTAATGACAAACCATTTAATTAATTGACATTCGAATTTAGGGCCTCGTCTACCCTATGGTGTATTCTGTCACACAGAGAGAGGCTGAGTCATCTTGGGGAGAACCTTTTTTCTACTCACTATCTTCTCCTGTACTGACACAGGGCTGATGTGCCTCTATTTGTTAAGGAGTCTCTATAAGTAAATATTTTTGGACAGACTCCTGGTTAATGAATGTGAGACTTCATGTAGTGACTTTTTGAAGGTGACTTTTTCAGAGACACATTGAAGAAGACCTTTTTTGGGCTATGAGCCCTATGATAAACATCCCAGACTGTTGCTATCATTGTGTGTGTGTGTGTGTGTGTGTGTGTGTGTGTGTGTGTGTGTGTGTGTGTGTGTGTCCTGCTGCTGCATGTGTGTCTGTAATTAAAACAGATCTGGATTAATGATGCACACACAGTCAACATCACTGCCACTGCAATCAACTCAAATCCTCTCCCCCTCACTATGTTCATCTCTCTCTTTTCCTTTCTTCCGTGCTCCTTATCTTAATTGTTCTCTTTGCTGTTGTTTCTTTATCTGTCCTTCCATCTATGTCCTCAGCTTTTATCTCTCTTTCACCTTCCCCAAACACAGCTTTATTTTAGCTCATATCCCTAGCTGCCTCTGAACCATCCTATTTGAAATCCAGCTCCATTTTGACTCTCTTCTCCCCAAGTGCCTCATAATCAGTAGCAGTTTTCACACTGGGGTTTCTATGCCACTGGGCCCTGGAGTGTGTTGTGAAGCTGAAATGGGAGCTCCACTGTGCAGGCTGATGGGGGCAGCGAAACATTAAAACACATATTGATCATTTCCATAGCTGACAGACAGACTGTATGTAGGGTGAAATAGACAAGTATGATAGGCAAGGGTTCAATGGAAATAGAAGCACACTAACACACATACATAAACGTGCACACACAAAATAACTGTGAATGTTTAGAGCCCACGCCTTGAGCAAATTTGATTAGTTAATCGTCATTTGAATTTGTTGGCAGAATGTCTTGGTTGATTATGTTTTTGGCATGTGTTGATATTTTAATAGCTGTGTATCTTTCATTGTTGCTATTGTTTTACTATTTATCAGTCTATTGCTCACACTGGGCCCACTGACTACATAGCACTTCCTAACCAGCATCACTCTCCTTGCTTAGATTGTACTGTGTAGTAGTGGTTCTCTTTTAAAAGTCCATAGTTGTTCATAATGTACAATCGCCTTTGCCAGTGCTATTTTGACTTCTAAATGGCCTAGTAATACATTGCAAGGACAGTCCGGGCCCCGACAGTAAGCACAGGGCTCTGGAGGAAAATACTTTACAGCCCTTCAATACAGTTATTATGTGCAATCCCAGAATGCCTTGCAAAGCAGGGAAATGGGGTGTGGGATGAGGAGAGGGGAAAGAGGAGAGGAGAGGGGGAGTTGGGGAAAGCACTGGAATAATCTAAAATCAATAGGGCTAATGGATCAACGTTCCCCAGTGTTGACATTTAATGGTGGCCCAGTGTGCTCTGTCTCTCACTGGCTGCTATTTCTGGGATTGTTTCTGTGTGTCTGTGTCGTCTTTGTCTGTGTGTGTGTGTGTGAGAGAGAGAGAGTAAGGCTCTGAGAAAAGCCTGTAGGCTCTGAGAAATGCCTGAAAAGCCTGAGAACACCAGCTCAGCATATTGTGCCTGTTATGGACACGGACAGACATGGGGACATTGTTTCCTCAATACCTTCATAATATTGGCTGCATATTAAATCAATAACATGCGTTTATTGTTTTGTTGCAGTATTTGGTTGTAGTGGAATTAAGTCCATAGCTATTTTTCATTTCCTAGTCAGGGCCAGTGATCTGCCTGTTCTCTTGGACACAGGGCAGTTGTCCCACTGGACAAGCAGGCCGCTTCAGAGGTCGCAGACCTCAGAATGATGCATCAACCACCTCTTTGAAGTAGGGAAACTCTGGGCTCCGCTCCTCCTCCTGTCTTTCTGAGATGTCCTACATTGTTCTTATCGCTTCATCTTCGGAAAACATAACGAGATGTGTTGTAAAGTATCCTAGCCTTTTTCCAGCGGAATTTTTTTTTAAATCCATTGGATTTACTATAGGATTGGATTTACTATACTCATTTTGTCCAATGAGAGAGAGAGACCTTTTGTCTTTCTTTACTGAAACCTTCTCATTTCAGATTAATTTAACCCCCCCCCCCCCCCCCCCCCCCCCACACACACACACTTAAAAATATGCTGTACTGCATTCATGTACCATACTCACCTTTCCATTCTGCCACCACATGATACACACTAACGTCACAATACCCAAAACAATACCCACTTCTACAACCGTATATCCAAAACATCTTCCTCAGCTATACAGACAGCCCCCCAACACACCATATCTCCTGAAACATCTCCACACTTTTTATCATTCTATAGTACTCAAAGTCAACACTAAGGAGCGCAGAGACCATCCCATTAAACAATTAGTAAAGGGTCTGTTATCCCCCCACCTTTGACCCTGTTCCTCCTTGTTAGCCAAATAGCCAACTTCGAATACCTGTATCCCATTATAAACATCCCAACAGTAAAAACCATCCCCAACCTCTCACACAGACATTCCAACAGAGACATTGATGACATTAACCTGGTGCACACAGAAAACACATGAATCACAGTTTCTTTCATTACACAGAAAGGACACCCCTATCCGATTCCCGGTTCAACCCGTGCCAACCAGCTGTTAGTGGCCAGGGCTCCATGAAGAACCCTCCACTGGAGGTCCCCTGACCTCTTTGGTATTGGGGGTTTGTAGAGCCCCCTCCATCTAAAACCCACCATACTCTCCGCCCCACATGCTTCCGGCCACTGACGTGCCTTCACTCCTGTTAGGCTCCTAATGTTCCTAACCTTAACACAGAGGTTGTAGAGGGCTTTACATCCCACCCCTTCAAACTCCCCCAGGCTCGGAGTGTTAAAATCTATCAAGTCCTCCCCTTGCCAGTCTCCAGTCTCTGCCGTCACCTGTAGTGGCGGAAACATTGGTGGCCCCTCCCCCTTTGGCCGCTCAAACACCACCCTTGTCTCTGACAGTGCCTCCTGGACCTCCTCCAGGAATCTCTCCAGCATCCTAACAGATTCCTGTTTGTTGTGCCAAGACTTCCAGAGTTTTCCACCCCTCCTCTCCCAGCAGTCTCAGGTCACCCAGCCTTTGTAAACCCGCCGCCATCAGTTGCCTCTGCTGGGTGGCCGACTGAACCCGATCAAAAAGGGATGGCTGGGTTGTTGAAGATCGGCTCTTCCCACAGCCCAGGCTCCACACCCCCTTCTCGTGTGGGCCTTAGCAGCTTCCAGGCACTCAGCACTGCAGAGTAAAAATCTGAGAGACCTGCTGTACTCAGCCTCTCCAGCTTCATGAGGAACAGCTGCCGATCCAACCCTAATCCGCCAGCTCTCCTCAGCAGCGCGCATGCTGGTTCCCTCCAGCCAACATCAGTATGGTACAGCAGTCTCTGCACCGCCTTTAGTCGGAAAGCAGCCATCCTGCTCTCCAGTTCCACCAGGCCCTGTCCTCCTTAGTGGACGGTCATGTACAACACTGCAGCCCTCAACTAGTGATGGCCCAGCCAGAAAAAGTCCACCAGCTTGCTTTGCAGGTGGGGGGGTTGAGGACAGCCAGTTTATGCCACAGGGAAGATGCCACCAGGTTGTTGATTATCAGCACCCTTCCTCTATATGACACTTGGGACAGGAGCCACCTCCACATGGCCAGTCTTGACACCACTGCCTGTGACAGCCCCTCCCAGTTCTTCCTGACCCACTTCTCCGAGCCCAGGTACACCCCCAACACTTTAAGCCCTTCACAACCCCACTGCAAACCCCCTGGAAGCAGAGGGGCCCTATCCCCCCATGCCCCACATAACATAGCTTTGCTCTTGCCCCAGTTCAACTTAGCTGAATAAGCTCCCTAGTACACCTTCAGACTAGTCTCTAGTGCCTGCATATCCTAACCATCCCTGACCATCACAGAAACATAATCTGCATATGCTGACACTGCTATGCCTGTCACCACATCCATGCCTGTCCAGCACACTCCCTGCAGTCTCCTGCGTAGCAGTCCCAAAAAAGGCTCAATGGCTAGTGTGTATAACTACCCAGATAGAGGGCATCCTTGTCTAATGCCCCGTCTCACCCAGACAGGCCTACTGAGCCCCCCTCCCACCTTGACCATACGTGACGCCCCAGCATAAACAGCTTCACACAGGTCAAAAAACTCTTCCCAAACCCAAACATCACATTAAACAGATACTCATGGTCCACTCTATCTCTTGATCTAAAGAGACCAATCCAAAGTTCACATTAGAACCTCTCGACATTTCCAACATGTCCCTAATTAAGAACAAGTTGTCCGTGATTGAGTGTCCCGGTACACAATATGTTTGGTCCTTATGTACTATCGAGTCCAAATGGGACTTCAGTCTGTAAGAGAGGACCTTGGCAAATATCTTGTAGTCCGCACAGAGTAATGCCACAGGCCTCCAGTTCTTAAGTTCACTTTTTTGGGCAGGAGAGTTAGAGCCGCCCGACGCAGCTCATCGGCAACTCTCCTACCCCGACACATTCACGCAACACGCAAAATAAATCCTGTCCAATTATGCCCCAGAATATTTTATAAAACTCCACTGCGAGTCCATCGACCCCTGGTGCACAACCGGGGGACATCTGGGTTACGGCCTCTGCCAGTTCATGGGACAACAGAGGAATGTCCATTTCATCCCTCTGTGCCAGAGAGAGCTTAGAGAGTTCTGTGAACAAGACCTGAGCACACATAGGATCACACACTTCTGCCCTATACAACTCAGTATAAAACTCCACAGTCCGCTCCCACATCTACCCCACCACAGAGGTCACCCGCCCATCAGACAGCCGTAGACAATGCATACCCTTAGCTTCACCGCTCTGTCTTTCCAAACCAAAGAAGAAGGAGCGGGGAGCATCCACCTGCTTGAGCATGGAGAACCTAGCTCTTACAAGTGCTCCCTTTGCTTTAACCAGGAAAAACTACCCAGGTCCCTACGTAATTCAGCTAAATTAGCCTGGAGGCCTACATTGCCTTGCCCCACCATCTCTACCTCCATCTCATTAATACAATGCTCTAGTTCCCCCAATACTCTCCTAGCCTCTGAGGATGAGAGAGCTGTGTACTGTTGACAGAAAAGCAGAATTATGACTTTCCCCACATCCCACCATTGACTCAGAGACTCATACTCCTCTCTTCGCTGCCCCCACCTTTCCCAAAAGGTCTGGAAACCTGAGCAAAAAGTGGCATCTTGTAAGAGCTTTACATTGAACTTCCAATAGGATGCCTGCCGGGGCCCTGGTAAAATAGACAGCCGAGCCATGGTTATGTGGTGATCTGAAAACCCCACCGGAGAATGGTAGCGCCCAACTGCTTATTGCTCCGATTCCTAGACATGTAAAACCGATCAAGTCGGGCTGCACTCACCCTAGCCCCAAAAATCTTCACCCATGTATACTGTCTTGTGTTCTAGGTCGAACTGATTAATGATGTCCCTTAACACTCCCACTGACACTGAATGAGGCTCTTCCCCATTTCTGTCTTTTGTAAAATCCATTGTATAGTTCCAGTCCCCTCCGACCACCAGCGTCTCCTCAGGCGCTACCTGTGAGAGTTCCTGTCTAAGTTACCTGTCTAAGTTACCTAAGTTACCAGTGAGAGTTCCTGTCCTCCCAGATAGAACCCCCCTCTCTCCCTGTATTAGGCACGTACACACTTATAAAGACAAAACCCATGTTGTTAATTTCTGCTTTTACAACAAGGAGCAAATTTCAGATCCGGTACAAAAAGGACTGCCACCCCTGCAATCAAATTTGTCCCATGGCTCAACACACCTGCCCCTTTCCACCAGAGCCCCCAATCGACTTCATTTAACACATCATTATGTGTCTCCTGCAGAAACAACACCTGAACTTTTTTTTGTTTTACATATTCACCCAACACACTCTTCTTTCCCGCATCTCTGGTGCCATTTACAGTGTCTTGCGAAAGTATTCGGCCCCCTTGAATTTTGCGACCTTTTGCCACATTTCAAGCCTCAAACATAAAGATATAAAACTGTATTTTTTTGTGAAGAATCAACAACAAGTGGGACACAATCATGAAGTGGAACGACATTTATTGGATATTTCAAACTTTTTTAACAAATCTAAAACTGAAAAAATGGGCGTGCAAAATTATTCAGCCCCTTTACTTTCAGTGCAGCAAACTCTCTCCAGAAGTTCAGTGAGGATCTCTGAATGATCCAATGTTGACCTAAATGACTAATGATGATAAATACAATCCACCTGTGTGTAATCAAGTCTCCGTATAAATGCACCTGCACTGTGATAGTCTCAGAGGTCTGTTAAAAGCGCAGAGAGCATCATGAAGAACAAGAAACACACCAGGCAGGTCCGAGATACTGTTGTGAAGAAGTTTAAAGCCGGATTTGGATACAAAAAGATTTCCCAAGCTTTAAACATCCCAAGGAGCACTGTGCAAGCGATAATATTGAAATGGAAGGAGTATCAGACCACTGCAAATCTACCAAGACCTGGCCGTCCCTCTAAACTTTCAGCTCATACAAGGAGAAGACTGATCAGAGATGCAGCCAAGAGGCCCATGATCACTCTGGATGAACTGCAGAGATCTACAGCTGAGGTGGGAGACTCTGTCCATAGGACAACAATCAGTCGTATATTGCACAAATCTGGCCTTTATGGAAGAGTGGCAAGAAGAAAGACATTTCTTAAAGATATCCATAAAAAGTGTCGTTTAAAGTTTGCCACAAGCCACCTGGGAGACACACCAAAAAATGTGGAAGAAGGTGCTCTGGTCAGATGAAACCAAAAGTGAACTTTTTGGCAACAATGCAAAATGTTATGTTTGGCGTAAAAGCAACACAGCTCATCACCCTGAACACACCATCTCCACTGTCAAACATGGTGGTGGCAGCATCATGGTTTGGGCCTGCTTTTCTTCAGCAGGGACAGAGAAGATGGTTAAAATTGATGGGAAGATGGATGGAGCCAAATACAGGACCATTCTGGAAGAAAACCTGATGCAGTCTGCAAAAGACCTGAGACTGGGACGGAGATTTGTCTTCCAACAAGACAATGATCCAAAACATAAAGCAAAATCTACAATGGAATGGTTCAAAAATAAACATATCCAGGTGTTAGAATGGCCAAGTCAAAGTCCAGACCTGAATCCAATCGAGAATCTGTGGAAAGAACTGAAAACTGCTGTTCACAAATGCTCTCCATCCAACCTCACTGAGCTCGAGCTGTTTTGCAAGGAGGAATGGGAAAAAATGTCAGTCTCTCGATGTGCAAAACTGATAGAGACATACCCCAAGCGACTTACAGCTGTAATCGCAGCACAAGGTGGCGCTACAAAGTATTAACTTAAGGGGGCTGAATAATTTTGCACGCCCAATTTTTCAGTTTTTGATTCGTTAAAAAAGTTTGAAATATCCAATAAATGTCATTCCACTTCATGATTGTGTCCCACTTGTTGATTCTTCACAAAAAAATACAGTTTTATATCTTTATGTTTGAAGCCTGAAATGTGGCAAAAGGTCGCAAAGTTCAAGGGGGCCGACTACTTTCGCAAGGCACTGTATATTGAGCGATAAGTGGGAGAAAAGCCAGCAAAGAAAGAGACCAATAGCGAAGCTCAAAAAGCCCCAGTGTCAGAAAGAAAATATACATCTAAACAATGTCTGAAGGTAAACCTTTATGCACTGTTGTGACCCACTTTCTCAACCTAAACCATTTCCTGGGTGAGAGGACACCATGCTCCTCATTTTTCATAGCATGTTGTACTGATTTTACAAACTTTCTCGGATCAGAAAAAAAGCCTCAAGATGAACTTTTTTCTCGTTAGTCTCATTCAGGAACCTTGTCAGTTCTCTCAATGTGTACTTTGACCCCTCCGCTTGACTGGCTGTCAGCTCCGGGCCCATTGAAGACTGGCTGTCAGCTCCGGGCCCATTAACTCCTCATCCTCTTCCTCACACACTTTCCTCCTCATCTCTATCTCCCATTCTGACCACCTGCCCTTCCTCCCTGGTCAGGGCATTGCCCACAGCAACAGGCAAAGTTTCCATTGTGCCTTTGACCACACCCTTTTTCCTTTTCTGCCTGACACCCTCCTCCTCCCCCTAGTCTCTTACACTTCCCCACTATACTCTCCTCATCCACTAGCATAACCTGACTAGACCCATCCTCATCTACACCACCCTCCATAGCATGACTAGGCACCGCATCATCTACACAACCATCCATAGCATAACTAGGCCCAGCCTCAGCTACCCCACCATCTCTAGCCTGACTAGACCCAGCCTCCGCTACCCCACCATCTCTAGCCTGACTAGACCCAGCCTCCGCTACCCCACCATCTCTAGCCTGACTAGACCCAGCCTCCGCTACCCCACCATCTCTAGCCTGACTAGACCCAGCCTCCGCTACCCCACCATCTCTAGCCTGACTAGACCCAGCCTCCACTACCACACCATCTCTAGCCTGACTAGACCCAGCGTCAGCTAACCCACCATCCATAGCATGACTAGACCCAGCTTCATCTACACCACCATCTCTTGCATGACTAGGCCCAGCCTCATTTACACCACCATCCCTGGCATGACTAGGCCCAGCCTCTGCTGTCTGCATCTCATTGGCCCCTGCACGTTGACCTCGGTTTCCCCCACTGGCGCTTGTACCCTTGCCCTGTCTACGGCCTTTAAACAGCTGTGCCTTTAAACAGCTTGGGACATTCCAGAAAATGATTATTTGGAGGTGTATCTGGGGATGTATTTCAAGGCCTACCTTCAAACTCAGTGCCTCTGAGTGTCCTCTGGTCTGATGTTTGCAAGCCAAAGAACACCATCCCAACCGTGAAGCACAAGGGTGGCAGAATCATGTTGTGGGGGTGCTTTGCTGCAGGAGGGACTGGTGCACTTCACAAAATAGATGGCTTCATGAGGAAGGAAAAGTTTGTGGATATATTGAAGCAACATCTCAATACATCAGTCAGGAAGTTAAAGCTTGGTCGCAAATGGGTCTTCCAAATGGACAATGACCCCAAGCATACTTCCAAAGTTGTGGCAAAATGGCTTAGGGCAGTGGTTCTTAACCTTGTTGGAAGTACTGAACCCCACCAGTTTCATATGCGCATTCACCGAACCCTTCTTAATTGAAAAAAAAAATCTAATTCAAAACATAGGTATATATTTGACTGGTGCACAAAATGAACCGTGCATCAACATCACTGTGTTCAAAGAACAAAATCATCAAAACATTTTCACACAGATGATCATTTTCACACAAAAACAAAAACATAATAATGAATATTTACTGCAAATCAGTGTGACTTCTGCTGTTGCCTTTCAGAGACCAGTTCAGAAATGCGCAGCTTCACCTTGGCAAGTGCCACTCTCATGTCATTTTCGCAACAAAGTCTGTTCCTTTTCTTCGTTTTTATGTCCAGCATCCTCGAAAAGGATTGCTCGCAAAGATATGTTGTAACAAACGGTATGAAAATCTCCAGAGCTTTCTTAGCAATAACAGGGTACGTTACCATTTGTTGACACCAAAACGTTGAAAGCGTTGTTGTTCTGAAGAGTTGCTGTTGAACCTGGCTCTGCTGAATTTCAATGATTTCACGGAGGTATTCATCATTGACATCTGTTGTCTCAACACTAAACGTGAACGGCTGTCTCACCCATGCTGGATATGACTCTCTTGTAAGGAAGTATCCGTCGAGAGGATTTGCAAGCTCATCTAAGTGCGTGGCAATTGCTTGCTTCAGTTCAGCGGGTACAGAAATGTCTCCGATTCCAGATACATCTTCGATCTTACTTACACAGTCGTCCAGCAGGGGAAAGTTTGCGAAGTTATTGTTCTCTGTTCGTCGTTTCCATAATGGTAGCTTTTTTTGAAAAGCCTTCAGGTTTTCCTCCGCTTCGATGATGTTGACTCCACCGCCCTGCATCTTTTGATTGAGATGATTGAGAGCTGCGAAGATATCGGCCATGTACGCTAAAATGAGAATGAACTCTTGAATTTTTGAAGCAATCTGCATGACAATGTTGGTGCTCTTGCAAAAACAGGGCTAATTCCACACGCACGGCAAAAACACGATTCAGCACCTGTCCCCGGGATAACCACCTAACGTTAGAATGGTACAGAAGTACCTCGAATTCAGAGCCCATTTCTTTACACAGCTCACTGAAGATGCGATGCCGCAGAGCACTAGTTTGCACATAGTTCACGCATTCCACTACAATTTTTAATACTTCTGCCAGTTTTGGAGGCAAGGTTTTTGTTGCCAACGCATGCCTGTGCAGAATACAATGCGTAACAATGATGGGTGGTGCATCGGCTTTCACTAGCGCACCAAAACCAGACTTTCTTCCCAGTATGACTGGAGCTCCGTCCGAACAAACTGCAGAAACCATATCCCACGAAAGATTGTTGTCTTTGAAGAAGTCATCCACAAGTTTCTTCACATCGGCTGCCATAGTTGTTGTTGTAAGAGGCTTACAAAATAAAAATTATTCCTTTATCACGTCGTCTTTCACATAGCGCACGAATACAGCAAGCTGGCTTAGATTGGAAACGTCTGTGGTCTCGTCGAGTTGAAGGCTGAATTTTGCCGGGCTTGAAATCAGATCAGCAACTACTTGAGCCAAGATGTCTTTGCTCATGTCCTCTATTCTGTCGCTGATGGTGTCATTTGAAAGAGGAATTTGGGATAACTTAACTTCAGCCTCTTTTCCCAGCATGATATTCGCCATCTTCAACGCAGCTGGTTTTATGAGTGTTTCACCAATGGTGTGTGGTTTGCTCTGCTTTGCGATCAGGTAAGCAACTTCGTACGATGCTGTGAGGATCGGTTTGTTGATGGGTACAAAGCCGAGAACAGGCAGAGTAGCCTTTTCATCGAATCTGGCTCTCTTCACCTTGAATTCAGCGAGCGTTGTGTTCTTGTATTTTCCATCTCCACGCAGCTTAAGGAAGTGTTCTCTTAGTTTTGCCGGTGCTAGACTAGAATTGCTCAACTTGGCATTGCAAATCATGCAGTTAGGACGCTGACTCCCATCACGTTTGGTTATATGTGTAAATCCATATTGTACATATTCGTCCGACCACTTTCTTTTTTTGCTTGACATAGTAAGTATGAAGGGATTAAAATATTAAGAAATAAATCACAAGACGTACCATCACGACAGTCACAAGTCGACTACTGAGCACACCAAATTCCCTGCAGCACAGATAGGCCAAGCGATGTAGCGTGATCACCTGCAGCCAATGATGGCCAAGCGGAGCGTGTCATCACGAATCATATGAATCGGATGTGTGTCTTGACCTCCGCCGAACCCCTGAGACTGTTCGATCGAACCCAGGTTAAGAACCACTGGCTTAGGGACAACAAAGTCAAGCTATTGGAGTGGCCATCACAAAGCCTTGACCTCAATCCTACAGAAAATTTGTGCGAGCAAGGAGGCCTACAAACCTGACTCAGTTACACCAGCTTTGTTAGGAGTAATGGGCCAAAATTCACCCAACTTATTGTGGGAAGCTTGTGGAAGGCTACCTGAAACGTTTGACCCAAGTTAAATAATTTAAAGGCAATGCTACCAAATACTAATTGAGTGTATGAAAAATGACCCACTGGGAATGTGATGAAAAAAATAAAAGCTGAAATAAATCATTCTCCCAACTATTATTCTGACATTTCACATTCCTAAAATAAAGTGACAATCCTAACTGACTTAAGACAGGGGATTTTTACTAGGATTAAATGTGAAATTGTGAAAAACTGAGTTTAAATGTATTTGGCTGAGGTGTAAGTAAACTTCCGACTTCAACTGTATCAGACTGCAATTAGCACTGAGGTGTGGATTGGGAGATGTCAAAGCCCTTGAGCCCAACAATGGCAGGAGAGTTTCACAGCCAGGAGAGTTTCACAGCCTAACTGGATGTAAAAAATGATAAGGCAAACACCTGAGAAGAGTACAAATTAACCTCCTTATGGAAAATCAAGGGATACTTTTTGCTGTCTATTATAAAAATGGAACTTAATCTTCCACGCAGACCATCCCCTGGCATGGCGCAGTGCTATATTTATACACTACCAATCTGTTAAGAGGGGGGTGTTAGCGATGGAAACTCAGGATATTAGACAACGATGACTCTTAGTCAGCCAATGTTAACCTGTACAATTCTGAAACAGTAATGGTACAGGGCAACCACATTGTGGACTTTCACATAATCAAAGAGAGCTCAGCAGGATAAGCTCTCTCTTGAGATAGATAACCCCACCTCGAGCGTGTCAGACCAGACCTCTTCATTATCCAATCCCACAGACGAGCAACCCCAAGCGGAAAGTCAACCTCCCAGCATAGAGTAGTACTACTCCCTCATTGAAATGAAGGATAAATTCAACCAGACCCGGAGAGCTGGAGGTGGAGAGAGACATATCTGCACTCTGGTATGTGGTGAGACAACATCAACAGGAGAAAGAGCAGAGGCAGGAGAGGAACAGAGCATTAGAGGAAAGGATCAGACTGATGGGGGTGAGGGTGATGGTATTAGACAGAGAACCACCAATTAGAGAGCTGACCACCCCCGCAGAGAAGCCAGCAGAACAGCCCACCTCAGCCACTGACCATAGCCTCGACATCACAACAGGACAGATAAATGAAGAACCCCAAGCCCAGGGGATCCTACCCCCTCTGAACCCTCCGTCAGCCACCCTGATAGTCCTCCTGACAACCCCCCCCCCCCCCCCACACCCACTGAGGACATACACAAGCCATAGATTGTACTCCTTATGGACACAAACGGGAAATATATACAAGAAAATAAACGTTTTCCCAAATACAGTGTCTAATCTCTGGTGTCCAAACACCCAGCTTGCCCTAGCCCTTCTGTCTGAGAACCAACTAGGGTCACCCAGCCACATAATAATACACACAGGCACTAAAGACCTGAGAGCACAGCAGGAAAGGGTGGCCACAGCACTCAAGGGACTGATTGATTGAAAAACCTTCTACTTTCCCCAACGGTTATCTCCACCCTGCTACCACAACAATACTTCCACCCTACTACCATACAGCAGGTAAAAGTATTTCCTATGACTATGCCTCAAAACCAAATGTTTACCATGCCCACCACTCCACCCTAGACTTGAACAGCCTTTATGACGAGGTTGACCTATACAAGGCAGCAGTGCCCACCTTCGCAAGGACATTACTCTCAATCGCAGCCACAACACCTCACACAAGAGCAACAGATCCCACACCCCATTTAGACCCCTCAGATCAGACCTATACCCTTCCTGCCCACCCCATGCCCCCCACTCCCGCAAAGAGGGCCTCAACATGAAAGTCACACATATGCCTAGGCCGGGAGAAGGCAAACAGGCCCAACCCCCACTCTTATACTAGCCTAAGCCATTGGCATGTACCAGATGCTCAACAGGCTCTGCTCACACTTACTGGTCTGAGGCCAAACTAAATGACTAATAACATTGGACACTTTATGGAACACAACGACTTCACTATGTCATTCTGGAATATCCAAGGCCTGAAGTCATCTGTCTTTGGCCTAAAGAGCTAGAATCTGGACTTCACCAATGAAATCAGAAATACATTGTCATCCTACAAGAAACATAGTATAGAGGAGATGGACACAAACTATCCACCAAACTACCAGGTGTGAAACAGGGAAGGGACTTGGGGGATATGCTAATGTGGTATAGAGCAGACCTAACTCCTTGTATTAAATTAATCAAAACAGGTAAATTTTAGATTTGTCTAGAAATTCAAAAGGAAATGATCTCAACAGAGAAAAATCTCCTCCTGTGTGCTACCTACTGTATATCCCCCATCCCCATACTTTAATGAAGACAGCTTATCCATCCTGGAGGGGGAGATCAATCATTTTCAGGTCTAGGTACATGTACTAGTCTGTGGCGACATAAATGCCAGAACTGGACAAGAACCTGACACCCTCAGCACATGGACACAAACACCTACCTGGAGGTGACAGCATTCCCTCCCCCAAATGCCCCCCCCTAGGCACAACTACAACAACATAACCTACAAAAATAGGTCACAACTCCTGCAGCTCTGTCACATGCTTGGTATTTACATAGTAAATGGTAGGCTTTGAGGGGACTCTTATGGTAGGTACACTTGTAGCTCATCTCTTGGCAGTAGTACTGTAGACTGCTTCATCACTGACTTCAACCCAGAGTCTCTCAGAGCGTTCACAGTCAGCCCACTGACACCCCTATCAGATCACAGCAAAATCACAATCTACTTGAACAGAGCAATGCTCAATCATGAGGCATCAAAGCCAAATGAACGGAATAATATTAAGACATTCTATAGATGGAAGGAAAGTAGTGTGGAAACCTACCAAAAAACAATTAGGCAACAACAAATTAAATTCCTTTTAGAAAATGCCCACTGTAATAGTGGAGGTGTAAACTTGCCAGTAGAAAATCTTAACAATATATTTGCCCTCTCAGCTTCCCTATCAAATATAAAAATCTCAAACATAAAAACGAAGAAAATTAACAACAATGACGAATAGTTTGATGAAGAATGCAAAACCTAAGAAAAAAATGTAGAAACCTATCCAACCAAAAACATAGAGACCAAGAAAACCTGAGGCTATGCCGTCACTATAGTGAATCACTAAGACAATACAGAAATACACTACGGAAATTGAAGGAACAGCATGTCAGAAATCAGCTCAGTGTAATTGAAGAATCCATGGAATACACTAAATAAACAACAACAAGAAGAGCTATCTATCCAAAACAGAGATGTATGGGTAAACCACTTCTACAATCTTTTGGGACCTATTTTTTTATTTTTACCTTTATTTAACTAGGCAAGTCAGTTAAGAAAAAAATCGTATTTTCAATGACGGCCTAGGAACAGTGGGTTAACTGCCTGTTCAGGGGCAGAACAACAGATTTGTACCTTGTCAGCTTGGGGATTTGAACTTGCAGCCTTTCGGTTATTAGTCCAACGCTCTAACCACTAGGCTACGCTGCAAAAAACAAACAGCAAAAACATATACTTGATCAAATACAAATCTTAGAATAAACTATTAAAGACTACCAGAACCCACTGGATTCTCCAATTTACATTGAAGGAACTACAGGACAAAATACAAACCCTCCAACCCAAATAGGCCCGTGGTGTTGATGGTATCCTCAATGAAATTATAAAGTATACAGACCACAAATTCCAATTGACTATACTTAAACTCTTTAACATCATCCTTGGCTCTGGCATCTTCCCCAACATTTGGAACCAAGGACCCGAATCCATAAAAGTGGGGACAAATTTGACCCCAATATCTTGTGTCAACAGCAACCTTGGGAAAATCATCTGCATTATCATTAACAGCAGACTCGTACATTTCCTCAGTGAAAAAAATGTACTGAGAAAATGTCAAATTGGCTTTTTACCAAATTACCGTACAATAGACCACATATTCACCCTGCACACAAACAAACCAAAACAAAGGCAGTCTTCTCATGCTTTGTTGATTTAAAAAAAGCTTTCATCTCAATTTGGCATTAGGGTCTGCTATACAAATTGATGGAAAGTGGGGTTGGGGGAAAACATACGACATCATAAAATCCATGTACACAAACAACAAGTGTGCAGTTTAAAATGGGCAAAAAACACATTTCTTTCAACAGGGCCGTGGGGTGAGACAGGGATGCAGCTTTAGCCCCACCCTCTTCAACATATATATCAATGAATTGGTGAGGGCACTAGAACAGCCTGCAGCACCCGGCCTCACCCTACTAGAATTTGAAATCAAATGTCTATTGTTTGCTGATGATCTGGTGCTTCTGTCCCCAACCAAGGAGGGCCTACAGCAGCACCTAGATCTTCTGCACAATATTCTGTCAGACCTAGGCCCTGACAGTAAATCTCAGTAAGACAAAAATAATGGTGTTCCAAAAAACGTCCAGTTGCCAGGACCACAAATACAAATTCCATCTAGACACCGTAGCCCTAGAGCACACAAAAAACTATACATGCCTCGGCCTAAACATCAGCGCCACAGGTAACTTCCACAAAGCTGTGAACGAGCTGAAAGACAAGACAAGAAGGAACATAAAATTTGACATACCAATTAGGATCTGGCAAAAAATACTTGAATCAGTTATAGAATCTATTGCCCTTTATGGTTGTGAGGTCTGGGATCCGCTCACCAACCAAGAATTCTGTATGCAGAATCCTGCGAATCCTGCGAAAAAATCCTCGGTGTGCAACGTAAAACACCAAATAATGCATGCAGAGCAGAATTAGGCCGATACCCGCTAATGATCAAAATCTAGAAAAGAGCCGTTAAATTCTACAACCACCTAAAAGGAAGCGATTCCCAAACCTTCCATAAAAAGCCATCACCTACAAAGAGATGAACCTGGAGAAGAATCCCCTAAGAAAGCTGGTCCTGGGGCTCTGTTCACAAACACAAACAGGCCCCACAGAGCCCCAGGACATCAACACAATTAGACCCAAACAAATCATGAGAAAACAAAAAGATAATTACTTGACACATTGGAAATAATTAGCAAAGAAACAGAGCAGACTAAATGCTATTTGGCCCTAATCAGAGAGTACACAGTGGCAGAATACCCGACCACTGGGACTGACACCGTATATTGTGATAATGTTTACTGTTAATTTGTATTGTTGGAGAGAGAGGGAGAGATGCCCTTTTAGTGTAAGAGCTGTTTGAAAAGACTGCCTGAAATTTCAGCCTGTTTTGATCTTCCATGGTGACATCACTATGTAGTAAATTAGTTAGTAGACCAATAAGAGTGTTCCAAATCATCTCTCCCAACAACAGCAACTTTTCAGTTTTACCCTCCCCACTAAACAACTCCCAGACAGTCCTAGCACAATTCTTGTTTGTGAAATTGCTCTTTGCTAATTTTTGCAATTTTTTCAACAATTTTAATTGAAATCAATCAAATCAAGTTACTTATTGTTACCCATAAATTGTTATCCAGATAAAAATGTTTGCATTGGACCTTTAATAGTAAGTCAACATACTTTTTAAACCTCAAAACTATCCTAGCCTTCCTTTCATAGGTACAGCAGTTGTAGTCTTTCTCCCTGGAGGTAGTCTAGGCAAGTCTGGAGAGGCAAGGGAGCAGCTGTCTCTCCCAGCATGGGGAAAACACAGGGAGGTGTCTCACTCCATCAATTATTCATCCTCCCCCTCGCTCCCCTCTAACCGCCATACTCACTCCCTTAGCCTCCCTCCATAGATCACCCCTCCATACCCCTCCATACTGAACCCCACATTTCCCCCACCCACATATTTCCATCTCTGCTTGGGAAAAAGTTCAGTTCCCCACAATGAAAGTAACAGTACACTGACCCTCTTTTGAGTGCGCCAATGTAGGCCCATACCCATCTGTAGGTCTGTACACATTCTTTGTGAACAAATGAGTCTTTCCCCTCTCCAGAGACACTCTCCAGAGGACAAACACAGACAAGCATGAGAGTCCATCTCCCTGTTCATGGCACCATGTCTTTAGCCCTCCCTCTGTTCCACCACTCCACTGTCCCTCAGCTCTGCTCCATACATTTCTTCCATCTGTCCAGCTCTTTATCCCACCAGCTCCCCCATCTGTCTGACTCTCTGTTCTACAACATCCTGACTTATCTATCATCCCTCCATCCCATAGGTCTGCACGACAGTTCCCTCTGTCCTCTACAGCTCAGGCTGTGGGTTCAGTGTGCTGACACAGCTCTCTGTGTTGCATGTCTGAGTTACTGACCCAGCCAGGAGAACATAACCCCTATCTATCCTGAGCCAGCTCAGACAGCACTGTGAATTACTGTACTGGACCCTATAGAGAGCTATCATCTCTCACTCTCTCTTTTTCTCATTCCTCTAATCTTGTCTCTTCTCTCTCTTCTGCTCACTTAAACACACGCACCCACATACGCATTCACACACACATGCAGGCATTCACATGCATGCACTGGTTACATCACTGCCTGGTATGGCCTCCGACCGCAAGGCACTACAGAAAGTAGTGCGTATGGCCCAAGCTTCCTGCCATCCAGGACCTCTATACCAGGCGGTGTTAGAGGAAGGCCCCAAAAATGGTCAAAGTCTCCAGCCACACTAGTCATAGACTGTTCTCTCTGCTACCGCACGTCAAGCGGTACCGGAACGCCACGTCTAGGTCCAAGAGGCTTCTAAACAGCTTCTAACCCAAACCACAAGACTACTGAAATCTAATCAAATGGCTACCCAGACTACTTGCATTTCCCCCCCTCCCCATTTTACGCTGCCGCTACTCTCTGTTATTATCTATGCATACGTCACTTTAATAACTCTACCCACATGTATATATTACTTCAATTACCTCAACTAACCGGTGCCCCCGCACATTAACTCTGTACCGGTACCCCCTGTATATAGCCTCGCTACTGTTATTTTACTGCTGCTCTTTAATTATTTGTTACTATATTTCTTATTTTTTCAGGTATTTTTCTTAAAACTGCATTGTTGGTATTGTGAGTAAGCATTTCACTGTAAGGTGAAATACCTGTTGTATACCTGTTGTATTCATCTCATGTGACAAATACAATTTGATTTGACACACAAACTTGATATAGTGTATCTTCTCCCTTGTTTCTCCACCACTATTTCAATATTTCCCCGTTTCTTTTTCTCACTTTTCATCTCTCACCTGTTCTTCCTGGTTTTTGTGCATCTCATTATAATTTGCCTAATCATTAGAGAAAATAATGCACATATGCAAAACCACTGCAAGTACTTCAGCTTCGACTCAATCTGTTTGCATTTGCTGTTGACTGCATCACATTTGGTTTACAGATGACTAACATTTGATAGAGAGAAAGGGAAATGGAGTGTGAGAGAACCTGAGGGAGAGAAGCTGAGAAAGGGTGATAGAAATAGTCACTTGTGCACATGAGAGAGGGATGTGCTAGAAAGTAGGAGAGGGTTGGATAAGTGTGAGAGAGAGAAGGAGAAAGGATGAGTGCAGATACCTTGGTTGTTTACTGTGGCCCTAGGCAGCTCCTCCTGTTAGCAACATGTTTTGGTAACAGGAGGATTCTGAGGGAGAAACCTGCACATGCACACTGCAGTGACTGTATGGGCCCTGTTGTTGTGGCTTCCGAGAACTACTAATGACACCATGGCACGCAAGCATTGGGTCATGTTTAGGTTAAATAAAGAAGTCAAGTCAAGCGCTCATCTTTCCTGTGAGAGGAAACCAGTAACCCCTATCTATCCTGAGCCAGCTCAGACGCCACTGTAATTTACTGTACTGGACCCTCCAGACAGATGGCCCAGCTTCTCTAGCCTCTCTCCCTGCGCTCTCCTTTTCTCTTTCTCTTTATCTTGTCTTCTCTCTCTTCTGCTCTCTCTATTAAATGCACACACGCACACACGGTTTGGTAACAGGCGTATTTTGTGGGAGAAACCTGCTGTATGGGGTCTGAAAATGTATCAATAAACCAATTAGGCACTTTTGGGCAGACATGAGACAACATTTTGAACAGAAATGCAATGGATCATTGGATCAGTCTAAAACTTTGCACATACGCTGCTGCTATCTACTGGTAAAAATCGAAATTGCGATAAACCTGGAATAATACATTGTGAACTTTCTCTTGCATTTCAAAGATTGTTTTTTTTAATCTGTATTATGTTTCACCAGATCTAATGTGTTATATTTTCCTAAATTCATTTCACATTTCCACAAACTTCAAAGTGTTTCCTTTAAAATGGTATCAAGAATATGCATGTCCTTGCTTCAGGCCCTGAGCTACAGGCAGCTAGATTTGGGTATGTCATTTTAGGTGAAAACAAAAGGGCTCGATCCTTAACTTAATTCACCAATACATTTCTTGTTCGTCCAAAAAATATTGCTATCAGCTGGCCTGGTACATTGTTTGCTACTGCCACCCATTCAGGGTGCACGGTTTCAGTTTCAATGACTCAATATTTTGAACAAAAACAGATGACTTTAACTAAGACTGTGAAAGTCAATACAATCAAACTAGCATGGGCACTTATCACAAGTCAGTCATAACGTGGCTAATAGGCTAGCTCATTTGTGTTAAACACAAGGCGCGTGGGCCGAATCAGACACACATGCAAGTATAAATGCGTCAACAGTTGAGTCATCTACTGAAATTACAGCCTGATGTGCATGCATCGGTGAATTCAACTTCAATTTCACTGCTTTCTTGTGCTCCTTTTACAGCAGGCAGCAGAGAGAAAGTGTACAGACACATGCCACAGTCCTAGCTAGGCTACTAAAATGTTGCTGTCTGGCTTTGGTTTTTAAAGCTTGACAATGAATAACCAAAAAACTAAACCTGCAACAAAACATCATGCAAAAGAGAAACATGTAGGTCTATTACAGCAACATTTGCAGGCAAGTTCCAATTCAATTGTCAAGCCGTGGGTTAGGACAAGCATGCATTGGTAGGCAAGCTGCAGAAGGATGAGTAGGCTACTTTTCCCCATCTTTTATCAGTGCAATTTTGACAGCCTACTAGCTGAAAAAGTTTGAGAGGGTTTATCTAATGTCCCCTCCTTAGATTTTAGCTCATCTTGCTCTGGCTAGCATTAGTTGTTGATCTGGTTGTTGTTGATGTGCATAGGCAATTGAGGGAGAGATGTAAGAGGTATTTACATATTTGCAGAAATCCAGTCAGGTGTATTTTGTGGCTTTAGGCGAAAGCTTTCTAATGATCTAAGGTCATTCTGTTGCAACTGCCTGTAGACACACAGTCCAGTTCAAAGTGCATGATGGCAAGTCCATTTGGCAAATGGCTTATTTGTATATAGGCCTACTGTAGCTCTGATTGGCTATGGTACACTGGTCTGCGTAGATGCCGGTCCTGGACTGAACAGATGGTTTTTATTTGGTTGTATTTATTGCAGTGTCTATAAATTGTCCGAACGCGTGTCCTCTTTCCGACTCTATAGAATTTTCCAAAAAGCCTTACTATACGTAATTTCCAAACATACTATGTATTTATGAAAACTTGAACATGGCAATATCTAGGTGCTCGCTTGTCAGAAAATGTCAAATCTTTATATGAACAGATTTGAATACGATTTAATTTAGCTAAAATGCTGTCAGTTCCACTTTAAGCCTTGAGACAATTGAGACATGGATTGTGTATGTGTGCCATTCATAGCGTGAATGAGCAAGACAAAATATTTAAGTGCCTTTGAAAGAGGTATAGTAGTAGGTGCCAGGCACACCGGTTTGTGTCAAGAACTGCAACACTGCTGGGTTTTTCACACTCAACAGTTTCCTGTGTATATCAAGAATGGTCCACCACTCTAAGGACATCCAGGCAACTTGACTGTGGGAAGCATTGGAGTCAACATTGGCTAGCATCCCTGTGGAATGCTCTTGTAGAGTCCATGCCCTGACAAATTGAGGCTGTTCTGAGGGCAAAAGGAGGAAAGGGGTGCAACTCCATATAAGGAAGGTGCTCCTAATGTTTGGTATACTCAGTGTAAGTCTTGAAACCTCACTATCGATTTTATCCCAATAGCCAGAAGGGGGAGACAAGTGAAGCTCAATGTCAATCTGTCTCATTTATTGATTTAAGTATTATGTTTTCATGTAATTTCAATGTGCCTGGAGAATTCCATTCACAGTGTCTTTTAAGCCTTTTAACTTGATTATCTGACACTGGTCCCCTAACTCCATGCTAACAACTCCCAGGATGTAATCTTTCTGTGGGCACATCAGTCACTAATGGGCCGACCACCACCACCATAGATCTCTCTTTACTTTGATGTCCACCAGCGAAAGCATGTGAAGGATCAGTCAGGAGAGCAGTGTTTTGAGGAATGCTTTGTGAGTTCTGACTAACTGCCCCCTGATACTTTCATGCTAGCGGGAGGAAAGGGCTTTTTGGTATCAATTTACTCACAGGTTGTATGTCACTATTTCCAAGAACAGTGGTAAGCATGAATACTGTAACATGCAAAGCTTTTACAGATATCAGTTTTTGAATGTATCAGTTTGGACATCAGTGTACTTCAAGTCTATGAAGGTTTTAATAAAAGCTGTAAAGTGCAACCCAAAGTAGAATGTCTCTGTGTTTTTTGTGTCAGGAGAACAAATGGCTCACTAGAGACATGGACAGAAGTTCAGCAGCGTACATTAACCACCGGCAGCTCTGTCCTGACCCACTTCTATTAGTATCAACCCTGCATAATAGCAGCACAGCACAGGATAGCCTGCAGTGTCTGGGCCACACACACCTGGTGTTTGTCCCTCTTACATAAGACCATCTGCTTTCAACCACTACTGAGACAGGGGTTCATGACTGATGGCCAAATATGCCAGACACTCAGTAACACACAAGGCACTTTGGACAGCTACTATAGGAAAGATGCTAACTGAGTGTTTATCAAATAGTCTGTTTAGGTAACCTTCTGTATGTTGAACCTTTTGGTGCCTTGGTGGTAGTCTGGGACATGCACTGTTCTATTAGGTTCTTACTCTTTCAGTGATACGGCTCCCTGGCTTTCAGTTGGGTCATGATGGTACTTTGCTTTTTCTCCAGATTAGGATGACTCATGCTAAATAAATGGACATGAGGATGGTTTTATCACTTGCCAAATAGGAAAAAAGTAATCCCTCTGTATTTAGCTCAGTAAGAGTTAGTGAAAGTCTGCTTTATCACTTATCAGCACATGAGTTCCTTTGGCTGAACCTTTCTGTTCCAGTAGCTTCCACACTATATGTGACTACTTCTCACAGCTGTGTTTTGTGTGCTTGTCAGATCGTAACAGATTCTTCTTCACAGAGCTTTTGAGGAAAAGTATCCTGCTTCTGAAGAAGGCTCATGCCTAAACTTGGTCAGCCTTTTCTCTAATAACACGTCTTTATTTTTAGCCCAGTTTCCTGTACGCAACCACTCAACGCTGGCACAAATGTGAGCATTTCTGTCAGCCTGGGTTTACTTTCATCTTTGTTAAAGTGTTAAATAGTCAAGCACATAAAATGTGAGTTTCCCATTCCTCTCCATTCCTCTGCCACCCTAAGTGTCCGCCCCTCTTATTATTTTGTCCCACTCTCTCCTCTGTCTCAGAGAACTAGTGGTGACTCCATCACAGAATAGGCCACAAAGCCTCAGCCAATCATACACAAGATGCACTGGGAATTGTGAGAAACAAGCAGAACAAATGTCCCTTTGACATCATGAATTCCATGGACGTTCCAGTTAAGTGTGCTTATTGGCCTTTATTGTCCTCATATTACCGTGTGCACTACGTAGTGTGTCCTGAGAGGAATATGAGAGAAGTAATAGTAGGAAAGAGAGGACAGAGTGGACATGGAAACACTATCGTAAGGGGATAGGGAGTAAAAATGGAGAATGAGGGGTGGAGGGTGATTCAGAGAAAAGGAGAGTGAGGGATATGAGGGGTTGTCCTCCCTCTTCTGGCCAGGCCTGCTGTTGTCACAGTAATACCAGTCTGTAATCAGTTATCATAGATGATGCTGGCCCAATGGAGAAAAGGAGGAGGATAGGAAGGAGGGATGAAAAAACATAGAAAATAAATGTGAGAGCGAAAGAGATGGAAGAAAGAGATCAGGAGAGGGAAAGAAGATAGAGATGTCAAGGGGAGAGAGCGTGTGAGAGAGCAGGGAGGAGATGTCGCTCCTTTGATCAGTCTTGCAGAGCGGTGGAGGATAGGATCGAGGGATGAGAGGATTGGAGAGAGGAGAGAAAGAAGGGGAATGAGAGTTGTCTCTTTAATGAGCTCACCGGGACCATTGTTTCCATCAGGCAGGTTTGCATGTTATCAAAGGTGCTGAGGGAAGTTTGGAATGTCCACATCAGTAGGGCTATAGCAGGGGTCATCACTGGCTTATGCAAGAACAGACTGGCTCCCCGGGCTAGCTGAGTGCCATCTGAGTGACCCTCAGGGGGATTAGCAATACACAGAGAACTGTCATTCACACTATATGCTGTTACTCATACTGTTAGACACAGCTCTATCAGGGTTCTCTTAAAGAAGCGTTTGTAGTCACGGCTGTCATTTTACACGCAAATGGTCCAACATTTTGCCAGTGTGCTCTTTGAGTTGTTTTTTGACACGCGCTATCAATGGCTTTTAGGCAAGATCTCAAACTGTCATATCATAGTGTTGAAAAGAGGAATGAAGGATTTCATCACTCGTTTTTTTTATTCAAAGTAGAGAGAGCTGACCTTTCCTTCGCCTTGCTTCATTTGGCTCATACAGTATGTTCTTGTTTCCTACCTGCTTGACCAAGTCTAAGTGGTACAGATGGCTCAGTTGTTGCATGGTCCAGAAAACACCAGGCCCATGTTCAGCAGGCAGGAAATAAGAGCAAAGGTCCAAGATGGTGTATTCCTATCTCAGTTTGCCTCACTATGGGGGAGCTCTGTGTTTGCTTCCCAGAATCTTACACACCAGCAGAGACTGCTTTCATTTTAGCCTGGTACTGCTTTATATGACCTTTATTTCTTCCACACGGCAACACTCTAATGAGTGTGTGTGGATGGGTGTTTGCCTGTGTGTGTGTTTGTGTATGTGTTTTGTATGAGTGTGTACACCTTTTTTGTGTGCTTTTGTGTGGGAGAGTGTGTTAAGCTTTGAATTCCTTTGATGCACAGCAAAGTCATTAAAATATGAGGCAGAGAGAGAACGAACCACACTCACAGGGGGTTGCTATTAGCAATGGAATCTAAGCAACACCAAGTCTTTATTTTAAGCGCTATTTGCAGATGGGGAAAATGTTCTAACAATCTTCTACTGCCAGAGATTTAATGGCTCGATTATTCCAATGTTTGTTTTTTGTTTCATATAGAGCAGATACCCTTTGCTAGTCAGCGTTAATGTGTCGTAAGATCAGATAGGACAAGTGTTTTAACTTCCCCTGTTTGGCAATAGCAAAGCTCTGTGCACTTTCTGGCCAGTGCATAGTGTTTTAGTGTATGTCTGCTTGATTCACCTTGTTTTATTGGTGCATATTAAAGTTGCATTGGTGCATAATAAAGTTTTATTGGTAGATAATAAGGTCTTGTATGACATCATGACTGTGTGATGACTTGTGAACAACATACTCTGCAACTCTCTGATAACACTAGTCAGTCCTCCTGAACCTGTAGTTTGCATACAGACTATAGCCTTTACAAACAGTATGCTATAGTTTACATGTAGCTTATATACAGTTTGCATAAGGAGTGTGAAGCAATGAATTATACATGCACTGTATCATGGCTGTATATCGTAGCATACACTGTGTGCATTAGAGCTGGTAGTGTGTATGTGGTGTAGACCTATGTGTGGATAGGCGCTAGCTCCATGCATTACAGTATGTGTGGTGTACGAGAGGACTGGTGCTAGCTCAATGCGTACAGCAGGATGAGTGTCAGTGTCCTGTGGCTACACTCGTCCAGGCCTGCCAGCCTGGTGCAGATGGAGAGCTGATTGGATTTCTACTGTAATTGTGTCTCAGAAGTGCCTGAGCAGTGAGGCCTGAAGCCTGAGGCAGCAGTATGGTCACTGTGGCTGCAGCTAGCCTACATGCTGTTCTCTAGAAGTCATATCCTGGGTGCTGCCTGCCTGGGACTAGTGTATATAGTAAATACTCTTTAGTACACTTAGATTTATAGAAAAAAGCTTGAACTTTGTCCTCTGTGTCTACAAGACAAAGATGATCAACCTGTATTGAGTCAACTTGTTTTAGAGGAAATCCAATTGTAAAAGTTATTTGTAGTCCAATTGTAAAAGTTTCAGAGGACAATCATACACACTTTTCACTGGCCCTAAGTGTATTTTTAACTCTCTCCCTTAGGGACACTGCCTGGCCACAGAATTAATTTGGCATTGCTTATCAAAGCCTTTGATTCAAGCAGTGAGGATCTTAAGGCTCCATTGGGACACTAGACTGTCAGCATAGTGACAGACTTTCTTAAGAAGCTCTGAAGCAAAATGTTGATTTAAGAGATGGACTAATAAGGGACAGTTGGCTGTTAAAATAACTTTCTGCTAGGATGCTTGACTATGTGAACAATTGGCTGTTTTAACTGTTGATTGACTTAAATACTAAACCTTTTGGAATTATTATCAGTATAGTTGACTGTTTGGACTGTTTTACTACACTCTTAGAAAAAATGGTTCCAAAAGGGTTATTTGGCTATCCTCATACGAGAACTGTTTCTGGTTCCAGGTATAATTTTTTGGGGTTCCAGGTAGAATTATTTTGAGTTCCATGTAGAACCCTCTGTGGAAAGGGTTTTACATGGAACCCAGAAGGGTTCTACCTGGAACCAAAAACGGTTCTTCAAGAGTGAAGTATGATAGTCTGTATAGAAGAGCACAAAGCTGTGTACGGTTGCGATAGGAGGGTGTTTGGATAGTGTCTAAGCTGTGTACTGTTGCGATAGGTGTGTGTTTGGATAGTGTCTAAGTTGTGTACTGTTGCGATAGGTGTGTGTTTGGATAGTGTCTATGTGAGTGTATCTTGGAGGAGGCTCTGTCTACTGGTATTAGTAGTATGTTGGGACTGTTTGGTGTTGGATAGTGTCAGGGCCAGGCGTCTTCCCCGACCTGTGTCTCTTGGTGATGATAGGAACATCCTGTTAGGATCAGCTCAGTAAACACCCACCCCCCGGCTCTGCTCCATCCCAGTCAAAACCCACAGCACAGCACAGCACGTCACTGAACCAAAACCACTCACCCTGTTCCTAATAAATATTAAGAAGACTGCATAGTATATTTTCTTAACATCCCTCAAGATGTCAAGGGGATTTTTTCAGCATTAGTCAGAAGGATCTATGTTGTTTGTTCTGAAAAAAAAACTGGAGGTGATTTAAAGCCTCCAAGATGTTTTATAAGGCATCATTATCAGTCAAACATCTATATGTACTGTAGAGCATGTTTACTGTCTGATATCACATATCTTTTGTGTAAATACAGCGGGTCTGTGAAAACAGGACACATTGGCACGTGAGAGGATGTGGTACTGTCATGTTTGATTATACCCTGACAATAGAGCAAGCTAATCCTGAAACAGACCTGCAAGCTTATGAGATCACCATTATCACCATCATCATCCATCATTGTTATTATCATGGGTCTTTTTTGGGAGAATGTTTGCATTCTGCCATTGCAATCTCTGCCATTTCTAGTCTGGTCTTTCTGGAGGCAGCTTCAGAGTTCAGAATTGCATTTGCTCCAGATTCTAGAGTGGAATTTGAACTGGTGACCTCCACACCCTCTGCTACAGGGCTGGATTTGGGCCCAGAGTCGCAATGACCAGTATAGAGCCATGTTTCCTAATGGTGAACTGTGGCCAGCAGTGGCGTGTATTCATGGAGGCGAAGGGAAGCTAGGTTTCCCCCAAAAATGTACCAAGATTCTTTTAAAAATATATTTAGTCTCTCTGTGTTTCACAATTTTCCTTTAATTATCAAGAGGCTGAATGTATCTCACCAGAGAAAGCATCCGAGTGAAACAGCGCTCCTCTGTCTCAGGATGTGTAGGCCATCTATCTGATGCTGTCTGGTCAAAAATAGTATGCCATTGTTGCTGCCTGTAGCATTGATTGCAAGGGAAGCCAGCAAACATTTGGCTTCTCTTGATAGAAAAAATAATAATAATAATAGCCAATCGGCTTTGAGCTGAACTGAGTGAGCTCAACTGTGAATGGTCCTGGCGCACCAAAAACAAAAGTGTCAAGGGAAGCCAGTTTGGATTTGGCTTCACACCAATCACAAGCCAAACGTCATTTACAGATTAAAAAAAACTTGAATTGTTGCATCTCATCGTGTCGTTGTCCTACGGTGGCTAGCTATCTAAAATTGGTCCCATTCCTAAATTAGCCATATATGGAGATAGGGATTTTGACTTGAGGTTTTACTTAATTCTATTTACTGGCCAATGATTAAAACAGTGATTCTGATCTAACCATAAATTCATACATTTTGCCCCTGACCTGAGAGGATGGAAGTTCAAAATGTAGCTAGATGTGGTATGATAATGTCTACTAGCTGGCCAGGTGCATCATTGCGCATGAAAGGAAGTTAGGCTAGTGAGCTAGAATTTTAGCCAGGTAGCTTAGGACAACAAAAACTTAAAGCGTGTACTGTATGACAGAGTCATGAAAGAGAGGAGGATGCCATTTCTGGGTGAGACAACTTTTTTTTTTTACTTACACAATTGGTGCTGGAATAATAAATGCAGCTCCTGTTTTCTTTGCGACTTGTGGGAACTCTCCGTCTGAAAATGTTGAAAACATTAACTTGCTTGACCATGCTGTAGGTCAGGCTTACCCAACTGATGACCAAATTTGGCCCGTGGGGGGTCTCATTTGGACCCCGAAGTTTTCTGACCAACCCCCCCCCAAAAAATATATTTTTATTTCATTGTAGGACATAAAAGGCTGTAAAAACACCAGGAAACCAGCTCCAAGTGATTTAATTTAAGAAATCTATTTCCAAGGATTCCCACGCATAATGGAGAGTCACATGATCGTATACAAATGTAAGCAAGGTTTGAAATTATTATGTTTTAGTCAAGCATTATACCTGTTTGGGATTTTACGGTCAATTTGCAGTCTAGAAATGATTTATAATTATGTTCCCGGCCCCCTGACCATCCACTCAACAAAAAATCGTAACGCGACTGAATCTATATAGTTGATGATCCCTGCTGTAGGTCATGTAACTGGTTGTTTTGTGGACTTCACCGGACAGATGTTGCTCTCTAGTTTTGTGATGAAACAAAGGTGCGGTTGAATTTATTCTGCCACTGTCTTCTTATTGTCTCGGCCTTAGGCCTATATATGACGGTGGCAAGGCATATGAACTAACAGGTTATATAGCAAACAACGCAATTATCACAACACATAGGTTGTAATCTGGCTTTCTTTTCTGGCTTGGCTTCTTCAGTGATTTTACCCAGACACCGCTACTGGTGGCCAGTCCCCTTGGGTCGTAGCTGGGTTGAGACAAGAAACATTTCTATTTAGTGAGTCACAAGAATACTAAAACGTTCCGTTTCCACAGTGAATTAGATGAGATAATATGTTTACACTTTGTCTTAGCAAGAGCAGGAAGAACATTCAACAACAATAACCATATACTAAATTTAAGACTTTGCACGACATTGAGGAATTACCATTGAAAACCCGGTTTCGGCAAATTGACAATTTATAGAAGATTTGTCTCTTTTGTTTTCCTGCTTGTTGTTGGTGTGAAATAACCCGGCGAGCACAATCATTCCCATTGTGGTTTAAGGTCAGTGATTGGCTTGACTCCTGAATGTTAAGCGTTTGATGCTGTTTTGCAGGGTTATAAATAGCATGCAAACGTTTTTCTTTCTTTCTGTCCTTTCAAATGAATGAACCAGTCCTGAGGGTCAAAACACAAATCAAACACATCCTTTGTTGTGTGCCCATGTGTACCAAACACACAAACAATAACACGTGTTGTCCAACAGCCATTATGTCCTACTTTAATTCCAGGAAGTTAGAATCAGATGGAGCAGGTTGACCACAATAACTCCTCAGTTCCTTCTCAGGTGTGCCTGAGAGCATGCGTCATCATTATCCAAAGCCAAACATATGGCTGGCCTTTGGGATTTGATCACCTGTATTGGAAAAGTCAAATTTCATGTCATTTTAGTAAAATATTTTTATTCTCTGACTGTGTATTTCACCTACGGCTTGCCATTAGTGAAGAAGAGGCTTCCACCATTTTGTTACACAGCGTCTTCTCTGAGACCCTGGCATGGTGCCATCGTGCCATGCCTTGTCTTACTGTAGATTATGTTTGTATAAAACCTGCCCTCTGGGGCTTAAGGCTCAGCAATGTCCATGTCCTGCACACAGCTACCAGCAACCTAGAGAGAGATAAGACTGAGTGAGGCTGGGGAGTGTTACCACTGCATAACACACACATATGTACATAAACCACGCACATGCACACATACGTCCTCAGACATGTACGCAAGTTACAACACTTGAGGAAATAAGCCAACCCATATGCTCCCAGTCCAAAGTCCAGTTTCCTCAGTATTCGTTTAGAGGATAAATAAATAAAAGTGAAACTTGTTTGATGTAGGCCACTTCATAAAATCTAGAATGTTCCAAAATTAAGTGAGCTACCCCTGTAGAGTTGCTTCTGGTTCATAAACTTTAATAAGGAGTTTTTCCTTGCCATTGTTACAGTACCTCTGCTTGCTCTTTTGGAGTGTTTGTCCTGGGTTACTAATAAAAATGATTGCAGATGAAAATACATGTGATTGGCAGTCTGTGTTGTCTTTGGCTGACCTGTCTTGTTTTTGTTTCAGGGGGGCTTTCTCCGAGGTGGTCCTAGCAGAAGAGAAAAGGACCCAGAAACTGGTGGCCATCAAATGCATCCCTAAGAAAGCCCTGGAGGGCAAAGAAAACAGCATTGAGAACGAGATTGCTGTCCTACACAAGTGAGTGACACGCACACACACGCCGCCTACATGTTGCTCATCAATTTTAGGGGGGGAGGAGATTTAACTCTGAGTCAGATAGTGACTAGAATTGCGGTAATGACAGTCTGGTTAAAATACCTCACTTTAAAACAGGGGAATTACGTACCAAGCCGGAAACAAGGAACTAGAGGGGCCTAAGCTATTTATAGTGCTCTTGTTGCCTGGGTTACAGGAGACACATAGGCCTAGTGAATATACAGGGATCCTTCTAGAGGTGAGGATTGGGGTTCGATAGGGAGAGAGTGAGACATAAAGAGAGAAAGACAGAAAGAGAAAGAAAGAGACATACATAGACCATAGATGAAACTACTAAAAGTAAAAATAAGCCAACATTTCTTTGAGTACTGTTAGAGGATGTTACTACAGCCCCCAGGACAGAGCTGCTTAGTCACCGAAAGTGTCATCAGATAGCAAGGAGGTAGTTAGAAGACAACATCAGTGATCAAGATTGTGGATGTAGTTAACATCATTGTAGAAGTCAGCGGGTAGTTACTACACTACTAGTGTGAAGGGTTGTGGATACAGTTATCTGTTGAGAGAGAGAGAGTAAACCCTTTATAGAGGGGCTGTGCCACTAATCTTCCTTACTGTATTGTACTGAGAGAGAGATCATAGCTTTCACCTGGTCAGTCTGTCATGGAAAGAGCAGGTGTTCATAATGTTTTGTGAAAATGATTATAATGCCCTTTTAGTGTAAGAGCTGTAGCCTAATATAGTGTACTGTACTGTATCCCCCAGAGTACTGCATGAAACCATTAGTCAGCCCCTGTATGGAGCAATTCATTACCTCCGCTCACTCTCTCCACTCAATAAAACATACTTTACTGAGACCATAATGAAATCAAAGGGCTTTTATAATCTCCCTCTTGTCTCAGTTGGATCACTGCCAATGACAAAGTGTTGTGTTTTCCCCCAGACAACAGTGTTTCAGAAAGGGCATAGTTACACACGTGATAAAAAAAACCCATTAGGAATCAGTGTAGATGAAGGGGAGGAGGCATGTTAAAGAAAGATTTTTAAGCCTTGAGACATGGATTGTGTATGTGTTTCATTCAAAGGGTGAATGGGCAAGACAAAATATTTAAGTGCCTTTGAACAGGGTATGGTAGTGCATACCAGATTCACCGGTTTGTGTCAAGAACTGCTACGCTGCTGGGTTTATCACACTCCCTTGTGTGTCAAAAATGGTCCACCACCCAAAGTACATCCAGCCAACTTGACATAATTGTGGGAATCATTGGAGTCAACATGGGCCAGTAGTTACCCGTCTGCCTAAATTCCAAGGGAAGAATGACTAATGTTGGCTCTCCCTGTAAGTGTCAGTTGCTGCTATACTGAAGACTTAGGACATTTTTTAAAATGTATTTAACCTTTATTTAACGAGGCAGGTCAGTTAAGAACAAATTCCTATTTACAATGACGTCCTACCCCGGCCAAACCGGGAAGATGCTGGGCCAATTGTGCGCCGCCCTATGGGCCAGATGTGATGCATCCTGGATTCGAACCAGGGACTGCAGTGACGCCTCTTGCACTGAGATGCAGTGCCTTCACGTAATATCATTCTTTATGGGCAGGTCTTCTCAAAATGTAGTGACACAGATGGATGAATTATCGGTAGTTTAAGGGGAAAGCAATGTATTCTACCTGTGCTGTGCCATGCTACTTTGGTGTAGAGAGACCTAGAGATAGAGTAGGAGCTACTCTTGCAGTCATAGGAGGACTCAGCCTTGTGTCAGAGCATTGTTAGCTTTCTACCCCATGAATGGTTCTGCACTCCTGCAGAGCTAATACCAAAGATAGAAAAATGGCAGTGAAGAAGATGTGTCAGTGTTCTGTAAGGTGAGGAGTGTCTATGAGAGATTGAGAGATTGTGTGTGTTTGTAGGCGAGAAAGGGGCTGATGGTAGAAAACTGCCTCCAGAGCAGTGAATCACCAGTGTTCTGTCACCATGCCAACGACTCTCAGGGCCAACGGAATACACTGCTCAACCAATTAGAGAGCTGTGTGCCACCACACAGTCTGACCACTCGTGATAAAACTCTACCTCCAGATAACTAATATTACCTTTTTAATATATATTTTTTATTTTTCTTATAGTGCTCCCTATGAAGTTAATTTATGTACAAAAATGATCTAAATGATCTGAGAGAAAATTGAAATGCTATTTTTAACAATCACACTGTGTCATGGTAATGTAGACTGAGTATAGAAATATTAGGAACAGCTTCCTAATATTGAGTTGCACCACCCACTTTTGCACTCAGAACAGCCTCAATTCGTCGGGCATGGACTCTACAAGGTGTCGAAAGGGTTCCACAGGTCCATGTCGATTCCAATTCATCCCACAGTTTTGTCAAGTTGGTTGGATGTCCTTTGGGTGGTGGACCTAGGCCTGTTGTGGTGACCCTATTACCGCCACGAGTCATAAAGGCAGTCAAATTCCCCGTGACCGTTTAGTCACGGTAATTAGGCTTCTCCAAGCTCTGATGTTGCTGCTGGTCATTAGTAGCCTACCAAACTTGCTAACTGCCTGGTACTCAGCACTCTATTGCCCCTCTAATCACTCTGACATAAATGCAAATGTTATCGAAAATCTAATCAAATACTTCATGAGAGCCCATGAGCTCATGTTGGGCAACATTTCTATAGGCTATGCATGGCCTCTACTAAAAAAAAGGAGGTTCCCATCAGCTTTCTATAGACTAGGCCAACTATTTTACTTCTCAACTTTCCTAATATTAAGCACATTGTATACCTTTACAACAGGACTATCTGGCTGGCATGAAAATGAACCACAGGAAAGAATCCTCTAAATTCGCTATTTAAGTGCATAGATGACATGTATTTTTTCCCAGTGCCCCTGTTTCGAGACAGCTCCATCATAATGGTACAATCTAAATCAAAACAAATTTCACACATGTATTATTTAGTATATGTAAAGAAAAGATTAAATCAAGAATAGTCTGATGGGTGTCAATATTATCCTAGCACTTGTGAATTATATATTGTCACTTGTGAATGATGCCCAGCATAAGAAACGTTCATTTTTTTGGGCGACTTTTTCGAATCATAGTTACACATCTCATGTAGCCTAACCCACAGGCCTAAGTGTTTTTATATGGTTTGTATCACATTTTTATATGGTTTGCATCACAACTGAAGTGGCCAAATAACTTCTTGAAATGAAGCACATTAATACGCTTTACAAGGGGTTTAGAGCGTAACTGGCATACATAAGCAGCACGTGAGTTTCAAGTTTGGGGAACATCAAAAGTGACTGCAAAATCACATTTGTGGTCACTTTTGATAGTGGTGTTTTCCCGTTAATGGCAAATTTGCGCTTATAGCCTACTGCCATGTGCGCATTGCAGCGCTTCTAATGTGAAGAAATAGCCTAATAGTTTTTCAACATTTTAAGCTAAACATTCTGATCTCTTGCGTCAGCCACATTGCGTATAAAAATATTTTTTGATGCTAGGGGTTGTATTGATTTGGGATCTATTGCACCCCACAACTGTCCCAGACTATGTTTGGAATATTTATTTCTTGCACAGAATAGAATAGGTCAACTGTTGTACTATGGGAGATAGTAGATTGCTGTTCGTTAGGCCTATTCATCTGGTTGACTGATGAAAAGTATATTTGGACAGTTCTTCCAATATCTTCAATATGCACCTCGGAATTGGATAAGGACACTCGCAGTTGCATCCCTGATATGTCTGTCTTCACTTGTAGCCTGTGAGAAAGACCTGATCACGTGATGAAGAGCCATGTGAGTGAGAGGCGCTTCAGATTGCGCAGCAATCAGGAAGAAGGGAACAACGCTGCACTCCAGACCGCAAAAGGCATGGATTCTTTTTAGGGAGCATTCGAGGCATTATCAAGTGCTTGCTAAATTGTGATTGAGAGACTATTGAAGTGTGTACAGCCTGCAAAAAAATAAAGCAGAGCTCATACCTTTCAAGCAACCTTTTTCAAATCATAATTTGTCTCATCATGCAGTCTCATCATGCCTTACAATGTATAAAAAATCTAAACATATAGCCCAATGTTTGTACAACACCTAAAGTTACTTTAAAACTCTAAATTCAGTATATAGGACTACCTACTTATTTGTTAACCGCTCAACACAGAATAGTCACATGTGCGCACTCCCTCAAATCGTTTGGAGAAAATATTTACAGTTTATTCAGCTTTGATCAGTTGTATTCTTCATACTCTAAAATAATGGCACGGAATTCAAAGCAAATCTTGTCTGCTAAATGGACTAGTGCAGCCCACAGCCATTTGGCATAGCCACATCAGGACCTAACATAAGGACAACTCAGAGTATGCTGTTCTTTTCTTCTGAAATAGACTACATTTTCTTCATATCATGCTTCTTCAGACCTGTCTAAATTAAATAATGGATTTATTGTGATGGTGAGCTATATTATATGGATTTATTAGACTTTTTTAAATGTAGATGTTCCCAAGGTCTGTATCAGTGGCTTGTATGCTATGTGTGGATGCCAGGAGATGCTAAATGTGTTTATGTTAATTAACGCTCAATTACCATGAGACCGACAGTTATTTGCTTGACAATCACCGGCTGACAAAATTTTGGGACCGCCACAACCCTAGGTGGACCATTCTTGAGATGCACAGGAAACTATTGAGCATGAAAACCGGTATTCTTGACACAAACCGGTACTTACTACTATACCCCATTCAAATGCACTTAAATCATTTGTCTTGCCCATTCACCCTCTGAATGGCACACGTACACAATCCATGTCTCAAGGCTTAAAAATCATTATTTAACCTGTCTCCTCTCCTTCATCTTCACTGATTTGAAGTGACATCAATAAGGGATCATAGCTTTCACCTGGATTCACCTGGTCAGTCTAGGTCATGGTAAGAGCAGGTGTTCATAATGTTTTGTGTTTGTGACTATGACTCTAAAGTTCTCTCCCTCTCTCTAGGTTAAAACATGCCAACATTGTTTCCCTGGAGGACATATTTGAGAGTAAAACCCACCTCTACTTGATTATGCAGCTGTGAGTGACCATCCTGCTGTCTTTATTTTGTCCTTCTTTCTGCTATCTCTCTCTGTTCTCCAATTCTACCCACGTCAAACACTTTCTGTCCCTAAATCAACTCACTCTCTGCAGCCTTCAGTTTAAAAACTTTCAGGATTATGCCTCTGCAATGTGTGTTTGCGTGTGTGTTTCAGGCTCCCTGCCTGTGCTGTCTCCCACGCACAGTGTCATTCACCATTAATTACTCTCTGAGCTCAGGGGCCTTTCTGTTCACTGATCTCAAGAGAAGCCCCCCTCCCACACACATACAGACATACACTCGCAGCATCGTGCCTGCTG
The DNA here is from genome assembly GCF_013265735.2 of Oncorhynchus mykiss. NCBI lineage: Eukaryota > Metazoa > Chordata > Actinopteri > Salmoniformes > Salmonidae > Oncorhynchus > Oncorhynchus mykiss. The sequence goes on from NC_048581.1 coordinate 69,423,236, forward strand.
ACAACCACTGGGGAATATGCCCTCACACAGTAACTTTGCTCTCTCCCACCCATCTCTCTTCCTGAAATGTCAGAAGGTGTGGAGCAAGTTAGAGACAGAGAGAAAGGAGGAGAGAGAGAGTTTTTTTGCTGTAGAAAACAGTGGGTGGTGTGATGACAGAGGGATGTTGTGTTCACTTTAGCAACACTGCCGTAAGGGCAGTCAGATTTAACCAAAGAACAGTTGTGGGTTTGCACACATAAAAATCCCCTCTCTCTTACTCTTTCTCTCACTCTTCCTCTTTTTCTCTCCCCCTCTCTTTGGGAGGCAGCTTGACAAGGCTTTAGCTTGTTGTTAGTGCTGAATCATAGAGACCAGTGGTGGATACATCTAGGAAGAAGTGATGCCTCCACCTAGTGGTGATGTAGGTTGAAGATAGATAAAGCAGGTTTAAATTAGACAACATATAATCAAATCAAATTGTATTGGTCACATACACATAGTAAGCAGATGTTATTGCGAGAGTTTCGAAATGCTTATGCTTCTATCCGACAGTGCAGCAGTGTCTAACAGGTAATATCTAACAATTCCACAACAAAACCTAATATCTAACGAATTCCACAACGAAACGTAATACACACAATCTAGTAAAGGGATGGGATAAGAATATATAAGTATACAATATATGGATGAGCAGTGACCGAGCCGCTAAGATCCAATAGATCATAAAGAATAGATAGTGAAGGATACAGTATACATTATATACATATGAGATGAGTAATGCAAGATATGTAAACATTCTTGAAGTGGCATTATTAAAGTGACTAATTTTGTTAAAGTGACCAATGATGTCAAGTCTGTAGGTAGGCAGCCGCCTCCCTGTAGCAGTTAGACAGCAATATATAGCAGTTTGTTGGCCATATGTAGCAGTTAGATGGTCATATGTATATCAAAATCGTTCCTCTTCTCTATCCAGGGTGTCTGGTGGGGAGCTGTTTGATAGGATTGTGGAGAAGGGATTTTACACAGAGAAAGATGCCAGCAAGCTCATTCAGCAGATCCTGGATGCTGTCAAATACCTCCATGACATGGGCATCGTACACCGCGACCTGAAGGTGAGCCTGAGTCAAGGGTCAGGTGGTGAGGACAATATTTAGGTGGGCATTTAGGGGCTCCAGAGTGGCGCAGCGGTCTAAGGCACTGCATCTCAGTGCTAGAGGCATCACTACAGACCCAGGTTCGATTCCAGGCTGTATCACAACTGGCCGTGATTGGGAGTAAGGGAAGGACAAAGGGCATGAAAGACAAGATTTCAGAGTCTTTAACAATGGAGTCCTTTACCTTCTCGTTTCTGTCCAATGACTGAATAGTCATAAGACTGGATGAGTGATAGGTATCCCCACTATGAAAACGGCAATGTTGAATTTTCACCATTTTACCTTTTAGTGATTAGTGTATTACTAATTACGAGAGGTTAAAGGGTGACCTTGTAGTATAGAAATGTTTTGTTTCCTATGCTAGTGTTTTGCCCCAAGCATTCTGCAGGGCCTGCAAATTAGATGAATTAACTATAATTTGTTTACAGGCAGTTCAGCAGAGTGTAAACTGATTGATCATTAGTTTGGATAACTAATTATTTCCCCAGTGTGTGCATGTGTGTGTTAAATGTTTGTGACAATAAAGTTGATTGATTTCTCTGTCTTTCCCAGCCGGAGAACCTTCTGTACGACAGTATGGAGGAGGACTCTAAGATCATGATCAGTGACTTTGGCCTGTCCAAGATCGAGGGATCTGGAAGTGTCATGTCCACAGCCTGCGGAACACCAGGATACGTGGGTAAGGAGGACTGGCACTGATCAGTGCATGCCTGTGTGTGTGTGTGTCTTTATCTATGTGTCAAGAGCATGTGTTTTGTATGATTTTAGTCTGTTTGAGAGCAAGCACACACACAGTGATCATGTCAGACTACATGTGTAATGATGCTGATGAAAACACTGCTCTGATGTCTTGCAGCCCCTGAAGTGTTGGCCCAGAAACCCTACAGCAAGGCGGTGGACTGCTGGTCTATCGGGGTCATCGCCTACATCCTGTGAGTTATGGGCTTGGACTGACTCTTTAACTTTAGTCTTTATCCTACCAGTCTTAAAACATAATTTATGTGTTACATTTCTTTCCACTACATTGTTTTCAACAATCAACTCATACCAGATCAATGACAACTTCATGGATGAATTTTGAAGTGTGAAAGCACTACAACAGGTCTCTTAACTCTCCTGTGATGCCTTTACTCTCTTATTCTGACACAGTTTGTGTGGATACCCTCCGTTCTATGATGAGAATGACGCCAAGCTCTTTGAGCAGATCCTGAAGGCTGACTATGAGTTTGACTCTCCGTACTGGGACGATATCTCTGACTCAGGTACAGTAATGCTCTCCTTTCTTTGCTCCCTGGAGAGAGAAACAAAACCTGGACACTACAGCATAGTGCAATACAGTATGTATAACATTATGTTGCCATTATTAGTTCCCCTTGTCAGCAGTTTCATATTAATGGAAATTACTCCCTAGCTCTAGGGTTTGTTATGCTTTGAGTGTCTGCCAAGCTGTCAGTGTGTATGAGATTAACCATAAGACACTCACTGGCCATAGAACGAGCACTGAGGCCCTGTGAGATCACAATTTCGTAGTCCTGTAGGGAGTTTCTGAAGTCAGGTCAAAGGCATGTGGACAGTTTTTATTTTTACTGTCAGTCTGGACAGTGTTTCTGATGCAGTGAAGCTTCTTGTACTATAGTAACCTGGGAGCTAGTCTATTTCTACTTTAGCTACTTTTTTTGTCATCTGTAAGTAGCATTATTAGTTACTGTATATCTCATGTAAATTAAGAAAAAAGGCATTGTTTTTGGGTGAAATATGTGAGTTGTAAATGTGTGTCTGTTCACGTGTTGTTTTCAGCCAAAGACTTCATAGTTCACTTGATGGAGAAGGACCCCAGGATACGCTACACATGTGACCAGGCTTTGCAGCACCCCTGGTAGTGTACACCATATTCTCATTCACACACACACAGGCATGCACATAACACAACTTCATCATAATCTATTACATTTGTGCTTTTGTCTAGTTTTCACCTGTTCTTGTGACAACCAGCTAAACTTGTCCCCTCATGTCTTTCTCTGTTCCTCAGGATCGCTGGTGACACAGCTCTAGATAAGAACATCCATGAGTCTGTCAGTGCCCAGATCAAGAAGAACTTTGCCAAGAGCAAGTGGAGGGTGAGTTACTTTTTCTGTGCACCTGGCCTTCTTCAAAATGCAAAGACATTTTTGCTTTGTTTAGTACAGTGCCTTGCGAAAGTATTCGGCCCCCTTGAACTTTGCGACCTTTTGCCACATTTCAGGCTTCAAACATAAAGATATAAAACTGTATTTTTTTGTGAAGAATCAACAACAAGTGGGACACAATCATGAAGTGGAACGACATTTATTGGATATTTCAAACTTTTTTAACAAATCAAAAACTGAAGAATTGGGCGTGCAAAATTATTCAGCCCCCTTAAGTTAATACTTTGTAGCGCCACCTTTTGCTGCGATTACAGCTGTAAGTCGCTTGGGGTATGTCTCTATCAGTTTTGCACATCGAGAGACTGACATTTTTTCCCATTCCTCCTTGCAAAACAGCTCGAGCTCAGTGAGGTTGGATGGAGAGCATTTGTGAACAGCAGTTTTCAGTTCTTTCCACAGATTCTCGATTGGATTCAGGTCTGGACTTTGACTTGGCCATTCTAACACCTGGATATGTTTATTTTTGAACCATTCCATTGTAGATTTGTATCCAAATCCGGCTTTAAACTTCTTCACAACAGTATCTCGGACCTGCCTGGTGTGTTCCTTGTTCTTCATGATGCTCTCTGCGCTTTTAACGGACCTCTGAGTCTATCACAGTGCAGGTGCATTTATACGGAGACTTGATTTCACACAGGTGGATTGTATTTATCATCATTAGTCATTTAGGTCAACATTGGATCATTCAGAGATCCTCACTGAACTTCTGGAGAGAGTTTGCTGCACTGAAAGTAAAGGGGCTGAATAATTTTGCACGCCCAATTTTTCAGTTTTTGATTTGTTAAAAAAGTTTGAAATATCCAATAAATGTCGTTCCACTTCATGATTGTGTCCCACTTGTTGTTGATTCTTCACAAAAAAATACAGTTTTATATCTTTATGTTTGAAGCCTGAAATGTGGCAAAAGGTCGCAAAGTTCAAGGGGGCCAAATTCCTTCGCAAGGCACTGTATATAAGTAGAATCCTGCAGCATTCAGCTGTCTGTCATTGTCAGTACAGTTTTCTATGGCAGTTATTATGTATCACTTTTAAACATTTTGATTTGAATGTGCTCCCTCCCGCAGCAAGCGTTTAACGCCACGGCAGTGGTGCGTCACATGAGGCGTCTGCAGCTGGGCACCAGTCAGGAGGGCCCCAGCCAGACCACCCTGCCCAGCACCCTCCGAGACCACCTACTGCTGCCCGAGGCCACAGAGACAGAGCACACCACCGGTCAGTGGGGTAAACCTCCATCACACAACACAAGTGTAGCAAAACATAATTGAATAACTGGAGACACGACATAACCCCCCCCAAAAGGCTTAATTTAGCTGTTCTGTTTTGTTCATCCCCAGTATGTCTTGTTGCTATGTACAGTATGTTGTTAGTGAATAACCAGTCCCTTTCACAGTGTATTAGGCTCAGGCTTACGTACTTCTCAAACACAATCAGTTACACTGTCTCACTCATTAACACTTTGATATGTAAATCCTTGTCTAATGCCCAATACGGTACTGTTTGAAATAAGCTAATAAGAGGTAGATTTATAGTGTAGATAGAAGCGTCCTGAGTTTTCAGATTTTGTGTGGTGATCATCCACTCTCACTCTGTTTTCCAGAGTCTCCTTGCGAGGGATGCTGCTCCCAGAGTGCTGATGGGGGGGCTGAGCGCGACCCCCTCTCCAACTGCACCTACCGCTGCCATCCAACCAGTCTGGTCTGATCCCCGCCCAGCAATGGCTTTCCCATGTATTTACCTCTGGACACCAGCGAACTCCCCAGGAGTACAGAGTTGTTCCAGTGCCCTGCCAACAGGGGGGGCAGGCGGGTTATGAATTCAGGTTGGGGAGGAGGGACTTGATGCCAACAAGAGGAGGTAATTTGAACGGATTGGGGGAGATGAGGAGAACAAAGAGGAGGAGAGGTGTGGTGCCCAGAGTAATCCTGGGTATTATTTTTTGAGGTGCGGGACAAACTGTTTACTCGTCCTTTTAAAATGTGTGTCTGCTTTTTACATTTCTGCATTTATGTACATGTTGTTTTCTATCTTAATTATCCTTCCCCTTTGACAACTTCTAGAAAGAGAATCCACTAATGATATCTGCATGGTCAGAAGACAGATCCCTATTGGAAACATGGGTATTATAGCATGAAAGGTCTATTGCACAATCATGTATGGTGGTAACCATTGTGTTATAGTTCCTGTACTGCAGATACACATCTTTATGACGATAATAAGTCTAGCCCCCCAGAATTATAATTGTATGGCTTTGTTGTATTTTATATTTGTATAAATGTAGCCTTACAATACACAGATGCATTCACCTAATACCACTGCTGGAGAATCCATGTGGGAATACTCCATCTATTGGACTATATATTTTCTTTTTTTTCTCAGCATGTTTGTGCTTCACCACTGTAAGTTTGTGGTTGTGCTCCCCAGGCTTGTAACAGAACAAGGCTTTCTGATTTGAACTAATTCAGCACAGGGACTTCCTCTCTATGCCTTTAGGACAACGTCAAAGGTTTCTTTTCTCGTAGCTTTTACAAATTTGAAGATACACCTATATCTCTGTACAGTTAATGCAGCATTAGAGGCAATTTTCATTTCTATCATTGTATTGTTGTATATATTTCATTGTGGTAATGGAATCAGTAAAATACAGACTTTTCTCTTCTGTCTAGATCTCTTTCCCACTTGAGAAGTGTAATACCTCAAGGGAGATAGACTTACATACACAGCCATTCCTCTTAGTACTAAGAATAGGCCTCCGTTAACCCACAGTTTTTACTCCTTGATGTTTCTTAAAAGCCACACTCTTCCCTATGGGGGGAATATGATCCCGTTGATAAAGCTGCTCAAGACTTAATCCATTATAGATATTACTGTAAGACCATGTAGAATGAAATGAGGTCCAGCCTTTCCTCAACCCAAAGCAGGGTGTGGATGTTTTTAACTAAAGACACATTTGTAAGTGTAGATACTTATCTGACCATGTAGATACTACTAACGTTCCCACTTTGACTACTCTTCCATGGATCTTACCTCCATTCATATGTTGGTTGTTTTCCGAGCCAATGTATCTGTACAGAGAGAATTTTAATTAAAGAATGTAAATATACATCTCATTGTCTCACCTCATCATTTCTTCTATCTCACTCATCGTAAGGTTATTTAGATCTAAAAGAGAAAGCAGGATTTTTTTATTAGAGGACTTTACTCTACAATTTTTTCCCCCACAGTTCAGTTCATGATCTTTCCATCATCTTCATACATTTACTGTACACAGCACTAGCTGACAATAGAACAGATGTGCCATATTATACTCGCACTTTGATTAATGAACACATGCTCACTTGATTTAATTATCTGATGAGAAGGGCACAATGTGTTACCATCACCAGTCCAGTGGGTTGTTGCTCCTACTGTAAGTACGCTTTAGGGCTTTCTAACTTTCATTCCAATAGCCAAGTGAACAAGACTTGGAAGTGAGGCAACGCGAGACTAGAGGGGAGAGGGACGTGATCCTGTCTCAGAAGAGGCTGGTGGGAGGAGCTATAGGAGGACGGGCTCATTGTACTGGCTAGAATGGAATAAATGGAATGGTATGAAACATGGAAACACGTTTGACTGCAATCCATTAATTTCATTCCAGCCCTTACAATGAGCCCGTGTTCCTATAGCTCCTCCCACCAGCCTCCTATGTGTCCTTACTCCCTCTAGCTAGTCCCACGCACAGGCATTGACTCTACAGACCTTCTTGCCATAGCCTGCATTGCATTTAAAGCTAATTGATTGACATATTTGCCTTGGCATTTCCTGTTTCAGTGACTTTTGTGTACCGTGCTGGTCTAAATGTTGATCATTTACTGTGCTGTTCCCCTTATTGATATTGAGCTGTGATTGATTGTTTCTTACAGTCAAAATATAGACATTTTGATTAAGTGTTTCTGTCAATGTTGTGTACTCGGCAGTCTACTCTACACAATTCCCCATCGGTTATCTTTCAAAGAGCCATTCATTAAACTGAGAGTAGAACTATTTTGATAACCAAGGAATGACTTCAAATAAAATTAGCACGGTGTTAGCAACTTATCACTAAAAAGGAGGCAACATTTTATTTCCTGAGCTGAGATTATCAACTAGAGGTGAACCAGGACAGGGACTAATGACTGTGTCTCTTTCTGCTCAGTGATGTTATTATATAGTGTGTGAGAATTAAAAGAGGCTAACTCTTCTACAACCCTGGCTTTCCCCTTGAATGAGTCTTTTGATTATATTGTACATTTTTGTTTACTTTGTTAAACTAAAGTAATAGTGAGTGGCATTTGTTAAAGACATTTAACATGATTAAGTGTAGCCTGTCCAGTGATTGCATGGTGTGATTCAAAATGTGAGGGAGAGGATAAAACATGTATTGTATAAACACAGCACTAATTGTAAGCTACACACATAAAATAGCCACCTTTATTCTGTAATCTTCACACCAACAGTTTTATTTTAGGTAAATTATATTCACCAAATCAGACAGTTGACATGTGGACGGGGACAAGGGCAGTGCAAGTTGTCATTTCTGTTCAAGTCTGAGTAACAGTAACAATTGATGATTGGCTTTATCTTCTATTTGAAATCGACACATCTGTTTGCATAGTGAAGTAGTTTGTGATGCAGTAAAAATTTCCCTAGAGTGTGTGAGCGAGCGCTAGTGGTCTTTTAGAGAGGATTCTATCTACACATGACAAGAAGACATTCTATCCTTACCTAAAGTGGAAAACATTCTATATGCAAAATGTATGAGAAGGGCTTACACTGTATCTGAAAAGCTGATGATTGTTTGATAGCTGATGGTTGGTTATTCAATGAGATTACAGTGCCTTGCAAAAGTATTCACCCCCTTGGTGTTTTTACTAGTTTGTTGCATTACAACATGTAATTTAAATTGATTTAATTTGGATTTCATGTAAAGGACATGCACAGAAAGGACATGTTTCAAAAAAACATATGGAAGAAGATACTCTGGTCAGATGAGACTAAAATGTTGCTTTTTGGCCATCAAGGAAAATGTTTGGCGCAAATCCAACACCTCTCATCACCCCTAGAACACCATTCCCACAGTGAAGCAGGGTGGTGGCAGCATCATGCTGTGGGGATGAAACTGGTCAGAATTGAAGGAATGATGAATGGTGCTAAATACAGGGCAATTCTTGAGGGAAACCTGTTTCAGTCTTCCAAAGATTTGAGACTGGGACGGAGGGGTACCTTCAATGACAATGACCCTTAGCATACTGCTAAAGCAACACTCGAGTGGTTTAAGGGGTAACATTTAAATGTCTTGGAATGGCCTAGTCAAAGCCCAGACCTCAATCCAATTGAGAATCTGTGGTATGACTTAAAGATTGCTGTACACCAGCAGAACCCATCAGATTTGAAGGAGCCGGAGCAGTTTTGCCTTGAAGAATGGGCAAAAATCGCAGTGGCTAGATGTGCCAAGCTTACAGAGACATACCCCAAGAAACTTGCAGCTGTAATTGCTGCGAAAGGTGGCTCTACAAAGTATTGAATTTTGGGGGGTGAATAGTTATGCACGCTCAAGTTCTCTGTTTTTTTTGTTTTATTTTTTGTTTTTTTCACAGGAAAAATATTTAGCATCTTCAAAGTGGTAGGCATATTGTGTAAATCAAATGATACAAACCCCCCAAAATCAATTTTCATTCCAGGTTGTAAGGCAACAAAATAGGAAAAATGCCAAGGGGGGTGAATACTTCCACAAGCCGCTGTACACATTGACATTTGCTTACTCCAATTTAACAATCTGAACAAATCCTTTGATAAGAAAAGTATGTTAAGTTGTATTATCTGTTCTTTACATTTTTTTCGAAGTAAATTGAAAAATGTATATTTGTATGCATATACAGTTGAAGTCTGAAGTTTACATACACTTAGGTTGGAGTCATTAAAACTTGTTTTTCAGCCACTCCACAAATTTCCTGTTAACAAACTAGAGTTTTGGCAAGTCGGTTAGGCCATCTACTTTGCGCATGACACAAGTAATTTTTCCAACAATTGTTTACAGACAGATTATTTCACTTATCATTCACTATCACAATTCCAGTGGGTCAGAAGTTTACCTTGCCTGTGCCTTTAAACAGCTTGGAAAATTCCAGAAAACGATGTCATGGCTTTAGAAGCTTCTGATAGGCTAATTGACATAATTGGAGTCAATTGGAGGTGTACCTGTGGATTTATTTCAAGGCCTACCTTCAAACCCAGTGCCTCTTCGCTTGACATCACGGGAAACTCAAAATAAATCAGCCAAGACCTCAGAAAAAAATTGTAGATCTCCACAAGTCTGGTTTATCCTTGGGAGTAATTTTCAAATGCCTGAAGGTACCACATTCATCTGGACAAACAATACTATGCAGTACCGCTCAGGAAGGAGACGCGTTCTGTCTCCTAGAGTTGAACGTACTTTGGTGCGAAAAGGGCAAATCAATCCCAGAACAACAGCAAAGGACCTTGTGAAGATGCTGGAGGAAACAAGTACAAAAGTATATTTTATCCACAGTAAAACGAGTCCTATATTGACATAACCTGAAAGGCAGCTCAGCAAGGAAGAAGCCACTGCTCCAAAACCGCCATAAAAAAGCCAGACTACTGTTTGCAACTGCACATGGGGACAAAGATCGTACTTTTTGGAGAAATGTCCTCTGGTCTGATAAAACAAATATAGAACTATTTGGCCATAATGACCATAGTTATGTTTGGAGGAAAAAGGGGGAGGCTTGCAAGCCGAAGAACACCATCCCAGCCGTGAAGCACGAGGGTGGCAGCATCGTGTTGTAGGGGTGCATTGCTGCAGGAGGGACTGGTGCACTTCAAAAAATAAATGGCATCATGAAGAAGGAAACGTATGTGGATACATTGAATCAACATCTCAAGACATCAGTCAGGATGTTAAAGCTTAGTCACAAATGGGTCTTCCAAATGTACAATGACCCCAAGCATACTTCTGAAATGGTGGCAAAATGGCTTAAGGACAACAAAGTCAAGGTATTGGAGTGGCCATCACGAAGCTCTGGCCTCAATCCTATAGAAAATGTGTATGTGAGCAAGGAGGCCTACAAACCTGGCTCAGCTACACCAGCTCTTTCAGGAGTAATGGACCAAAATTCACCCAACCTCCTGTTGTAAGTTTGTGGAAGGCAACCTAAAACGTTTGACCCAATTTAAACAATTTCAAGGCAAAGCTACCAAATACTAACTTCTGACCCACTGGGAATGTGATGAAAGAAATACTGTATAAGCTGAAATAAATAATTCTCTCTACTATTATTCTGACATTTCACATTCTTAAAATAAAGTGGTGATCCTATCTGACCTAAAACAGGGATTTTTACTGAGATTAAATGTCAGGAATTGTGAAAAACCGAGTTTAAATCTATTTGGCCGAGGTGTATGTAAACTTCCGACTTCAATTGTACCTAATATTGTGTTTTGCAAAAGCTACAGTACTAATGTATGGATGCAATGCATCGTGAGTTATTGAGTATTAACTATGGAGTATTGTTAAGTATCAAAGCCAATGATTTGTTTTTTTGAACACATTTGCAAATGGATGGTATATTAAAACTTCTCTGTCTATGCATTATGCGTCTGACTGTCCTGCCTTATAGCCTCTTGAGCCCTTGAAGCCCAGCTTGATACTCACGCTGTGTCCTAAGTCTGATATGATGCTTTCGTTGCAGATAAACTGCACCAGGATACTGAATTTAAACATGAAAACATGAAAAGTTCCACTCACTCTGGTGATGAGTAGGGGCTTAGTGGTTTGGATGTCTGGATTTCCTGCATAACCAGCCATGTAACTTTCCCTAAGATGTTAGTGGTTTATACCCCACTAACCCCAGCCTTCTGAAAGTAATCTCTCCTCCCTTTAGAAGGGATGGAGAGACTTGGTGGCTTGGATGAAAACCATAGATAAATGTCAGCAATGTGATAAGTGTCTGCGGCCGGGCTGGGAAGCTGAATCAGAAGGAAGGAGGAAGGAAAGTGAGAGCGAGTGGGGTGTGGTTACTCTCAGCAAAATCAAATGACCATTCAACAAATCAATTCAATTTCAGATAATGTAAAGTGCTCAATGGCAGCCTGGCAAAGACAAATATTGGATAGAACCAAAGAGTGGTACCCATCCATTTCTGACCCATCCACTTTCTTTGTGGTCTCACCCTAAACATCCAGCTCTGCCTACTCTCATTCCCTCTCTGCATCTTTCCACTCTCTCCTTCATCATCCACATAGTCCCTCTCTATATTTTCAATCAGTCTAATTTTCCTGTTAATACCACATAATTCCTACCCTGTGTGTTCTCTCCTGAGTGAGACCACTAGACTCCTACTTTCTATTTGCAGTAGTCTCCCCCTGCCTTAGTTTACCACAGCCTAATTTACCCAGCATTCCTCTTGTCTGGGGGAGAGAGATTGACAATGAGAGAGACTGAGAGGTAGAGAGAAAATAGAGGCCACTTCACCCAGTAGTATCCAGCTACAGCCCTGCAACTACCTGTGACTATAACTAGCCTGTCACTAAAACCAATACTATCGCCATCTACTGGCTGTGGTGAATCCTACCACATACACTTGAACTCCTTTTCTTTCCCCGATTCCTTTCTTTGCTTCCCTTCCTTTCCTCCTTTCCTAGCGTCCTTTACTTTCCTCCTTTCTTAGAACCCTTTCTTAGCTTTCCTTTCCGCTCAACTAGCCATGGTTCTTTCCCTACCACATACATGTGAACTCTTCCTTTTCTTTCCTAGATTCCATTCCTCTCCCCCGTTCCTTTCCTCCTTTCTTAGATCCCTTTCTTTTCCTTCTTTCCTAGCTTCCTTCCCTCTTTCCTAGATAATTCCCTCCTTTCATAGCTCCATTTTTCTAGCTTCCTTTCCTTAAACATTTCCTTTCCTCATTGTATTTCCTATATTCCTTTCCTCCTTTCCTCACTCCCTTTTGTTTTCTCCTTTCCTCCTCTCCCAGAACATTCTTTGCTTCCCCCGCTTCCTTTCCTCCTTTCCTTGCTTCTTGTCCTTCTTCCTTTCATTTCCTCCTTTTCTTTCCATAAAATCCTTTCCTTCTTTCCTCACTCCATTTTCTTACATTATTTCCTAGTTACATTTCTTTTTCAACTTTCTTGGCTCACTTTACTTTTTTAGCCTACTTTCCTCCTTTCCTAGATTATTTTCCTTCCATGCCTCCCTTTCCTAGCCTCAAACCCTATTTTCCTTTCCTTATTTCCTTTTCTTTCCTATCTAATTTCCTAGCTCCCTTTCCTTATTCATTTAATTTCCTGTTTTATTTTTTAGATTCCTTTCCTCCTTTTTTCACTGCCTTTCTTTCCACCTTTCCTAATTTCCTTTCCTATCCTCCTTTCCTAGAATTCACAATGGCCAGTAGAGAGGAAAGGAAAGGAGATAAGGAAAGGGAGAAAGGGAAGGGAGCTAGGGAAGAATGAGAGGAGCTGGGAATGGAAAGAAGATAAAGAAAGGGAGATAAGGAAAGGGAGTTAGGGAAGGGAAGGAAAGGAAAGGAAGCTAGAAAAGGAGGAATGGAAGCTAGGGAGGGAGGAAAAGAAAGGGAGCTAGGACATAAGAAAAGGAAAGGGAGTGAGGAAAGGAGGAAAGGAATCCAGGAAAGAAAAGGATGAAAGGAAAAAAATAAGGAAAGTAAGCTAAGGAGCAGAGGAAAGGGTGGTAAGGAAGGAAAGGAAGGAATTTAAGAAAGGAGGAAATTAAGCTGGTAAAGGAGGAAAAGAAGCTCTGAAAAGAGGAATGGAATCTAGGAAAGTAAAGGAGAAGTTCACATGTATGTGGCAGGGATGAACCACAGCCAGTAGAGAGGAAAGGAAGTTAGGAAAGGAGGAAAGGAAGCTATGAAAGAAGGAAAGGAAAGGGAACTAGGAAAGGAGGAAATGAAAGCGAGCAAGGATAGTAGGAAAGGAATCTAGGAAAGAAAAGGAGGTTCACATGTATATGGTAAGGATTCACCACAGCCAGTAGAGAGGATAGGAAAGGAAGAAGGAAGAGAAGTTAGAAAAGGATGAATGGAAGATAGGAAATGAGTAAAGGAAAGGGAGCTACAAAAGTAGGAAAGGAATATAGGAAAGAAAAGGAGAAGTTCACATGTGCAGTAAATCAAATCAAATCAAATTTATTTATATAGCCCTTCGTACATCAGCTGATATCTCAAAGTGCTGTACAGAAACCCAGCCTAAAACCCCAAACAGCAAGCAATGCAGGTGTAGAAGCACGGTGGCTAGGAAAAACTCCCTAGAAAGGCCAAAACCTAGGAAGAAACCTAGAGAGGAACCAGGCTATGTGGGGTGGCCAGTCCTCTTCTGGCTGTGCCGGGTGGAGATTATAACAAAACATGGTCAAGATGTTCAAATGTTCATAAATGACCAGCATGGTCGAATAATAATAAGGCAGAATAGTTGAAACTGGAGCAGCAGCACAGTCAGGTGGACTGGGGACAGCAAGGAGTCATCATGTCAGGTATTCCTGGGGCATAGTCCTAGGGCTCAGGTCCTCCGAGAGAGAGAAAGAAAGAGAGAATTAGAGAGAGCATATGTGGGATGGCCAGTCCTCTTCTGGCTGTGCCGGGTGGAGATTATAACAGAACATGGCCAAGATGTTCAAATGTTCATAAATGACCAGCATGGTCGAATAATAATAAGGCAGAACAGTTGAAACTGGAGCAGCAGCACAGCCAGGTGGACTGGGGACATTTGATTTGATTTGATTTGATGTGCAGTATGTGGTAGGAATTAACCACGGTCAGTAGATGGTGGTAGTATTGGTTTTAGTGACAGGCTAGTTTAAGTCACAGGCTGCTGCGTGGCTACAGCTGGATGCATCTCACTTCACCATCTCAAGTCTCCAGTCACCCAGTAGGGACAACAAAATTAAAGCTCCCATCCAAGCCCCTACTTGGGGCCCAATTCAACTGTCTATTATATTGACAAGATAGACAACAGGCCATAGAGATACAGATACAGCACTCATCTTTGTATCTGTGCAAGTATAGCGTCTGTGTCACGTCCTGATCTGTTTCACCTGTCTTGTGCTTGTCTCCACCCCCCACCAGGTGTCTCCCATTTGTCTTCATTATGTCCTGTGTATTTATACCAGTGTTTTCTGTTTGTCTGTTGCCAGTTCATCTTGTCCCGTCCAGTGTTACCAGCGTGTTTTTTCCGTTTTCCAGTCTGTCTAGTGTCTGTTTTAGTCTTCTCGGTTCTGACCGCCGTTTTGTATCTCTTTGACTCTGCATTGGATTACTCTCCTCTGCCTGCCCTCGACCTGCCCTGGCCAGTCCCCTTGTATAATAAATATTATGAGAACTGTACCATCCACCACCTGTGTCTTCATCTGGGTCATCCTGAGTCGTGATAGAATGAACTGGCCATGACTGACCCAACAGACTCGGACTAGCTCTGCAACACTGTCTCAACACAAGGAGCCACCATTGAAAGACCAAAGGAGTTGCTACAAAACCTTATGGAAGGATTCCACACCGTGGCAGTACGCCATGACTAAAACCCTCCACACCTTACTGGAGCAATTCTGCGGGCTTTCTAATAGGCAGCCAGCCACAACGGTACCCACCCAGACTCTCAGTAACCCCGCTACTAGCGGTTCTTCTCCCCTTCCTACCCCGGCTCTCCGAGAACCCCACTTACCTCCTCCGGAGCGCTACGCTGGGGATCCTGAAACATGCCGGGCATTTCTCTTCCAGTGCTCCCTCATCTTCGAGCCGCAGCCCTCTTTGTTTCTTTTGGATCGCTTGAAGATAGCGTATCTTATAACGCTGATGTCTGGGAGGGCGCTCGTCTGGGCTACGGTGGTGTGGGAGCAACAAACATCAGTGCGCCATAATCTGGAGGCATTCGTGGTGGAGGTAAGGAAGATGTTAGATTCTCCGATGTCCGGGAGAGAAGCGGCTCAGAAGCTACTGCAACTGAATCAGGATTCCCGTAGTGTAGCTGACTACGTGGTAGACTTTCGCACGTTGGCCGTCGAGAATGCCTGGAATCCGGTGTCCCTTTTCGACACCTTCCTTCATGGATTATCGGAGAGGATTAAAGACGAGCTCGCAGCCCGGGAGCTACCCATGGACCTCGACTCCCTCAAAGTCCTGACCATAAAGATTGATGGGTGATTACGAAAATGCAGGAGGGAGAGGAAGTCTGTTCCCGGCCACCCTCGCTTGTCCTCTGTTTTTCCCTCGCCTCCAAAAAATCCTGGAAGTCCCCGACTCCTACACTCCCGAAAGTATCTGAAGTTACCCGAGCTCCATCTGGAATCATCGAGGACTGTCAACTCGTCTCCTCTGGCGCCCATGCAACTGGGCAAGGCTAGATTATCCCCTGAGGAATGTTCAAGCAGACTGAGCTCTAATAGCTGTCAGTATTGTGATATTTCGGGACATTACATTTCCACCTGTCTAATAAAAAGCCCAGGCACAGGTACGCTGGTGGGCCATACAGGGAGTCTCCCATCTCCCTTTACTCGTACTTCTCTCCATGCTATCCTGTTGTGGGGTGACCGGTCTAAATCTCTCCGGGTGCTCCTGGACACTGTCCTAGTGTCGGAGCTGGGGATCTCCAAACAACCTCCCTCCGTTCCCATGGACGCCAGAGTATTGAAGGGTGCTCTATTGACAGGATAAATCATAGCACTATTCCTATCAACCTAAGAGTGTCAGGGAATCACAGTGAGTCCATGCAGTTCCTGCTCATTGAATCTCCTCATGCACCTGTGGTTTTGGGATTGTCATGGCTCCAGAGGCACAACCCCCTGATCGACTGGGCAACGGGTTCTAATCCTGTTGTGTAACCCATTCTGCCACGCACATTGCCTCAAGGCGGCGCAGCTTAGCCCTGGATGTCCTCCCGTGGGCCTGGGTAAGGCCTTTGATCTCTCCACCATCCTCGTGGAGTATCAGGACCTCCGGGAGGTTTTCAACAAGACCCGCATTCTGATAATTCTGCCTGCCCTGACCCCGAGCCTGCCTGCTGTTCAGTACCTCCTTGACACTGCCCTGGATTACTGACCTCTTCCTTCCCTCATCCTGCCCTGGCCTGTCTCCTTGTGTAATAAATATTATGAGAACTTTACTACCCGCCTCCTGTGTCTGCATCTGGGTCATATCCTGATACGTGAAAGTCTGTGACAGCATTGGCAGTGCCATTGAGGCTATAACCATTTTAAAGTAGACTAATTTCTTAATTTTCATTGGCTGATCATGACTAATAGGAATACATACCCAGTTACTTTAAAATGGTGGAAGCCCTTAATGGCAATATCCATGCTTAAATGGGTTATATACATGTTGAGCCACTATCTATGTCTATGACAGACACAACTACGATATAAAGTAATTTTTTCAAAGTTGCAGAAATACCATGTTTACATACACCTTAGCCAAATTAATTTAAACTCAGTTTTTCACAATTCCTGACATTTAATCTAGGGTCACCACTTTATTTTAAGAATGCCGAATAGTCAGAATAACAGTAGAGAATGATTTCTTTCAGCTTATATTTCTTTCATCACATTCCCAGTGGGTCAGAAGTTTACATGCTACCAAATACTAATTGAGTGTATTGCCATTAAATTGTTTAACTGGGGTCAAACGTTTCAGGTAGCCTTCCACAAGCTTCCCACAATAAATTGGGTGAATTTTGGCCCATTCCTCCAGACAGTGCTGGTGTAACTAAGTCAGGTTTGTAGGCCTCCTTGCTCGCACACACTTTTCCAGTTCTGCCCACACATTGTCTATAGGATTGAGGCCAGAGCTTTGTGATGGCCACTCCAATACCTTGACTTTGTTGTCCTTAGGCCATTTTGCCACAACTTTGGAAGAATGCTTGGGGTCATTGTACATTTGGAAGACCCATTTGCGACCAAGCTTTAACTTCCTGACTGATGTATTGAGATGTTGCTTCAATATATCCACATACTTTTCCATCCTCATGATGCCATTTATTTTGTGAAGTGCACCAGTCCCTCCTGCAGCAATGCACCCCCACAACATGATGCTGCCACCCCTGTGCTTCACGGTTGGGATGGTGTTCTTCGGCTTGCAAGCATCCCGCTTTTCCCTCCAAACATAAAAATGGTAATTATGGCCAAACAGTTCTATTTTTGTTAAATCAGACCAGAGGACATTTCTCAAAAAAGTACGATCTTTGTCCCCATGTGCAGTTGCAAACCATAGTCTGTTTTTTTGTTGCTGTAGTCTGTTGCTGAGCGGCCTTTCAGGTCAATATAGGACTTGTTTTACTGTGGATAAAATACACTTTTCCTCCAGCATCTTCACAAGGTCCTTTGCTGTTGTTCTGGGATTTATTTGCACTTTTCGCACCAAAGTACGGTTATCTCTATGAGACAGAACGCGTCTCCTTCCTGAGCGGTATGACGGCTGCGTGATCCCATGGTGTTTATACTTGCACAATATTGTTTGTACAGATGAACATGGTACCTTCAGTCATTTGGAAATTGCTCCCAAGGATGAACCAGACTTTATTTTTTTTTGTTCTAAAGTCTTGTCTAATTTCTTTAGATTTTCCCATGATGTCAAGCAAAGAGGCACTGAGTTTGAAGGTAGGCCTTGAAATACTTCCACAGGTACACCTCCAATTGACTCAAATTATGTCAATTAGCCTAACAGAAGCTTCTACAGCCATGACATCATTTTCTGGAATTTTCCAAGCTGTTTATAGGCACAGTCAACTTAGTGTATGTAAACTTCTGACCCACTGGAATTGTGATACAGTGAATTATAAGGGAAATAATCTGCCTGTAAACTATTGTTGGAAAAATTACTTGTGTCATGCACAAAGTAGATGTCCTAACCGACTTGCCAAAACTTTTGTGGAGTGGTTGAAAAACAAGTTTTAATGACTCCAAACTAAGTGTATGTAAACTTCCGACTTCAACTGTATATGCATACAAATATTCATTTATACAATTTACTTTGAAAAAAATGTAAAGAACAGATAATACAACTTAACATACCTTTCTTATCAAAGGATTTGTTCAGATTGTTAAATTGGAGTAAGCAAATGTCAATGTGTACAGCGGCTTGTGGAAGTATTCACCCCCCTTGGCATTTTTCCTATTTTGTTGTCTTACAACCTGGAATGAAAATAGATTTTTGGGGGGTTTGTATCATTTGATATACACAACATAACTAACTACCAGTTTGAAAATGCAAAATATATGAAACAAACAAGAAATAAGACAAAAAAAAAACTGAAAACTTGAGCGTGCATAACTATTCACCCCCCCAAATTCAATACTTTGTAGAGCCACCTTTTGCAGCAATTACAGCTGCAAGTTTCTTGGGGTATGTCTCTATAAGCTTGGCACATCTAGCCACTGGGATTTTTGCCCATTCTTCAAGGCAAAACTGCTCCGGCTCCTTCAAATCTGATGGGTTCTGCTGGTGTACAGCAATCTTTAAGTCATACCACAGATTCTCAATTGGATTGAGGTCTGGGCTTTGACTAGGCCATTCCAAGACATTTAAATGTTTCCCCTTAAACCACTCGAGTGTTGCTTTAGCAGTATGCTAAGGGTCATTGTCCTGCTGGAGGTGACCCTCCGTCCCAGTCTCAAATCTTTGAAAGACTGAAACAGGTTTCCCTCAAGAATTGCCCTGTATTTAGCACCATCCATCATTCCTTCAATTCTGACCAGTTTCATCCCCACAGCATGATGCTGCCACCACCCTGCTTCACTGTGGGGATGGTGTTCTAGGGGTGATGAGAGGTGTTGGGTTTGCACCAGACATAGCATTTTCCTTGATGGCCAAAAAGCATTTCACTTCACCAATTTGTAGTATTTTGTGCATGTCCTTTACATGAAATCCAAATTAAATCCATTTAAATTACAGGTTGTATTGCAACAAAATAGGAAAAACGCCAAGGGGGGTGAATACTTTTGCAAGGCACTGTAAGCTCATTAAATAACCATCAGCTTTCAAACAATCATCAGGTTTTCAGATACAGTGTAAGCCCTTCTCATACATTTTGCATATAGAATGTTTTCCACTTTAGGTAAGGATAGAATGTCTTCTTGTTATGTGTAGATAGAATCCTCTCTAAAAGACCACTAGCGCTCGCTCACACACTCTAGGGAAATTTTTACTGCATCACAAACTACTTCACTATGCAAACAGATGTGTGGATTTCAAATAGAAGATAAAGCCAATCATCAATCGTTACTGTTACTCAGACTTGAACAGAAATGACAACTTGCACTGCCCTTGTCCCCGTCCACATGTCAACTGTCTGATTTGGTGAATATAATTTACCTAAAATAAAACTGTTGGTATGAAGATTACAGAATAAAGGTGGCTATTTTATGTGTGTAGCTTACAATTAGTGCTGTGTTTATACAATACATGTTTTATCCTCTCCCTCACATTTTGAATCACACCATGCAATCACTGGACAGGCTACACTTAATCATGTTAAATGTCTTTAACAAATGCCACTCACTATTACTTTAGTTTAACAAAGTAAACAAAAATTTACAATATAATCAAAAGACTCATTCAAGGGGAAAGCCAGGGTTGTAGAAGAGTTAGCCTCTTTTAATTCTCACACACTATATAATAACATCACTGAGCAGAAAGAGACACAGTCATTAGTCCCTGTCCTGGTTCACCTCCACTTTATCTGGAAGACCTCAACATCTAGTCTATCTCATTGATAATCTCAGCTCAGGAAACCAAATGTTGCCTCCTTTTTAGTGATAAGTACACAACATTGCTGCTGAGTACACCACATTGACAGAAACACTGAATCAAAAGGTCTATATTTTGACTGTAAGAAACAATCAATCACAGCTCAATATCAATAAGGGGAACAGCACAGTCAATGATCAGCATTTAAACCAGCACAGTACACAAAAGTGTATGTAAACTTCCGACTTCAAGTGTAGATCAGTGCATTCACAACAACATAATCATTATGAAACTTCTATTCAATCAAATAATCCTCACGTAGCAAATGAGCAATTGCATTTTTTGTTGACCAAATTCAACACTCATTGCCCTCCATACAAAAATTCCTTACTTTTTGGGCTTATTTTCAAGGACAGACTTTATGCTGAGTAAAACCTCTCCCTTCACCTCTTGGTTTACTGGAAACGGAGGGTTCCATTCACATCGACAGGGCTTTATTGGAGCAGGTTGAGAGCTTCAAGTTCCTCTGTGTCTTCTACCGCCAAGCCATCACTGGCTCCTAATGGGAAATCCACAAAAATAGAACTGTGCCTAGTATTGTTTTCATCGGGCACAGAATCAAGTATTAACTTGCACAGGAAACCCTCCTCTTTGCTGTCTCTTTCACACACACACACACACACACACACACACACACACACACACACACACACACACACACACACACACACACACACACACACACACACACACGCACGCACACACACACACACACACACACACACACACACACACACACACACACACACACGCGCGCGCGCACGCACGCACACACACTCGTTATACACACTGCTTCTACTTTATTATTTATTATCTATCCTTATTGCCTAGTCACTTTTACCTCCCTGTAAATATTACCTCATTTACCTCAACTATGTTGAACCCTGCACATTGACTTGGTACCGCTACTCTTTTTACATAGTAATAAAATAACGATAATGAGACTAGCAGATTTTTTCTTCTTACTTTTTAGCTGCTTTGTTGCGAAAAAAGGCTCATAAGTAAGCATTTCACATAAAGTCTACACCTGTTGTATTCAGTGCATGTGACATATACAATTTAAATTACTTTAAACTGCCTTACAACTGTCAAATCCACAAGTGGCTCCCGGCATTAAACCTAAAGCAGACATTGCCCTTGGCTGCACGGAGTCCCATTAAGAGAAATCCCATGCAGCCTTTTTAACAGCACTGGAATTTGAGATGTAATTTACACCTTGATTAGGTTGATAGAAATTTGAATTACTTCATTTGAGTGTCATTATTTCTTAGCCTACACTTTCTCGTTCTGAACTTCTAATGAGAGTGGGATGGGTGTGCCAGCTGCTCACCTATTTGACAGCTCCAATGCAGTTCCACCGTTGGAGGTGCCAAAACTTCAGGTGTCGGCTGTCGGCTATCGCCAGTTTAACACTTGATTTGATTGAATCTAGGTCTAGGACTCTCTCTGATCTCTCAATTGTTCTTTAATACATTGTACAGCAATAACCCTAGCTGTAAGTAGCCCTAACCCTATTTTCATGTCCACATCCCGGTTCAACCCTAACCCTAGCCTCAACTCTAACCCCGCCCAAGTATGGCTCCCCTACCTCCGAATTCCCAATTTAACCTGTGGATATCAAATCAAATTTATTCGTAAAGCCCTTCTCAGCTGATATCTCAAAGAGCTGTACAGAAACCCAGCCTAAAACCTCAAACAGCAAGCAATGCAGGTGTAGAAGCACGGTGGCTAGGAAGAACTTCCTAGAAAGACCAGAAAAAACCTAGGAAGAAACCTAGAGAGGAACCAGGCTATGAGGGGTGGCCAGTTCTCTTCTGGCTGTGCCGGGTGGAGATTATAACAGAACATGCCAAGATGTTCAAATGTTCATAGATGACCAGCAGGGTCAAATAATAATAATCACAGTGGTTGTTGAGGGTGCAACAGGTCAGCACCTCAGGAGTAAATGTCAGTCGGCTTTTCATAGCCGATCATTCAGAGTATCTCTACCGCTCCTGCTGTCTCTAGAGAGTTGAAAACAGCAGGTCTGGGACAGGTAGCACGTCCGGTGAACAGGTCAGGGTTCCATAGCCGCAGGCAGAACAGTTGAAACTGGATATCCAGTTACAACTTCCTCGTGAATCTACTACTCTCCAGACAGAAGCTTGTGGTTGGGGTTTTGGAGTGACGGGATCAATTTTAAGGCCCTCGGCTCCCTCTCTTGATATTTGGTTAGTAGAGACATAGGACCTCTTCTAACAGGGAAGGCTTTATCACCTGTGTGTGAGCCAAGTCCTAGGGGAAAGTTGACATTAATAAGCGTGTTTTGTTTCACCTTCTGACCTGATGGACTGAGGATTTGACCTTTGAACTCTCCAACATCTGTAAGTCTGATATAAACTCTGACCAATGACTCATCACTCAAGCACAAGATCAAGCCCTTGGGATATGAGTATGCATCACAAGGTCATTTGAGTGGATTTGGAACCTTATGTGGGAAAATGAGCCTAGGTACCAGTCTCATAACAAACCTTATCTATTATTTGCCTCATTCAAATGTTATAATTAGAAACTGTTACTGTTCAATATCCAAGGTTATCTTGCTCAGCGTACATATGTCAAAGTGCTGAGTCTGGAGTGTACTGGATTAAATGAAATATTTGGTGCTCACACACACACACAGTGTTTGGGACCCACACACGCCATACGGCTGTCGTCAGGACCCCATTGTGTCCGTGTCTGTCAGTGTTGCCGGGAGTTACTTGTGCCCGTGGTGTCAATCAGCACCTTCCCCATTCTCTTTCTTTTGACTTGTTCTACCTTTACCACTACCCTATTAACTGACCATAACTGTAACTGTAAATGACCCTAAATACCCAAATGTGTTGTTACTTCACTGACACACCAATCAAAAATATTATGCTTATTTTAAATAGAAAGGTTAGAAAGACACATAGCAGAAGTCACAGGGTTAGAGCTGTGTCATCGTGCAGCCACGTCACCTCAATTCCCCAGGTACTATAAAGTCACCACAAGGTCCAATGTGTGTTCACAGGGGTGTTGAATAGGACAGGGTCATGTTTTGGCTGAACTTGTAATTCACTGACAGACACATTCAGATATCTGAGCCTACACACAATAAGATCACTGACGTGAGATCACTGACTCAAAGACATGCCTACTCATCTCAGTTAGCCTAGTAGTTTCTATTTTGATGAGTCCATAGAGATTGATGTTTTGTTATTTTCTATGCTTGAAATGTTAGACCACAGAGTTTTATTAGCTTTGTTATATTAGCAAACACTGAAGCAGGTGGAATCAGTTTGGTTTCACTGTATTGTGCTCTATACTCTCAAAAGCTCACGTTTAACAAGGTCTAGAAACGTAATGTTCAAACCATGTGTTATCAATGATTGTGACCAGGGACAGGTTTCCCGATAACATATAGGCTTACAAGTGTTTTAACGATGCATCGTTCCTACAACGGCTGAAGATGTAACATGAGTTTCCCAAAACACCACGCAAAAAGTTATTTATAGGTATGTTGTTAGAGCATATGTTGATACTGATAGGATTGAAAGAAAGTCAGCTCTGCTATCGGAACAGCTTTCTTCATTAAAATCTTACCTTAACATTAGAATTATACCACAATGCTGACGACAGATCAGCTCCTTGAGAGATATTACCACCTACGGCTGCAAATGTTGAGGCGGCTTATTCTAACGCTTACTCAATAAAAATAAATAATCGCTAACATGATAATGTGTAGCCTATGAAATCTATTGCAAAAAATGACAGACAGTAGCCTACAAGTATCAAAATAGAACTCGATTGAACATCAAATCTATTTCTAAATGATTGAAATAGGCCCATCGTAACGTGGGGAAAGTGATGGGTGTGGAGTCAGACGCAGAGAGCAGAAGGTAAACGGTAAAAACGCTTTAATGTCCTCCATAACAGGAACAGGTACAAAATAGGGTGAAGCCCAAAACACAGGCGCAAACAACAACCCAAAACCACTATTACAAATACCGGACAGCAAAAAACAATTTTTCAAGTGCAACGTTAATAACAATGGTTTTGGGAAACAGTTTGGAGATTTAACGATGATCCTACGAAGGTCCTAAAAATGAACATAGCCTTAAGATTTGTTTTGGGAAGCCGGGTCCATACCCTTACACTAGATGTAATAATGATTATATTAGTAGAGCTGAATGAAGTCTTCTCGTTACACTCCAGCTCCCCTCACCTCCATGGGGCATCTGATTCCAGATCTTGCAATGAAGGGTGTTTCAAGGTGCCAGAGGATCAGTGAACAGAAAATGTTGCTCATTAATAAATGTGCCTCCAGACAAAAAACAGTTTGGACGTCTGAGAACATTGAGGCCAATGTTGTATCGAAAAATAAATCCAGAACTTTTAGAAGCGGGTTTCTAAAAGGAGAATATGGAGTATGGAGGCCTGTCTGCCTGCTATGATGAGTATGTCTGTCTCTCAGTCTACACATTAAACTTTCAGCCTGCTTGCATTCTAGTCTGTCTGTCTGCAGGCTGATGTCTGTTTGTAAATCTAACACCAGCCATCTATCAGGCTACATGTTGCCTTTGAAATAGATGGATGTGACACTGATGAGAGAGAGAGAGAGAGAGAGAGAGAGAGAGAGAGAGAGAGAGAGAGAGAGAGAGAGAGAGAGAGAGAGAGAGAGAGAGAGAGAGAGAGAGAGAGAGAGAGAGAGAGAGAGAGAGAGAGAGAGAGAGAGAGAGAGAGAGAGAGAGAGAGAGAGAGAGAGAGAGAGAGAGAGAGAGAGAGAGAGAGAGAGAGAGAGAGAGAGAGAGAGAGAGAGAGAGAATTGAAGAAAAAAAACACTTTCAGGGGTCTGTGTCCCATCAGAGTAGATCAAACCCTGCCAGACACTTGACATACATGCTATTTGTATTACTAACAGGTTTGATACCTTACTCTTTATGCAAACTGTTAGGAATTATTACAAAACTCTCCCATACACAGGCAGACAGCCCAGTTCGCCCAAGTGAGTCTGTCAGAAATGGAGGGGAAAATGAGAGGTTATGAAGAGAGCATGGAAAGAGAGTGAAAGAAAGAGAATTGTGAATGAGTGGTTTTGTGTACAGGTGTCCCTGTGTACACAATAGTGACACCTCATTGACTGGACAAGTTGGGTTATACACACTGTATACAGTACACACACACACGCACACACAAACACATTTAGCTATAACAAATATAATTACTAATAACACTTGACATGATGTTTGCTCTGAGACCAACACAAACACAGTAACAAACAGTCGTTTACATTCACATCCATCTTCATTTACAATATGTGTTTAAATAACCCTATCCCAAACAGAATCCTTCCTTTACCTTGTCTTCACATTGTTCTGTATCTATAGGCCATTCAGACCTTTTTCTTGGGGAACTTTTACGGTTGATATAGAGAGGGGAAAGGGAGTTTCCCAGACCCTAACCGATCAGCATTCACAAAGGCAGGCGAGACAGACGGCCTGCTGTTTGTGAGTGTGTATGTGTATGTGAACGCGCGATCGAGAGAGTGTGTGCGTGAGCGTGTGAGCGAGGTGCTCTGGGATTTATGTCTGGGATATGGGAAAAGAGAGGTGCTGCTGCCAACCGTCCTGTGGAAGAGTATTTACGTGGCGTTCAGGACTCATTAACACCCAGAAATTCTGGGAGAGCTACAGAGAAGCTGCATATAATAGCACATTGTGTGTGTGTGTGTGTGTTTAGAATATAAAGTAGGTTTCTCAATGTTTCTCTTGGACATTTCTACATTATGTAATCAAAATAGATCACTGATGAAGTGGTTGTGTTTATCATTCTTAACCGTGTTTCCTGTTTTCTAATGAGCCAGATGGCCAGGTCTTTAGCACAAATTACAAATTCTTTGTTGACAATGGTCTGAATAAAAAGTTGAACAGGCATTGTATATTTTATTTGTACTTTTTTTAATTGAACCTTTATTTAACTAGGCAAGTCAGTTAAGAACTAATTCTTACCCTACCCTACCCTGGTCAACAGCCCTCCACCCCTTCACAGCAACTCGCCCAAACTGCTACATTTCTATATCTATCCTACCCTGCCTTTCTAAAGTCTTGGAAAGCCAAGTTAACAAGCAGATCACGGACCATTTCGAATCCCACTGTACCTTCTCTGCTATGCAATCTGGTCATGGGTGCACCTCAGCCACGCTCAAGGTCCTAAACGATATAATAACCTCCATCGATAAGAGACAATACTGTGCAGCTGCATTCATAGACCTGGCCAAGGCTTTCGACTCTGTCAATCACCACATTCTTATTGGCAGACTCACCAGCCTTGGTTTCTCAAATAACTGCCTTGCCTGGTTCACCAACTATTTCTCAGACAGAGTTCCGCGTGTTAAATTGGAGGGCCTGTTGTCCGGACCTCTGGCAGTCTCTATGGGGTTGCCACAGGGTTAAATTCTCGGGCCGACTCTTTTCGCTGTATACGTCAATGATGTTGCTCTTGCTGCTGGTGATTCTCGGATCCACCTCTACGCAGACAACACAACAACACACACATTCTGTATACTTCTAGCCCTTCTTTGGACACCGTGTTAACTAACCTCCAGACGAGCTTCAACGCCATACAACTCTCCTTGGCTGCAACTGCTCTTATATGCAAGTAAAAATAAATGCATGCTCTTCAACCGATCGCTACCAGCACCTGCCCGCCCGTCCAGCATCACT
This sequence comes from Oncorhynchus mykiss, assembly GCF_013265735.2. NCBI lineage: Eukaryota > Metazoa > Chordata > Actinopteri > Salmoniformes > Salmonidae > Oncorhynchus > Oncorhynchus mykiss. Next base: position 69,450,061 of record NC_048581.1, read on the forward strand.
ACTCTGGACGGTTCTGACTTAGAATATGTGGACATCAACAAATACCTAGGTGTCTGGCTAGACTGTAAACTCTCCTTCCAGACTCATATTAAGCATCTCCAATCCAAAATGAAATCTAGAATCGGCTTCCTATTTCGCAACAAAGCATCCTTCACTCATGCTGCCAAACATACCCTCTTAAAACAGACTATCCTACCGATCCTTGACTTCGGCGATGTCATTTACAAAATAGCCTCCAACACTCTACTCAGCAAATTGGATGCAGTCTATCACAGTGCCATCCATTTGTCACCAAAGCCCCATATACTACCCACCACTGCGACCTGTATGCTCTCGTTGGCTGGCGCTCGCTACATATTTGTTGACAAAGGTCATCTACAAGTCGTTGCTAGGTAAAGCCCCACTTTAGCTCACTGGTCACCATAGCAGCACCCACCTGTAGCATGCGCTCCAGCAGGTATATTTCACTGGTCACCCTGAAAGCCAATTGGCCGCCATTCCTTCCAGTTCTCTGCTGCCAATGACTGGAACAAATTGCAAAAATCACTAAAGTTGGAGACTCATATCTCCCTCACTAACTTGACGCACCAGCTGTCAGAGCAGCTCACAGATCACTGCACCTGTTCATAGCCCATCTGTAAATAGCCCATGCAACTACCTCATCCCCATACTGTTATTTTTATTTGCTCCTTTCCACCCCAGTATCTCTAATTGCACATTCTTCTTCTGCACATCTATCACTCCAGTCTATCACTCCAGTGTTTAATTGCTAAATTGTAATTATTTTGCCACTATGGCCTATTTATTGCCTTACCTCCCTTATCTTTCCTCATTTGCACACACTGTATATAGACTTTTTTCTATTGTGTTATTGACTGTATGTTTTGTTTATTCCATGTGTAACTCTGTGTTGTTGTTTGTCTTGCACTGCTTTGCTTTATCTTGGCCAGGTCGCAGTTGTAAATGAGGACTTGTTCTCAACTAGCCTACCTGGTTAAATAAAGGTGAAATAACATTTTTCTTTTTTAAAGAACAGTGACAGCCTACACCAACCAAACCTCGACGACGCTAGGCAAAATGTGCACCGCCCTATGGGACTCCCAATCACAGCCAGTTGTGATACAGCCTAGATTCGAACCAGGGTGTCTGCCAGGGTGTCTGCCTCTAGCACTGAGATGTGGTGCCTTAGACCACTGAGTCACTCAGGAGCCCAGTTAGTAGATTTAATTGATGGACCAATACACATTTGAATTAATAAATAAGGCAGAATCTCAAAATGTTGGGAAAGAGCACATGGTCAGGAGTTCAGTGTGTCCGGTCAAAGTCCCATGTCTCCTCTCTGGCTCAAGCTCTTGCCTTCCGGGTCCACAATCCAGCAGATCTGATTGCCATTACCTCACCAGCCTGGCAAGGGTGAATGACAGTTGGCTGATTGGGCTGAGAAACTGTGATGGGGTGAGGTTGGACCCAGGTGCAGGGAAGAGACTAGAAGAGGAATCAGTGGTTAAGGATAAACATAAATACCTTAATGATAAACAGTAGCCGCAGGATCACAGTACACTAAGTCTCCAAAACTCACTCAGGAAACAAAACACACATGGTAAACGATTCAAGCTTCTGCAAAGGACAACAGAAAACACACAGGGAAATCATAATGAGTAAATAGGACACACCTGAGTGTCATTGTCTCTAGGACGGTCTCTGCTGCCCTTTGGTGACAAGTGGAACCATGACAGTACCCCCCCTATTTCGGCACCAAGCATGATACGCAACTCTAAACATTATTGAGGGATAAGTGTATGTAGGACCTGGACATGTGTTTTGTTTGATTATGTTCTTGATCAGACAGTCCTCTGCACATTGTGTGATGATTGGTAAGATATTGTAACAGCAACAGTGAGTTTGTTTTGATTTGAGTTCCTGGCATTCACACCAGGCCTGAGATATACGCCATTAGTGGTTGATGAGGTGTCGATGAAGGCCCAGAGGAAAAAAAGGATTGGACATTGAGCTGAACATTATTAATCAGGAATGACACTGTACAAAATCCATCAACGAAGGCTTTCTGGTCTGTGCTATGAAAACGTGAGCAGCACAGTATCTCATGAGCTCTATAAACAACAGGGGTGGAGGATATGGGAATGTAAACATAATTTGTCCCTAGTCAGCAAATATATTTAAAACACAATTATGCACTGCTAACAACAAACACATGAAGTCATGTTCCCACTGCTTTTGTGGTGGCCTCTGCCAGTGGCAGAGAAAATTAAACAGAAGAGAGCAGTAAAAGCGAGGGAAGAGGGAGGGAAGGAAGAGGGTTGATGGAAGGAGGTCAATGAAGTTTTGGGAGAAGGCTGGGTTAATCATGTCAACATGGGACTGTTCGATAATTGGACAGAAATCAGAGATGGAAAAGGGGAAACTTCTGCACTCTCACAGTACACTAACTCTTACACAGATGAATGGGTACACATTTAAGCAAAATAGTACAAAACTATATTTGAAGCAATTGCTAGAATACAGACTGTGCTTTAGAAGTAATTACTATCTCTATCATAGCCTTAACCCATCGCAATCAAGTTCTCTCAATCATTGTACATAAAACTACTCCACAGCAGCCAGTAGCTTTGTTTGGATATCTCCCATAGACGACACTCCTCATTGTAAGGGATGGTTGAACCTCTGTCTTCTGCATCATCTTAAGAGTTTAGGCGGAGACGCAACAAAATAAAAATGGATGCCATCTTCAAAATGTTATTGGCTCAAGTTAATGTTAGGGATCCATTTGAGCAAGTGACCAATACGAACAAACCAATCAATACCAAAAGCAAAATTGCAATTTAAAGTACACAAACAAATAAAAACAAATCATTGCACCCGACCAATACCTCTCAATATTTTCAACATCCAATAATGTGCTGAGATGTGAAACAACATTCACAGTACAGACCAGTCATCAGCATAAAAAATCCCCGCCCCCCCCCCTCCAACAGGAGGGCTGTTGTGGCATTGCACTGGACCATCCCTTTATTAGGACTTTCATTAGTAGAGTGTGTTGTCCTTAACACTGCCTGCAGCTCACCATTTAACATGCAGCCAGCTTTCGCTTTCCTTGGGAGTGCAGTGCTTTTATTGTCTACAGGAGAGATGACTGGGAGCCTGAAGTTGAACTGTGTAGTCAAAGTCCAAAGAACACACAAACATTTTTAAATTTGAGAGTTAGTTAAGACACTTCAAAGAGGTAGGGTTTCAGACGTTTATGCAAGATGGACAGGGACTTCGCTGTCCTGACTTTAGGGGGAAGCTTGTCCCACCATTGGGGTGCCAGGACAGAGAAGAGCTGAGTGGGAGCTGACCTCCCCGTAGTGGTGGGAGGGCCAAGGGACCACAGGTGGCTCGGATTGGGTTGTAGGGTTTGAGCATAACCTGAAGGTAAGGAGGTGCAGGTCATCTTGCTGCTCCGTAGGCAAGCACCAGGGGTTTGAAGATGATGCAAGCTTCAACTGGAAGCCAGTGGAGTTTGCGGAGGAGCGGGATGACATGGGAGAATTTAGGATGGTTGAACACCAGGTGTGCTGCGACATTCTAGATAAATTGCAGGGGTTTGGTTGCACACGTGGGGATCCCGGCCAACAGAGAATTGGTGTCTAGACGGGAGAAGACAAGTGCTTGGATTAGGACCTGCGTTGCCCCATGTGTGAGGAAAGGTCATACTCTACAGATGTTGTAGAGCATGAACTTGCAGGAGCGAGTCACTGCTTTGATGTTTGCAGAGAACAACAGGGTGTTGTCCAGGGTCATGCAAAGTTTATTTGCACTCTGGGAGGGGGACACCGTGGAGTTGTCAACCATGATGAAGAAGTCTTGGAGCTGGTAGGTCTTTCCCGGGAGGAAGAGCATTTCCATTTTGTCGAGGTTGAAGAGTAGTTCAGTGTCATCCACATAGCAATGATAAGAAAGATCATGTGAGGATATGACAGAGCTGAGTGACTTTGCGTAAAAAGAGGAGAGGGCCTAGAACCGAGCCCTGGGGGACACCAGTAGTGAGAGCATATGGTACAGATGCAGATCCTGTCCACGCTGTAACGGTATTGTTAGAGAGTGGTAAAGATAAAGATTTTGTTCGGGGGCCAGACAGGTATTAACACGGCCGAAAGGAAAATAGTAGGAGAGAGAGAGTACCACTCACTACCACACACACCAGCAGAAGAGACTGCCTAGAGTTTAGCATGTTTGCCAGAGGAGATAAAGGATAAGACACACCATAGCACAGGGGTAACCCAACCAATAATACCTCATACAATAAAAATGGTAGAGCAATTTAACGGCAACTTCATAGAAACAATTCACAAGAAAGAACCGAGAGAGAGAGAGAAAGGAGAGAGAGAGAGACTTAGCTGTTAACTTCAGGATTGCAGTTGCACTGTCTGTCTGTCTGATGGTTTGTTTGTATGTCAAACCTTCGCACAAATGTTGCTACTAATCCATGCGATCAATAACTGTTGCGTTCCCAAAAGATAACAACCCCGATGTAGAGCGGTAACACCGATGATCGAGTTAAACACTTTACAAACTAATCACTCAGAAAATAAACAAGACTTCTGCAGCATTGCACACCCCAATCAAACTGCTGCACCAACCGAGAGCTACCTCCCAGAGAGCCGGAAGAGCTATCTTCATTTCCTCCTTTATGACTGCTGATGTGCTCTTGAAGTGGCAGCGCACAGTAAAGGCTCCATGCAGGATTTTGCCACAATGCCACCTAGTAGAAGCGACCTGCCAGGTAGGATGAAATCAGGAGTCTGCAGAGCCAGAGACGCCCAACCCTGAGAGGGTGGAGAGGAAGATCTGATGGTTCCCGGTGTCAAAGACAGACACAGAAAGACACACACACACATACACACACACACACATACATGCACTCATGCACAAATGGTAGACAAAAGTCCTCAACACCCCAGTCAATAACCACGGTCCTCAACCCCCCCAGTCATAGACAGCCTCACACTTGCATTATAATCTCCCATTTATTATATCCTGTTTCTGAACAACTATACTGAACAAAAATATAAACACAACATGCAAAGTATTGGTCCCATGTTTCATGAGCTGACATTAAAGATCCCAGCAATGTCCATACGCACAAAAAGCATATTTCTGTCAAATTTTTTGCAGAAATTTGTTTACATCCCTGTTACTGAGTGTTTCTCCTTTGCCAAGATAATCCATCCACTGACAGGTGTGGCATATCAAGAAGCTGATTAAACAGCATGACCATTATACAGGTGCACCTTGGGCTGGGGCCATTAAAAGGCCACTATAAAATGTCACACAACTCGATTGTTACGGTGCGTGAATGAGGACCCAAAAGCGAATTAACTTAAACAGAGCTTCTTTAATTACCAAACATAGGTAGGCTCAGACGGACCGGCAGATTCCGACAGGACAAGACAAGGTTACAGCAAACATGACGACAGTCTGGTTCAGGCATGAAACACAACAAACAAGAATCCGACAAGGACAGGAACAAAAACAGAGAGAGATATAGGGGACTAATCAGAGGGAAAAAGGGAACAGGTGGGAAAAGGGGTGACGAGGTGGTTAGGAGGAGACAAGGCACAGCTGGGGGAAAGAGGGGGAGAAAAGGTAACCTAACAACGACCAGCAGAGGGAGACAGGGTGAAGGGAAAGGACAGAGACAAGACACAACATGACAGTACATGACAGTACCCCCCCACTCACCGAGCGCCTCCTGGCGCACTCGAGGAGGAAACCTGGCGGCAACGGAGGAAATCCTCGATCAGCGCACGGTCCAGCACGTCCCGAGAGGGAACCCAACTCCTCTCCTCAGGACCGTACCCCTCCCAATCTACGAGGTACTGGTGACCACGGCCCCGAGGACGCATGTCCAAAATTCTACGGACCCTGTAGATGGGTGCGCCCTCGACAAGGATGGGGGGGGGGGGGGGAAGACGAGCGGGGGTGCGAAGGACGGGCTTGATGCAGGAGACATGGAAGACCGGGTGGACGCGACGAAGGTATCGCGGAAGAAGAAGTCGAACTGCGACAGGATTAATGACCCGAGAAATACGGAACGGACCAATGAACCGCGGGGTCAACTTGCGAGAAGCCGTCTTAAGGGGAAGGTTCTGAGTGGAGAGCCAAACTCTCTGACCGCGACAATATCTAGGACTCTTAGTTCTACGCTTATTAGCAGCCCTCACAGTCTGCATCCTATAACGGCAAAGTGCAGACCTGACCCTCTTCCAGGTGCGCTCGCAACGTTGGACAAAAGCCTGAGCGGAGGGGACGCTGGACTCGGCGAACTGAGATGAGAACAGCGGAGGCTGGTACCCGAGGCTACTCTGAAAAGGAGATAGCCCGGTCGCAGACGAAGGAAGCGAGTTGTGGGCGTATTCTGCCCAGGGGAGCTGTTCTGACCAAGACGCAGGGTTACGAAAAGAAAGACTGCGTAAGATGCGACCAATAGTCTGATTGGCCCGTTCTGCTTGACCGTTAGACTGGGGGTGAAAGCCGGAAGAGAGACTGACGGAAGCCCCAATCAAACGGCAAAACTCCCTCCAAAATTGAGACGTGAATTGCGGACCTCTGTCCGAAACGACGTCTGATGGAAGGCCATGAATTCTGAAAACATTCTCGATGATGATTTGTGCCGTCTCTTTAGCAGAAGGAAGCTTAGCAAGGGGAATGAAATGAGCCGCCTTAGAGAACCTATCGACAACCGTAAGAATAACAGTCTTCCCCGCTGACGAAGGCAGTCCGGTGACAAAATCTAAGGCGATGTGAGACCACGGTCGAGAGGGAATAGGAAGCGGCCTGAGACGGCCGGCAGGAGGAGAGTTACCGGACTTAGTCTGCGCGCAGACCGAACAAGCAGCCACGAAACGACGCGTGTCATGCTCCCGGGTGGGCCACCAAAAACGCTGGCGAATGGAAGCAAGCGTACCCCGAACGCCAGGGTGGCCGGCTAACTTGGCAGAGTGAGCCCACTGAAGAACGGCCAGACGAGTAGGAACGGGAACGAAAAGAAGGTTCCTAGGACAAGCGCGCGGCGACGGAGTGTGAGTGAGCGCTTGTTTTACCTGCCTCTCAATTCCCCAGACAGTCAACCCGACAACACGCCCCTCAGGGAGAATCCCCTCGGGGTCAGTGGAGGCTACTGAAGAACTGAAGAGACGAGACAAAGCATCAGGCTTGGTGTTCTTAGAGCCCGGACGATAAGAAATCACGAACTCGAAACGAGCGAAAAACAGCGCCCAACGCGCCTGACGCGCATTAAGTCGTTTGGCAGAACGGATGTACTCAAGGTTCCTATGGTCAGTCCAAACGACAAAAGGAACGGTCGCCCCCTCCAACCACTGTCGCCATTCGCCTAGGGCTAACCGGATGGCGAGCAGTTCGCGGTTACCCACATCATAGTTACGTTCCGACGGCGACAGGCGATGAGAAAAATACGCGCATGGGTGGACCTTGTCGTCAGAGAGGGAGCGCTGAGAAAGAATGGCTCCCACGCCCACCTCTGACGCGTCAACCTCGACAACGAACTGTCTAGAGACGTCAGGTGTAACAAGGATAGGAGCGGATGTAAAACGATTCTTGAGGAGATCAAAAGCTCCCTGGGCAGAAACGGACCACTTAAAGCACGTCTTGACAGAAGTAAGGGCTGTGAGAGGAGCTGCCACCTGACCGAAATTACGGATGAAACGACGATAGAAGTTCGCGAAGCCGAGAAAGCGCTGCAGCTCGACGCGTGACTTAGGGACGGGCCAATCAATGACAGCTTGGACCTTAGCGGGATCCATCTTAATGCCTTCAGCGGAAATAACAGAACCGAGAAATGTGACGGAGGAGGCATGAAAAGTGCACTTCTCAGCCTTCACAAAAAGACAATTCTCTAAAAGGCGCTGGAGGACACGTCGAACGTGCTGAACATGAATCTGGAGTGACGGTGAAAAAATCAGGATATCGTCAAGGTAAACGAAAACAAAGATGTTCAGCATGTCTCTCAGGACATCATTGACTAATGCCTGAAAGACAGCTGGAGCGTTAGCGAGGCCGAAAGGAAGAACCCGGTATTCAAAGTGCCCTAACGGAGTGTTAAACGCCGTCTTCCACTCGTCCCCCTCCCTGATGCGCACGAGATGGTAAGCGTTACGAAGGTCCAACTTAGTAAAAAACCTGGCTCCCTGCAGGATCTCGAAGGCTGAAGACATAAGAGGAAGCGGATAACGATTCTTCACTGTTATGTCATTCAGCCCTCGATAATCTATGCAGGGGCGCAGAGACTCGTCCTTCTTCTTGACAAAAAAAACCCCCGCTCCGGCGGGAGAGGAGGAGGGGACTATGGTACCGGCGTCAAGAGCTACAGACAAATAATCTTCGAGAGCCTTACGTTCGGGAGCCGACAGAGAGTATAGTCTACCCCGGGGGGGAGTGGTTCCCGGAAGGAGATCAATACTACAATCATACGACCGGTGTGGAGGAAGAGAGGTGGCCCTGGACCGACTGAACACCGTGCGCAGATCGTGATATTCCTCCGGCACCCCTGTCAAATCACCAGGCTCCTCCTGTGAAGAAGAGACAGAGGAAACAGGAGGGATAGCAGACATTAAACATTTCACATGACAAGAGACGTTCCAGGAGAGGATAGAATTACTAGACCAATTAAAGGAAGGATTATGACAAACTAGCCAGGGATGGCCCAAAACAACAGGTGTAAAAGGTGAACGAAAAATTAAAAAAGAAATGGTTTCACTATGATTACCAGAAACAGTGAGGGTTAAAGGTAGCGTCTCACGCTGAATCCTGGGGAGAGGACTACCATCCAGGGCGAACAAGGCCGTGGGCTCCTTTAACTGTCTGAGAGGAATGTCATGTTCCCGAGCCCAGGTCTCGTCCATAAAACAGCCCTCCGCCCCAGAGTCTATTAAGGCACTGCAGGAAGCTGACGAACCGGTCCAGCGTAGATGGACCGACAAGGTAGTGCAGGATCTTGAAGGAGAGACAGGAGTAGTAGCGCTCACCAGTAGCCCTCCGCTTACTGACGAGCTCTGGCCTTTTACTGGACATGAAGTGACAAAATGACCAGCGGAACCGCAATAGAGACAGAGGCGGTTGGTGATTCTCCGTTCCCTCTCCTTAGTCGAGATGCGGATACCTCCCAGCTGCATGGGCTCAGCACCCGAGCCGGCAGAGGAAGATGGTAGTGATGCGGAGAGGGGGGCGACGGAGAGCGCGAGCTCCTTTCCACGAGCTCGGTGACGAAGATCAACCCGTCGCTCAATGCGAATAGCGAGTTCAATCAAGGAATCCACGCTGGAAGGAACCTCCCGGGAGAGAATCTCATCCTTTACCTCTGCGCGGAGACCCTCCAGAAGACGAGCGAGCAAGGCCGGCTCGTTCCAGCCACTGGAGACAGCAAGAGTGCGAAACTCAATAGAGTAGTCTGTTATGGATCGATTGCCTTGACATAGGGAAGACAGGGCCCTGGAAGCCTCCTCCCCAAAAACAGATCGATCAAAAACCCGTATCATCTCCTCCTTAAAGTCCTGATACTGGTTAGTACACTCAGCCCTTGCCTCCCAGATTGCCGTGCCCCACTCACGAGCCCGTCCAATAAGGAGAGATATGACGTAGGCGACACGAGCAGTGCTCCTGGAGTAAGTGTTGGGCTGGAGAGAAAACACAATATCACACTGGGTGAGGAACGAGCGGCATTCAGTGGGCTCCCCAGAGTAACACGGCGGGTTATTGATTCTGGGCTCGGGAGATTCGAAAGCCCTGGAAGTGGCCGGTGGATCGAGGCGGAGATGGTGAACCTGTTCTGTGAGGTTGGAGACTTGGGTGGCCAGGGTCTCAACGGCATGTCGAGCAGCAGACACTTCCTGCTCGTGTCTGCCTAGCATCGCTCCCTGGATCCCGACGGCTGAGTGGAGAGGATCCGAAGTCGCTGGGTCCATTCTTGGTCGGATTCTTCTGTTACGGTGCGTGAATGAGGACCCAAAAGCGAATTAACTTAAACAGAGCTTCTTTAATTACCAAACATAGGTAGGCTCAGACGGACCGGCAGATTCCGACAGGACAAGACAAGGTTACAGCAAACATGACGACAGTCTGGTTCAGGCATGAAACACAACAAACAAGAATCCGACAAGGACAGGAACAAAAACAGAGAGAGATATAGGGGACTAATCAGAGGGAAAAAGGGAACAGGTGGGAAAAGGGGTGACGAGGTGGTTAGGAGGAGACAAGGCACAGCTGGGGGAAAGAGGGGGAGAAAAGGTAACCTAACAACGACCAGCAGAGGGAGACAGGGTGAAGGGAAAGGACAGAGACAAGACACAACATGACGGTACATGACATCAATGCCACAGATGTCTCAAGTTTTGAAGGAGCGTGAAATTGGCCTGCTGACTGCAAGAATGTCCACCAGAGCAGTTGCCAGATAATTAATGTTAATTTCTTTACCAACGCTGTTTTCGAAAATTCTGCAATACATCCAAACGAATTTACAACTGCAGACCATGTGTAACAACACCAACCCAGGACCTCCACATCCGGCTTCCTCACCTGTGGGATCGTCTGAGACAAGCCACCTGGACAGCTGATGAAACTGAGGAGTATTTCTGTCTGTAATAAAGCCATTTTTTGGTGGGGGGGGGGGGGGGGGGGGGGGGGGGACGACGACGGACGGACTCATTCTGATTGGTCCCAGGCCCACCCATGGCTGCGCCTCTGCCCAGTTATGTGAAATCCATAGATTAGAGTCTAATGAATTTATTTAAATTGACTGATTTCCTTATAAAAACTGTAACTTGGTAAAATTATTGAAAGTGTTGCATGTTTAGCGTTTATATTTTTGTTCAGTATAGCTACATTGATCAGTAGAGCATCCATTGAATATAACGCTGAAGTCTGCTTCTTGTCTCTTTGTCTGGTAAAAATGCCTATGAATCCCTCTGTTTGTACAGCTTGATGTCAGAGCCAGTGAAAATATTGCACACTTCCTCCCATGGTTACACTAACCCCCCCCCCCCTTCCTAGCTCCAATTGTGGTGCTCCTCTGAAGTTTAGCATACATTAATTACAGTTCTTCTCAATTGCTTGAGCACATTTGTCCAAACATAATTCACTTTTTCAAAACTATTAACACGCAGCCCCAAACTGACACACGTTGCCCAAAATGACACATTTCATTTACAAAATGCATTAAGACTCTGAAAACATTAAATACACGACACAAAATCAATTACCTACATCAAAACATAAAACGTGTTATCTAATGAAAAGTTTTTTCAGTCAGTCAGTACACAATGGCCCAATAAATACTAACTACAACTATCAATATACCCTAACATGGTTAACCCTCTTTAATTTTGTCTGTGCCATTTGTTGGTACTACAGTATAATCATAGTATGCACCATAAAAGACAAGTAAACATATTATCAGAGCATAGGCTGTATTATTTTTTCCCTAAAATTATTTGACCAAATACAGAAAGAATGTCACTCAAGAGCATGAATATTCAGAAACAGAAGGTTTAATTTGACCTTTTTCCAGTTTAGCAGAGCTGAACTACACTATCCTTCTCTACACACCCCTCTACCTGTCCTTTTCCCATTCCCTCAGCCTCTTACTTGGTTCATTCTTGCAAACAACAACTAAGAGGTGACCTCTTTTATGCATGAATAAGGACTGATTGCTGATTGAACAATTGTGCAAAGAAGTTTTGCACATGCGCAGAAGAGGTTCACATTCATGGGAGTAATTTGTATCAGCTGTGACCAAATGTTTTAATTTGGTTTCTCATGATTTACTCAACTGAGTTTTGCATCTTCTGTAGAGAGTTGTGTTTACTGTTTTGCAAAAATGTGCTTAGCATTTACATGGTGTGTGAAAGCAATGAGAAATGACTTACAGTTTTGTAAAAAAGAAAACTGTTGTATTCATTAGGTTATGGTGGAGATGAAGTGGACCCCAGTTTATTAAAAGTGTCTTAGCAATTGAGAAAAACTAACTCTTAACAGTTTTAATTGTAGAACCTTGAAAAGCAAGGAAAGCAAGGGCATTTTTACATGTGTTGTACATGGACCTTCACAATACAGAACAACACAGACAAAGACAATATACAATATAAGCGGAATATGATCTATAGTGAAAACATTCCTGATGCTGAGTGTACTGTATATAGATATTTTGGGTAGTAATCTGACAGATGTTATATAAAACGGGAAGGGATGAGTGCTGAGAAAACAACAGGCATGAGTCATTTTCCGATGCAGGACTGAACTGAGCTGACCTGTGCTGCTCCCTCCCTCCATATCAATAGCTATCACACAAGTTCATGTATTTTACTGCTATGTGCTGAGCATACCAACACCAATGTGTTGGGTCATAATGTGTCTGAGACTGGTGTGTACATTGAAGGTGTGTACTATGCCAGAGTTCTCTATGACTGTCCCAGATGTGAGCGTGTGTGTTTCTCTATGAGTGTGTGATATTTTCACGCAAAGGCACTGTAACTGTCTTCACTGTCTGACTTGTATTGTCATGAGAGCGCACCTGTATCCTACTCTGTAAAGACAGAGCTCAGCACAGAGCAGCTTTTGGCTCGGCCTGATGGGTATTGTTGTTCTTTCCTTTTTGGGGGACACTGCATGTGACACGTGTGAGGAGGCCTGGTATTGTAATCATTGTCAGACAGAGAACTAGAGGAACGACAGCAGCCTCAGAGGAAAAATACACACTTCCCTCCTCCTTATTGACACAGACATAGACAAGCAATGATGGAAATCACCTAGTCCTCGCTGAAAACACACAGCTGGAAAAGTACTGAGATACAGACACAGTCATGCATGCACTTCAAATCTAAGCTGACCTTGTTACGGTTAGGGTTACCATAATACACATTTTAGTTTGTTTTATTGGCATGTCTGTACATAACATCTGACACCAAACCGATTGCCAAAGCGATTCATAGAATATCTTCAGGAGGTGATGTATCACAGGTTCAATCATTAAACAATGAAACATGTATTATACAACTTTGGAGCTGTACAAGCTGCTTACCAGCACTCCTTAAGGAATGTAGGATAATCACACTGGAATGCCAAGTGCATATCTTCTGGGTTTTCATTGTAGGGTGAGAGATTAAAAACATAAAGGAGATGGGATTCCTATGCTTAAAAGGAAGTGCTGGCTCATATGGGACATATTTGAGTAATTACCAACAGAAGCAGAAGTGACCCAGGCCAGAGACTGTTCATGTTTACATGGTAGATCTCGCTTAGGTTGAATGAATAAAATAATTGTTAGAATGAGTTAATATACTTTATACTGTATGAAATACAGGACGGTTCTAACCTAGAATGCTTGGACAACTACAAATACCTAGGTGTCTGGCTAGACTATAAACTCTCCTTCCAGACTCATATCAAACATCTCTAATCCAAAATCAAATCTAGAATCGTCTTTCTATTCCGCAACAAAGCTTCCTTTACTTACGCCGCCAAACTTACCTTAGTAAAACTGACTGTCCTACCGATCCTCGACTTCGGCGATGTCATCTACAAAATAGCTTCCAATACTCTACTCAGCAAATTGGATGTAGTCTATCACAGTGCCATCCGTTTTGTTACCAAAGCGCCTTATACCACCCACCACTGTGACCTGTATGCTCTAGTTGGCTGGCCCTCGCTAGATATTCATCGCCAGACCCACTGGCTCCAGGTCATCTATAAGTCTATGCTAGGTAAAGCTCCGCCTTATGTCAGCTCACTGGTCACGATAACAACACCCACACATAGCACGCGTTCCAGCAGGTATATCTCACTGGTCATCCCCAAAGCCAACACCTCCTTTGGCCGCCTTTCCTTCCAGTTCTCTGCTGCCAGTGACTGGAACGAATTGCAAAAATCGCTGAAGCTGGAGACTAACTTTAAACATCAGCTATCTGAGCAGCTAACCGATCGCTGCAGCTGTACATAGTTCATCTGTAAATAGCCCATCCAATCTACCTACCTCATCCCCATATTGTTTTTATTTACTTTGCTGCTCTTTTGCACACCAGTATCACTACTTACACACCATCATCTGCTCATCATCATCTGCTCATCTATCACTCCAGTGTTAATCTGCTAAATTGTAGTTACTTTGCTACTATGGCCTATTTATTTCCTACCTCCTCATGCCATTTGCACACACGGTATATATACTTTTTTTTTGTTCTATTACGTTATTGACTGTACGCTTATTTATTCCATGTGTAACTCTGTGTTGTTTCTGTCGCACTGCTTTGCTTTATCTTGGCCAGTTCGCAGTTGTAAATGAGAACTTTTTCTCAACTAGTTTACCTGGTTTTCCTAGCCACCGTGCTTCTACACCTGCATTGCTTGCTGTTTGGGGTTTTAGGCTGGGTTTCTGTACAGCACTTTGAGGTATCAGCTGATGTACGAAGGGCTATATAAATACTTTTGATTTGATTTGGTTAAATAAAGGTGAAATAAAATACAATTATAAAAATACCTAGTGAATACAATTTATAAAAATACAGACAAAGCATTGTAGATATGGATGCCTGTTGGAGTTCACCACTTTTTTCAATTATTTGTTTTGATCAACTGTATAATAAACCAAGGTAGAGTAGAAAAAGAAACAGATGACGGGATGAAACAAGAGAGAGAAAAAGAGAGAGAGAGAGAGAGAGAGATTACCACATTGAACAATATACATAGGAGTGATAAAATGGTGGTTTGAGAGCCTAATGAGTTTATAATGAAATGTATGTGTAAGGAATTGTATTTTACATGAAATTTGGCAGGGATTCAAACCAATCATGGGTTATAGACATTGCAGGTTTTAAAGGCAATTTCCGATTGAGCCAACATAAGCAGTGTTTACCACGAACGTGGGAACATTGCCTTTAAAAACGGCAATGCTTATAACCCCTACAGTGTATATCCCGGCCTTAGTACTTTACATAGATAATTAATGCAATATTTTCAAGGGAAAACTGACAGTTGAATATTCCTAAATCCCTTTACCGTTTATTATCCCAGCAATCAGAATACTCCAACATTTAAATTATATGAAAACAACAACACCCAAAAACACATAAATAAAATAAGACCAGGTCTATAATTAGACTGAATGCACCAGGGAGGACCACCATAAATGTGGCCGTATTATCTGACATCTGTTTTGCAGCTTGTCGGTGCGCGCAGGGTTTATGTTGAGAAGGCAGCGTGAGTATATCATTTTTGGCCCACTTCCACAGGGCTATGGCAGATTCCTGCAGGCAAAGCCGTCTGATGTAGTGCTTTGGGAGAGGGTGGATGGAGAGAGTTATATTCTGCAACTGTCTCCCCTTCGGAGGTCAACCAAAGCCTGCCAGAGGCCCCAAACACAGAGACAAGGCTCGTAAATGTCCCTCACACTCACCCATACTCATATTCTCTGTGATATGTCTCCTTTTTCACGACTGGAAGAGGCTTACACACCTTAAAATGTGGTCATTTCTGAGTTTTACTCCCCCTTTTCCCTTTATTCTTTTTATGAAATAGCCCCATGTGGAAGAGTTTGGGTTCAGTTCTCTCCTGGAAATCATACAGAAAATTGAGAATGGCCTGAAAGAGTATTCCAGATAGGAAATTATCCTTTCACAATCGCTATGCCCAACTATGTACAAAAGGCTCTTGGGAAGAGGTCAAAATATGGGCTGGCTATTTATAATCCTGCTTTATATTCATGGAGAAGAGAGTGATTTATTCATTTTGTATCACATTGAAGATATCATAAATGCCAGAAGTAATCTATCACATGCCGTCACAGAGGAGAACAGAGGAAACATCTTGTCTGTTTTTGATTTGAGTCCTGTTTGAAAACAACAAGTCTGTTCTGCATGCTCTCTTTGCAACTAAATTCTCCCGGTGTTTGCTCTGACATTTGGCTGTACTCATCTATGTTGAAATACCAGAGCCATAGATAAAACGAGTTTGGCAAACTATTCCTGATGGCGCCAAACATTCCATGACAATTTGAATGTAATCGATTCGTAACCTTTGGTGCTAATATGGCACCCCTTGGAATTTTAAATCCCATACAAATTTTCCTCAACATCTTACCAATGGCTCTGGGAACTATCATGGATTCAAATATCCTCCAGTCTATTTCGAGGGTATACTATACAACACAAATCTACTCCAAGTGGTGGGGGAGTAGAGGGAAGAAACTGCTTTCACACCTCAGCCTAATGTGGAACTAATTTCAGTTGATCTCTGTGCTGAAAGCTCTTTGGCTGACTGGGTTATCTGTATATCAGCCCTGTCCCATGTAACTCTCTGGGAAAAGGAGGTGGTAATCTGTAGATTTATCTGGTAACTTCTCTATAATATTTGTTCGAACTTTCTCGCCTTCCAAACCACATGTGAGAAAAGTGCAGGTTTGGCCTACCAAACACAGAACATAATGTAAAGTGACATTGGTCTGAACAGTGCCAAATACTAATGTTCAGCAGACTACTTTGCTAGAATATGAAGACCTTGTTCCATCGGGATGCAGAGCTTCACACCAGTGACCTGGATGTTGCTAATGAGTGCTGGTCTATAATGAGATTCTGACCAGGTTCAGATTGTGGAATGGTCAGTGTTGATCTTTGCGGTGCTACACCTGCATCTATGGAAGGCAATCACAACAGTTTTGCTAATAATATGCTGAAGGTTCCTACTATTGAGAAATTGCAAGATGACGAAACAAACTTTGTAAAAATGAAAGTTTATTTTTGTCATTATTTGCTATCATACATGAATTAAAGGTTAAAGGCAACCAGATGCTTATTGTTTGAAAAGGAAATAAACATACAAGCCAAGTACAACACATAATAGGAGACTAGGGATGCCTCTCAGTTCGGACACAGGAAAAGATTTTACGGTACCCCATCATGCCTCATTGGCTAGTGGTTGTATTTATTGAGTGCTCAGCACCCTGTTTTCCAACATAAAAACTAAATTTTCCCTCAGTATACTGAAACTGTATAAAACCATCCACAAAAAGCTGGAATCTTAAACAAATTAACAATAAATGTGGAAGTCCTTGTAGTTATTCTTGGTTAATAATTCCCATATAAAAATAGCTGAATTTGAACAGAATTTGGGGGATTTCAACTGAATTTAAAACCCCTAGGTATCCTTGCTAATAAGAGTCTGGGCATGTTTGTTAATATCATATTAATATTATTTAATTTAACATGAGTGTGTTTACCTGTTCTTATGGCCAACAATACACTATCCCTGTGTTTACAACCCTCGGTCCTGAAAATTGGTTTCCTGTAAGAGCAGTGACGGGTGTTGGGTGTGGGTGGGTGTGCTGTGTTAAAAAAAAGAGGGTTCCGTACATTCTGTCCTAACTGGTCCAAGGCAGCTCTTGTTGTTTGGTGTGAAATGGTTATGGCTGGGACTGCTGAGGGAAGGGAGAGCTGATCAGAGCCATAGATATTAAGAGTTCAGCAGACTATTGCCTGTGTTGTCATTAAATCAAACTCCCTGTACTCTTTAAGCCTCGCAAAGCCGCCTGATCCTGTGAGCTTACACAAATGTTGCTGTATGGATATCAGTCCGGTATTTACGAGGCTAGTACTCTGTGACTCTGGATCTGATCCATCATCAGTTGTTAAGGACAGAATTAACCTTTTACATGTAACACAATGTAAAAGGTGAAGCAGGTGTTCTTAGCCAGCAGGCCTATGACTGGTTTAAGTTCAGCATCCTCAAGTCAGCAGTGTGAGGTCCCTGGCATGGTATTGGCATCACACCTGTAGCCCTTGCCTTGACTTTCCCACTAGTTTCCCAGCTACTACGACAGCATTTCACCTGGCATTGAAATGGCATGGAACTCCACTCTGGGGAAAAACCTGCCAGCAGGAAGGCCTGGGCATGTTAGGGATGTGCGAGGTGGGTAGAAATGACAGGGTGAGACTTTATTGACCTAATTGAGCTGGGACCAGCGTTGAGCTATTTACGATTTGTTCAGTTGTCAATATTATATCCTCACAGGATAAGACTTCACAGAACAGCACGGATCTCTACTGTATGGTATTGAGGTGAGGGGAACTAGGAAAGGGGGATATGGGAGCGAGGTTGGGATTAGATATGGGGTTAGGAAGGACCCGGTTGTATGAGATGGGGAATTTGTGATTACCATATATCCCCCAGCATGCATTTTTGTAAGGAAGCAGTTGTATAACCAGTGAGTCATAATGAAGCATGAGCACTGTCTCAGTCTGTGGTTGGAAATCACATTTGATCCAAGCCAACGTTCCCCTCAAATTGTCCTGCTACTCTTTCTGTGGTAAGAACAGTGACACAATGTTATTGCTATGACAAGAAATGCTTATCACATTGTAGTGTAGGCATTTCACATAGATCTAAACAAAGTGTATGTGTGTGAAATAGGTGTGACATGACTGCATTCATATTGAGAAATGTTGAAGGCTATTCTATAGCATTATATTAATGTACGGAAAAATGAGAAAATTCTGAAGAATACAAAACATTTTTGAGTTGCTCAAAGCACTTTCTTCTAAAGGTGTGACTAGTCTGCAACACATTAAGGGTATGCAAATCCTCTATCTCCTTAACTTGTGACATGATACAGTATTGCATACAGTACCTATCTTTAGCATACCTATCTTTCCCCTGATGTCACATGCTATACAATCCTTATGTCCTTTTAAACAGCCTGTTCATGTCTGCAGTGCAACAGGTGGTGGTGGCGGCTGGTTAGGGTTCAGTTTTTTATCATCTTGGTGAGGATCTTTTTGAGTGCGGGTCTCTTCTGGTCCTGTGTGGTGTCTTGGTGTGGGTGGGAGGGCTTGGCGTGGTGCAGCTGTTTCAGGGGGAGGGTCTGCTGGTCCTTAGTGTCTCGTTTGGCCTGGCGTAGGAGGCGCTTCATGTTCTTCACCTTGTCCCGCAGGTGGCTGTTGGCCTTTTCCAAAGATCGCACCTTTTGGGAGAGAGTCTTCACCCGCTCCTCCTCCTCAAACAGGGCCTTCTGCACCGTTGAACACAGCAGCTGGAGGAAACAGGAATGTTAGTCAACAGGAAGTGGGTAAAATGCTAATGTGCACCACAGATTGAGGTTAAGAATTGTTAATAGATTCAGATAATGAGTTCAGAGAACAAGTTCTCAGGCTGTTGTTTAACATGATAACCACATCCTTATTTTAGACTTTTGATGATCCGTTACACAAACCCCAAGTTGTTACACTAATTCAGCCCTGATTCTATGGATCATCTGGTTACTCAAGTTCCTGATCCAGTCTTAATGTTTGGAAATCTATAATTTACTTCAAAAGGCAAAGATATTAATCTCAAAACCTCTTTTCTTTGAAACACATTTCAGAAAACAAATGCTTGCCTTGTGTGAATATGCTAAAATGGTAATGATGTTAATCCACATTAATTTATTAATAGTAAGTTTAGAAACTGTTCCACTTCAGTGATGGAAAGTCTGAGACAGATTCAAATTTGTTTTATTTATTGTCACGATCATCGTATGGAGTAGACCAAAGCACAGCGTGAATTCTTTATTTTATTGAATGACGAAAAACAAGAAGAACACTTCAACAAAACACTATGAAACCGAGTGCCGACACAGGCCACTAACACATAGACAATAACCCACAAAATAGCCAAAGAGGATGGCTGCCTAAATATGGTTCCCAATCAGAGACAACGATAAACACCTGCCTCTAATTGAGAACCAATCTAGGCAACCATAGACCTACAAAAACACCTAGATGTAAACAACCCCATAAATCTACAAAACCCCTAGACAGTGCTAAAACCGTAGATGAGACAAAACACACATACCACCCTCGTCACACCCTGACCTAACCAAAATATATAAAGAAAACAAAGAATACTCAGGTCAGGGCGTGTCACTTATATCATATAATTAGACCCAAATCCTTTGAAAGATAATACATTGAGATTAAGGAGGAAAGACATTGGCTAATTTACTGTCCATGTGTTTCTACTTGAATGCAAAATTACATTTTTATTTGTTCAAACATCTTTTTCATGTTGCTAGGAGATAAAGTACAATACCGTTCAAAAGTTTGGGATCACTTAGAAATGTCCTTGTTTTTGAAAGAAAAGCAAATTTTTTTGTCCATTAAAATAGCATCAAATTGATCAGAAAAACAGTGTAGACATTTTTAAAGTTGTAAATTACTATTGTAGCTGGAAACTGCAGACTATTTATAGAATATCTACATAGGCGTACAGAGGACCATTATCAGCAACCATCACTCCTATGTTCCAATGGCATTTTGTGTTAGCTAATCCAAGTTTATCATTTTAAAAGGCTAATTGATCATTAGAAAACCCTTTAACAATTTTGTTAGCACAGCTGAAAACTGTTGTTCTGATTAAAGAAGCAATAAAACTGGCCTTCTTTAGGAGTGATGGGTGCTGATAATGGTACGCCTATGTAGATATTCCTATGTAGATATTCCATAAAAAATTGCAGTTTCCAGCTACAATAGTAATTTACAACATTAACAATGTCTACACTGTATTTCTGATCAATTTGATGTTATTTTAATGGACAAAAAAAAAGTGGTTTTCTTTAAAAAACAAGGACATTTCTAAGTGACCCCAAACTTTTAAACAATAGTGTACATCTCAAAAAGACTTAGTGAGAAACCTCTTATGTCCAACATACTAGCCAACTGCCATTTAGTATACACATCATCAACCCAAATAAGGAATATTCCCTTCATTCAAATAAGTACGTCGCACAACTTCAATGATTAACAGTAAACACAAGGTAAGGTCTTCAGAATGATAACATGTGTCATCATTTAACAGTGGTAGCACTGAGGAGAGTAACCTAGCATGTTTGTTGATAGTGTTAAATCATCCAAGACAAACAGCTACGTCTACTTGTATTTCATTCACAGGCGGCTTGTTGCACATTATTTGGGGGCTCATAGTATAGGCTGGAACGAAATACATGGAATGGTATCAAACACAAACACGTGGTTTCAATGTCGTTGATATCATTCCGTTTACTCCATTCCAGCCATTATTATGAGCCGTCCTCCCCTCAGCAGCCTCCTGTGATTTCGATAATCTCTTTCCCTTTTGAAAGAGTTTAAAACCATTTGTTATATCCTGTGTTATTTTCAGTCCTGCTGTTTTTTGATAAGTGATGGAACCCCATGTCACGCCCTGACCTTAGAGATCCTTTTTATTCTCTATGTTTGGTTAGGTCAGGGTGTGACTCGGGTGGGAAAGTCTATGTTTTCTATTTCTTTGTTTTTGGCTGTGTGTGTGTGGTTCCCAATCAGAGGCAGCTGTCTATCGTTGTCTCTGATTGGGGATCACATAAGTTGTCATTTTCCTTTTGGGTTTTGTGGGATCTTGTTTTCTGTTTATTGTCTGTACCTGACAGAACTGTGCACTTTTCACTTTTGTTATTTTGAGTGTTTTTTTTTATAAAAATCATGAACACTTTCAACGCTGCGCTTTGGTCCTCTCCTTTGGACGAGAGCCGTTACACCCCATGTACAGGGGCTTTGTCTAACGTGCAGGAGTTGTGGAACGTAGCATTCCTTGGCCTGTCCAGCAGAAACAACAGCTCATATATATGTCTTTCAGTGTGTTCCGGGCTTTTATTATGAGTGAGCCACAAGAGGTTGTATTTTATCCATCAGCAGCAGGCGTGCATGTGGCCAGAGAAGGAACGAAAAGGAAAAATAGAAAACATGTAATTTAAACAGAACTAATCTGGTGGGGGGGGTTCTCTCCAAGGAGCGGCCTAAGGACATGTGGAAATATGAAAGTGGTTGGTAGAAAGATGCATGGCAAATGCCTTGTGCTTTAGAAATGTGGTCAGAGTGGTGGGTGAGCTGTCCCTTATGGCCCTAAGTAGCAGCCCCCAACACAGAGCTGAAATCAAACAGTGTTAACAAAAAAAAGTATATATTTTTTTATTTAACCTTTATTTAACTAGGCAAGTAATACTGGGGTCTTGGTCACACTTTATTTGGATAGTCTGGATAATCCATCTGTAGATGCTCTACAGATGATAATGCTATCAACAAACTTTCTGTTGATAAGCAACTGCTTGCTAAGGTTAGGGTTAAGTTTAGAATAAGGGTTAGGATAAGGGTTAAGGTTAGCATTGGGGTAAGGGTAAAGTTCAGGGTTAGAATAAGGTTTAATGTTAGGGTAAGGTTTAAGTTTAGGGTTAGGGTTAGGAAAAGGGTTAGGGTTATGGTAAGGTTTAAGTTTAGGGTTAGGATTAGTTAGATTAAATGTTACTGATAAAGCGTCTACAGATGGGCTATCCATACAAAGTGCTATCAGGTTCTCTCCTGGGAGAAGCATACAGTGGCTTGCAAAGGTATTCACCCCCTTGGCATTTTTCCAATTTTGTTGCCTTACAACCTGTAATGAAAATTTATGTTTTGTGGAGTTTGTATCATTTGATTTACACAACATGCCTACCACTGTGAAGATGCAAAATATTTTTATTGTGAAACAAACAAGAAATAAGACAAGAAAACAGAAAACTTGAGCGTGCATAACTACTCACCCACAAAGTAATACCTTTGTAGAGCCACCTTTTGCAGCAATTACGGCTGCAAGTCTCTTGGGGTATGTCTCTATAAGCTTGGCACATCTAGCTGCTGAGATTTTTGCCCATTCTTCAAGGCAAAACTGCTCCAGCTCCTTCAAGTTGGATGGGTTCGGCTGGTGTACAGCAATCATTAAGTCATACCACAGATTCTAAATTTAATTGAGGTCTGGGCTTTGACTAGGCAATTCCAAGACATTTAAATGTTTTCCCTTAAACCACTCGAGTGTTGCTTTAGCACTATGCTTAGGGTCATTGTCCTGCTGGAAGGTAAACCTCCGTCCCAGTCTCAAATCTCTGGAAAACTGAAGCAGGTTTCCCTCAAGAATGTCCCTGTATTTAGAGCCATCCATCATCCTTCAATTCTGACCAGTTTCCCAGTCCCTGCTGATCAAAAACATCCCCACAGCATCCTCCACCACAATGCTTCACTATGGGGATGATGTTCTCAGGGTGATGTGAGGTGTTGGGTTTGAGCCAGACATAGTGTTTTCCTTGATGGCCAAAAAGCAACATTTTAGTCTCATCTGACCAGAGTTCCTTCTTCCTTATGGTTGGGGAGTCTCCCACATGCCTTTTGGCGAACACCAAACGTGTTGGCTTCTTTTTTCTTTTGTCTTCCTTAAAAACTCACTGACCGAATCAGCGTATACATCAATATTATTTTATAAGGCTACCCGGAACATATCTCAGTCTGTGTGATTAAAACAATCTTGACTAGTTGACTAGTCCTTAGCATGGGTACTTCCTGTTTGAGTTTTTGCCAATAGGAAGGGAGGAGCAAAACAGAGTCGTGGTCAGATTTGCCGAAGGGAGGGCGGGGGAGGGCCTTGTATGCATCGCGGAAGTTAGAGTAGCAGTGATCCAGTTTTTCTTCCAGCGCAAGTGCTACAGTCAATATCCTTATAGAAATAAGGTTAGCCTTGTTCTCAAATTTGCTTTGCTAAAGTCCCCAGCTACAATGAATTCAGCCCCAGGATATATGGTTTCCAGTTTGCATGAAGTCCAGTGAACTTCCTTGAGGGCCGTTGTTGTATGGCCTTGACGGGCGATATACACGGCTGTGACAATAACCAAAGAGAATTCTCATGGAATTCTCACGGTCAGCATTTGATTGTGAGGAATGCTAGGTTAGGTGAACAAAAGGACTTGAGTTCCTGTATGTTGTTACAATTACACCATTAGTCATTAATCATGAAACATACACCCCTGCCCTTCTTCTTCCTGGACAGATGTTTATTCCTGTCTGCGCAACACACAAAGAATCCAGGTGGCTGTACAAACTCCGACAGCATATCCCGAGAGAGCCATGTTTCTGTGAAACAGAGTATGTCACAATCCCTGATGTTTCTCTGGAAAGCAACCCTTGCCCTGATTTCGTCGACCTTGTTATCTATAGAGACTGGACATTAGTGAGTAATATCCTCGGAAGCGGTGGGTGGTAGGTGCGCCTCCGAAGTCTGACCAGAAGACCGCTGGCATCTTCCTCTTCTACGGTGGCATTGTTTTGAGTCAGCCTCTGGAATCAGTTCAAATGCCCTGGGTGGTTCAGACAAAGGATGTGGACTGTGCAGTTGCCATAACAGGCGGTTACAGCCCGACAGGATGCTCTCAATTGTGCATCTGCAAAGGTTTGTGAGGATTTTAGGTGACGTCGTTCTGATATCCATAGTTCTTCCCGGCTGTATGAAAAAAACACTTGGGCTAACAATGTAAGAAATACTACATAAAAAAACGAAATAATGCACATTCTCCTAAGGACCAGAAGCGAGGCAGCCTTCTCTGTCGGCACCGTCTTGCTACAGAAAAAGGATAGGCAGACTATAGGCAGACTGCCCCAGGTAGTATAGCAGTGGTCACCAACCGGTCGATCGTCAAGGCATTCCTAAACGATCACCAAACATTTCTGTAGAAAAGGCAAGGATAAAGGCTTGTGCTCTTTTTCTTTTGTTTAAGCATGTTGCCAGCAGGTGCACTTGATTCAGAAGCCCTATACACCGGGTAAGGAAAGTGTTTCCATTTTGAACAATTTCATTTGTCTGAAAATACTAACTCTGCCTACCCTGCGTACTGGGAGATCTGGGGCTAAATCGAGTGTGCCTACTGAGCTGGCCAATCGGATAGCTGTACCTCCAGCTTCCACGATCCCGGACACAACAAGGTTTGATAGTAGCCTATGTGAGATTTCCTAACTTTTAAAACCAAGACCACAGGGAGACTGTCAAAGAAAACAGCAAAGATCTCCTGTTTTAATGAGTGAGTTCATGTTTAAGTTTTTATTCAGCACTGTCCACACTGCTTTTATTCAACCCTATTACAAAACACACTTCTCCCTACTTTCACTCCCTCTGCAGTTGAAATTAATGAGTACCCAAGTGTATCGATAGCCCTGCGTTTTGATGATTATTAGTAGCTCGTTGTGTATTTTAATATCAAGGAATATTGCACTTTCTCTGGTCATAGGAACATCATGAATTAGTGCATGAGGCAGATGCGGTATGACTGGAGTTTCGCCATGAGGTGGAAGACGATGTCTCCTGTTTTTCTGGTCAGTCTCAACAGAGGAAAGGAAGGAGAGAGCAGGGACCGTGAGAGGCGGACCCTCTGCTGTTCTCTCCCTCCATCCACTGAGACTAATGCTGGGTTCTAAACAACAGAAATCTCAGACTTCTTACTTCAGTGCATTCGAGACAACTGGAAACTCTGAAAAAAACTAGATCCAACTAGAATTTTTTTTTCTGAACGATCATCCAAATTGGAATTGCAAGTCGGAACCTTGGATACCGTCGGATACCGTCTCTTATGACCGAAAAAAAGCTTCTGGATATCAGAAGAGTGGTTACTCACCTCGAACTGGATAAAGAATTTTCATTAAATATTCCCACGCAAAGGATATACTGTTTCTCCGAGTCCAGGCCCAAATCCCCATCATTCCCGTGAAGAAAAGACAGAAATACATGGGGCAGAGATCGGGGTGCCATGTTAATTAATCGGCAAGTGTGCAACCCGCCTCTACCATCCGTTCTATTGGCCGACGTGCAATCACTGGAAAATAAATTGGATGATCTCCGTTCGAGACTATCCTACCAACTGGACATTAAAAACTGTAATACCTATGTTTTACCAAGTTGTGGCTGAATGACAACACGGATAATATACATTTGGCTGGGTTTTCTGTGCATCAGCAGGACAGAACAGCTACGTATGGTAAAACGGGGGTTGGGGGTGTTTGTCTACTTGTCAATAACAGTTGTAGCGCGATGTCTAATATCAAGGAAATATTGAGGTATCGCTCACCTGAGGAAGAGTACATCATGATAAACTGTAGACCACACTATCTACCAAGAGAGTTTTTATTTATATTTTTCGTATCCGTATATTTACCACTTCAAACCGATTCTGGCACTGACTGCACTCAACAAGCTGTATAAGGCCATAAGCAAATAAGAAAATGCCAATACAGAAGCGACGCACTGAGTGGCCGCGGACTTTAATGCAGGCAAACTTAACTCAGTTTTACCTAATTTCTACCTGCATGTCAAATGTGCAACCAGAGAGAAACAACTCTAGACCTTTACTCCACACAAAGAGATGCATACAAAGCTCTCCCTCGCCCTCCATTTGGCAAATCTGACCATAATTCTATCATCCTGATTCCTTCTTACAAGCAAAAACTAAAGGAGGAAGTACCAGTGACTCGCTCAATGCAGAAGTGGTCAGATGACGCGGATGCTAAACTACAGGATTGTTTTGCTAGCACAGACTGGAATATGTTTCGGGATTCATCCAATGAGGAGTAGAGGAGTATACCACCTCAGTCACCGGCTTCAGCAACAAGTGCATCGACGACATCGTCCCCACAGTTACCATACACACATATCCCAACCAAAAGCCATGGACTGCCGCTTCAAAGAGCGGGACACTAATGCGGACGCTTATAAGAAATCCTGATATGCCCTCAGACAAACCATCAAACAGGCAAAGCGTCAATACAGGACTAAGATTGAATCCTACTACACCGGCTCAGACCCTCGTCATACAGTATGTGGCAGGGCAAGCAAACTATTATGGACTACAAAGGGAAACAAGTTGCGCAGTGATGTGAGCCTACCAATGATGAGAGCCTACCAGATGAGCTAAATGCCTTTTATGCTTCGAGGCAAGCAACACTGAAGCATGCATGAGAGCGCCAGCTGTTGCAGACAACTGTGTGATCACGCTCTCTGTAGCCAATGTGAGCAAGACCTTTAAACAGGTCAACATTCACAAAGCTACAGGGCCAAATGGATTACCAGGACGTGTACTCAAAGCATGTGTGGACCAACTGTCAAGTGTCTTCACTGACATTTTCAACCTCTCCATGACCGAGTCTGCAATACCTACATGTTTCAAGCAGACCACCATAG
The DNA here is from genome assembly GCF_013265735.2 of Oncorhynchus mykiss. Classification (NCBI taxonomy): domain Eukaryota; kingdom Metazoa; phylum Chordata; class Actinopteri; order Salmoniformes; family Salmonidae; genus Oncorhynchus; species Oncorhynchus mykiss. The sequence continues at coordinate 69,477,130 of NC_048581.1, forward strand.
TCCCTGTGCCCAAGAAAGCAAAGGTAACCTGCCTAAATGACTAGCACCTGGTAGCACTCACGTCGGTATTCATGAAGTGCTTTGAAAGGCTGGTCATGGCTCACATCAACACCATAATCCCAGAAACCCTAGATCCACTCCAATTTGCATACCCTCCCAACAGATCCATAGATGATACAATCTCAATCACACTCCACATTGCACTTTCCCACCTGGACAAAAGGAAAACCTACGTGCGAATGCTGTTCATTGACTACAGCTCAGTGTTCAACACCATAGTACCCACAAAGCTCATCAATAAGCTAAGGACCCTGGGACTAAACACCTCCCACTGCAACTGGAGCCTGGACTTCCTGACGGGCCGCTCCCAGGTGGTGAGGGTCGGCAACACCACATCGCCACACTGATCCTCAACACGGGGGCACCTCAGGGGTTCGTTTTTAGTCCTCTCCTGTACTCCTTGTTCACCCATGTCTGCGTGGCTTAGCACGACTCCAAAACCATCATTAAGTTTGCTGACGACATAACAGTGGTAGGCCTGATCACCGACAACGAAGAGACAGCCTCTAGGGAGGAGGTCAGAGACCTGGCAGTGTGATGCCAGGACAACAACTCCTCCCTCAACATGAGCAAGATGAAGGAGCTGATCGTTGACTACAGGAAAAGGAGGGCCGAGAATTCCCCGATTCACATCGACGGGGCTGTAGTGGAGCGGGTCGAGAGTTTAAAGTTCCTTGGTGTTCACATCACCAACAAACTATCATGGTCCAAACACACCAAGACAGCCTTGAAGAGGGCATGACAACACCTTTTTCCCTTCAAGAGACTGAAAAGATTTGGCATTGGTCCCCAAATCCTCAAAATGTTCTACAGCTGCACCACCGACCGGTTGCATCACCGTCTGGTATGGCAACTGCTCGGCATCCGACCGTAAGACTCTACAGATGGTTGTGCGTACGGCCCAGTACATCACTGGGGCCAGGCTTCCTGCCATCCATGAGGAAGGCCCAAAATATTGTCAAAGACTCCAGCCCACCAAGTCATAGACTGTTCTCTCTGCTTCCGCACGGCAAGCAGTCCCGGAGCGCCACGTCGAGGAACAAAAGGCTCCTTAACAGCTTCTACCACCAAGCCATAAGACTGCTGAACAATTAATCATGTGGCCACCCGGACTATTTACATTGACACCCCCTCCCTTTATTTTTACACTGCTGCTACTCACTGTTTATTATCTATGCATAGTCACTTTACCCCTACCTACATGTACAAATTACCTCAACTAACCTGTATCCCGACATATTGATTCTGTACTGGTACCACCTATATATAGCCTTGTTATTGTTATTTTATTGTGTTGCTTTTTATTTTCGTTTTTTACTTTAGTTTATTTTGTAAATATTTTCTTAACTCTATTTCTTGAACTGCATTGTTGGTGATGGGCTTGTAAGTAAGCATTTCACGGTAAAGTCTACACCTGTTGTATTCGGCGCATGTAACAAATACAATTTGATTTAATGTATTAGGCTAACTTCACAAACCTCACTCCTACAGAACTGTTTTCATGATGTTAATGTTTAAAAAAATGTAGGTTATTGTCATGTTTAAAAAAAAAATCTGAGCGTTAGATTGCGACAGTGATATTGACTCAGAAAATGTTGTAGCGGCTCAGCAGGTAACCATTTTGTAAAAATATTTTTAAGGTATTTTCTGACTTTATTGAACATATAGAGGGAGAGGATGGCCGTCGGGAAAGATAGAGAGAGGTTGTGTGAAAGGGCAGTAAGCCGGATTCAAACTTATGCCGACACTGTAGATACAGTATGTGTGTCGGCGGCTGCGGTATTACCTCAAGACCAACCAGGCCACTCAGCAGATAACCCTAAACAACAAATTCCAGGTAACAAAACTAGATGGAAGGAGAGGTGGAGCTGTTTTTTTAACTGGGTATGTGTTTCACTCAGACCAGAGGTACCTATAGTAAAGTCCCTATCTCCACATCTCCCTACCATTGTTATGGGATAGTCCATGGTTTCCTAAACCAAGCTCCATTGTGGACACATACCTATTTAATTGCCCTTGAACATGTCTGGAGTTTTGAATATATCTGGACTGTGATCTGAGCATCTACCTCCCACGTATGGTCCACACCTGCACCATAGCTACGGAGTTGGTGTGCATGCTTCCAAAGTCTGAATGCTATCCCTATCATATCTTTCCCATGGCAGACAACCCAGTTTAAAAACAGTAATACATTCAACTGTTTACACAACCAAACCAACAAACTAATCTGAAGTGGCAGATGGACGATTTATCACTGTGGTCATAATGGTAGAGACCCAGACTCAACAGAAACATAGACATAACATGCAATTTTGACACTCATCCAGTAAGAAATATATTTTAGTAAGAAATATATTTCCAGTCTTACTGGGACATTTTCCCACGTTAGCAGAGGGACATCTTCAAGGTTTTTGAGGGAAAACAGCTGTGTGCCCCAGTTAAGAGTATCCCAGTGGGCATATGAGAATTTCAGTCTAACCCAGGAAATCTACAACTATAATCATGACAGTATGTGTGTTGGGTAATTTCCATTAGTTTTGCATGTGAAGGCCCTAGACTGTCACTCTTACACAAGTCACAGTCATGTCTGTGTGGCATGATGACAATATGACTGTGTTATGCTGTCAGCAGTCCAGCCTGTGGGCCTAGCCATTCCATTCAGATATTTAGTAATAAGAGTGTAATCATACAAATTACTTTGTGCATTACCTTGGCTTTGCCTCTGATTACAGATTTGAGCTGAGATGTGGTCGTTAATGGAAACTTAAGCCCATTCTTATTCTGTCAGAGAGACAGAAGGCTTTTATGTGTAGTCAGCACATGATTGGAAACAGAGAAGACTGGTGTAAATCATGAGTTCAATGAATGGAATCCAGAGACGTTGAAATGCCAGATTATTAGTTACTATTGAGGGACTATGCATGACACTATGACGTGATCATGAGTGTTTATCTTGCAAATTGACACTGAAATGTTGAGTTGAGCCATGGATATGTTATGTAGAAATGTGTAGACTTCATACTCATCAGTATGTTAATTAGCATTTAGGTATTTTACAATGTCTATGAGGCAAACTTTTCCCACAAACTACTTCAATCTGGATTTGATGAGCAACAATGTCCCGCCAACCACGAGACAGGGCTTTGAAACTGATCCAATAATTTCTACCTATATAAACAGTCATCACTAAACTGATGGCTGCCCACCTACCATAACATCGGTATGAAAGGCTCAGGTACAGGCAGTACAGTCTAATGAATGTAAATTCTGTGCTCATAGTAGAAAACCCCATAGATGGTTAAAAGGCCTGCTGCTCCCTGTCTCTCAGCCACATCCCACATCCTGCTCTACAGCCAACATACTCTACCCTGCATTGACACACATGAAAGAGAAGCACAAACCAAGGGGATTTGGTTCCTGGACCAACTACTGATCAGAGCAGGGCCTCTATCCACCACCCAAATAATTCTGGTCTCCCAGACACCAAGAACATATTACACTTACAAGCCATATAAGCCATACCAAGAACATATTACACTTACTCTCCTCACTGGACCTTTGAAGACTGTGGTTAGCCCTAACCACAAGCCACCATTAGCAGAATGATTTCTGGATAGCATGCATTTCCATCCCCTGTGAAGTGGGGGCTCCTATTGAGATCCCTTTCATGATAGGCAAAGTTCCCTGATTGGGCGGTTAAGTGTAGGTTAAGCATAACATACAATACTCTGCAGCACTGTCCTTTAGTTAATCCTTACTGGGCTCTCAAGTGCAAGTGGTCATGGAGGACTTGCTGGGACATAGTACGCTGAATGCTACCTCAGCCAAGGAGGGACCAAAATGGATTAAAAGGGAATAGCAAAGAAAATTGATCAGCTGTCTATTAGTGTGGCTGTCAAAGGTTTCCTGCATGTGTTTTGATGAGATTCTTCCAACCTTGGCAGTTTTTCTTGCCAGTCTTGCTCTTTGGTGGTTTAGGAGCTGCTATTTAGGAGTTGCTGTTTCTGACTTTCTTAACAACGGCACATAAAAACCGGAGTGATAGGTTAGTTGAATTCGTACCCGGCTGTCCTCCTGAGCCTCCCACTCTGGGGTGTAGCTGTGGACCATGGTTCCGGCCGTGCAGTTGGAGAACTGGAAGAGGCTGGCGAACATGCGGTGGTTCTCTGGTGTGTCTGGGAAAATTGGGTCTTGGAAGTTAACCCCGTGGGGGATAATGCTGTAGTTCTCATCCATCCTGGGGAACACAGATAGACAGGAGATTAAGATGCAATTTTTGAATTTCACACACACACACACACACACACACACACACACACACACACACACACACAGAAAACCCTCATGCAGTCTTATAGCTGTTATTTTTTATGTTGTTTGAGTAAAACTGGAATGGACCTTCAATCCACCCGGGTCACATTTTCTCCAGCTATTAGAAGTGTGTCAGACTGAGGCGGAAGTGTTAGCTTGGAGGTTGACACTCGACAGCAGGCAGTCCATACATCTGGACTCCATCTTGTCTCCCTTGTGGGACATCAAAAGCTTGCTTATTGTTTCTCTGTCCATCAAAATGTTGGTCATGGCAGCATACGTCTTTGCATACTTGGGGTTTTGGGGGTGATGAACGAAAATCGAGGATGGCACAAAAACACAAAATAAAAAGGTACCTCATTAGTGTTTGTGTGTTGTCAGCTCTACACTGTAAAAAGTTGGATGGCTTTTACTGATTGGTATAATCTAAAATTACGTTTTGTTTCATTCAACCTATTCTATTTAATTTGTCTGGAATAAAATAAAATAAAAAATAAAATAAAAAATATATGCTTTATTTTCTATTGTGTTATTGACTATGTTTGTTTATGCGTAACTCTGTGTCGTTGTTTTCGCCGCACTGCTTTTCTTTATCTTGGCCAGGTCGCAGTTGTAAATGAGAACTTGCTGTCAACTGGCCTACCTGGTTAAATAAAGGTGAAATAAACAATTTAAAAATAAATTGTCATTAATTTGACAGATCATTGTGATTTTTTTAATAGAATGAATGCTTCTAAATTGCTTTCAACACCTCATGCAGATGCACATTGCATAGCGGTGGCAGCAATGTTGCAGCAGCAGTCTATCAGAAGAGTTGGGGGTGTGGCTTATTGGGGGCGTGGCTTTCAGGCTGTTCTTTTTGGACACCCGTGAGAGTGAATGTCATTGCAATTAATCTGTTATGTTGTATTCTCTATGTGAATGTCACGGTGTGCCCTGGGGGAGGGTGCTATCTTTCCACAGTTTGTGACTTTCACTTTCATAAGTACTGATGAAGGATAGGAAACACACATAATGGTATCTCTTAAAGTGTATATTTCCAAGCTGTCAGGTTTACATCTAAATATTGTGAAACATATGTGGTTAAATATTTAACTGTTTGTGAAAAGATGTAATGTGATTTTAACCTTCTAAATGACAGGATGGATTTTCATATAAAGATGAACTAGTCAGTGGCCACTCCCACGTGAGCATAGACATTACATCGGCATCATGGAACCGCCCTTTTCTACTGAAACGTATAAAACCCCAGTGTAAGCTAAGTTTGCAAATGGTTGAATATCTAAGACCAAAACATACTGGGTGACACTGGTGTGTGAAGTGGTTTAAACTACAACTCTACCAAAGGACAAGACTATACGTGGAGCATTGGCTACACGGCTGGAAATTGTTAAATTCTGAGATTATCGATCCCCACAGAATAAGAGCAAATCTTAGACTTATAATTACTAGTCTGCAGCTAGAAATTGCATAAATCTAGAACGAGAATACTGACAACTGCCGAAGCATCTATTCTATGACAACATTTCTGAATGATACTCTGAAGTATCATTCTAACCACGTTCAACCATAAAAAGCAGAGACTCTGAATAATCCTACAGGATGATTGAGCATTCCAACAGAGAAGACAACAACGACATACGGGCGTAAATATATATACATTGCAATTATTCTTGGATGAGCGGCCGTTCATGTGCAAAGGATTAGCATTTCAATTAATATAATTATAGACTGTGTGTACTGAATCCATTTTGTCTTTCCCACTCTTTCTCAGTCCCACCCCTTTCCTTTTGTCCACCAAGCTGTCATATCGGTTTAGCCCACTAGGGGACTTTTCCATCATTGTTATTAACCAATATCTTGTGTTTGTTATATGTATTTCTGTGATTATTTAGTTAGTAAGTAAATAAATAATTAATCCAATTTGTACATATGTTGCAGATTCATAATTTATGCTAGGATTCGTGCAGATAACCAAGAATTTTACAAAGTTTAGAATGAGACTGACAGAAGGAAAAGATTAATAATAATTAATAGAAGACTGTACTCGATAAGAAATTAAAAATTTAAATATAGTGTCACGTATACTCCCTCTCTGGCCTCTAGGTCATCAGGCTGCTGATTATCCCGCACACCTGTCACCATCGTCTCGCGCACCTGCACCTCATGACACTCACCTGGACTCCATCACCTCCTTGATTATCTTCCCTATATCTGTCTCTCCCCTTGGTTTTTCCCTCAGGTGTTATTGACTCTGTTTTCATGTCGGTGTGTTGTTTATGTTTTGTGTTCATTGTTTATTTTATTTATTAAAACACTCACTCCCTGAATTTGCTTCCCGACTCTCAGTGCACTCATTACATGAACAGTCGATTTGGGAAGTAGAGACTATAAACATTTTCCCGTGGTGCCCCGACTTCCTAGTTGATTAAAGTTTACCTGATTAGTTTAATCACATAATAATTATTATACATAGAGAATTCATTTGATAAAATAACAGTCTTCACATGTAATGATAGTAACGACAAGACACAAAGTAGAACATGTGCACTGCCAGCACTGAATCTGTAATGATACTTGCTTGCAATGATACTAAAGAGCTTGGTAAAGTTTTCATTGGTAAGCTAGCTACCATTTGATTACACTATTGAAGTCAATAAATGTGAAAGTCTATGTAAAGAATGTGATATGAGTAATGATTTCATGTTATTGTACCAACTGAATTTATTGATACAGGAAATGTATTTAATTGCTTGTAACCCAATTTGTATAGGTAATATCAAATGGAAAAATCTAATTGGAACAACATGAAAAAATTGGTTGTATTTACATTAAATATTAGTTAGGATTTAGGTTATTTATTAGGTTTTACCAAAGGGGAAAAGTAAGTTGAGCTTTGAAAGAAATGGATTGCAACTTGAAATGTTTTTTTTTTGGTTGATCCAAAAAGTATTTTTTTACAGTGTATGTTTTTGTCTGACCCAGACAGCCTGATGTTTTGTCCCTACAGTGGGGGGTCACTCATAATGTTGATAATGATGAACTACTGTGGCACTGGAATGTAAGCAGGGGCAACACAAGGTCAACCCTGAGAATTATGTGGATGGGGAGAGAGGATCCAGAGGGAATAACACTCTGTGTTGTACTGTTGGCCCCCAAAATGTGCATGGTTCTAATTACCAGACTATTTAGAACACAAGACACAAGATAATACTCACAATGGACATGACCACTGATAATGGCTGTGTGTGTGTTCATTTCAATGGCTTTGAAATTAATTTCACTGCATATTTTGATAGACACTGGAACCAATATCTTCCTCAAAACAATAACTGATGCACTGGTTTTAATTAATTCCATGCTCCTGAGACATGACTCCTTTCCCATCCTGACAAGCATGGCTTTGTGGATTGTTTTATATATTTCATAAACAGTATGTTTTGTCCCTCTTTCTTTTTCTCTACCTTCCTCCATCCCTCACTCAATCGTTCTCACCCTCCCTCCATCCCTTCCTCTCTCACTCTGTCTCTCTCTGCTCTGTTGCATGTTGAGGGTTGTGGCCAGTGTTTCCCCTACTTCACAAGTCTAGCATGTAAGTTTCGAGACATTTGGTCCCTATAGGATTACAACTCGATGTATAAACCAACCAAATACTCCCAGATGGCGCAGTAATGTCAACCAGCACTAGTAAATGCAGTTTAACGGCCAATGTTTCCACTGGTTTCAATTTCTTCTCAGCTTCTACAAATTCCATGGCACTTAGCAGACACATAATTATGTCCTAACCACTTGACGTATACATTCCCAAACAGTTCCCCAGTCAATGGTTGTAGAAAAAAACGATATCTTAAGAAAAATAATGTCTATGCTGGTTTAGCTATCCTGGATGCTGTGTCTGTATTAGCCAGCTATATTGTCAAAGTTCTGCCAAACCAACATATTATCTCCATTACACTCTCAGCATAAGGTATCAACTGCATACAGTACAGTCAATGGGACAGCAGTTATAGGGATTATCCTTTGTTTCAAACCCTAATGGCTTCCAGAGAGCGTACACGTCTGCTGGTTCTCAGACCCTTTTTCACATCCACTCTCAAATTCCCCAACTTTAAACAGAGCTCACTTCCCTCTCTCTCCCATTCCTCCACACAAAAAATCTGGTCCTCCCTAGGAAAGCTTGTCATCTAGTCTTAACCTTGTTTAGTCAAGAGCATGTTGGTTTAATTAATGTTTCCATGCAGCCTGTCTCCTATTTCTTTGTTTTTCTGTGACGGTTTGACTGGTGAGTTTTGCCCTGTCAAAATGGAACCAGCTGGCTGGTTGGTTCATGGTTCAGCCACACACCAAAGAGTCAAAGGAGGAAGTAAACAAAAGGGGAACCGCTGGGATGTGCAATATACCTGAGCCAAATACCAAGCTCTCTCCATGGTAATGGAAACTAAGGCAGACACTCTGGAGTCAATTCCCCCAGTAGCACTATGCTGTGTCTCTCAGTTATTCAAGCAAGCATCCTTTCTTGTCCTGCTTACAGTACATAAGTGAACTGAACACAATAGAGAGATTATAGCTATTGTTTATTGTTCTCAGTACTTTCACCTATTCTATCTTTTCAGATGGGTGATTCTTGGAATTAAAACATAGGGAAGGAGGCTTCTTCCAAATTAAAGTAGCCCTCTCTAGGGGCAGGCAGCTGAGTGTCTTGAGGCTTAAAGCTCGCCAGAGCACCACCCTTGCATTGAGATTTATTGACTGAACATGTGGAGACATCCTTGAGAGTTCAGAATGAATAGCTGTCATGACCCCTTCACTCCATTTGGCTAGATGAAAGCAAGTGATGAACTATTAAGTCATAACCGAAACATAAACTGTAAAGCCTTAACCCACAAATTCTACTCACAGAATCACCAAGAAAAATAATCTGTCCTTCACTTTGTTTAACAGCAGACAAGCAACAATGTTATGGGATTGAGATGACTACATTTGGCACAGACAGGCAGACCAATCAACAAGTCTACAGTTTTGGTCCTGTGGGAGACTCCTTGTTGCATTTCTTCATATATGAAACTCCCCTTTGTCCTGTCCTGAGCACTCATAGACGTGATTGATTGGGGAGGCTGTTTCAGACTGTGTCGTTTGGGGGGCTTTAACAGGAAATGGGAGCTCACTGGAGACTCTGATGGAAACTTTTCAGCATTAGCTTGCTGATTCAGCGCCTGAGAGTGCCAGCGTTGCAGAACAACGAGAACAATGCTTTCTGGAACTGGAGACTCCTCTGTTAAATGTTTACGACGGAGGTCTAAGATTAGCTGAGAAGCTGCAGAGCAACACTAGGGGCTCAGACAGACCCCCCCCCATCCCGGCATCCTAATGGAGGGAGGTAGTACAGAGATGCATCAGAGGAGGCATATTCTAATATAGGCTTTTTATGTAACTTTGAGTGACAGTTTAACACACTTCATGTATACGTAGGATTTTTTATTCTAGTTTTCATGGCACACTGAATCCTTGGACCCGTATGTATGTCTGTGTCTTATTGTGATCCTTATTAGGTAGTTTCCTTCCAGGGCCTCCTGGCTGATTGCAGGGCTGGTTTGTAGTTTCAGGATGAGGAGACTTTCAGATCAGCAAAAACCCTGAGGCCTGATGGGTTTCCCAGTGATGGAGAACGGCTACATAGTGACACCATCAACCTTTCCTCTCAAACAGAACACACAAGTTCCTGTGTGTGTGTGTGTGTGTGTGTGTGTGTGTGTGTGTGTGTGTGTGTGTGTGTGTGTGTGTGTGTGTGTGTGTGTGTGTGTGTGTTGACTGGCAGCAGGGTGCCTGTGAACCTGGTGTCTTCAAAAAAACAATACAAAATGTAGGTGGCCATCCAACTCATCAACAAAACACACACATATACACACTCTCCCCCTGACTATGTAAACACACAGTCATTACTGTACTTGGCCGTGAACCTCCATACGGAATAGCTGAATACTCCACACTGGAATTCCTTTGAAATACTCTTTGATAGAATGTGCACTTAAATGTTCTAGGTGCTGAGAATGAAAGAAACACAGGACATGAGACAAGTTAAACCTGTCGGCACAAGTTCATCTCTCAGAACAGAAGGCCTGGTGTCATTCATCAGGGTTGTTCTGTGGTTGGGATACAAAGGGCTTCCCATCCAGCCTGTGGTTGGTGTGGAGATAATACCCTCAGCCTAAACTTCCAGCTTTAAGGGTCTCCCCTAAGCTGTTGGGAACTGTCAGACTCTGTAATTATAGAAGCTGGAATGCCATGGGCACTTTTTCAAAGACTGATGTGTTGTTCCATTTTAAAACCAAGGGAGATAAGTATTAAGGTGTCAATCATCTCACATTATGAAACCTGCCTTTGTGGAAAGAAATCTACTGATATGCTGTAAATTGTGTAAGGCATTTTAACTATCACAAAGTAGAACAGATGTTTTACCTATAATATGTGAGACAAAGTTAACTTTGGGTCAAATTCACTGGTGGTGCTTGTGCTGAGTCTCTCTCTCTCTCTCTCTCTCTCTCTCTCTCTCTCTCTCTCTCTCTCTCTCCATCTGTTTCTCCATCTGTTTCTCCATCTGTGTCCCCATCTGTTTCCCCATCTGTTTCCCCCACATTAGGACCTGTGACAGGTGTGACATCTGAGCAAATGTGCATCATGCATCTGTCCATGGTAGACATTGTAGTATCATTACAGGCGTAACTTCAGAATGACTGGTACCTGATCCTCTTTTCAATTTGTTGCTTTTAATCTCACAATCTAGCTACTCCATATAACATGCTTCATATCATACACACACACACACACACAGACACACAGACACACACACACAAACAGCAGGTTTGGGTTATTATTATTGCTGTGTTTGCATCCCAAGAGAATCCTAAGGGCCAGAACATCACTCAACTCTATTTCACCAAGTATTCATCGAACACAAGTTTCTCATTGTGACTGTAAAAAAGAATAACAGCTGGAAATGTAAGGGTTATATTGTATCTAGACACAAGTTCAGGCAATTACACAACCAAATCACTGTATGCCTATTTTCTGTTGAATTATGATTGTGTCATTTCTGACTTACAACACCGCCACACTTGACAGTGATAAACGCACCTCCAACACCAGGATGTCAATGTATCTTACCTCAAAAAGAAATAGTAAGAGTTGTTCTCCACTGCGCTATAGGAGTAACATGGGAAGTAGCCCAGCCCGGTGACATTGAACCGGGAACCAGCAGGGACCTCCAGCATGCTGCCCCACGCCTGGTCGCATTGCAGCTCGATCTCGGCAGAGAAGAAGAGGTCTGTGTCATACTGCCAAGGTAAGTAGTTGTACACACTGTATGAGTCCTTGTGCAGCGCAAGCACCTTGGCGAAAACGATAATCTCTGCGAGCTCCGCGCGGCACGCCTCCGTCTGTGGTCTCCAGTCATGGGGCAACTGGCATCCCCAAACTCCGCTCAAACAGGTCGCCAGAATCAAAGCCAAAATAGCACCCATGGCAGGCAACTGCGGGTCTCGATTGCAGCTTCTATGAAACGTAATTATGTGGCAGTGATGGGTAACCGCTACAGGACCAGTGACTTCTCATCAAACTGTCCGACAGGACTGTATTCCATGGGCTTGTGTGCAAATGCGCAGCACCAATGTGACATATAGTCACTCAGTTGTTGCAGTCAAATATAATAACTCCGCAGCAGTTTATTGATTCAGTTCTCTCATGCAAACCCCTCTGTCCTCCCTCATCCCCTCCTGCACGCTAGACTACACTCTGTGAGTGATGATCTAATATTACGCGCAGCTCCCCTGTATCCTGTAGAATAGAATGAGGCGCTCAGTGCGCTTTATATCTGACACTCTATTCTAACCTAACGTAGCAGGCGTAAAAAGGTTTCCTGCTGAAGAGGAAGCTAGGTCGAAGTGGATGTATGCCTGAACACCGGATGCATCCGGTTTGTTGGCAACTCCGCTAAGGATGCACCATTCTGACAGCCTTCTGTCAACAACCATTCTCCACTTTGTCTATTACCTAACACTTTATATTACTTAACCTCTTTCGATCAGACATCCAGGGGGTCATCAGGCGTTATCTACAGTGTCATCATGTTTAAAAACTGAGAGCCTATGAAAAAATGGTATGCCCATTTACAATCCTCCAAATGTGCAATTTGCAGACCATTGTCTAGTATAGGCTATTTCTATACATTTCCAATGTTACATAATATTGGGTGTATTTCTATATTCCTTTTATATTTCTTTGGTAATAAGCACCTGCAATTTACAACTTAATTATCAGCAAATCCTGCAGCAGCTACCTTATCCTTCTCACAGAGACAAACGATGTCCCCCTGGGGACATGACTTCTGAGACACAAGGAGGTGGGAAGTGGCCCACAAATTACACCACCAGAAGCTGATAGAAATACAATATTTGACCACATTCTAATCACTCTGGTGTCTGAAAGATAGATGAGTTGCTGCTAACATTAGGTCAGAGTTCAATAATACATTTCCTAAATGTCTCAGGCTCAAGAGACCCTAGGCTGAACAGTAGGCCTGCTACAATGACATGTAACATCATGCCTTTATCCCAGCATTGCACCTCTGTCATGAGCAGTGATGTAAAAAATAATACTCAATTGTCATACTTGAGTAAAAGTAAAGATACCATTAAAATACTACTTGAGGAAAAGTCCAAAAGTATTGGGTTTTAAATGTACATTAGTACAGTGGTGGGAAAAGTACTCAATTTTCATACTTGAGTAAAGTTAATAAGTTAAAGTAATTGCCATACATCAAATCAGAAGGCACAATTTTCTTGTTTGTCTAATTTATTTACGGACAACCAGGGGCACACTCCAACACTCAGACATAATTTACGAACACAATATTTGAGCAGGCGCCATTACCTTAGCTCAGGGATCATCAACTAGATTCAGTCGCAGGCCAATTTTTTTCTTGAGCAGATGGTCAAGGGGCCAGAACATAATACAAAATAATTTATAGACTGCAAATTGACCGCAAGAAGCCCAAACAGATAAAATATGTGACAAAAAAATTATGATTTCAAACCTTGCTTGCATTTGTATATGATCACATATATCTCTTTATTATGTGTGGGAATACTTCGGAAAAGATTTCTGAAATTAAAATCACATACTGTAGAGCTGATTTGCTGGCGTTTTTATAGCCTTTTATGTCCCCCCGAAAAATAAAAGTTACCTTGGTGGGCCAAGTAAAATCAATTGGGGATCCATCAACAATTTGAAATAGGGTACTGAATTCATTCCAATTCTGATTAAAAGGCAAATGCAGTTCAGCAGTATTAAGAGGCTGACTTTAGGACCATGCATACACCTGGGAGCAGGAGGGAAGGCTGTTTATATGGCTGGCCTACTTTATGGAGAGCTCATGATGCAGATGCAGGGAATAGTGCAACTTTTTCTCGAAAACAGTGCAGAGGTAAAGATGGCTGTAGTAGATTGTGTTGGCTAGGTAAATGCTGTTTGACATGACATGACACATACCAGCTAATTCTTGTTTAACATGTGTTTGTAGAATGTTAAGTCCCATATTGACTGAGGTGAATGAAGCTACAGCAACACAAAGTGATAATGGTTGCAGTGAATTTATCTTGTTTTTGCTGTTCTTCAAATTGCATTTTGGAGTTGTAAAATTCTGTAAAAATGCAGTAAATGAGCTTCAATTTGATAAAATAAAAATCCACTTTGCTATACCCTGGGTTTAGCTGAAATTATTCCCCTGGTGGGAATTTGACCATTTGTCTGTCCTCCCTGAGCATTCGAAATGCAACATGTACTTTTGGGTGTCAGGGAATATGTATGGGAGTAAAAAGTCCATATTTTCTTTACAAATGTAAGTTAAAGTTAAAGTTGTAAAAAATACAGATACTCCAAAAAAATAGTACTTTAAAGTATTTTTTATTTAGGCTGTATTCCCTTTTACACTGCCGTCACACTCTGTTTATTACCTGTGCATAATCACGTTAACTCTACCTACATGTACATATTACCTCAATTTTCTCAACTAACCGGTGCCCCCACACATTGACTCTATACTGGTATATAGCCTCACTACTGTTATTTTACTGCTGCTCTTTAATTATTGGTTACTTACATTTTTTATTTATTACTTATCTATTTTTTACTTAACCTGTTGGATCGGAGGGTGCGGGCTAGGGCCATTCCCCCCAGAAATGTTTGGGAACTTGCAGGTGCCTTTGTGGAAGAGTGGGGTAACATCTCACAGCACGGCAAATCTGGTGCAGTCCACGAGGAGGAGATGCACTGCAGTACTTAATGCAGCTGGTGGCCACACCAGATACTGACTGTTACTTTTGATTTTGACCCCCCTTTGTTCAGGGACACATTATTCCATTTCTGTTAGTCACATGTCTGTGGAACTTGTTCAGTTGTTTAATCTTGTTAAGTTCATACAAATATTTACATGTTAAGTTTGCTGAAAAATAAATGCAGTGGACAGTGAGAGGACGTTTCTTTTATTGTTGAGTTTATTTGGCTGTTTTCGAGGCATAATATGTAGAAGTCCCTTTTCAGGTTTAGAAGATTTGACTGCTAAATACTAACTCCCGTTTGTATAGCGGGTTAGCATAGCTACAGTAGCATACAGAAATTGTGGTGGTAATCAAAGTCGTTTTTAACTATAATGCGGTTGATTTGTAACAATGACAAGAACATGTGTTAGGATTGAAATTTTACAAGCATTATACTCACATTTGTACCTCAACATAGTGGGAAATACACATGAACATAAACCTAAATGTAGGCACATTTTGCTGGGGGGCAATGAGGAGACTCGGGATCTTTGCCCCATGGCCCTTTCCCCTACGCGTGGAATAATTTTGCACACCCAATTTTTCAGTTTTTGATTTGTTAAAAAAGTTTGAAATATCCAATAAATGTCGTTCCACTTCATGATTGTGTCCCACTTGTTGTTGATTCTTCACAAAAAAATACAGTTTTATATCTTTATGTTTGAAGCCTGAAATGTGGCAAAAGGTCGCAAAGTTCAAGGGGGCCGAATACTTTCGCAAGGCACTGTATCAATATCAAATTTGACTGAAAACATGGGTATAAGTGAATTCACTGCGAGGAGCTGTTATATGGAAACCCATAGCCGACCACAATTAGTCTGATCAACTGTAGCCTACTGATAACAACCACAGCTGCAGGTAGCTTAGAGAAGCCTATGCGCTCTGATCCCATCTGGTCCTGGCCAGGGGAAACTTAAAGTTTTTATAGCGAAAGCTATGTATTCATAGCCTAAAATATTTGTGTTCTGAGAAATGTGAATGTTATCAAATTTGTTTCATACTCAAACTTCGGGTGGCTAAGATACCTAGGCCTTTTTAATCCACAATTATTTACTGGAATTAATCAATCAACACAATAGTGATGACATACAATCCATGCCACTCCATTTAGTGTGATATGTTACTTTTCTGGTAACATTTGGCCTACGTAAATCCAGGACACTGAAATTAGTATGACAGTATCTTACTTAAGACAAAAACGATAGAGAGATGAAACCAGAGTACCGGTAGGCCTAGGGAAAAAATCCTCTGCACCTTCTTCCACTGTAGAATTCCACCATCACAATATTTTCTTAAAGGGGAATTTCACCCTGGCTCTGCCACGGCATATAGCCATTACTATATTAAACACAATAAGTTTTTATCATAAACATCAACATTATTCTCCCTCCCTCCTTCCCTCCTACACAACATCACTTCCTGTTGAATGAGGAATGAGGCAGCGCTCGGTTTGTTGGTTTAGAACATTTTAAAAGTGTTTGAAAAAGTGTTCTATTTGAAAAGTTTGGTTACTAGCTAGCTATATTTTGATTTTGGATGGCATGACACGGTTGCCATCAGTGGCTGGGACCTCTGCTATCTGTCCAGGGATCCTTTCAATCGAGGGTCTGATGATGATTTACTCTCGGTCCCAGCTTTGATGCACCTGTACTGACCTCGTCTACATGATAGTGGGACGAACAGGCCGTGGCTCGGGTGGTTGATGTCCTTGGTTATCTTTTTGGCCTTGCTGTCACAGGTGAAGGATCTTTGAAACAAACAAAAATTGTTCTACAAGCAGTTCTTACAACAACCACAAAAAACTTCAACTGTTGTGTTCAAATACTTGTGGAGTTAACTAATAAAATACTGGATGAACTGACAAGAGAAGTCCAGGACCTGAAGGACAGTTTGCATTTCTCCCAGGGTCAGCACAATGAGTTTAAACATAAAAACAGCAGGATGACAACAATCTGTAAGTCATTGAAAGAGGACATTAGTTCTGTATGTGAATTGAACAACACCATTGTAGACAGAATTGCAGAATCTCCACATGAGACCTGGACGGAGTCTGAGGAGCTCCGTTTGAGACTATCCTGCCAACGGAACATTAAAAACTGTAATATCTTATTTTTCACAGAGTCGTGACTGAATGACGACACAGATAATATACAGTTGGCTGGGCTTTCCGTGCATCGACAGGACAGAACACCTGTAAGAAACTGACTGTTAGAACTGTTAAGGCTCCATGGATTGATGAGGAATTGAAAAACTGTTATCTATGCATATTCACTTTACCACCTACATGCAGTAAATGGCAACAACGAACAGTGATCCATCGTATTCATGCATAAAAACCTAATAATGAAAGAGAAGCATCGTAAGTTTGAAGTCAGTGTGGAACAGGTGGAAAATTATTGTTATCGATCAATAATAACAAACCTCCTGGCATTGACAACTTAGATGGAAGGCTACTGAGGATGACAGCTAACTCTATGGCCACTCCTATCTGTCATATCTTTAATCTGAATCTAGAGGAAGGTGTTTGTCCTCAGGCCTGGACGGAAGCCAAAGTCATTCCGCTACCCAAGAGTGGTAAAGTGGCCTTTACTGGTTCTAACAGCAGACCAATCAGTTCACTGCTCTTAGCAAACTGTTGTGAAAAACTGTTTAACCAAATACAATGCTATTCCTCTAAACAAATTGACAACAGACTTTCAGCATGCTTATAGAGAAGGGCACTCAACATTTACCTCACTGACACATATTACTGATGATTGGTTGAAAGAAATTGATAATAAGAAGATTGTGGGAGCTGTACTGTTAGATTTCAGTGCAGCCTTTGATATTATTGACCAAAACTTGTTGTTGAGAAAACTTTTTTTGTTTTATGGCTTTTCAACCTCTGCCATATCGGGATTAAGATCTATCTATCTTTAATGGAAGCTTCACTAATGTCAAACATGTAGGGTGTGGTGTACTGCAGGGCAGTTCTCTAGGCCCTCTACTTTTTTCTATTTTTACCAATGACATGCCACTGGCATTAAAAAAAACCTGTGTGTCCATGTATGCTGTTGATTCAACCATATACATGTGTGGAAGCAATTCTATAGGAAGAGAGACTGCAGATTCTTTCAAACAACACTTTATTATAAGATTGGAGCAGTTAACTATGCACTTCAACAGTTGCACAGTTAAGGCCCAACGAACAGTGTTGCTCCTCAGCTTTTATAGAGAAGCACATCCTTTTTGTATACGTGGCAGTCAGCAGATAGTGTGTAAAAGGCTATTTGTTTTCTGTGCAGATTTAAGGTAGCACTAGGTTGATAGCCTGACGGCTTAACCGTCTAACTGCATTCACAACAGCTCCTTTCTGCATGTTTCCATTCATGTGAATTTCTGTAGATAGCAAACCCACGGGATGTCACATGCTGAGGTCGCACCTAAATTAACCTTTACTATACAAACACAAGTTTGTATCAGGTTTGAAAAAAACACTAGCACATAACAAGAGACAGTTCTTTAAACGGTTAAACATAGGATCGTATTACTAATTATGTCATTTTCCACAACATTTCCTCCCTTTTGAGAACATTACTTACAAGCATTTTCATTAAACAAGCATTAACATGAGGAAAAAGAGGGAAAAGGAAAGACTTTCTTACACTTAGTACAATACAATTGTAAATGTCCTCCATTGTCATTGCGTTTCAACCCTTCACATAGTGCAATTCATTCTCAGAAGGGGGAAAGGAACATATGAATTTAAACATCAGTACATACTTTATTACCACACACAAGGAAATCGCTTCATTGAGACTGTCCATATTGCCACAGGGTCACCATGATGGTAGGCCCTTAACTCTACCTTGGGAGCATTATTCACATAACCCTCGCAGTGAGCATGTCCCATGGACATGCTGCACCATTAACTCAATGTTTTTACCTTGGTGTTATGGATTGTTATCATCTTCATCAGACATGTAATCAGACATAGGAAATAAATCAGGTAAATAGGGTTCTGAGGCGTCTCCCTCAGGGGTCAGTAATGGCATGGCTGCACAATTCCTTAACACAAGTTATAATGCACATTATTGTAAAAAAATAACTAAGCCATAAATCAACCAAATAAATATTGTAGCTCCCATTACACAAAATAATTACTGAACCCATCCAAATAGATTCCAATCGTTGTCTGGTTGGTGTTCTTTTGCGAGATCACCACTAAGCTTTTTCAGATGTTCCACTACAATAGTAAAGTTACCCTCACCCTGGGGTGTGAATGTACAACAATGGTCACCTATCATTTGGCACACTCTTATGCAAACATTCTGTCCCCGTATGCACTTAGCCTCCGGCTACAAATACATTTTGCACAGTTATTCATTCTACCTGACCCATAACACGTTAGTCACTACTGCTAGTCCACTTACATAGTTATTAACATACTAAAACATGCTCAAGTCAATTGTACTGTATTATCCAGAAAGCCATATGTATTGATGCGATTTAACATTGGAATTCTGATGGTAAAACAAAACCCCTAATATTAATGACAGTCTTCAATGCTCCATGTTGAGTCTATCACTCAAATTCAACACCAACACAGTTAGAATGTGTATTTACAAACAGGGGACCATACAGTTTGTACTACTTATTACCAGTATTAACTTTTCTCATTACAGCCCCCGTCTATCCCTGTCTTACACTGTCATTAGTGGCATGTTACTGACAGATTGGTAGCTCAATGCATTCTTAGTCTAAATTACTATACATTTTGCAGTCTGCAGACCTCCACAATCAACCTGATACCCCAAATAAACAATTATGGGCACGGTTGACCACCCCCTCTCCTCCTCCCGGCACTTCTCCTTTTGTCGTGTCTTCATGTTCTTCTTCAGATAGTGTTTCAGTTCTTCCTTCCAATGGCACATGTTCAAAGTGGATGGCACTTGATAATGCTTCGCACCTGAGCCGCCACTGTCCTTTACAGTCCATTATGTCATGTCCATTTTGCTAACAGTACACCAGCAGCATGAAATAAGTTTACAGGATCTCTATCCATGCTCACTCTATGTGGACTCATGTTGCAGTCCTGAGAGAAAAAGCATGAGAGAAAAGGCTTTGACTGTATGCTGTGTAAAGGTTGCTGGGTCGGTTTCAAGGTAGGAGTGGCTCAGGACCATACTGAATGCCATTGTCGCCATTGCTTCAGCCAGTTAGGGAGGGTTGAAGTTCACACTGTTCTTGGTACTATCTATTTATCCCTTCCAAGCACCTAGACACCATCTGTGGTCACATTTGCCACAACCTCGAGGATAGACCCGAACAACAGTTTAGTTTAGGGCACTTCTGATTCAGGAAATCCAAATATTTCTGCATGACAAATTTTTACTACTAGCAATATTCTTAATACAGATTTCTAAAACAAATGTCAAAGAGAATAAGAATACACAGTTTAAACAATTTCCCCCCAAATTGGCTTATTATTATTCAATAATCTTGGCGATCTCACAGCAAAGTTACAGGGTCAGGGAGTTTGAGGGCCAATCCTTAGGGAGTCATCCTGACCATACAGCAAACCCAATCTGATGAGATTTGTTATTGAAGCTAGACAACAACAAACAACACAGGAAGAGCAATACACTTATTCATATTAAACTAGAGGTGGGAAAAACTTTTCTTCCTTTCATAGGCAGACATGTGAAGAAACAAATTTGCATATTTACCAAAGGTCCCAGTGGACGGTAAATAAAAACAACAACACCGCCTGTTAAATAAAAAATAAACAAATTAGAATAACAAATAAAATTAGAATTACAACTCTTGATAACTCCACAAGGAAATAATTGTATTCCATAAGGTAATGGTATAATAGACTAGAGACAGGTGGCCCTCATTCAGGAGCAACGCCCTCTCTCTATCTCCTTCTCGTGTTCCAAATCACACATAGGACTTCTGCTAAATTATAAACTTCTTCCTAATTATTATTGTTTACATAGCCCATTTAAATCTCACCCAATCTCTTCAGTCTTTCTAGTGAGGGTGATCAGGCATCACTAGGAAGTCATAACAAATGTCATTCACCCCCATTAAGTGTTTTCTTTCCCTATTCTTTCGAACCCATTTAAAACCATTTCAAACATTTCCATCATTCTGCATACCCAGTAAACAACTGCTCCCCCCCAAAAAAACACACATTAAATCAAACATGGTAATAACACCACTTAACACATATTCATAACCAGTGAGTTTTGTGTGCATGTGCTGGTAAAACGTATGGTAAAACAAACAAACCAATTGCCAGGTCTTACTTATTTGGGAGCTCCCTCTACGTCCGGATCTGCTAACTTTACGCTTTTATAAAACTTCAGAATTTCACTAACTACTCTCCCAATGCAACAGCCTCTGGAAACATTTCAAAGGGAGAGAAAATAAACATTTAGTTCATTTCCATTTTGCTAAATCTTAATCAGTCCAAACAATTCAAATTAGAAATTCTTACTTTCTAATTACCTTTGTTACCGTCACTAGTCTACATCTCTGTTTCCTTTAACTCAGAAGCCCTCTCAATCTCTACTACAGTATACTCTACCTCTGTCTTTCCGTCTAACTTTACTTTACCAGGTGAACAAAAAGGTTTAAATTACAGACAAAACAAAACATCTCTTCAGCGGGAGTCCACTTTAATTACTCGTGACCCCCCTCTTCCCTTTCGTCAATTCTATACATCTATTTTCTAAATCTAATTTCAGAATAAATCTCACAAGATTAAAACCTCTAAATATGTTAACTCTTGTTTCAATAGTTGTGCTTTCACATATAACACGGATCTATCGCCCTACGCTTCGATATTTTTCTGCTAACCCCCCAATATCCAGGTTTCAAACCTGCCATCAAAACATATGTACACATTTAATCAATATACTCACATACTAATATACGGTATACTACATCATTATTGAGTAAATACTTTATACTATTAATTCATTGTATCCTAGTCTAATTCTCAAGGTGTAACGGCTGTTGGTGGAAGAAGGTGAGTACCAAGGTGCAGCGTGGTACGTGTTCATGATTTCTATTATAACCGAACACTAGAACAAAAATTATCAAAGCGGCACAAACTAAACAGTTCTATCTGGTATCAACCCACAAAACAGAAAACAACTACCCACAAAACCCATGTGGGAAAAAGCTACCTAAGTATGGTCCTCAATCAGAGACAACGATAGACAGCTGCCTCTGATTGAGAACCACACCCGGCCAAACAACAAAGGAATACAAAACATAGAAACTGAAGATAGAATGCCCACCCTAGTCACACCCTGGCCTAACCAAAATAGAGAATAAAAGCCTCTCTATGGCCAGGGCATGACACAAGGGAGATTAATTTTTCAGATAGTGTAAGAAATTAGAAAGCAGCAACTGCATGAAGGAAGGCATTATCGCTGTGATTTCTGAGACCAGTGTGACTGTTTAATCCTATTCTCAGATTCTTTTAACAATGCAACCTCCTCAGAATAGATTCCTGCTACTTAAAAGACTGCAAACGAACGGTAACCTTTCAGTTGAGCTTTGCATGTCTACCGGAGGTTGATGCTGTTGCTATGCAGCCTCTTGCTAGCTTGTTAGAAGTTAGACATTTTACAACTTCGGGTGTTTTAGAAATTCAGAATGGTCAGAGCGAACACTGCCCGCCCTGGACGAGGAGCAGGGTTGATCAGAGCGTTCTGACCTTACAATGGCAGTCAAACACCCAAGATAACTGACTTAAGTTGACTAGCTTGCTAGCTACTTCCAAACACAAATAAGAGAACACCTCCTCACTCTGACCATTTTACTCACACTAGCAGAGCTGGTTTGGCTTTTCCCATGTTATCCAAAGCTTTGATGGCTAACTGTGCTGCTGGCAACAATTTAATTATGTTATTTTCCCCCGACGTTTACTGACACTGGCCATATTCAACAGTGTTGAGCGTTCATAAATTAATCAGTTATTCTGCACTCTGGTACATTCTGACAAGAGTGCTCTGAAATCCGAGCAGATAGCCAGAGCAAATTTAGAAAGCATTCTAATTAACAATGTCCGATGGGAACGCACAACGACTATACCATTTAGAGTCTGAAGTTTATATACACTTAGGTTGGAGTCCTTAAATCTTGTTTTTCAACCACTCCACAAATGTCTTGTTAACAAACTATAGTTTTGGCAAGTGTGTTAAGACATATACTTTATGCATGACTTTATGCAAGTAATTTTTGCAACAATTGTTTACAGACAGATTATTTCACTTATAATTCACTGTATCACAACTCAAGGGGGTCAGAAGATTCCAGAAAATTATGTCATGGCTTTAGAAAATTCTGCTAGGCTAATTGACATCATTTGAGTCTATTGGAGGTGTACCTGTGGATGTATTTCAAGGCATACCTTCAAACTAAGTGCCTCTTTGCTTGACATCATGGGAAAATCAATATAATTCAGCCAAGACCTTAGAAAAACAATTGTAGACCTCCACAATTCTGGTTCATCCTTGGGAGCAATTTACAAACGCCTAAAGGTACCACGCTCATCTGTACAAACAATAGTACACAAGTACGCTGGAGGAAACAGGTACAAAAGTATATATAGCCACAGTAAAATGAGTCCTATATCGACATAACCTGAAAGGCTACTCAGCAAGGAAGAAGCCACTGCTCCAAAACCGCATAAAAAAAGCCAGACTACGGTTTGCAACTGCACATGGGGACAAAGATTGTACTTTTTGGAGAAATGTCTTCTGGTCTGATGAAACAAAAATAGAAGTGTTTGGCCATAATGACCATCGTTATGTTTGGAGGAAAAAGGGGTATGCTTTTCAGTCAGGAAGTTAAAGCTTGGTCGCAAATGGGTCTTCCAAATGGACAATGACCCCAAGCATACTTCCAAAGTTGTGGCAAGATTGCTTAAGGACAACAAAGTCTAGGTATTGGAGTGGCCATCACAAAGCCCTGACCTTAATCCTATAGAACATTTGTGGGCAGAACTGAAAAAGCGTGTGCGAGCAAGGAGTTCTGCAAACCTGACTCAGTTACACCAGCTCTGTCAGGAGGAATGGACCAAAATTCACCCAACTTATTTTGGGAAGCTTGTGGAAGGCTACCCAAAATGTTTGACCCAAGTTAAACAATTTAAAGGCAATGCTACCGAATACTAATCGAGTGTATGTACACTTCTGGACCACTGGGAATGTGATGAAAGAAATAAAAGCTGAAATAAATCACTCTCTACTATTATTCTGACATTTCAGATTCTTAAATTAAATTGGTGACCTAAGACAGGGAATTTTTACTAGGAATTAAATGTCGGGAATTGTGAAAAACTTAGTTTAAATGTATTTGGCTAAGATGTATGTAAACTTCCGACTTCAATTGTAGTTAATATACTGGAAAGTTCGATGTATTAGTAGCCAACTAGCGTTAGATAGCTAGCTAACATATACTACCAGTACATATTGCTGTAATGATTTGCTATGCGGTTCATAAGGATAGCGTAATTAACAAATTGGCATAATTGGTTAAAGCAATACATTTATATCTGCTCTCGAATATTTCCCATCTGTAGGGAAATGCTGCCCAATTTTATCCATGATTGGATTTTTTTTCATATTCGAGCCAAATTACTAGAATACCCTTGCGCTTCTTTTAATGCCTCTATGGCTTTGCTATAGTTTACCTCTTCCTGACCGTGGCCAGAGTGTTTAGATTTACTCACTCACGGCTCTAATATATGTCAATTAAAAATGTTCTAAGGTAGTGATACCCAATTCCCCGGAGAGTCGTTATAGTATTTGTGCCTTTTAATTGGCAACAGTTTTGATACCTTGTATTAGAACCAATACCAGAACGTCAGCCAATTTACTACTGGAGAATATGTCCTTCTTTATTCAATCACCCATTGCAGCCAGTCAGGCTGATAGGGTACATCATCCATTCATAATATAAATCTCTTGTCAATACACCCACTTGGGAACAAAAACAGACACACAAAACAAACCGTATTTGGTTAGGAAGGTCTTCCTTCCTTATAATTTGAAAATAGTCATCAAAATATTTTTCAAATGACTCTATGTAATTTTAAATGTTGTACCCACATGGTAGTTCCTCTTATTTACATTTACATGTAGGGTTTAAATGTATAGCTGGTTTCCCAATCATAACCAAATGTTTTACCAGTACACTGACTAATTCATTTTATTTTACAATGTTTATTATATATTTTTTTCAGTTTTTTTTTTAACAGCAGGAATATATATATTTTTCTCTCTTTGTATTCTTCTGCTCAATGTACAGCATTCATAGCAAATGCAGATACTGCCCCACTAGGCATGCCAACAAACTTGGTTGATGGTGTTGTTTACTTCGAACGACCAACACACAGTAATCTCATAATTTCTCTATTAAAATTATTTTGAAAAAGGTTGTTTTACACTGTTTGTCATCATTCCCGTGTGGTGTTCTGCATGTCTGCGCTAAATGAGTTATCTTTCACATTTTCACAATTCTACCTACCAGAGATGAACCCTGATGTTGCCAGTAGTTTGCGGATATCAAGAATGATATTTATGGTGACCAAAGATTATCAGAGGGATTTTAAAACATCTTGGTGCCAGGGGGCAGTATTTTCACGTCCGGATGAAATGCATGCCCAAATTCAACTGCCTGCTACTCATCCACAGAAGATAAGATATGCATATTATTAGTAGATGTGGATAGAACACACTCTGGAGTTTCTACAACTGAATCATGTCTGTGAGTATAATATAATTTATGTAGAAGGCGAAACCCCGAGGACAAACCATTCAGAATTATTTTTTGAGGTCACTCTCTTTTCAATGATATTTCATTGGGAATCCAGATTTCTAAGGGACCTTCTTGCAGTTCCTAACGCTTCCACTGGATGTCACCAGTCTTTAGAAATTGGTTGAAGTTTTTCCTTTGTGTAATGAAGAAGTAGCCCTGTTCAAAACGAGGGTCACTTCAAGTGTACTGTTAGATAGAGGCGCGTGACCAGAAAGGTAGCGTCAGTTTGTTTTTTTCCTGTATTGAACACACATCATCCCTTCTTCAATTTGATTGATTATTTCCTTTAAAAAATACCTACATTTGTATTACAAAAGTAGTTTGAAATGTTTTGGCAAAGTTTACAGGTAACTTTTGAGATATTTTATAGTCACGTTGCGCAAGTTGGAACCGGTGTTTTTCTGCATCAAATGCGCCAAATAAATTGACATTTTGGATATATATCGACGGAATTAATCGAACAAAAGGACCATTTGTGATGTTTATGGGACATATTGGAGTGCCAACAAAAGACGCTCGTCAAAGGTAAGGCATGATTTATATTTTTATTTCTGCATTTTGTGTCGCGCCTGCAGGGTTGAAATATGCTTTCTCTGTCTTTGTTTACAGAGGCGCTATCCTCAGATAATAGCATCGTTTGCTTTCGCAGAAAATCCCTTTTGAAATCTGACATGTTGGCTGGATTCACAACAAGTGTAGCTTTAAATTGGTATCTTACATGTGTGATTTCATAAAAGTTGGATTTTTATAGTAATTTATTTGAATTTGGCGCACTGCATTTTCACTGGCTTTTGGCCAGGTGGCGTCCCACATATCCCAGAGAGGTTAAGGCTGAACGGATGGGGAATCCATTTAGACGACAGCTGAGAAGTGATGCGATACCATCGTTTTGTCCCTTCACAACGAAACAGAAGATTCTTGATTAGAGGTAAAGTAACGTTAGCTGGACTAGGTAAATTAGCTATCTAACGTTACAATCCTGTATTGAATTCTGAAAGCCATCAGCAAAATCATATAACTACTGTATCTTTAGGATACACACCTGGATGATAGCGGTGTGAACAGGCAGTGGCTCGGGTGGTTGTTGTCCTTGATGATCTTTTTGGCCTTCCTGTGACATCGGGTGGTGTAGGTGTCCTGGAGGGCAGGTAGTTTGCCCATGGAGTTGCGTTGTGCTGACCTCACTACCCTCTGGAGAGTCTTACGGTTGTGGGCGGAGAAGTTGCTGTACCAGGCGGTGATACAGCTCGACAGGATGTTCTCGATTGTGCATCTGTAAAGGTTTGTGAGTGTTTTTGGTGACGCTTTTCACTACGCTGTCTGTGTGGGTGGACCATTTCAGTTTGTCCGTGATGTGTACGCCAAGGAACTTAAAACTTTCCACCTTCTCCACTACTGTCCCTAACTTTGCACAAGTTTACAAAAATATTTACAAGCTGACAGCTACTGTAAGATAGCTCAATTTACAGTAAGCATGGCTTAAGGTTGTGTTTGTATGGGTTTTTGTTATGGGGTTACAGGTGGTTAGAGGTAGCCTGAGGACCACAGAGTACCTTCCAGACCATGTTATCAATTATGTTATCAATTATCAAGTCTAATGTGCACATTTTCTGTGGTCCCATTTGCCCATTTTCTCTTTTCACCTTTTCTCTTTGCAAAACTCAAGTTATCTGGAGTTCTTCCACAGGCCCTGCTGAAAAATACCCCAAAGTGGCGGCATTTTGGGTACACGAGTATGAGGGAGGGGACACACCTTGTGGTTATGAAGCACAACAAGATTGAGGGACAAAAATGAGCAAGGGACTCTAATACAAAGACACTTCTACAAAAATCCCCTGCCAAGGGCTACTATTGACAAGAATGATCTGTCAAAGTAAATGTGCTGGGGGAGGTTTACATATCCTGTATGTCTGAGATTCATCTCCCGAGTTGCGCATTCGATCCTGGGCTGTATCACAATCGGACGTTTTTGGGAGTCCCATAGGGGGGCGCACACTTGGCCCAGCGTCGTCCGGGTTAGGGGAGGGTTTGGGCGGGGTAGGGCGTCATTGTAAATAAGAATTTGCTCTTAACTGACTTGCCTAGTTAAATAAAGGTAAAATACAACATTAAAATAAGGAAGGGGGTTTTGGTACATACTCATGGTACATACTCATCTCATATGTAGATACTGTACTCGATACCATCTACTGCATCTTGCCTATGCCGCTCTGTACCATCACTCATTCATATATCTTTATGTACATATTCTTTATCCCTTTACACTTGTGTGTATAAGGTAGTAGTTTTGGAATTGTTAGCTAGATTACTCGTTGGTTATTACTGCATTGTTGGAACTAGAAGCACAAGCATTTCGCTACACTCGCATTAACATCTGCTAACCATGTGTATGTGACAAATAAAATTTGATTTGATTTGTACTTAGAGACAGTAAATGTATTGTTGTGTATGAGAACAAATTAAAGGTGCCATTTCTCCTTAATATCCCATACACAACAATACATACTGTGTAAGAAGTCTTTTCACACCTTCTGCAGCCACCCAGCCCATTCACTTAGTTGACTGATATTTCCTCTCAAAAGCAGCTCCCAATGTCCCTCGTTGTCCCTAAACAATACACTAGTCTACCTCCAAACACTTAGGTCCCAATCGGTTGACACCTTTACAACAAAGGCGTGTTGCCCTACATCCCTTCCACAAAAAGTGTAGACAAGAATGTTATATGGTAAAAGTAACATGCAACAAAAAGACGGTATGAATAGTGTTGTACAGTTCAGTGTGTCCGAGTGTGTCTCAGGTGTAGTAAAGTACAAAGAACTGTAGCTACAGATTGTTACAACAGATCCTTTTTGGTATCCATTACTATGTTTTTTTGGTATCCACCCACTGGTTTTGCTTATTTATTAAACCCTCTTAGGCCTCACTCCCCCCTATCTGAGATATTTACTGCGGCCCTCATCCTCCACATACAACACCCGTTCTGCCAGTCACATTCTGTTAAAGGTCCCCAAAGCACACACATCCCTGGGTTGCTCCTCTTTTCAGTTCGCTGCAGCTGCGGCTAGCGACTGGAACGAGCTGCAACAAAAACTCAAACTGGACAGTTTTATCTCAGTCTCTTCATTCAAAGACTCAATCATGGACACTCTTACTGACAGTTGTGGCTGCTTTGCGTGATGTATTGTCGTGTCTAACTTCTTGCCCTTTGTGCTGACGTCTGTGCCCAATAATGGCGCCAGAAGAAATGGCAGCCGTTTTAAGGATCCGGCGACGGCGAGTGGGAAATCTGCCCTAGCCATCAATATTACTTGCCAACGTACAATCATTGGAGAATAAATTAGACGAGGTACGATCACAAATATCCTACCAACAGGACATCAAAAACGGTAAAATCTTACGTTTCACCGAATCAAGGCTGAATGGCGACATGGAAAACATTCAGCTGGCGGGATATACTCTGCACTGGCTAGATAGAACAGCACACTCCGGTAAGACAAGGAGGGTGGAGGGGGGGTCGCTCTGTGTATATTTGTAAACAACAGCTGGTGCACGAAATCTAAGGAAGTCTCTAGATTTTGCTAGCCTGAAGTAGAGTATCTCATTATAAGCTGTAGACCACACTATTTGCCAAGTGAGTTCTCATATTTTTTTTTCGCTGCTGTTTATTTACCGCCACAGACGGATGCTGGCACTAAGCCCGCACTCAGTCAGCTGTATAAGGAGATAAGCAAACAGGAAACTGCTCACCCAGAGGTGGTGCTCCTAGTGGCCAGGGACTTTAATGCAGGGAAACATAAATCAGTTTTACCTCGTTTCTATCAGCATGTTCAATGAGCAACCAGGGGGGAGAAAATCTAGATCACCTTTACTCCACACACAGAGATGTGTACAAAGCACTCCCTTGCCCTCCATTTGACAAATCTGACCATAATTCTATCCTCCTGATTCCTGCTTACAAGCAAAAATGAAAGCAGATCACGCTCTCCGTAGCCGACGTGAGTAAGACCTTTAATTAAACAGGTCAATATTCACAAGGCCGCTGGGCCAGATGGATTACAAGGACGTGTGCTCCGGGCATGTGCTGACCAACTGGCTGGTGTCTTCACTGACATTTTCAACATGTCCCTGATTGAGTCTAATACCAGTAAGCTTCAAAAAGACCACCATAGTCCCTGTGCCCAAGAACACTAATGTATCCTGCCTAAATGACTACTGACCCGTAGCACTCACGTCCATAGCCATGAATTGCTTTGAAAGGCTGGTAATGGCTCACATTAACACCATTATCCCAGAAACCCTAGATCCACTCCAATTTGCATACCGCTCAAACAGATACACAGATGATGCAATCTCTATTGCACTCCACACTGCCCTTTCCCACCTGGACAAAAGGAATACCTATGGGAGAATGCTATTAATTGACTACAGATCAGCGTTCAACACCATAGTGCCCTCAAAGCTCATCACTAAGCTAAGGATCCTGGGACTAAACACCTCCCTCTGCAACTGGATCCTGGATTTCCTGACGGGCCGCCCCCAGGTGGTGAGGGTAGGTAGCAACACATCTGCCACGCTGATCCTCAACACTGGAGCACCTCAGGGGTGCGTGCTCAGTCCCCTCCTGTACTCCCTGTTCACCCATGACTGCATGGCCAGGCACGCCTCCAACACCATCATTAAGTTTGCAAACGACACAACAGTGGTAGGCCTGATCACCGACAAAGACGAGACAGCCTATAGAGAGGAGGTCAGAGACCTGGCCGGGTGGTGCCAGAATAAGAAGCTATCCCTCAACGTAATCAAGACAAAGGAGATGATTGTGGACTACAGGAAAAGGAGGACCAAGCACACCCCCGTTCTCATCGACTTGGCTGCAGTGGAGTAGGTTGAGAGCTTCAATTTCCTTCCAATCACCAACAAACTAGAATTGTCCAAACACACCAAGACAGTCATGAAAAATCTATTCCCCCTCAGGAGACTTAAAAGATTTGGCATGGGTCCTCAGATCCTCAAATGGTTCTACAGCTGCAACATCAAGAGCATTGGTTGCATTACTGCCTGGTACGGCAACTGCTCGGCCTCCGACCGCAAGGCACTACAGAGGTAGTGTGTACGGCCCAGTGCATCACTGGGGCTAAATTGCCTGCCATCCAGGACCTCTACACCAGGTGATGTCAGAGGATGGCCCTAAAAATTGTCAAAGACCCCAGCCACCCCAGTCATAAACTGTTCTCTCTGCTAGTGCATGGCAAGTGGTACTGGAGCGCCAAGTCTAGGACCAAAATGTTTCTCAACAGCTTTTACCACAAGCAATAAGACTCCTGAACAGATAATCAAATGGTTACCCTGACTATTTACATTGTGTCACGCCACCACCCACCTGCCAACCCCCTCTTTTACGCTGCTGCTACTCTTTGTTTATCATCTATGCATAGTCACTTTAACTATACCTACATGTACATATTACCTCAATTAGCCCGACTAACCAGTGCCCCCACACATTGACTCTGTACTGGTACCACGTGTATATAGCCTCGCTACTTTTTTTTTCAATGTCATTTTACTGTTTTTAATTTTTAATTTCTTTACTTATCTATTGTTTACCAAATACCTATTTTTTTACTTAAAAATTGCACTGTTGGTTTGGGCTTGTAAGCATTTCACTGTAAGGTGTTGTATTTGGCACACGTGACAAATAAAGTTTGATTTGATACCATGTTTTGAGCTGCTACCATGTTGTGTTGCTAACATGTTGTTGTCATGTTGTGTTGCTACCATGCTGTGTTGTCATGTGTTGTTGCTATGCTATGTTGTTGTCTTAGGTCTCTCTTTATGTAGTTTTGTGTTGTCTCCCTTGTCGTGATGTGTGTTTTGTCCTATATTTGTATTTATTTGTATTTATTTTTTAAATCCCAGCCCCCGTCCCCACAGGAGGCCTTTTGCCTTTTGGTAGGCCGTCATTGTAAATAAGAATTTGTTCTTAACTGACTTGCCTAGTTAAATTTAAAAAATATATAAAAAGAGTTACAGGATAGGTACTGTTTGGTGTAGCTCAGGGAATTTTGTAACAACCTTAGCTTGGCGATGCTGTCTTTGTCCTCAATTCGTGGAAACAGGAGTCTCAAAATGTCTGTGTCCAGTAGAACGGGGTCCGTTTAAATGTTTAAAATGCTCCGTTATGAAAAGAAAAACGTTTTTGCTCCATGAAGTAATCCAACAAAGTGTACGCTGCCATCTTATCTGTTTCAAGTCTGTTCTCATTGAGTGTCCACTCCAAAGTGCTGTATGTCATGATAACAGACATCTCTCTCAGACATGGTTGGACTACTGCATGGAACAAAAAAAGTATTTTGTTGACACAGCTTCTAAAATGGACTATTACGTCAAGCATTTCATTAACTGCAAAACCACTCATGCCATCTACAGATTGGAATGTCCACAGTGCAAGGTGTTCTACATTGGACGGACAAAGAGACGCCTCCAAGACCGCTTAGCGGAACACAAGTACGCCATAAGGGTAGGCAATGAAGACTACCCCATGGCCAGGCACTACAAGACCTTACACCATGGCAACCCTGCCTCCCTATGGGTATTGATCATGTTCCGGCCTCAATCAGAAAAGGGGACCGTCTTAAACAGTTAAACTAAAGGGAAAGTTTTGGGATTTACAAACTACAGGCCACTAAGTACCCTGATTTAAAAGAAGATATGGATTTCTCACCCTTCCTGCAGGGTTGTGATAAGTCCATTTGCTGTCATCTAGTGGACATTTTGCTCAATTGCCCTCAGCTATGTTTAGACTGTTTTTGTCCATGTTTTCTGTGTTCTAGTGTACTATAGAATATATTGCTTTCTTATTCTTGACACTTCTCCCAGTCATATTTAAGGTTAGAAATACCTTCTGCATTCTGATACTTCAACTCTTAGTTGAATTTTTTGATAACATACTTTTCACTTTTTAATGTGTATAGTATTGCTTACACGGTGTGTCCAATCAATTTTGCAACAACTTCCTCTTCAATTTAGGGATCACTGGAAAAGCTTTTCAAAAGAGGACATTGTATTTTTTCCTTGTACTCCCTGACGAAGGCCATGCAGCCGAAAAGCGTCAGATTTTTTTAACTTTGATTCTATTGAAAATGCCATACAAATAAAGGCATTTTAATTAATTATATGAAGAGTGCCTTGGTCCTCTTTTCTTTTTGATGACCAATTCACCCCTTTTACCAAAGAACCTTCTGTCTACCAAAATGTACTATTGTGTACCTAAGTAGCGCTTCTCTTCCTCCTCTTTCAACAAAAAAAGTAACTGAGCATTTTCTAAATTCAATGCTGACTCCCTGCAGCTGGACACATTTTATGAGACTCCTGTCTCTACTAATTTTTTGCCAAAATCTAGCACTATCCCTTTAAGGTGAGGTTTATTAGCCCTATGTCCAGGTAAGGTTTATTAAGCCTACGTAACCTAATATGTACTGTAGGACTATCTAACCTAGCCTGTGGCATATTTCAGGCTATAGTACTCTCAAATGAAAATCTGGACCTCAAAGCCAGTTCCACTGCTTTTTTTCTGCTTTAATTTAGGACTGATTTAGACCTGACAACAAGTGGGTGCAATTAATTATCAGGTAAAACAGAAAACCAGGAGTAAATTACTTCCGCTCTTCAGGGGTAAGATTTAAATATCAATGCTATAGTGCAGTGTTTCCCAACTCCAAACCACCGGGGCTACAACAAAAACGTGTGCTTTTGGTACTTTCGGACTGGAGTTGGGTAACACTGCTATAGAGTGTCAAGTTGTCAACAGTAGCATTTCATGGAGCCACTAAAATAAAAGTTCCAATCTCTCATTTCTTGATGAGTAGTCTAGCCTAGTTTAAAACATATACTTTATTTAGATTCAGCAAATTCATATTTATGTGGATGGAGTTGCCTAGGCCAAAAGGTTAGGTCATTGGCTGTCAATAATGTCACATGGCATTTTTGGTTGTGTTCCTCTGCTCAGATGTTGCTGACGCGTGCCACGTTTTACAACACCTGGATAGGTATTTTATGCATCAGCTAACCACATCATACAGTACGTTATAGCAATCTGGTGCCTGACGGCACAGTCGATGACGTGTCACACAACCATTGGTTAATGCATGCAATGTCTGAGCAGGTTAACAACTTTTGAGTTTTACATAGGTAAACCTATGTCCAGGGGCTTTGGACCCTTGCCGGGTCTGCGGGGTGAGTGGTATGCCAGTGGCCCGAAAATATTGTAGACGCTTTCCAGATCTCATAATGGCAGGATAGGTGTATAGCAATTTGATGTCAGACTGCACAGTTGATGACGTGGCACGGAACCTTTGGTTGATACATATGGAACACCGTTTGGGTCTTTGCATGTCAAAAAATATACAAGTCAAATATCACTATTTGACGCATCAAATAAGCTTGTTGACCAATCAGGACCTGAATATGGCTGCACTTCACGTAATAATTTAACACGTCCATTAATTTTTTACGTAATATTACACATTGATAATACCATCACTCGTATTTCATGCAAACACATCCCAAAGCTCTGGACAGTGCTGGTTATAAATAAACTAGCTAGTTGATGGATGCAAACAATGTTCTTCCCCAAAAACGACAATCTCTTTCAGTAGCTATAGTTAGCTAGCTAACAATCTAGCTAGGCGTCATCATCTAAAATACCCTTACTTTAGAAGACAGTCCTTATTTAATTAATAGTGGTCTGACCCACCTATGCGAAGCTAGCCACAATACGGAGTATCCATAATAGTGGAATTTGCAGTTCGCCTTCAAAATAAGTCTCATTGAAAGTGATGCAAATGAATACAAACAGTGGAATCATGCCATAATGGAGTATGGAATAAATCATGCTAAACAAGGTTGGAATGTTCTTATATAAATTCAACAAAATACAATAAGTTGTACATATGAAAAAAATCTGTTAATCACACTGGATGTATTAGATTTTAGAATTGCATTGGGGACATACTTTATTTCACTGTACAGCCTTACCTATGGATTGTGGATGGGGTATCAGTGACACCCAGAGGACATTAGTGTCATAGCTCTTATTGCGGGACTCTGAAACCACTGTGAATTGAACCACATTTATTGTACCAGTCAACCTACTATGTGTACTGAACACTGTTCCAGAGGAAAAACAATACGACCTGGATGTTTGGGAACCTGATAACTCTTGAAGAGGACTTTGGGGAAAAAAGCACTTGGGTACTGAGTAGACTGATACCTAAGGATTGGGGATCAATTAAATGGGGTAAGGCTGTCCAGTGCAATATAAATGTCAATACAAACAATAGGCTGATTGGGGAGGTGATTTCCCACAGTCAAAGTCCCAAAATAAGAGCTCCTACGACGCGAATATGTGCGTAAACTCTTCACAGTTGTGTTCTGTGGGTGGGGAAAAGGGTATACCTAGTCAGTTGTACCACTGCATGCATTCAACTGAAATGTGTCTTCTGCATTTAACCCAACCCTTCTGAATCGTTCCATACATACAATACAATGCGTGCACATCTAATCTGGCAGGAATTTGACCTTACACTTCACTGTTCCATTACTAGACAGCAACATCTGAGAATACATCATTTGAGAGTTGAGAGCAATTATAGCGCCAAATACTTACAGCGCGTTTCTGCCCCCTTGTGGCAGTAGCGTAGTAGATAGCGGCAGCCAACCGTGTTGTATGTTATTTTCCAACCAACAGACAGACATTAGAAAATGAATGTACAACATCCTTTTGAGTGCTCTGGTCCATAGTACTGTTTTACATGTTTATCTCATGGGACTAACACCCTAACTCAATAAAATAAAACAGAAGGCTAACAATGGCGCCAGCAGTTTACATTCTAGAAAATCAAAGTACCTTTTGTGCTTCCTGTTTGTTTTTGTGGTGTTCCTATTTCTCAGACCTCCATCCTTACAACTCCTCTCCCATTCCCAGCCCAACTCCGGACTTGGTCCCTTTCCTAGCTCTCTAGAGTGTTTCTTCTCCCACAGTATAGCTGACAAGCCTCCATACTTTCCTGGCTGGCTTCTCCTAGGAATATCTCACCAGCAACAGGTAGGGACAGTGTCAGAACACAGTGTTAGGTGTACTGTAGTTCTCCCTGATATCCTTGTCTGGACCTGCCAAGCCCCCCTGTCAACATGTTTTAGTATTTTTTGCATTTAGTATTTTATTGGGATCCTCAATTAGCTGCTGGTTACTCTTCCTGTGATCCAAACAGGAAACAAAACAAATAAAATACATAATGTACATAATCTCATTCACTGAGCTGGGGACAACAATGGACAGATGCAGGTAGGTTGGATTCACATGTGGTTTCTCTCTCCTGGTAGGAAAATGAATTTCCAGTGAGAATGAATTATGTATTGTTTAGGATAGTAATTCTATCTTTTCAGAAATCTGGGACGTTCCTTTCTGGTTCATGGTTCTAAGCATGGTTTCATCTTTTGCCTGATGATGGCAGCAGAGTTTAGATTTACACATATTCTTCTCATTTACTGATTTCTCAAAAAGGGAATTTGCCTTCCGAGGTACTGATGTTTCATTCTATATTGCAGATATTGTGTTTTCCTCTTTACAAGCTTACATAGCTCTTTCCATTGCTCTCTTCATGTGAAATAATATTGCCTTGCACTTAATTAGTTATGTAGATTGGGGGAATGCTATTATCTTAGACACCACATACAAATCAAAATCAAATCAAATGTATTTATATAGCCCTTCGTACATCAGCTGATATCTCAAAGTGCTGTACAGAAACCCAGCCTAAAACCCCAAACAGCAAGCAATGCAGGTGTAGAAGCACGGTGGCTAGGAAAAACTCCCTAGAAAGGCCAAAACCTAGGAAGAAACCTAGAGAGGAACCAGGCTATGTGGGGTGGCCAGTCCTCTTCTGGCTGTGCCGGGTGGAGATTATAACAGAACATGGCCAAGATGTTCAAATGTTCATAAATGACCAGCATGGTCCAATAATAATAAGGCAGAACAGTTGAAACTGGAGCAGCAGCACGGCCAGGTGGACTGGGGACAGCAAGGAGTCATCATGTCAGGTAGTCCTGAGGCATGGTCCTAGGGCTCAGGTCCTCCGAGAGAGAGAAAGAAAGAGAGAAAGAGAGAATTAGAGAGAGCACACTTAAATTCACACAGGACACCGAATAGGACAAGAGAAGTACTCTAACAAACTGACCCTAGCCCCCCGACACATAAACTGCTGCAGCATAAACTAATGCACATAAACTAATGACAGCAATTGGTTAAAATATTCAGTTATTGAGATCTTGACACAGACATATCAAGGTAGGCCTGCCTATTTATTTCTAAATCAATAAGCTGGATGTTTAAGTACAGGTAATACAGTCTAGGGTGAATTTAATTGTACATTATAAATTCCCATAAGTAAACAATTTCACTTGGGAGTTGGCTCATTCCAAAACATTACTCTACAAAAAATGTTTAGCAAAATCTGCAAAAACAACATTTTCCATTGCATCACATAATAGTATTATTGCACTTCAAGTTGCCTCTCGTAGATCACGTTTTACCACTTCACTTTCAAAGGGAAAAATATGTTTCTTTGGACAATGCATGGCTTATAAAGAATTGTACCTATGCAATTTAAGATCTATGATGCTACAATGATAACTTGCTAAATAAATAAAGTGAGCACCATTCTTACAAAGCACCAATATGAAAGTAGGCATTTCTATAATCCTTTCTAAGGTTAACTAATAAAACAAGTGTCAGAAGTTATTTTGTTGAAATAAAAAAAATACTTTGAAAACCCAAAACCCTAAATCAAATGGTTTGACAAAGCAGATAGAATAACAATATCAGAATACATCCATATTTCACAAAGACCTTGTAGTTATATACTTCCAGTATTTAAATGTTTAATGATTCCTCCCACCCCAAGAGATAATGATGAATAAAGTGGAATATTTGGCCTTCCATTGTGTCATTCATTATAGATAACCCATGCTTCTCCTCTCTCTCTCTCTCTCCGCTCCAGCTCTCCTGGCCTTGGCCTGGCCTGACTATGCTACATTACACCCCAGGGCTACATCTCTGAGCCTTCCAGCATAGCCCCACTGCTAGGGCTCTGAAAAAAGACACAGAAAACAAAATTATGGACTGTACACCTTCTTTTCAATCAAAAGTTTGAAAAACTTGTAACTTACCGATTTCACCACTGCCACAGTATCGCCATTCAACAGCATCTTTGAACTGTCCTCCTGTGAATTGAAAAAGTAATGTAATCCTCACAAATTGTGCTACACATAGCAAGCTTTACTGTATTACAGAATATGAAGTACTCCATATTACTACTGTTTGTTGAGTTAGCCACAGTTGTTCAAGTTCAGCACTAGTAACGATTTTCATACTAGAAATCTAATGTGATATTTGAGGCGGGTGCAAATGAAACAGATTGTAACAACTTCAGGGTCAATGTCCTGAGCTGTCTTTGTTCCCCTGTATGTCAGAGCATGGTAGTGGGAGCTGCACCACTGCCCTGGAGGTTCAACTTCCAGAGTAATGTTTGTCAGTCTAGCTTGACCTCTTAGACTAGACACAACATAGTAAACGAAAATCCGGGACACTCAAATTAGTATTATATGTTATGTTAGGTATGGTTACATAAGACAGAAGGTTACTTAACGCAAAAACAAAAGGAGGGAGTGTAGTTGGTTGGTGTGGATGGGTGGGCTATAATGCAAACTTCAAGTAACCCAAAGGTTGTGTGATCAAATCTCCTCACGGACAACTTTAGAATTTTAGCTAATTAGCAATTACTTACTACTTTTTTTGTTACTTTGCAACTACTTAGCATGTTAGCTAACCCTTCCCTTAACTCTAGACATTTAACCTAACTCCTGACCCTAAACCTTACCCATAGTCTAGCTAATGTTAGCCAACTAGCTAGCGTTAGCTACCTAGCTAACATTAGCCACAACAAATTCCAACTTTTGAACATATTGTAATCCGTAACATATCATATCATGTGCTCTCGAGTGGCGCAGCTGTCTAAGGCACTGCACCTCAGTGCTAGAAGCGTCACTACAGACCCTGGTTCGATTCCAGGTTATATCACAACTGGCCGTGATTGGGAGTCCCATAGGGCGCCACACAATTGGCCTAGCATTGTTAGGGTTTGGCTGGGATAGGCCGTTGTAGTAAATAAGAATTTGTTCTTAACTGACTTGCCTAATTAAAAAGGTTACATAAAAATAAATGTATTATCCACAAATTAATACATACTATACCAAATGTAACATATTACGCTCATTTGTGTGTCCTTGATTTTACCTGAGTCCAGGTTGCAGTGTTTATGGCCAATATAGTTACAGAGATAAACATCTATTTTTCAGGAGAGACCCAGTTAGCCGAAACAGATTTGATTAGTTCTAGCTTTAACTAAGCCATTCTAAAAGGAGGAACACCATAGCATGATGGTCTCAAGTGCAGTATTTTGTAATTTGAGTAATACTATGATATAGAGTGACCCATATGTACTGTCTATACTTCAATGTGTGTCTGCCAGCCTGAACTCAAGAAGTCGGCCTCCACTAGCTCCTCAGCCTCACTGTCCTCCATACTGTAGCGTGCAGGGAAACACCCTGCAGCACACTTTTCTCTCACTGGTCTCAGGAAGTCAGCAGCTGTGTATTTCCTCAGCAGAGCTAACAAAAAGAAAAACACAGTACTTAATATAAACTCAGCAAAAAAATAAACGTCCTCTCACTGTCAACTGTGTTTATTTTCAGCAAACTTAACGTGTGTAAGTATTTGTATGAACATAACAAGATTCAACAACTGAGACATGAAGTGAACAAGTTCCGCAGACATGTGACTAACAGAAAGGGAATAATGTGTCCCTGAACAAAGAGGGGTAAATATCAAAAGTAACAGTCAGTATCTGGTGTGGCCACCAGCTGCATTAAACACCACAGTGCATCTCCTCCTCATGGACTGCACCAGATTTGCCAGTTCTTGCTGTGAGATGTTACCCCACTCTTCCACCAAGGCACCTGCAAATTCCCGGACATTTCTGGGGGGTCCTAGCACTCACCCTCTGATGCAACAGGTTCCAGATGTGCTCAATGGGATTGAGATTCAGGCTCGTCCCTGGCTATGGCAGAACACTGACATTTCTGTCTTGCAGGAAATCACGCACAGAACGAGCAGTATGGCTGGTGGCATTGTCATGCTGGAGGGTCATGTCAGGATGAGCCTGCAGGAAGGTTACCACATGAGGAAGGAGGATGTCTTCCCTGTAACGCACAGCGTTGAGATTGCCTGCAATGACAACAAGCTCAGTCTGATGATGCTATGACATACCGCCCCAGAACATGACGGACCCTCCACCTCCAAATCGATCCTGCTCTAGAGTACAGGCCTTGGTGTAACGCTCATTCCTTCGACGATAAACGTGAATCCGACCATCACCCCTGGTGAGACAAAACCGCAACCCATCAGTGAAGAGCACTTTTTGCCAGTCATGTCTGGTCCAGCGATGGTGGGATTGTGCCCATAGGCGACGTTGTTGCCGGTGATGTCTGGTGAGGACCTGCCTTACATCAGGCCCACAAGCCCTCAGTCCAGCCTCTTTCAGCCTATTGCAGACTTTCTGAGCACTGATGGAGGGATTGTGCGTTCCTTGTGTAACTCGGGCAGTTGTTGTTGCCATCCTGGAACTGTCGCGCAGGTGTGATGTTTGGATGTACCAATCCTGTACCGATCCTGTGGTCTGCCACTGTGAGGACAATCAGCTGTCCGTCCTGTCTCCCTGTATGGTTCATTAAACAAGAATGGAAAACAGTGTTTAAACGCTTTACAATAAAGATCTGTGAGGTTATTTTGATTTTTACAAATTATCTTTGAAAGACTTATCTTTTTGCTGAGTTTATGTAGGAATAATGTCTTAAGTTACTTAACTATCAAATGTATTATCCGATGACGACAAATGACAAGTCCACTATTGATAGTGATAGAACTAAGTAAAATAGTATTCGATTATACTCCACAGCTTTTTTCAAAAGTCTCTCTCTCGGTCTGAGATCCCTTTAGGTGCCTTTTGGCAAACTCCAAGCGGCCTTTTACTGAGGAGTGGCTTCCGTCTGGCCACACTATCATAAAGGCCTGATTGGTGGAGTTCTGCAGAGATGGTTGTCCTTCTTTGAAGGTTCTCCCATCTCCACAGAGTGAGCTTTGGGTTCTTAGTTACCTCCCTGACCAAGGCCCTTCTCCCCTGATTGCTCAGTTTGGCCAGGTGGCCAGCTTCAGGAAGAGTCTTGGGGGTTTCAAACTTCTTCCATCTAAAAATGGAGGCCACTGTGTTCTTGGGGACCTTCAATACTACATCCTTTTCTTTGGTACCCTTCCCCAGATCTGTGCCTCGGCACAATCCTGTCTCGGAGCTCTATGAACAATTCCTTCGACTTCATGGCTTGGTTTTGCTCTAACATGCACTGTCAACTGTGGGACCTTATATAGACAGGTGTGTGCCTTTCCAAAGCATGTCCAATCAATTTAATTGACCACAGGTGGACTCCAATCAAGTTGTAAAAACCTCTCGTGGATCAA
The DNA here is from genome assembly GCF_013265735.2 of Oncorhynchus mykiss. Classification (NCBI taxonomy): domain Eukaryota; kingdom Metazoa; phylum Chordata; class Actinopteri; order Salmoniformes; family Salmonidae; genus Oncorhynchus; species Oncorhynchus mykiss. The sequence continues at coordinate 69,518,320 of NC_048581.1, forward strand.
TGGAAACAGCATGCACCTGAGTTCAATTTTCGAGTATCATAGCAAAGCGTCTGAATTCTTATGTAAATAAGGTATTTTTTTATATACATTTGCAAACATTTCTGTTTTCGCTTTGTCATCATGGGGTATTGTGTGTAGATTGATGAGGAAATTGTTTTATTTATCAATTTTAGAATAATGCGGTAACGTAACAAAATGTGGAAAAAGAGGTCTGAATACTTTTCGAATGCACTATGTAGTATACATTGTCCAACAAAATGCTTACTTGCAGGTTCCTTCTCGACAATGCATCAACATTAAGACATAAACAAATATACGAATATGAACATAATGTAAATGGCAGTAGAATAAAATAAAAATGTTAACATAAGTATAATAAAGGAAGGCACTATTTATATTCCAATATTTACATGTGTATTGGGGAAGGGGGGATGGGGGGGCAAGTGTATACATTGAGCAGTATAATAAGAGTCTGGTAGGATCAGTTGTGATGTGTGTGTAGTATGAATCTATGCTGAGTGTACAAAGCATTAGGATCACCTCCTCTTTCTATGACATAGACTGACCAGGGGAATCCAGGTGAAAGCTATGATCCCTTATTGATGTCACTTGTTAAATCCACTTCAATGTAGATGAATGGGAGGAGACAGGTTAACAAATTATTTTTAAGCCTTGAGACAATTGAGACATTGATTGTGTATGTGTGCTATTCAGAGGGTGAATGGGCAATGCGGGGGTGCAACTCAATATTAGGAATTGGTTTGTTACCTGTTCAGGTGTTACCAGTTCAGAATTCCAGCCTTGACACTGCTACTCATGTATCATTTTCTGGTTTGTAACATTATATAGGAAGTGGAATGAGTGCACTGTGTTCAGGTTGTTTGGCAAAAGAGACAGCTCCCTGGCTCTCCCTAAATGGACCCAATAGGGATGCTAAACTCAATACGCTGTTGCAAACTCACTGATGATGAATACTGATGGAACAATGTTCGCTAAAACTTTCTAGAACTTTGTGTGTTAATCTCCTGTTCAACATCATCAAATCAAATTTTATTTGTCACATACACATGGTTAGCAGATGTTAATGCGAGTGTAGCGAAATGCTTGTGCTTCTAGTTCCGACAATGCAGTAATAACCAACGAGTAATCTAGCTAACAATTCCAAAACTACTACCTTATACACACAAGTGTAAAGGGATAAAGAATATGTACATAAAGATATATGAATGAGTGATGGTACAGAATGGCATAGGCACGATGCAGTAGATGGTATCGAGTACAGTATATACATATGAGATGAGTATGTAAACAAAGTGGCATAGTTTAAAGTGGCTAGTGATACATGTATTACATAAAGATGCAGTAGATGATATAGAGTACAGTATATACTATACATATGAGATAAATAATGTAGGGTATGTAAACATTATATTAAATAGCATTGTTTAAAGTTGCTAGTGATATATTTTACATCAATTCCCATTATTAAAGTGGCTGGAGTTGAGTCAGTGTGTTGGCAGCAGCCACTCAATGTTAGTGGTGGCTGTTTAACAGTCTGATGGCCTTGAGATAGAAGCTGTTTTTCAGTCTCTCGGTCCCAGCTTTGATGCACCTGTACTGACCTCGCCTTCTGGATGATAGCGGGTGAACAGGCAGTGGCTCGGGTGGTTGTTGTCCTTGATGATCTTTATGGCCTTCCTGTGACATCGGGTGGTGTAGGTGTCCTGGAGGGCAGGTAGTTTGCCCCCGTGATGCGTTGTGCAGACCGCACTACCCTCTGGAGTTCCTTACTGTTGTGGGCGGAGCAGTTGCCGTACCAGGCGGTGATACAGCCCGACAGGATGCTCTAGATTGTGCATCTGTAGAAGTTTGTGAATGCTTTTGGTGACAAGCCGAAAATCATTCAATCATTCAATAAACAATCGATGAGTCTAGACGGGTTGTTCTATTATTATAGATTTATTTTGATTTAGATAATAATTAGCCCCTTAATCAACAGAAATGAAATCTTAATGCATTTTTATATTTTTACTACATTACATTTTAAAAATGATTGTGTTGCCTTGTGTTACCTACTGTATATTCTAATGACAATTCAGGCTTTCCAGAAAGTAATTTGACTATTTACTTTGCATATATAATTAAGACAGAAAAGGTCATTGATAATATAGATTTTTTTTTATTAGTAATAATTTACTTTAAACAAAACACATTTTTCTATAATAGCACCATTGGCAGTATCTTCAGACTATTATATTACATCCAGCAGGAACAGTAACACCAGTGACAAATCTGCAGAAAATATATAATATCTAAGATGGCGGCCACAGTTGTTCAAACCACAGTCCTTAAATTGTAAATAAATGTCTTAATCATGTGATTTGATAAATTCGTTTAATCAAATTTCCTGTTCCCTTTAGTATAAACTGTGTAACACCAGTGACACATCTTAATGCTTCTCATGGAATTACCAAATTAATAATCAAGTTGCTAACATATGAAGAGAGAGTGCAGACTCACCGTGTGCTTTTCATAACAGCCCCAACTCCAATGAACCTTTGACCCAGGAATTAGTTGGAAAGGATGTTATTTTTTATTTAAATGGCTGTTTTTATAATGGGTGTAACACCAGTGGCATGAATTTGAGGGACAACTATTCCCTGTAAATTATTTACAAAATGTAGTTGATCTTTTAGTTTTTCAGGTAATCTACTAAATAACTGTAATATTTTCCTTTGTATTATGACATATATTGTATTATGACATAAAACAATATATTTTAACTCAATAATATGTCACTAAACCACGACTCATGACCATTTTCATGATACTGACCGTGTTCTACGACAGGGTTTACCAAACTCTGTCCTGGGGCCCCACCTGGGTGTACGTTTTGGTTTTTGCCCTATCACTACAGAGCTGATTCAAATAACCAAAGAATGATCAAGCTTGGATTATTTTAATCATCTGTGTAGTGCTGGGGCAAAAACCAAAACAAACGTACACCCAGGCGGGGCCCAGGACCGAGCTTGGGAAACCCTGTTCTACGATGTATACAATAATGTTTTGCAATGTAACTGTCTTACATATGTTTTATTGACAATAATACACTAAAATTAAAACAAAAATACATATTTTGTGTTATTATCTGACCTTTTTAAGTGATTTTCCAGGTGGTTAAGGCGAGCGACAGGAAAGCCACTATTTTTGTGGAATGATCCAGACATTATCAGACCAAATGAAAGGTCACAGTGCAACTATCAATGCAGTGTTTGTCCTTTATTTATTTTCTTAGAAAGGAATACAATTTTGTCCAGCTCTTTGTACCTCTCTTCTCAAACATGTACCATAGTAATTTGAAGTACAAACCTTTGTTATTCATAACAATCATTCTGTCATTGTGAAAGCTATTGAAATATTCATACATTAATATATTCATGCTTCTATGCAATGAAGAGACTGAAAAAGAAATGAGAGAATGTATTCATGTTTATAACATGTACAGTTTTGTAATATTAAACATCTTAAGTGGCTTCAGGAGTCAGTAAAGGCAGATATTTCATACAAGTATAACAATATTTGGTGCAAAAAACACCAAAATACAAATGGCCATCTATATGCAATCAGGATAAAAACATATTAAAGACATTTAAAAAATGACATGCATAATTGATTGGTAAAATAAATGTTCAGATACATAATTTCAATGTTCTAAAGTGCCTTATGGAAATAAGATTCAAATGATTGCATTTTATTTTGTATCGCTACATAATACTATTTAAAAAGCGCTGTGATACAATTACAAATGTGAGAATATCTACCTGGTCTCAGACCTTAAGCACAAAACATAAATATCCCTTTTCAAAACATGTATATCTTACAACAAAACGGTGAAATAGGGTTAGAGAAAAATCTGTCATTTAGTCTGCCATTTAGCAGATTCTTTTATACAATCTCACACACACATACATTGTACGTATGGGTGGTCTCAGGAATTAAACTACCCTGGCGTTACAAGCGCCATGCTCTACCAACTGAGCTACAAAGTACCGCCATATCTGTCAGTCTCTTGTGTCTTCAACATGCATTCACACAACCACTCACACTCACCTACATACTGTACAAATACTCTTATCTGATTCCTCAGATCATGTGGTTTGATAGTATACCGTTGGTATAAGCGATACACGCACCACCATTTCATAAAGATAGCGTTCCTTGGTTTGAACTTTTTGATTAGGATGACATGCAGCTAGAGGTAGGAAGGCACTGTTAGAGATAGGTGCTTTCTCAGTGAGAGATTTCACATTGAGACATGTGACCTTGAATTGCAGATACATAAATGCCATTAGTAGGAGGAACATTTGATTGTTTACTGTTATTAACAATCTGTACTGATTGTGTGTGCAGGTACAGTGTGCTTCTTATACGGTAACCTAGAGAATTACTATTTGATATACACAGCCTAAGATGAAAAGTAACCACTGCTTTGTGACACACTTGAGAAAAACAACCAACTTTGGCTTTATCTCTTAACATCTTACGTGTCCTTGTTTCTAGTCATTGCAGTACGGAACACTACATCCACTAGTGAATAGCTTCTCCCCTCTTCTTCAGCCTGGTCTTATAGACTAGAAGTAACATAGTAAACGTAAATTTGACACTTGTATGATATGTTATGTTTGGTATGGTTACATAAGACAGAAGGTTACTTAAGGTAAAAGCAAAAGTAGGGTGATTGGTCGTGATGCATGAGTAGGCCTATAACACGAATGTCTAGCAACCCAAAGGTTGTGTATTCAAATCTCATCACGGGCAACATTTAGCATTTTAGCTAATTAACAACTTTGCAGCTATTTACTACCTTTTAGCTACTTTGCAACTGCTTAGCATGTTAGCTAACCCTTCCCCTAACCCAAACCCTTTAACCTAACTCCTATCCTTAACCCTTAACCCTAACCGTTAGCTTAGTTAACGCTAGCCACTTAGCTAACGTTAGCGAGAACAAATTGGAATTCGTATCATATTCGTATCATATCATATGTTCAGCAAATTCTTAACATATTGTACAAATTCATCCACAAACTAATTGATACCATACGAAATGAAACATATCATACTATTTGGCGTGTCCCGGAATTACGTTTACTATGTTACATCTACCCCCGAGTACAGGTTGTCCTTTTTGACCCTAACACTCACTCTCATGTCAGTTACTCTGGATTGAGATATCACAGATACAGTTTGAACTATCCCTGTAACAGTAGCCCATTGCAGAGTCAACCTTCCTTCTCTGTCTCTCCCGCTGTGTCTCTGCTCTGAGTGGGTTAGTGAAGGCATTGTGTCATGGCTTGCCGACCAGTCCTTGTAGGTAGAAGTTCCTTGCTGTTGTCTTGAGTTGTGCAGTCAGAGCAACACAACACAGCTGTTCTGTGTCCACTCACGCGCATAATACACACAAGTGTACAAACTCCAGAAGATTCAAACTCAACGGTATACTTGGACCGTTTTGTCCCTTACACCTCTTTCTCTCCATTATTGTGAAAGGACGTCCGTCTCAAGTTCTCCTTGACCTTGACAAACTCTGGGGCTCTCACGGTCTCCTCTTTTTTTCCCTGCTCCTTCTCCAGCTGAATCAGAAACAAAAGGGAGTTTATTCAATCAATTTCGATTAGATTAAATTGTAAAAAGCTCTATAGCAATATAATTGTATTGACCGATTGATGATCTCTCCTACCTCTTCTAGCTTCTCCTTCCTCTTGAGGAGCTCTTGTTCCAGAGGGGAGATCTTCTTTCTGGCGTCATCTTCCTCCTTCCTCTGCTTGATGATCTGTTCCCTCTTCCTGGCCTCCAAGACACGCTGCAGCTCCGGCTTAGACTCCATCCCAACACCGCCACTCCTGAGAGACCGAGAGAGAAGGTATTTACTAAGGTCATCTGCATTTTAATTTAACTTCAGTGTTTTCCTCTTGTCTCCAGCAGAGGGAACTCTAATTACGCTAAATGCTATGTTCTGATTTTGCTCTCTCAAACAATATCCTTTCCTCACCCAAAGCAGTGGTGTGTGGGTAAAATCACTGGGGGGAAAAATCCATATTATAACCTATGTGTAGTGATAATTGCGTTGGTTGCTGTGTCGTGTTAGTTAATATTGCTTGACAACCTGATATACAGTTGAAATCGGAAGTTTACATATACCTTAGCCAAATACATGTAAACTCAGTTTTTCACAATTCCTGACATTTAATCCTAGTAAAAATCCCCTGTTTTAGGTAAATTAGATCACCACTTTATTTTAAGAATGTGAAAAGTCAGAAAAATAGTAGAGAGAATGATTTATTTCAGCTTTTATTTCTTTCATCACATTCCCAGTGGGTCAGAAGTTTACATACACTCAATTAGTATTTGGTAGCAATGCCTTTAAATTGTTTAACTTGGGTCAAACATTTTGGGTAGCCATCCACAAGCTTCCCACAAAAATTTGGGTGAATTTTCTACGGGATTGAGGTCAGGGCTTTGTGATGGCCACTCCAATACCTTGACTTTGTTGTCCTTAAGCCATTTTTCCACAACTTTGGAAGTATTTTTGGGGTCATTGTCCATTTGGAAGACTCATTTGCGACCAAGCTTTAACTTCCTGACCGATGTCTTGAAATGTTGCTTCAATATATCCACATCATTTTCCTTCCTCATGAAGCCATCTATTTTGTGAAGTGCACCAGTCCCTACTGCAGCAAAGCACCCCCACAACATGATGCTGCCACCCCCGTGCTTCACAGTTGGGATGGTGTTCTTCGGCTTGCAAGCCTCCCCCAGTTCTATTTTTGTTTCATCAGACCAGAGGACATTTCTCCAAAAAGTACGATCTTTGTCCCCATGTGCAGTTGCAAACCTTAGTCTGGCTTTTTTATGGCGGTTTTGGAAGAGTGGCTTCTTTCTTGCTGAGCGGCCTTTCAGGTTATGTCGATATAGGACTAGTTTTACTGTAGATACTTTTGTACCTGTTTCCCCCAGCATCTTCACAAGGTCCTTTGCTGTTGTTCTGGGATTTATTTGCACTTTTCGCACCAAAGTACGTTCATCTCTAGGAGACCGAATGCATCTCCTTCCTGAGCGATATGACAGCTGCGTGGTCCCATGGTGTTTATACTTGCGTACTATTGTTTGTACAGATGAACGTGGTACCTTCAGGCGTTTGGAAATTGTTCCCAATGATGAACCAGACTTGTGAAGGTCTACAATTTTTTTCTGAGGTCTTGGCTGATTTCTTTCATTTTTCTCATCATGTCAAGCAAATAGGCCTTGAAATACATCCACAGGTACACCTCCAATTGAATCAAATTATGTCAATTAGCCTATCAGAAGCTTCTAAAGCCATGACATCATTTTATGGAGTTTTCTTTAAAGGCACAGTCAACTTAGTGTATGTAAACTTCTGACCCACTGGAATTGTGATAGTGAATTGTAAGTTAAATAATCTGTCTGTAAACAATTGTTGGAAAAATTACTTGTGTCATGCACAAAGTAGATGCCCTAACCGACTTGCCAAAACTGTAGTTTGTTAACTTTTTATGGTATAGGGGAAGCTTGCGTCCCATTTGACCAAAAGCCAGGGGAAATGCAGAGCGTCAAATTCAAATAAAATTATATAAAAATCAAACTTTCATTAAATCACACATATACAGTAAGATACTAAATTAAAGCTACACTCGTTGTGAATCCAGCCAACATGTCAGATTTTAAAAAGGCTTTTCGCTGAAAGCATAAGAAGCTATTATCTGATGATAGCACAACAGTAAACAAAGAGGGTAGCTTTTTTTTGCATATTGCAACCCTTCAGGCACTACACAAAACGACGAAATAAGATATAAAACATGCCTTACCTTTGACGAGCTTCTTTTGTTGGCACTCCAATATGTCCCATAAACGTCACAATTGGTCCTTTTGTTCGATTAATTCCGTCCATATATATCCGAAATGTCAATTTATTTGGCGCGTTTGATCCAGAAAAAAACAGCTTCCAAATGTTTATTTATTTTTCCTTTATTTAATTAGGCAAGTCAGTTAAGAACAAATTCTTATTTTCAATGATGGCCTAGGAACAGTGGGTTAACTGACTGTTCAGGGGCAGAACGACATATTTGTACCTTGTCAGCTTGGGGATTTGAACTTGCAACCTTCCGGTTACTAGTCCAACGCTCTAACCAGCTACCCTGCCTAGTTGCGCAATGTCACTACAAAATATTTCAAATTTTGTCTGTAAACTTTGCCAAAACATTTCAAACTACTTTTGTAATACAACTTTAGGTATTTTTAAATGTTAATAATCAATCAAATTGAAGACAGGTCTATCTGTGTTCAATACAGGAAGACAACAAATCAAGCTACTTTTCAAGTTTTGCGCAACTATCAACAGTGTTACGCAGTTCCTAGATGGCCGTACTTCTTCATTGCTCAAAGGAATAACCTCAACCAAATTCCAAAAACTGGTGACATCCAGTGGAAGCGGTAGGAACTGAAAACAAGTTCCTAAGAAATATAGTTTCCCAATGAGAACTCACTGAACAGACAGAGACCTCAAAAACAAAAAATCTGAACGGTTAGTCTTCAGGGCCTGCTACATAAGTTACGTTATACTCACAGATATGATTCAAACAGTTTTAGAAACGTCAGAGTGTTTTCTATCCAAATATACTAATAATATGCATATCTTATATTCTTGGCATGAGTAGCAGGAGGTTGAAATTGGGCATGCTATTTATCCAAAAGTGAAAATGCTGCCCCCTATAGCTTAAGAAGTTAACAAGAATTTTGTGGATTGGTTGAAAAACTAGTTTTAATGACTCCAACATATGTGTATGTTAACTCCCGACTTCAACTGTATAGGCCTATGGCTGAGACAATAAGAAGACACAGTGAGCAGAATAAATTCAACATCTGTCCGGTGAAGTCTACAAACAGTTACGTGACATACAGCATGGTAGAGCAAGTTAATGTTTCTGACATTTTCAGACCACTAAATAACTATTGATTTAGAACCACAGAGTTACCACAAGTTGCAAAGAAAACAGGAGCTGCCGCCACTCTTCCAGCACCATTACAACGTTTCAACATCATCTAATCACCTATGCTTAGTCTAATACAGTTACAACTAAAAGATATCAATAACGATTTACTCCAATCAACGTAAGCTAAATATGATGTGGCTGTCCATGTTACTGATTTCTGTGTGTATGTGTGTGTGTGTGTGTGTGTGTGTGTGTGTGTGTGTGTGTGTGTGTGTGTGTGTGCGCAAAGAAAAAACATGTTGACTCAGCCTACTTGTAGAGAAACACATACACCATCCTCCTCTTTTATGTTCCCTAAACGGCAGTGGTGGAAAAAGTATCCAATTGTTATACTTAAGTAAAAGTAAAGATATCTTAATAGAAAATGACTCAAGTAAAAGTGACCCAGTAAAATACTACTTGAGTAAAAGTCTAAAAGTATCTGGTTTTAAATATACTTAAGTATCAAAAGTAAATGTAATTGCTAAAATAAGTGTCAAAAGTCAAAGTAAAAGTATAAATCATTACAAATTCCTTATTAAGCAAACCAGATAGCCAGGGGAACACCCCAACACTCAGACATCATTTACAAACTAAGCATTTGTGTTTAGTGAGTACGCCATATCAGAGGCAATACGAATGACCAGGGATGTTCTCTTGATTAGTTCCATGAATTTGACCATTTTCCTGTCCTGCCAAGCATTGAAAATGTAATGAGTACTTTTGGGTGTCAGGGAAAAGGAATGGAGTTAAAGTACATTATTTTATTTCGAAATGTAGTGAAGTAATAGTAAAAATGGTCAAAAATATAAATATTAAAGTAAAGTACAAATACCCCAAAAAACTACTTAAGTGGTACTTTAAAGTATTTTAACTTAATTAAGTACTTTACACCACTGCTAAATGGTCTATAACTCGGTCACACAGTATATACTTTTAGTTTTTGTTTTCCTATGCTTGCTCGCTAGCCTAACTGCCTTTCATGGGCAACGATGCGCCAGCCCAGCTAGGTAACATTAGCCTAGTACATCTAACCACATGTTGCACTTCCATCCTCTCTGGCCAGGGGCACAATGTATGAATTAATGGTTTGATCAGAATCTGCGTTATAAATCACATGTAGATGCTACTATGGAGAATTAGGTAAAACCACAAGTCCAAATCCCTATATATATATTCCTGTCTAATTTAAGAAAAGGCCGATTTTAGCTAGCTAGCTAGCCACCTGAGGACAGCAACACAACGAGACGCAACAATTCAAGTTTTTTTCTGTCAATGACATTTGGCTTCAGATGTAATGTGATTGGTGTGAAGCCAAATCCAAACTGGCTTCCCTTTTTTTTTGGTGTGCCAGGACTATTCACAGCTGAGCTCACTCAGTTTAGCTCAACACTGATTGGCTATATTTGATATATTTTGTTATCAAGAGAGGCCAAATGCTTGCTGACAACAGTGTCATACCCTTTTTGACCTGACGGCGTCAGCTAGATGGGCTACACATACTGAGACAGAGAGGGCACTGTTTTGTTAGTTCGGATGCTTTCTCCGGTGAGATACTGTATATTCAGCCTCTTGCGATTTGAAGGACATTTATCAAACTCAGAGAGATCAAAAAAATTATTGTGTATGTTTTTTAAAATGTTTTTTTCTTGGTCAAATTTTTTGGGAAACCTGGCTCCCCTTGACATCCATAAATACACACCACTGCTCACCCATTGATTTTTTTTCAGGATTCAATTATATTAATATGACAAAAATATAATGCAAAAGGATTATGTTGCATTTTAGCAAATAACAATTGCATAGAAGTAAAGCTTATTTCCCTGCTCATAAATGCTCCTGTAGTCCTAACAAGGGCTACGGGACTTGTGAGCCACAGACCGGTGTTTGTCTCTGAATCTCTATGGTGATGCCAGATTAATTAGGATCCTGTTTTCTTATTAGACAGAAAAAGACAGCAGGAAGCACACCGCTGAGGTTTGGTGGTGGGACCCTTGTTTTGTTTTATCCGAAAGGAAGAAAACCATCTTTCTCAATTGTTAATCAACTTTGAGTTTATTCAATCACAGCATATGGCCTCTAAAACTCATCAATAATTAATTCAATATCTCCCCCCAATATCTCACATCAGACCTCTTCAGAGTGAAATGCCATTATACTCAGGATAAGATAGAAAGTGTTGAGCTCTCTTTGTAACCCTCCTCTCACCTCTCCTCTTTGAGACTGCTAATTCAATTCATGTAGTGCCTTTGGCCCCCTTAGGGAGGTGCAGTCACCATATTTTTTGTTTGGTAGAGAGAGGGAGGGCTGCTATTGAGGTGTGATTAGTGTTTTTGTTAATTTTGTCTCATCAAATAAGTCAGAGCGGTGTACACACACACACACACACACACACACACACACACACACACACACACACACACACACACACACATACATACATTATAGCAGTAGCCTGTGTACTGTAGATAGTTTATGAAAGAAACACACTACCAGAACATCTGTAGAAGGTATAGTTTGATCGCCAAGCACAGGACAAGAATAGCACAGTGAAAGGGCTGATATTTGAGTCCACTATATGACTTTCTGGTTGCTGTCATCCATAGGCCTATTCATAACATACTCTGGGACTTCTGACTCCTCTATACCTTCTCACTGCTCTAAAATCAATAGACAGTCCTTTCTTACTACTCAGCATTGTAAACGGCATTGGCATTTGAAACAAATGTGTTTTTTCTGTGTTGTGGTCCATGCTTTTTTCCCTCTTTCATCTTACATCTACCACCTCAGACATCAATGCTCAATGACACAAAAAATACTTATCTAGAGTGAGAGAGTGAACGAGAGAGGTAGCGAAACAGCAATCAGAGAAAATGGAGACCACTCAGTAAGAGTGAGAAAGACGGTTCAAGTTGATGACCTGCACTCCCATCACAGTGGTGTGGCTGATCTCCCAGCGCTGTAAGGGCTCTCTCTCTGTCATGGTGCCCAACACAGATGGCCTGTTCTGGGCTTTGACTCTCATAGCCATACCCCTCTTAGCACTAGAAGCAGTGCCAACCCAAGCCCAGCAGATACATGTAGATGCTTAATTGAAAGCATGACACCCTGCCAGCTTACCTCTGAATGCGTGTGTGTAGGTTGTACAGTTTAAACTACGGTCCTATTCAATGTTGACTTAATATCTATCAATGTGCTCAATTTCATAAAAAGGTAAATGAATAACATGAATGAAAATTAATTTCACTATAATTTCTAGTACATGTGATGGTGAATGCATACTAAAAAGATTTACACCAAGTGTGATGTTTAATTATTTTTTAACTCAGAAGGAAATATCAAGAGGATCAGGTAAGTGATAAAACAGTCAAATAACAATATTGAAATGTCACTATCAATCATGTTACTAGTCTGCAAATCAGACACCTTTCAGCATGGAATAAACATCAAGGTAGGAATTCCGATAAGAATCATGTAAGTAATAAATAAATAATCATAATTTGGCAGTACGTCCAACCGGCCTCACAACTACAGACCACGTGTAACCACGCCAGCCCAGGACCTCCACATCCGGCTTTTTCACCTGCGGGATTGTCTGACCAGCCACCCGGACAGCTGATGAAACTATGGATTTGCACAACTGAAGAATTTCTGCACAAACTGTCAGGAACGGACTCAGGGAAACTCATCTGCATGCTTGTCGTCCTCACCAGGGTCTTGACCTGACTGCAGTTTGGCATCGTAACCGACTTCAGTGGTCAAGTAAAGTGTGCTCTTCACAGATGAATCACGGTTTCAACTGTACCGGGCAGATGGTAGATAGTGTGCATGGCATCGTGTAGGCGAGCAGTTTGCTGATATCAACCTTGTGAACAGTGCCACATGGTGGCAGTGGGGTTATGGTATGGGCAGGCAAAAGCTACGGACAACGAACACAATTGCATTTTATCGATGGAAATTTTAATGCACAGAGATACCGTGACGAGATCCTGAGGACCATTGCCGTGCCATTCATCCGCCACCATCTCCTCATGTTTGCACCGCCCCATGTCACAAGGATCAGTATACAATTCCTGGAAGCTGAAAATGTCCCAGTTCTTCCATGGCTTGCATACTTAGACATTTCACCCATTGAGCATGTTTGGAATGCTCTGGATCGATGTGCATGACAGCGTGTTCCAGTTCCTGCCAATATCTAGCAACTTCGCACAGCCACTGAAGAGGAATGGGACAACATTCCACGGGACAACATTCCACAGGCCACAATCAACAACCTGATCAAATCTTTTCGAAAGAGATGTGTTGCGCTGCATGAGGCAAATGGTTTTCACACCAGCTACTGACTGCTTTTCTGATCCATGCCCCTTTTTTAAGGTATCTGTGACCAGCATATCTGTATTCCCAGTCATGTGAAATCCATAGATTAGGGCCTAATTTATTTAAAATCTCTGATTTACTTACATGAAGTGTAACTGAGTAAAATCTTAGAAATTGTTTCAAGTTGCGTTTATATTTTTCTTTAGTTTATTTGAGAAATATTTATCTTTCTCCAAAAATATATAATATTACAAAGGCGAAGGTAATAAAGTGAAACTTACCTCTGATCGCATCTGGCTAAGAACCTACGAACAAAAATCTCCTCAATAGTGAAGACGTGCACTTCACTTCAAGAGCCGTGGTTGAGATACGGGGTTTGACAGACAACTTTGAAAGCCAATGGACTATTTTGAATGGTCAAGGTGTCGTGAAACGTTAATAAAGACATAAAGGGGAACCAATGGTATCGATTCATGTAAAAAATAATATTAATGTAAATCACAAAATTTGAAGTTACAAGGTTTTCATCCGGCAGCGACTATATCATAATATAAATCTATATACAGTGCCTTGCGAAAGTATTCGGACCCTTGAACTTTGCGACCTTTTGCCACATTTCAGGTTTCAAACGTAAAGATATAAAACTGTATTTTTTTGTGAAGAATCAACAACAAGTGGGACACAATCATGAAGTGGAACGACCTTTATTGAATATTTCAAACTTTTTTAACAAATCAAAAACTGAAAAATTGGCCGTGCAAAATTATTCAGCCCCTTTACTTTCAGTGCAGCAAACTCTCTCCAGAAGTTCAGTGAGGATCTCTGAATGATCCAATGTTGACCTAAATGACTAATGATGATAAATACAATCCACCTGTGTGTAATCAAGTCTCCGTATGAATGCACCTGCACTGTGATAGTCTCAGAGGTCCATTAAAAGCGCAGAGAGCATCATGAAGAACAAGGAACACACCAGGCAGGTCCGAGATACTGTTGTGAAGAAGTTTAAAGCCGGATTTGGATACAAAAAGATTTCCCAAACTTTAAACATCCCAAGGAGCACTGTGCAAGCGATAATATTGAAATGGAAGGAGTATCAGACCACTGCAAATCTACCAAGACCTGGCCGTCCCTCTAAACTTTCAGCTCATACAAGGAGAAGACTGATCAGAGATGCAGCCAAGAGGCCCATGATCACTCTGGATGAACTGCAGAGATCTACAGCTGAGGTGGGAGACTCTGTCCATAGGACAACAATCAGTCGTATATTGCACCATTCTGGCCTTTATGGAAGAGTGGCAAGAAAAAAGCAATTTCTTAAAGATATCCATAAAAAGTGTCGTTTAAAGTTTGCCACAAGCCACCTGGGAGACACACCAAACATGTGGAAGAAGGTGCTCTGGTCAGATGAAACCAAAATTGCACTTTTTGGCAACAATGCAAAACGTTATGTTTGGCGTAAAAGCAACACAGCTCATCACCCTGAACACACCATCCCCACTGTCAAACATGGTGGTGGCAGCATCATGGTTTGGGCCTGCTTTTCTTCAGCAGGGACAGGGAAAATGGTTAAAATTGATGGGAAGATGGATGGAGCCAAATACAGGACCATTCTGGAAGAAAACCTGATGTAGTCTGCAAAAGACCTGAGACTGGGACGGAGATTTGTCTTCCAACAAGACAATGATCCAAAACATAAAGCAAAATCTACAATGGAATGGTTCAAAAATAAACATATCCAGGTGTTAGAATGGCCAAGTCAAAGTCCAGACCTGAATCCAATCGAGAATCTGTGGAAAGAACTGAAAACTGCTGTTCACAAATGCTCTCCATCCAACCTCACTGAGCTCGAGCTGTTTTGCAAGGAGGAATGGGAAAAAAATTCAGTCTCTCGATGTGCAAAACTGATAGAGACATACCCCAAGCGACTTACAGCTGTAATCGCAGCAAAAGGTGGCGCTACAAAGTATTAACTTAAGGGGGCTGAATAATTTTGCACGCCAAATTTTTCAGTTTTTGATTTGTTAAAAAAGTTTGAAATATCCAATAAATGTCGTTCCACTTCATGATTGTGTCCCACTTGTTGTTGATTCTTCACAAACAAATACAGTTTTATATCTTTATGTTTGAAGCCTGAAATGTGGCAAAAGGTCGTAAAGTTCAAGGGGGCCGAATACTTTCGCAAGGCACTGTAACTGAAGTGATATGGTAAAATGTAACGAACGGAGTAAAAAGTAAGTTACTTCCTTCAGAAATTACTTGAGTAAGAGTGCAAGTGCAGCCCACAGAGAGTAACTAGAAAAGTATTAGATCCTCCAAGAATGTACTTAAGTACATGTAACCACCTCTGGCTAGCAGCTAGCAGTAAAGCTGGCTAGCAGTCCAATCGATCAAAACATTCTAAAGTAAGCACTACGTGATCAAGGGATACCACAGTGTGTAGTATAGTATTCTACAGTATACTAAAACATTCTATATTAAGCACTACACAATCGAGGGGGATACTACAACGTGTAGTATAGGGATACTACAGTGTATAGTATTCTCCAGTATACTACTAAATGATATAGTAAGCACCACACAATCGAGGGATACTACAGCGTGTAATAAAGTATTCTACAGTATACTACAAAATTCTAAAGTAAGCAGCACTACATGATCGAGGGATACTAGAGTGTGTAGTATAGTACACTACAGTATACTACAAAAGTCTGTAGTATGCACTACATGTTTGAGGGATACTACAGTGTGGAGTATAGGATTCTACGGTGTACTACAGTTTTACTACAGAACTCTATAGAATTCTAAATGAAGTACTATAGTATTCTATAGTAAACTGTAGTATTTGTTATGTGGGAAGATATTGGATACTGTAAATTAGACTTGAATGTTCTGCTATATTTATCTATTAACATTTATGTTTTATATTCTTCCCATTTCTCACACTAATTACACTCCAGGTTTTCGTGTACTGTGACTTTCTCTCTGTCAGATCAATACTAGGATGTGGATATATTCGATAAGAGTCATATTACTAGAAGATAGACAGACAGCCGACATGACATGCATGTCCTTTTCTACCAGATTTGCTTCACAATGAATTATTTATTAGTAGACTAGTGGGTTATGACTGATTGGTCTGGCTCTTCTGTAGGATATTGTTATTATAACCTATTTAGCGCCTGACTGATTAACTGACCAATGCTACAGAGTAAACAAGTTCAGATACAGGTCAGACACACCACACAGATAAGTCGGGAAATTATCGTACTGTAGAGAGATTACAGAAAGGGAAGTTAAGAGTAGATAAGGGAGATATTTGTCTGCATTCCATATTCCTGGAAATTGGGATTCCGCGCAATGGCAATCTTTGACATTCTGTGGCATTCTAAGGCATTCTACAATGACATTTTTCTTGCGTATTGGAGAATATTAGGATTCATGTTTATGATCACTGAAAACCATGATTATAAAGAGAAATCCGACTGCATAATGACACAAACAAGAAGAACACTAGCAGAATGTCATTTTTACTTCCAGAGCCTGGTTTTCTATGGGCCTACTCTTCAATGGCAGTGAAACAGCAGGGCTGGAGGGGCATAAACGGTCCTCTGTTGCCCACTCTCTTAAGGGTCTGAGTTCCCACTGTCACTTCATGGAGGGTTGGAGTACTGGAGCCATGGGGATTTGCCCAGATCCCAACAACTCAGTGATAGGGACAGGATCGTGGTGGGCTGTCACCTAGCAACAACTGGCTTCTAATGGGCCTGCTAATTAAAGAGATGTTGATCAAGAGAGACAGACGACAGGCTTCAATGGAGAGAAAAAACTGCTGTTTGGGTAGTTGCTATTTGATATGCCATACACTGTCTGTGCAGTATTTATTTAGAATGGCATTTTTTTTCATATTCGTAGGGGTAAAAGAATAACAACTGAGTCTAGGATTGGTTAAAACGTTGGGTGTTAACACAAATATGAACTATATATGATCACTGGTTTGTTTTGCCATAGCTTAGCAGCAGTATAAAGTTGAACCACACTTTTCTGTTCACCCCACCACTATTGCAATCACAGCTGGACATGTGATGAACTTGCACATTTTTTCTAAATGCTGGCATGTTTTTCTTCATACCAAACTCCAAACAGAGCTGATTCTTTGTAGCCCATTTAAAATTCCTATTTGAGACATTTTAAATAGGGGGTGTTTTTCCCCTTCCATCCCCCATACCCAAACCTGGCATGCTGAAAATATCCTGCTTCCTTAGTTTAAAGGGAGGCATCTGCTGCTTTGAACAGTCCTCTTACTTCCAGTGCTGCAGTAGCTAGCTAAATATTTCTGGAACTTTTAAGTGTACTTACTAGCTTATGTTGTGAGTGGATGACCAATACCACTTTCAGAAAGCATTTTAGAGGGGCAGTGTAAGAGAGAGGGTAAATGGGAATGCTGCCTACGATCACACTTTGTTTAGATCATTATGACCCTTTTTAAGCCTTTTAAACCTTTGGCTTATATAAATGAGAAGTTAGATTACACCTTTGTCATCTGACCTTTCATGACTAATGTTTATGTTTTAGAATGTACTTCTCCTTTTATGTAAATCCATACATGTTGAGGCATGTACAGTGATCACAGGAAATCCTGTATTTCTTTATTTACGTAATGCCATGATATGGGTATGTGCCTAAAATATCATATCATATGAATCTATAATTGGGAATTACAGTCGGAAATATCCACCATCTGTGATATAATATAAGTATATGTGACATTACAGAGGGCTTGGCTGAGAATTCTGAATGACGTGTCAGGTTGACTGTCTGTGTGCACACACAGATGCATAAACATGCAAACAAGCACAGTGTAAGTGTTGAAATCATACCAATAGCTAGATTGCTGGATAATAAGCTAAATCAGCTGTTAGTTTTAGATCTTGTATGGGACTCTGTTGGGTGGGAGTTGTACCGTTTCTGGCTCATGAGCAGCTCTCGGTGGAGCTCCTGGTGGCTTTTGGAGGCTTTCACTGGATTAAGGAGCTTTTTGGGCTTGATGAGATCATCATCTCCCTCCATGTAATCTGGCTGGGGGACATAGCCAGCCACGGGGGGCTGATCCCTGAGAGGGTAGTCCTGAGGTGGGTGGCTCCCATCCTGCCTGGGCTGCTGCTCCCACTGCAGGTCCGCATAGGCTGACGCTGAATGACAGAGAGGAGGAGAGAGGGTGGGACAGGAGAAATGGACAGAGAAAGACACCAGTGTTAGTGATTAAGAAACAAACAGTGGAAACGTATCCTAGAAATTGAGGCGTGACTGAAGGTAACAGGAAGGTGCCCATATCAGAGGTTCCAAAGTCCCATCATAGGGAAATCTCTGGATCCTGCTCATTTTCACACAGTAGCCGGGCAGCAGCTGAGCAAGGGCAGGTGAGCCACCAGGCACTTGGCTCCGTTTGTGTTCTTTAGAGCTAGAGGAAATTCCATATCCCCTTTCCCCTCTCTGCTGTGGGTTGAGATGCTGACACACTAGGATACACCTTCTTTGCTCACTGTAAACCATACACGCAAGCAACCCCCTTTGGAAATGTCATGTTCACCGAACTTTAACTTTCTGTGTCAATTATTAGGTACTCCATAAAGGTGGGGCAACTACCACTGATTCCCTCAGTGACATCTGTGACGTGCATGGGATTTAGTCATGCCGCAGCACTCTCAATGGAAGTGATAGGATCATTCATAGAATGTTGGTTCCGTCGTTAGGATGTGAATGGTCCCATCAGAACATACATTCAAGCATAGACATGGTTTCATAATGTCTGTACCAAATGTCCCAGCCCATTGTATTTTCCCATTGTATTTTCCATATTTCAGTGGGTTTGTTCCATCAGAACAGACAGATTAAGAGGCACCTGATCTGTACTAGAGTGTTCTGGAGAGAGATCAGATGTCATACGCAAGCAGGCCAGCTCAGAACAATGACTCTTTCTCAAGTGCAATCAGATACATCTCTGCTACTTAATATTTCAGAAAAATGAAATGAGCTGTGGTTTTCTTGTCCCAGCTCTTCCCAATCAGTGCTAGTGACAGGTTGTTGATAGGCTGGAGCCAACAGGAGATGATTTGGGCATTGGAAACAGTAACAAACACATCAACACATTTTAGATAGAAAAATACATCTGGTTCCTGTGTTGCATTAGCAAATACATGTAATTGAATTTAGGCCTTTGCTTGAAATGCTAGTTGGGCCATTTTGTTTATCTGCCTCATTCTCATTCTGACAGAATGCCACTAACAGCAGATTGACAACTACAGTAAAATTATAGCTTTTTAGCCATGTACTGTGCAGTAACTTTCAATAACTCTGAAGGAACAACAGCAGAAACATGTGATCCAGGCTGTGTCATTTGTCTGAGGATTAATAGGGCATTAGGGAGAGCACAGGGAGAACACAATTCATAGAGAGGGAAAGATAGAAAGTAATAGAAAGAGAGAAAGCAATACAGAGGAGGAAATGAAAGAGAAAGTAATCAAAAGAAAGAGAGCAATACACAGAGAGCTGGAGATAACAGAAGTATTACAATGAAAGAGACAGGGGAACGGAGAGAGACAGGATAAAAAGGTCATAAAAGAAAGTGAGCAACAGAAAGGGAGGGACACATAGAAAGAAATAGAACGGGAGAGAGAGAGAGAGAAAGAGAAGCCCAGGGTAATTGTTTTTTTTATGAGCGCTGGTCCAGCAATGCAGACTCACTGTAATCACAGATGCCTTCTAATGCCTTGGAGGTAAATGGAGGGAGAGGTTTCTAAATCAGTAGCGATGTCTAAAGCAGCTTACTGTGCTGCAGCTCTCTGCTGGATCCCTACACAATCACTACTACTCATAGCCTCTCTATGGCTATACTGTAACACTTACAGGACATACTAATGAACATGCATGCTGAGAGTATGTATTGTACTGTTTGGGTGTACATTCACATCTGTATGTGTAACATATTGTGCTGGTCTTGTTTTCCTGTGCATGCGTTTTGACCAGCAACAACAATCTGGTCTCAGAGAATTTCGTATTATTACATACGTAATTCCGGGACACTCTATTTAGTAAGATATGTTACATTTCGTATGGTATGTATTCATTTGTGTTTGTCGAAGACCCATTTCGTATGATATGTTACGAATTACAATTTTTATTATATGTTGCTGAATGTACAATATGTTACAAATTCTGGCTAACGTTAGCTAGGCTAGGGGTTAAGGTTAGGGTTAAGTTCAGGAGTTATGTTAGGGTTAGAAAAGGGTTAGCTAAAAAGGTTCAAATCAAATCAAATATTATTTGTCACGTGCGTATTCGTATTCGAATTGCTTACTTACAAACTGCCAGTCCTCAACTGGCAGCTTCATTAAATTGTACCCACAAAACACCAGTCTCAACATCAACAGTGAAGAGGCGACTCCGGGATGCTGGCCTTCTAGGAAGAGTTCCTCTGTCCAGTATCTGTGTTCTTTTGCCCATCTTAATATTTTCGTTTTATTGGCGAGTCTGAGATATGGCTTTTTCTTTGCAACTCTGCCAAGGCGGCCAGCATCCCAGAGTCGCCTCGTCACATGTTGACATTGAGACTGGTGTTTTGCGGGTACTATTTAATGAAGCTGCCAGTTGAGGACTTATGAGGCGTCTGTTTCTCAAACTAGACAGTTGTGCACTGGGGCCTCCCACTCCTCTTTCTTTTCTGGTTAGAGACAGTTTGCGCTGTTCTGTGAAGGTAGTAGTACACAGCGTTGCACGAGATCTTCAGTTTCTTGGTAATTTTTCGCATGGAATAGCTTTAATTTCTCAGAACAAGAATAGACAAATGAGTTCCAGAAGAAAGTGCTTTGTTTCTGGACATTTTTAGCCTGTAATCGAACCCACAAATGCTGATGCTCCAGATACTTGACTCGTCTAAAGAAGGCCAGTTTTATTGCTTCTTTAATCAGGACAACAGTTTTTCAGCTGTGCTAACTTAATTGCAAAAGGGTTTTCTAATGATCAATTCACCTTTTAAAATGATAAACTTGGCTTAGCTAACACAACGTGCCATTGGAACACAGGAGTGATGGTTGCTGATAATGGGCCTCTGTACGCCTATGTAGATATTCCATATTCCAGCTGTTTCAAGCTACAATAGTCATTTATCAGTTCATACTGTTAGGTGACCTAAACTGGGATATGCTTAACACCCCGGCCGTCCTACAATCTAAGCTAGATGCCCTCAATCTCACACAAATGAAAACACTTCAGCGAGCAGGACTTTCTAATCGACCTGGCCCGGGTATCCTGGAAGGATATTCACCTCATCCCGTCAGTAGAGAATGCCTGGTTGCTCTTTAAAAGTGCTTTCCTCACCAACATAAATTAATAAGCATGCCCCATTCAAAAATCATAGAACTAAGAACAGATATAGCCCTTGGTTCACCCCAGACTTAACTGCCCTTGACCAGCACAAAAACATTCTGTGGCATTCTGCATTAGCATCGAATACCCCCTGCGATATGCAACTTTTCAGGGAAGCCAGGAACCAATATACACAGTCAGTTAGGAAAGCTAAGGCTAGCTTTTTCAAACAGAAATTTGCATCCTGTAGCACTAATTCCAAAAAGTGTTGGTACACTGTAAAGTCCGTGGAGAATAAGAGCACCTAAGGATCCCTACAAATCAGCTGGGCTAGACAAACTGGACCCTGTCTTTCTAAAATTATCCGGCAAAACTGTTGAAACACCTATTACTAGCCTGTTCAACCTCTCTTTCATATCGTCAGAGATCCCCGAAGATTGGAATGCTACCGCTGTCATCCCCCTCTTCAAACTGTTACAGACCTATATCCATCCTGCTCTGACTTTCAAAAATATTCTTAAGCCAAGTTAACAAACAGATCACAGACCATTTCGAATCCCACCGTACCTTCTCCACAATGCAATCTGGTTTCCGAGCTGGTCAAGGGTGCACCTCAGCCACGCTCAGGCTCCTAAATTATATCATTACCGCCTCGCCTGGTTCACCAACTACTTCTCAGATAGAGTTCAGTGTGTCAAATTGGAGGACATTTTGTCCGGACCTCTGGCAGTCTCTATGGGTGTGCCACAGGGTTCAATTCTCTGGCCGACTCTTTTCTCTCTCTACTGTATATCAATGATGTTGCTCTTGCTGCTGGTGATTCTCTGATCCACCTCTACGCAGACGACACCATTCTGTATACTTCTGGCCCTTCTTTGGACACTGCGTTAACTAACCTCCAGATGAGCTTCAATGCCATACAACTCTCCTTCCGTGGCCTCCAACTGCTCTTAAACGTGAATAAAAACTAAATGCATGCTATTCAACCGATCATTGCAGGCACCTGCCCGCCCAACCAGCATCACTACTCTGGACGGCTCTGACTTAGAATACGTGGACAACTACAAATACCTAGGTGTCTGGCTAGACTGTAAACTCTCCTTCCAGACTCACATTAAGCATCTCCAATCAAAAATTAAATCTAGAATTGGCTTCCTATTTCGCAACAAAGCTTCCTTCACTCATGCTGCCAAACATACCCTCGTAAAACTGACCATCCTACCGATCCTTGACTTCGGTGATGTCATCTATAAAATAGCCTCCAACACTACTGGATGTAGTCTATCACAGTGCCATCCGTTTTGTCACCAAAGCCCCATATACTACCCACCACTGCGACCTGTATGCTCTCGTTGGCTGGCCCTCGTTTCATACTCGTCGCCAAACCCACTGGCTACAGGTTATCTACAAGTCTCTGCTAGGTAAAGCCCCGCCCTATCTCAGCTCCCTTGTCACCATAGCAGCACCCACTCGTAGCACACACTCCAGCAGGTATATCTCACTGGTCACCCCCAAAGCCAATTCCTCCTTTGGTCATCTTTCCTTCCAGTTCTCTGCTGCCACTGACTGGAACGAACTGCAAAAATCACTGAAGCCGGAGATTCCCATCTCCCTCACTAGCTTTAAGAACCAGCTGTCAGAGCAGCTCACAGATCACTGCACCTGTTCATAGCCAATCTGTATATAGCCCATCTATCTACCTCATTCCCATACTGTATTTATTTATTTTGCTCCTTTTGCACCACAGTATCTCTTCTTAAACATCCATCTGTTGCACATCTACCATTCCAGTGTTTAATTGCCATATTGTAATTACTTCGCCACCAAGGCCAATTTATTGCCTTATAACTCCCTTAGTTGACCTTATTTGCTCTCACTGTATATAGACCTTGTTTTCTTTTTTTCTACTGTATTATTGACTGTATGTTTTGTTCATTCCATGTGTAACTCAAATCAAATCAAATTTTATTTGTCACATACACATGGTTAGCAGATGTTAATGCGAGTGTAGCGAAATGCTTGTGCTTCTAGTTCCGACAATGCAGTAATAACCAACGAGTAATCTAACTAACATTTCCAAAACTACTACCTTATACACACAAGTGTAAAGGGATAAAGAATATGTGCATAAAGATATATGAATGAGTGATGGTACAGAATGGCATAGGCACGATGCAGTAGATGGTATCGAGTACAGTATATACATATGAGATGAGTATGTAAACAAAGTGGCATAGTTTAAAGTGGCTAGTGATACATGTATTACATAAAGATGCAGTAGATGATATAGAGTACAGTATATACGTAGACATATGAGATTAATAATGTAGGGTATGTAAACATTATATTAAGTAGCATTGTTTAAAGTGGCTAGTGATATATTTTACATCAATTCCCATTATTAAAGTGTCTGGAGTTGAGTCAGTGTGTTGGCAGCAGCCACTCAATGTTAGTGGTGGCTATTTAACAGTCTGATGGCCTTGAGATAGAAGCTGTTTTTCAGTCTCTCGGTCCCAGCTTTGATGCACCTGTACTGACCTTGCCTTCTGGATGATAGCGGGGTGAACAGGCAGTGGCTCGGGTGGTTGTAGTCCTTGATGATCTTTATGGCCTTCCTGTGACATCGGGTGGTGTAGGTGTCCTGGAGGGCAGGTAGTTTGCCCCCGGTGATGCGTTGTGCAGACCTCACTACCCTCTGGAGAGCCTTACGGTTGTGGGCGGAGCAGTTGCCGTACCAGGCGGTGATACAGCCCGACAGGATGCTCTCGATTGTGCATCTGTAGAAGTTTGTGAGTGCTTTTGGTGACAAGCCAAATTTCTTCAGCCTCCTCAGGTTGAAGAGGCGCTGCTGCGCCTTCTTCACGATGCTGTCTGTGTTGGTGGACCAATTCAGTTTGTCTGTGATGTGTACGCCGAGGAACTTAAAACTTACTACTCTCTCCACTACTGTTCCATCGATATGGATAGGGGGGTGTTCCCTCTGCTGTTTCCTGAAGTCCACAATCATCTCCTTAGTTTTGTTGACGTTGAGTGTGAGGTTATTTTCCTGACACCACATTCCGAGGGCCCTCACCTCCTCCCTGTAGGCCGTCTCGTCATTGTTGGTAATCAAGCCTACCACTGTTGTGTCGTCCGCAAACTTGATGATTGAGTTGGAGGCGTGCGTGGCCACGCAGTCGTGGGTGAACAGGGAGTACAGGAGAGGGCTCAGAACGCACCCTTGTGGGGCCCCAGTGTTGAGGATCAGCGGGGTGGAGATGTTGTTACCTACCCTCACCACCTGGGGGCGGCCCGTCAGGAAGTCCAGTACCCAGTTGCACAGGGCGGGGTCGAGACCCAGGGTCTCGAGCTTGATGATGAGTTTGGAGGGTACTATGGTGTTAAATGCTGAGCTGTAGTCGATGAACAGCATTCTCACATAGGTATTCCTCTTGTCCAGATGGGTTAGGGCAGTGTGCAGTGTGGTTGAGATTGCATCGTCTGTGGACCTATTTGGGCGGTAAGCAAATTGGAGTGGATCTAGGGTGTCAGGTAGGGTGGAGGTGATATGGTCCTTGACTAGTCTCTCAAAGCACTTCATGATGACGGAAGTGAGTGCTACGGGGCGGTAGTCGTTTAGCTCAGTTACCTTAGCTTTCTTGGGAACAGGAACAATGGTGGCCCTCTTGAAGCATGTGGGAACAGCAGACTGGGATAGGGATTGATTGAATATGTCCGTAAACACACCAGCCAGCTGGTCTGCGCATGCTCTGAGGGCGCGGCTGGGGATGCCGTCTGGGCCTGCAGCCTTGCGAGGGTTAACACGTTTAAATGTTTTACTCACCTCGGCTGCAGTGAAGGAGAGTCCGCATGTTTTGGTTGCGGGCTGTGTCAGTGGCACTGTATTGTCCTCAAAGCGGGCAAAAAAGTTATTTAGTCTGCCTGGGAGCAAGGCATCCTGGTCCGTGACTGGGCTGGTTTTCTTTTTGTAATCCGTGATTGACTGTAGACCCTGCCACATACCTCTTGTGTCTGAGCCGTTGAATTGCGATTCTACTTTGTCTCTATATTGACGCTTAGCTTGTTTGATAGCCTTGCGGAGGGAATAGCTACACTGTTTGTATTCGGTCATGTTTCCGGTCACCTTGCCCTGATTAAAAGAAGTGGTTTGCGCTTTCAGTTTCACGCGAATGCTGCCATCAATCCACGGTTTCTGGTTTGGGAATGTTTTAATCGTTGCTATGGGAACGACATCTTCAATGCACGTTCTAATGAACTCGCTCACCGAATCAGCGTATTCGTCAATGTTCTTGTTTGACGCAATACGAAACATATCCCAGTCCACGTTATGGAAGCAGTCTTGGAGTGTGGAATCAGATTGGTCGGACCAGCGTTGAACAGACCTCAGCGCGGGAGCTTCTTGTTTAGTTTCTGTCTGTAGGCAGGGAGCAACAAAATGGAGTCGTGGTCAGCTTTTCCGAAAGGAGAGCGGGGGAGGGCCTTATATGCATCGCGGAAGTTAGAATAGCAATGATCCAAGGTTTTGCCAGCCCTGGTTGCGCAATCGATATGCTGATACAAGTTAGGGAGTCTTGTTTTCAGATTAGCCTTGTTAAAATCTCCAGCTACAATGAATGCAGCCTCAGGATATGTGGATTCCAGTTTGCAAAGAGTCAAATAAAGTTTGTTCAGAGCCATTGATGTGTCTGCTTGGGGGGGAATATATACGGCTGTGATTATAATCGAAGAGAATTCCCTTGGTAGATAATGCGGTCAACATTTGATTGTGAGGAGTTCTAAATCAGGTGAACAGAAGGACTTGAGTTCCTGTATGTTGTTGTGACCACACCACGTCTCGCTAACCATAAAGCATACGCCCCCGCCCCTCTTCTTACCAGAAAGATGTTTGTTTCTGTCGGCGCGATGCATGGAGAAACCAGCTGGCTGCACCGACTCCGATAGCGTCTCTCCAGTGAGCCATGTTTCCGTGAAGCAAATAACGTTACAGTCTCTGATGTCCCTCTGGAATGCTACCCTTGCTCGGATTTCATCAACTTTGTTGTCAAGAGACTGGACTTTGGCGAGAAGTATGCTAGGGAGTGGTGCGTGATGTGCCCGTCTCCGGAGTCTGACCAGAAGACTGCTTCGTTTCCCTCTTTTACGAAGTCGTTTTTTTGGGTCGCCGGCTGGGATCCATTCCGTTGTCCTGGGTGAAAGGCAGAACACAGGATCCGCTTCGCGAAAGTCATATTCTTGGTCGTACTGATGGTGAGTTGACGCTGCTCTTATATTCAGTAGTTCTTCTCGACTGTATGTAATGAAACCTAAGATGACCTGGGGTACCAATGTAAGAAATAACACGTAAAAAAAACATAAAACTGCATAGTTTCCTAGGAACGCAAAGCGAGGCGGCCATCTCTGTTGGCGCCGGAAGTAGTGTAACTCTGTGTTGTTGTATGTGTCGAACTGCTATGCTTTATCTTAGCCAGGTCGCAGTTGCAAATGAGAACTTGTTCTCAACTAGCTTACCTGGTTAAATAAAGGTTAAATTAAAAAAATGAATAAAAAATGTGGATACACTGGAACTTGAAGCTCTCAACCTGCTCCACTACCGCCCTGTCGATGACAATGGGGGTGTGCTCGGTCCTCCTTTTCCTGTAGTCCACAATCATCTCCTTTGTCTTGATAATTTTGAGGGAGCAGTTGTCATCCTGGCACCACATGGCCAGATCTCTGACCTCCTCCCTATAGGCTGTCTCATTGTTGTCGGTGATCAGGCCTACCACTGTTGTGTCATCTGAAAATGTAATAATGGTGTTGGAGTCGTTCCTGGCCATGCAGTCATGAGTGAACAGGGAGTACAGGAGGGGACTGAGCACGCACCCCTGAGGGGCCCCCGTGTTGAGGATCAGCCTGGCAGATGTGTTATTATCTACCCTTACCACCAGAGGGCGGTCTGTCAGGAAGTCCAGGATCCAGTTGCAGAGGGAGGTGTTTAGTCCCAGGGTCCTTAGCTTAGAGATGAACTTTGAGGGCACTATGGTGTTGAACGCTGAACTGTTGTCAATGAATAGCATTCTCACATAGGTGTTCCTTTTGTCCAGGTGGGAAAGTGCAGTGTGGAGTGCAATAGAAATTGCATCATCTGTGGATCTGTTGGGTCAGTATGCAAATTGGAGTTGGTCTAGGGTTTCTGGGATAATGATGTTGATGTGAGCCTTTCAAAGCACTTTGTGGCTACATATGTGACTCCTACGGGTCGGTAGTCATTTAGGCAGGTTACCTTAGTGTTCTTGGGCACAGGGACTATGGTGGTCTGTTTGAAACTTGTTGGTATTACAGACTCAGTCACGGACAGGTTGAAAATGTCAGTGAAGACACTTGCAAGTTGGTCAGCGCATGCTCGGAGTACAAGTCCTGGTAATCCGTCTGGCCCTGCGGCCTTGTGAGTGTTGACCTGTTTAAAGGTCTTACTCACATCGCTTATGGAGAGTGTGCTTCAGTGTTATTTGCCTCGAAGCGAGCATAGAATTAGTTTAGTATGTCTGGTAGGCTTGTGTCACTGGGCAGTGCGTGGCTGTGCTTCCCTTTGTAGTCAGTAATAGTTTGCTTGCCCTGCCACATCCAACGAGCGTTGGAGTCGGTGTAGTACGATTCAATCTTAGTCCTGTATTGATGGTTCATCAGAGGGCGTAGCGGGGTTTCTTTCAAACTGCTTGAGTCACGTCCTTGAAATCGGCAGCGCTACCCTTTAGCTAGGAGCGGATGTTGCCTGTAGTCCATGGCTTCTAGTTGGGGTATGTACATACAGTCACTGTGAGGACGACATCATCGATGCACTTATTTATAATGCCAGTGACTGATGTGGTGTACTCAATGCCATCGGAAGAATTCCGTAACATATTCCAGTCTGTGCTAGCAAAACAGTCCTGTATATTAGCATCTGACCACTTATTTATTGACCAAGTCACTGGTGCTTCCTAACCCTAATGTGCTAAAATGCTAAAGTTGCTCAAATGCTAACGTTGTCCGTGATGAGATTCAAACTCCCAACCTTCGGGTTGCTAGAGATTCGCTTTATACTCTCACCCAACTTCAGTTTTTGACTTAAGTAACCATCTGTCTTATGTAACCATACCAAACGTTACATATCATACTAATTTGAGTGTCCTGGATTTACATTTACTATGTTACGACTAGTCTATGAGACCAGGCTGGCAACAAACATAAAAGGAAGGCCAGTTGTATCATTTGTTATGCAATGTAAGTCCACAAAGTTCTGTGTGTAATGTTTGCTTATCCTTCATAAAAATAGACAAGACTCCCTCAAAAGATCAAGACAGACATGCAGTGTCACATATAGAGTTGCAAAGCTACCTGTAGTTTACCAATGTTACCGGACTCTTCAGTCATTTTGGTAATTAACAGAAATCGATGACAATCTATCGTAAATTTGGTAATTCATACTTGAATAACTTTTAAATCTGTCTCCGTCCATTCGTTCATAAATTTTTTCGTTAGTAACGCGCGATATCTCAGACAGTATTGGGACGATTTTTACTAAACTTGAGTGAATGATGTATCTTGCCATAGAGATCCGGCATTTACAAAATTAAACTCATTGGCCCAAGACAGGAGCTATAGTAATGATCTTTAACTATTTAGTCACACACGATATCTCAGCCGACTCATTGGGCTCCCACGTCTCAGCCGGCTCGTCGGGCATCCACGCCTCAGCCAACTCTCATGTCTCGGCAAGGCCATCAGGCTCACCCAGGGTGGCGCCACTAGCGGCGGGGTACTGTCACACCTGCAACTCCTCCCCATCCCTGGTGCTCGAGGGCACTAGGCTGCCCATTGTCATAACGTTTCCCTCTTTGGGTACAGCAAGCCCCATCCCCCTCTCCCTGTCTCCTACACCCAGGCTGCTGTGGTCAGAGTGAGGTCGTAAAATCTTGGAGGAGATTATCTCCTCATGGCCACAGAATAGAGAGAGAGTAGAGTTTTCATAGAAGAGAACAAAGGAATTTCTTCCGCCTCACAGAACTTGAGGTCCGAACAACATTTAGGTTCTGGAGAAGGTATAAAAGATTGGTGAAGAATCCAGCTACGAACTGGTCCGTTTGGTACAATTTTGTGAAACTCATGGGAGGCAATACGGCCACATTACCATAACATTGTTTATATAATAGCCTCAGATATGAGGTTTACATCTAATTGTTGTATAAGATGAATGACTGAGGATGATACTGTTTGTAAAATTGTGTAATGTGATTTTGGGACCGCCCATGAGCACAGTTAGGACCTGACGTCATGAGACAGCTTTTTCTGCAATTCCGAATAAAACCCCCACATTGAGAATTTCTCAACAGACCATGTTGCTCTCAATTACGAGAGGACAAAGGTTGCAGACCAGCTTACCTCGATAACGAGAGGACCAAGGTTTGAGACCAGACTGCTGAATATTTTAACCATCCCACATGGTTGAACTCTTAGACTATCGATACCGACAGAATAAGAACAAGTCTTTGATATTAATTACTAGTCTGCAGCTAGGAATTCGGTATCATTGAACGCGAAGACCGACAACCGCCGAACCATCTATTCTATAATGACATGAATGAATGTCACTCTGAACTATCCATTCTAACCACGACAGAGAGGGAGGACAAACTCTCCAACAGAAACAAACTTTTCAGTGGAGATCCCGACGACACACTGAGCGTAAATATATTGATTGATTGCAATTGTTCCCGAATGAGTGAGCGTTCATGTGCAAATGATTAGCATTTCAATTGCTATAATTATCAACTGTGTGTTGTCTTATCTCAGTCGACCCCCACTTCCCTTTTGTACACCAAGCCACGATGCCGGTTTATCCCACTAGGGAAACTCCGTTATCATTTCTTTATAACTATCTACTGTTTGTTTATGCATTTCTGTGAATTACTAAGTTAGTAAATAAATGATTTAAGACAATTGATGTATGGATGACTCATAGTAAAGACTTGGTTCGTGCAGATAGCCAACAATTTACGACGTTTGGAATGAGACTAACGTGAGGTAAAATTAATAATTCATTAATTAAGAAGACTAATTGATCAGATATTCAAATATCTGAAAAGTTGTACTAGGAAAACTTTGTAATCTGAATATTTTCCTTATTTTCCTTGCCCCGACTTCCTAGTTATTTACATTTGCCTGATTAGTTAATCACGAAATGCTAATTACAGAGAATCTTTGATAAAAAAACTAAAAGTCTTCAGTTAATGATTGTAAAGACACGACACCATTATTACGCACACCTGTCACCATCGTTACGCGCACCAGCACATCTTTGGACTCACCTGGACTCCATTACTTTGCCAATCCTATATCTGTCTGTTCCTCGGTTTGATCCCCGTGTCAGCATTATTGACGTTATGCTTCCAGTCAAGATGCTGTCCTTGTTTATTTCATGTCGGTTATTTATTAAACGTTCCCTCCCTGTACTTGCTTCTTGTCTCCCAGCATCTGTCCTTACAAAAATAAATAAAATTGTGTATATTTTTTATGTTTCATGCTGAAAGACTCATATTAAATACAAATGGTATTCACTAAATTCATGGTTTATATTTAGGATAATGTTTTACAGCTTTGTAATTCTATTAGTTGTTTTCTAATCTTATTGAATTATTTCGTAGAGGACCAAAGATAATTACTAACAACTGTAAAAATCTGAAGTTCCCAAAAGGGCCACTAGATGTGATAGATTTCATAAATCCTTGAACATTTACAAATTTCTGGTAGTTTACTGGTAAATGTAGAAAGTTTATTTCCAGTAAAATACCCTCCCCTTGCAACCCTAGTCACATAAGAGACAGACGTACGATAATTCGGTAGTTCTTGAGTCATATAATCCTGGCTGTGGTTGTATTGATTTGACATTTAGGACATGCTAGATGTCATCTCAGTGCACCCTGGGTAAGTTAGTAATATCTGTGTGCACTGAGTCCATCATCCAGTTACATTGGCACAATGCATTTAGATGGATCTCTTATAACCCTGGAGGAGTATGGCAAATCATATTTTCCTCTGGGTGTCTATGACAGGGTATGAGGCTCAGGCTACAGCAGAGTGGCTAGAGAAACAGGAGCCTTTTCAATCTTCATTATCCCACAATCTTTGCAGTAAACCATTTTAAGGTAATATGCCATTTGAGTCGCTGTTTGTTCTTTGAAATGCTTTATAATGTCACTATTAGGTTCTGTTTGCATATTCTGAGTAAGTGGTTATTGGAGTCAAAGCAGGCTACACATTGTTTGATTATAAATGAGTATGGGAAATGATGGTGAAATAGCTGGGTCTGTCAACCAACTATTTCCTTTTGACTTTTGCCAAAGCACATTCACATTTGTTATGTGATATTTACTTCACTGTTACCCCAACAGGTGAATGCAGATGGGTAGGGAAATGATTTAATTCTTGTCTCATTGTATGACGCTATGCACCTTGGGAGGAAAAATCTGAGAGTGAAAGGGTTCTCAGATTGTATACAAATAGAACACTGGTTGTCGTCATGGCAACGCAGGCTTAGCCCCTAAGATGACCAAAGCACCCAGTCTCCCAAGGGACAGGGCGGGGGAGTTGTTTTCCCAGAATACACTGTGAATACAGATTGTTGACACACCATGAAATTCAGACTGAGGCTCCATGAAGTCATTATCATTCAAATAGGCAAGGGTCTAACATAACAGCAGAAGCCAACGAGGACGCACGTTAGGCCACTAACCAGACATGCCATCAGAATCATACAGAACATACAGTAAACTTCATGGAATTGAATGAATGTTATACAGACAGAACAGTACAGACATGCTGCTTGAATAAGGGACCCCAGTACATGGTGTGCTTGTTTAAGTACAGTATTTGACTGTTTCTGTACTCAGGACAGTCAGTCACAATCTCCTAATAACTGTTCAAACATGTCCGGCAGGCAGCACAGTTTATTTGACTTGATCACAACTCAGCCATACCACAGAGGTGAACCCGGTGTTATACTATTTAAATAAATAAGACATCCAGATACTGCAAGTGAACACACATAATTTGCGAAATGTGGCTCAATAAGTTTGAGACATATGACAACAGAGCTGCCATTGATCAGTTTAAAATGCACATACAGTTGAAGTCGGAAATCTACATACACTTAGGGTGGAGTCATTAAAACTAGTTTTTCAACCACTCCACAAATTTCTTGTTAACAAACTATAGTTTTGACAAGTGTTAGGACATCTACTTTGTGTATACACAAGTATTTTTTCCAACAATTGTTTACAGACAAATTATTTCACTTATAATTCACTGTATCACAATTCCAGTGGTTCAGAAGTTAACATACATTAAGTTGACTGTGCCTTTAAACAGCTTGGAAAATTCCAGAACATAATATCATGGCTTTAGAAGCTTCTGATAGGCTAATTGACATCATTTGAGTCAAAAGGAGGTGTACCTGTGGATGTATTTCAAGGCATACCTTCAAACGAAGTGCCTCTTTGATTGACATCATGGTAAAATCAAAAGAAATCAGCCAAGATCTCAGAAAAACAATTGCAGACCTCCAC
Organism: Oncorhynchus mykiss; assembly: GCF_013265735.2. Taxonomy (NCBI): domain Eukaryota; kingdom Metazoa; phylum Chordata; class Actinopteri; order Salmoniformes; family Salmonidae; genus Oncorhynchus; species Oncorhynchus mykiss. The sequence goes on from NC_048581.1 coordinate 69,551,630, forward strand.
AAGTCTGGATCATCCTTGGGAGCAATTTCCAAACATCTGAAGGTACCACGTGTATCTGTACAGACAATAGTACGCAAGTATAAACACAATGGGACCACGCAGCTGTCATACCGAGCTGACAAGGTACAAATCTGTCGTTCTGCCCCTGAACAGGCAGTTAACCCACTGTTCCTAGGCCGTCATTGAAAATAAGAATTGGTTCTTAACTGACTTGCCTAGTTAAATAAAGGTAAAATAAAATAAAAAAATACCGCTCAGGAAGGAGACGCATTCTATCTCCTAGAGATGAATGTACTTTGGTGCAAAAAGTGCAAATCAATCCCAGAACAACAGCAAAGGACCTTGTGAAGATGCTGGAGGAAACAGGTACAAAAGTATCTATATCCACAATAAAATTAATCCTATACCGACATAACCTGAAAGGCCGCTCAGCAAGGAAGAAGGCACTGCTCCAAAACCGCCATAAAAAGCCAGACAAAGGTCTGTAACTGCACATGGGGACAAAGATCGTACTTTTTGGAGAATTGTCCTCTGGTCTAATGAAACAAAAATAGAAGTGTTTGGCCATAATGACAATCGTTATGTTTGGAGGAAAAAGGGGGAGGCTTGCAAGCCAAAGAACACCATCCCAACCGTGAAACACGGGGGTGGTAGCATCATGTTGTGGGGGTGCTTTGCTGCAGGAGTGACTGGTGCACTTCACAAAATAGATGGCATCATGAGGCTATTTTGAAGCAACATCTCAAGACATTTTTATTTATTTAACTGGGCAACTCAGTTAAGAACACATTCTTATTTTCAATGACAGCCTAGGAACAGTGTGCTAACTGTCTTGTTCAGGGGTAGAACAATAGATTTTTACCTTGTCAGCTTGGGGATTTGATCTTGCAAACTTTCAGTTACTAGTCTAATGCTCTAACCACTAAGCTACCCTGCCACCCCTGACATCAGTCAGGAAGTTAAAGCTTGGTCACAAATGGGTCTTCCAAATAGACAATGACCCCAAGCATACTTCCAAAGTTTGTGGCAAATGGCTTAAGGGCAACAAAGTCAAGGTATTGGAGTGGCCATCACAAAGCCCTGACCTCAATCCCATATAAAATATGTGGGCAAAACTGAAAAGCGTGTGCGAGCAAGAAGACAACAAACCTGAATCAGTTACACCAGCTCTGTTAGGAGGAATGGGCCAAAATTCACCCAACTTATTGTGGGAAGCTTGTGGGAGGCTTCCCGAAACGTTTGACCCAAGTTAAACAATTTAAAGGCAATGCTACCAAATACTAATTGAGTGTATGTAAACATCTGACCAGCTGGGAATGTGATGAAAGAAATAAAAGCTGAAATAAATAATTCTCTCTACTATTATAGTGACATTTCACATTCTTAAATAGTGGTGATCCTAACTGACCTAAGACAGGGAATTCTTTACTATGATTAAATGTCAGGAATTGTGAAAAACTGAGTTTAAATGTATTTGGCTAAGGTGTATGTAAACTTCTGACTTCAACTGTAAGTGGTCCTGTATTGTCCAATTGAAGGACAGATGGCTCTTCTACACAAAGAACATGTAGTGTCCCAAGATTCAAGAGTACAAAACAAGCAAATCCTGCTTAAGCATTATAATTACATTATCTGAATTATTCTTGCTATGTGAAGTCATTGTGCCTGGTGATACCTTGGTGTGTCCAGCACATCGTTCCCAAACTGTTAACATGACAATCTGTGCTGCTGTACCAATGCATACGTTATAGACATGTCCTCAGTGGATTTTTCTATGAAACTGATCTTTTTTTTTTCTACCTTTATTTATTAACTAGGCAAGTCAGTTAAGAACAAATTCTTATTTTCAATGACGGCCTAGGAACAGTGGGTTAACTGCCTGTTCAGGGGCAGAACAACAGATTTGTACCTTGTCAGCTTGGGGATTTGAGCTTGCAACCTTCCGGTTACTAGCCCAATGCTCTAACCACTAGGCTACCCAGCCGCCCCAGGTGCCGCCTGCTACCCTGCCGCCCCTGCCGCCCCCTGATGCTCTCTGTGTCTCAAGTACACATATATGTACAGTACATTTCAGTTCATGTTTGTCTGTTCCAGGCCCAAACAATGAGCCCTCCTAAATATGTCTAAAATACCTTCTCCCCCATAAGTAGAGACAATTGTAGCAGATAACAACATCTAGTATCTACAAAGTTCCCTCCTGTTCCCTCACCTTCTCTCTACTTGCACAATTTCCCTTTCCCATAAATAAACAGAGCCTATAACATATTAAACACTGTCCTGCAAAATCTGGCTTCTGCTGAAGCCTATGTGTCAGCCCTGCTGTTCTGTCATAGTGACAGAGTGGAGCATAGCTCTGCATGGGTCTTACCTGACTTGACCAGTACGTCCCTGGTCCTCTCAGCCTGGCCAGAAGGGAACAGGCTGTGACTGTGGGTGACTCTCTGTGCCATGCCTCTCTTGGTGTCTGTCTGTCTGTCTCCCTCTCTCTGTGTCCGGGTGTAATCTGTGTGTCCTGCTTCAGCACTCCTTTAAGCATGCTTCTCTGCCCAGGCTAGAGTAAACAGTCACATGACCCCCAGGCATTCCACTGCCCGCCCCTCCCTCTCTCACACCCCTCACACTCTCTCTCTCTCTCTCTCTCTCTCTCTCTCTCTCTCTCTCTCTCACTCTTTAGCTCTAATATTATTACTCTATCTATTGCCTCTCCCCTCTGTCTCTAGCCTGCTGTTAGATACTCTCTCTCCCTCTTTTTCTTTTGTCTTTTTCTCTATGCTCTCACTTTCCCTCTCTCCCCTACTCTCAATCTCTCTAGTTCTCTCCTCCATTCTTTCTTTCTTTCTTTATTTTTTCCTTCCCTCTCTTTTCTCTCTCAATCTTCCAATCTATCCCCTCTCTCTCACTCACACTCTCACTCCTCTCTCTCTCCCTCTCTCTGATCCTCAGTGGTCTGTAGCTGGTAGGATTAGCAGAAGGCTTAAGCTCTCTCGCCTAATGCTCATATTAACCATAAATCATCTGGGCGCTTTCATACTCAGCAGTGTAGTACAGTAGCCAGGCTGGCAGTACTGGGAGAGAGCACACTGGGCTGTTCATCTACACATGGCTTTCCCAATTCCTCTGCTTTAAGGGGATGTAGAATGTATACAGTGTTAGCTAGATAGAGATTATGAGCTAGCCTGCAATTAGTCAGAGGGATGTCAGTATCAATGTGATATTTTTTTCCTGACAAAGAGAGGTGCACTTACCAGTATAGAAAATAACTGAGTGACAAGTGACAAGGTGTTCACTGACTTATTTGTTAGTTATAAATAATGCTTTTGATAAAAAATATCCAAAATTTGTCAACAAAGTAAGACATGGGATTAGGAAGAAATGTAAATCTCTTCAGCACTCTGATGAAAACTCTCCAAGACATGTTGATCTCAAAGTTGGACACTTTAGTTTATGTCAAGTACCACGAAATCCCTTTCACAAAATCAACGTAATCAGAGTTTATCATGTTAGCACAGGCACTAAATTGTAAGACTCTTTTAAGACTCTTAAGGTTCTTACTGGATGCTTTGGGCCCTTTAAAAAACGTTTTTTTTTTTACAGTGTAACCAGACCAGTGGACAGCCAAACGTGCCAAGTGTGCGGAAGTACCTCTACCTGGCTGGTATGGTCACAGTGATTGGAGGGCCAGGTCCATTACTCCGCTGTGTACAATGAGAGGCAGTAATAACACAAGATGGTAACAAGATGGTAACTCAGAGTTGCTTGGCTTTACTTCCCAGGCATGTTATTGTTCCATGAGACAGTAACCGGAGAGGGCCAGACGTACCTCTGCCATTCCTGTGCTTTCCGTTTTTCACACACTGCTGCTGCTGCTGCTGTTGGTTGATGTTATACGTCTTCTGTAGAGAGAGGGAAAGAAGAATAGAGAGAGATGGGAGGGATGGGAGAGAAATAGAAATGGGTTCAGACGATACATCAGACCCTGATCATTGCCATTTCTCACATCCGCCCAGCATGCTTGTGATGTCATTAGTGTCTCCTCATTGATTTTAAATGGACATTACCGGTTTGGGGGCTATAAACAGCTAAAGGCCACTGGCACACAGTGGCAGCAGGCATTAAACTGGCCCTCTCACCCTTCCATTCTTCTGCTATCTCTCTCACTTCTACTCCTCTTACTAATTTTACTTCTATCCATTCCTCTCATCATCCTCCTCCTCCATCCTCTCTCCCTTCTCCTCCTCACCTGTATCCCTCCTCTTCCTCTTCCTCATACCTCTACACCCCTTCTGTTACTGCTCCTCCCCCTTTCCTTCTGCTCCCCACATCCCTTCCTGTTCATCCTCCTCCTCCATCCTCTCTCCCTTCTCCTCCTCACCTGTATCCCTCCTCTTCCCCATACCTCTACACCCCTTCTGTTACTGCTCCTCCCCTTTCCTTCTGCTCCCCACATCCCTTCCTGTTCATCCTCCTCCTCCATCCTCTCTCCCTTCTCCTCCTCACCTGTATCCCTCCTCTTCCCCATACCTCTACAACCCTTCTGTTACTGCTCCTCCCCCTTTCCTTCTGCTCCCCACATCCCTTCCTGTTCATCCTCCTCCTCCATCCTCTCTCCCTTCTCCTCCACACCTGTATCCCTCCTCTTCCCAATACTTCTACACCCCTTCTGTTACTGCTCCTCCCCCTTTCCTTCTGCTCACCACATCCCTTCCTGTTTATCCTCCTCCTCCATCCTCTCTCCCTTCTCCTCCTCACCTGTATCCCTCCTCTTCCCCATACCTCTACACCCCTTCTGTTACTGCTCCTCCCCCTTTCCTTCTGCTCACCACATCCCTTCCTGTTTATCCTCCTCCTCCATCCTCTCTCTCTTCTCCTCCTCACCTGTATCCCTCCTCTTCCCCATACCTCTACAACCCTTCTGTTACTGCTCCTCCCCCTCTCTCTCTCTCCCTCCCTCCCTCCCCCTCTTTCTCTCTCTCTCTCTCTCTCTCTCCCTCCCTCTCTCTCCCTCCCCTCCCATCCTCCTTATCCCTCTCTCTCTGACAGGGCCCCAGAGGCCTGGTTGTCCATACTGAAGCCTTGCAGCACAGCCTCTTCACAGGGGTGAGCTGAGCTCCATTCAAAGGGCCTTTTGGACGCCCTCTCGGCTGTGTGAAAGGATATTGTGTTGCCGTCTACGGTTGCTAGGAGAGGCTTTCTCAGGCTTGGTTTGGTGACAAGGCCCTTACTGTCTTGAGTCCCCCCCATCCCCTACCTCCCTGGCATTACTGGGGGTGGGGGCATTTCTGTTAATCCACTGGTGGGGTATAGGGTAAATTCTGTGTCGTGCATGGAAATGGAGAGTTTGGGGGAATGGAGGTTTGGGGAGGGCAGTGTTTTAATGAATGATCTCTTTCTCCTAAATGTGTCTCTGTCACTGTGTTGGGACAGGGTGTTCCTCATGTACTCTAAAAATGTTCTGTAAATATGACAAACAGCAACAAACATGAATAATAGATGACCTCACATGGAAAATACCTAAACTCTGTTGATTGTATCATGTACTATTATGCATGTTATTTTTTCTAACATGATCAAAATAGAGGCTTCAGTCATGATAATGTCTAGAGACTAGTTTTTTTAACTGGTAAATGGAATACATGTATGTTGTGTAAAATGTAATAGTAATAATGTAAATAATCAATTTTTTCTACAACACATTGCTCCTAATATTCATGCTCTCTCTCGTTGCTTTAAAGTACAACGTAGTTGCTCTAAGCAGTATTATGATTACCAGGGGCTCACTAAGAAGATATAAGAAGCAAAGCCTGTTCTAATAACACTTGAGTCAAGTTTTAAATGAGCTTAGAGGGAATAAAAACTCCATATTTACAGCCACACTGCATAAACCCCTCTCTCATTGATGAGTCACCTCACAACGTCTATGAGCTGTGTGAATAAAGAACAAGAAGGTCCGTATTGATCTCGGTGATTATGAGTGTCCATAACTTTATCCTCTTAATTTTCCTGCCCCAGGAGTGTATCAAGGTTCGTGGCTTGCCTCTGCAAGTGGACAATCAAATCCAAACAGGTCTGGTTCATGGCTTGTCTCTGTAAGTGGACCATCAAATCCAAACAGTTCTGGTTTGTGGCTTGCTTCTGTAAGTGGACATTTAAATCCAAACAGGTCTCAGTAGGGCTGCAAAATTCTGCTAACTTTCCAGAAATCCCAGTTGGAGGATTCCTGGTCTAAATCCGCTCTGGAAGCACTGGACCAAGTCCCTACTGTGCAGGCTGGCTGACCTGGGTTTAGAATGTGTTTGTTGTGTTGTGTTTTTCCCTGGCCCAGTGTCTCATTACCATTAGTGGTCATTTGACCTTTCCAATCAGAGTCCTGTTTGATTTCCCTCATGTTTTATTAAGCAGACTCAGAAAGTGATTCTATACCTCTAACCCTATAATAAGGGGTGAGACAAAGAGGTTTGGCCTTTTTTTGTCAAATCAATTTGGACCCTGATCCGGTGATCTGGTGCTCTGGTTTCACCCCTCAGGGTAGTCAGGTTACCCAGACGACACAGGCTGTTAGCAGAGGCCGTGGACAGGAGAGTAGGGTTGCTAGAAAAGTACACAAGCAATGCACCTTCCAACTACTAACTCTAACTTGAACCCGCACCTTAACCATAACTTTGATATTGCCTGATTACCCGCTCACGCCCAGTTAAGCACTCAGTTACACATACGCAAACATGTATGCAGGCACACATGCACCCACACAAAATGTGAGTATATCATGATAATTACACAAAGTTATGATTATGTTTGGATTATCCCTTTGAATAGAGTCTTACTGAATATTTTAATATTGGACACTGTGTCAACACGAGTAATTTCAACCATGGATATAAATAAATACATGTAAATATATATTTCTCTAATTACAAAATCAAGTCTTGTAGCTGACACTGCCTCAGTACAGTACACTGTTCCCTACATACGGGATTTTGACGTTTTATTGTCCCCAATGAGAACGTAAAACCCACACTCACTGAAATATTATTTAGGTTTCAATGTATTTTTTTAGCAGCAGTGGTCAGAGCAAACAGACACATGTCGGTGACAGCCTTCACCAACCGTTTCTGTTTTACGCCCCCCTGAGTCATATGGGCCCCTTAACGTAGTGCTCTCCTAGTGAGATGAAAGCGCAGTAAAAGCAGAGAGCTTGTCAGTGGCATTCAGGACACTACCATTAGATGAGACAGAGGGAACTACTGCCCCAGAGATTGTTGGCTTGACATACTCTCCAAAATGCAGATTTAGAACCTGACACCTGTAGTAAGACATTGAAAAGGAAAAGGCGCAACGCTCACTCACCATAAAAAATGCATTGTTTATTTAAAAGGTGCAAAGCATGATCGGTTTGAATCCCACCCCAAGTTTTCATTAAACAAAAACAGTCAGGACCCTGTAAATAGAGACCCAGTTAGCAACCCAAAACAAACCTCATGTAGATCCTGACTTACCAAGGAACTAACATAGCTTTTCCAAATCCTAACTGAAGTAATCAGTGGGCAAACTGAAACACTGACCATGTTGTACACTGCTGAAGGGCCTGTCACCAGCATGTGTCTGCGCTACTAAATACACTTTTCCATGCCCCTCTCTGTCCTTATCTTTTCCTAAATAAGTCTATAAGACAATGTTCCCACATTCACGGAGACTGCAATCACATTAAATGCTGCATATGTCGGCTCAATTGGAAATTACCGTTAAATGCCAAGTGCGCTGTAACGCAGATTTGTATTTTTATTTTTTTATTTATTTAACTAGGCAAGTCAGTTTAGAACAAATTCTTATTTACAATGACTGCCTAGGAACAGTGGGTTAACTTCCTTGATCAGAGGCAGAATGACAGATTTTTACTTGTCAGCGCGGGGATTCAATCTAGCAACCTTTCAGTTACTGGCCCAACTCTCTAACCACTAGGCTACCTGCTGCCCCAGATCTACTGCCGGTCGGATTGAATCCCAGCCTTTGATGGTCACAGCACAACAAAGATCGGAACCATGCCATGAAGCGGATCCAAGATCAGTTCTTAGGGACAGTGCCCACCTCAGGCCAGTACATTAGTCACTCTCACCTCCCCCTGTCTTTAATCTCAGGAAGGCAGATTCTGCACCACAGGTCATCACAGCTCAACATGAACCATGTTCCACTATTCCAGCTACCCTCCAGGAAGGAAAAGTAATGCACTTAGACAGGACACAATGTTTTACAGATGGTTTTAAGATGTAACATTCAGATCTGGGAGGCCTTGTAAACTACAAAGCGTTCCCTTTCCTGCAACAGGCTTTAACATGCACGATACACACACACACACACACACACACACACACACACACACACACACACACACACACACACACACACTCAACAACAACACACAATAAACCCAATGGTACTGATTCAGATTCTTACATGATCAAATTGAGTTGAGTCTGCCACCTAGTGGAGAAACAGGTATACTTCTCTGCTCTCTACAGATCGTGGTGGCAGTAATTAACTTCAGAGCAAGGCACGCTAAAGATAACTAAGCTCATTACAGCTACAGTACCATTTCAGGTCATGTAATTGTCGGGCACTAACCATATGCTTCAGTGAATAAACAGATCTCTGAGGGATTTGACCTGTTTTCAGTATAATGTCCTATATGGTGGAGCCAGAAGAGCTTGTTATGAGGACAGGGCCATGCAGGTAAACACAAACACCATCTGGTCCTATAAATCTGCAGCTGGGCCCCTGTAGGTCACATCAGTGTTGTGTTCGAGACCACCTAAAGCAAGACCAATTCAAGACCAAGACCAGGAGGGGGACGAGGGGTTCGAGACCGAGGCAAGACAGAGACCAGAAAAATGAGAGTCCAATTCAAGACCATGATTGTAATTTTGTCAAATCACCACCATAACAGAGTTCAACATGTCCAATATTTCTGTGTTCATATTTCAGAACAATGTATGGATTCTTCAGACATTCAGAATAGTGAAAAAATGTATGCTGGGGGAAAATAAAGCGAGTCTACAATTTATTACTAACCCAAACACAGTGGGGAACAATGAGCCTACTACGCCTTCAGAGAATGTTTAAGGATTTCTACAATAATTATTATAATGATATTATTATTTTTCAATGATCTGATTTAATCTGTTCAGTTTTTGTTGGAAAGCAAAGGGTTAACACTGAATAGAAAACAATATCCAATCAGGATTTTCCTTTGCTGGTCTCTGGGGAGATAAATCGAGCTAGCAATGTCAGCCATTGGCTAGCTATATAAAGACATCTGCCATTCAACTATATTAGGGCAACATTTTGGAGTGACAGTGGAATCAACCTATCACATTTTGACTTAATGGGTGGGATTGCTTTTATAAAAACATTTGGAAACTTCTAGCTAGCTTTTGTTGTTGGCTAGTTTGCAGTGGCTGCAGCAGGTGTTCTCAAAGAGGATATTGTTGCAAATTTGTTAGCAACTGCCTTTTCAAGAACAACTTTCAACAAGAAGTTATGTTTCAAATGATCGACCTCTGGTGGGTGAAACTGTGTTTTTTATTGCAGCGTGCTTACTGTTGTTCGCCATCTCTTTGAAAATAACTTATGTGCGTGAAACATTGTAGCATTTAAAGTGGAACTGACAGCATTTTAGCAACTTGAAATCTCATTAAAATCTTTTAATTTACACCACTGGGAAGAATATGACACTTTTTAAAACATTTTCTGACAACCGACCACTAAGATGTGACTGGTTTCAGGAAACTAGGCGTATGTTGCACATCACTACTTTACAGGAGCGGCATTTGAACGTAAATGTTTAGACAATAGTGACCCATACACAGCTAGATGTGGCTGGGGGATGGTTATAGCATTTCCTTCACACGTCCCATCAATTTAGAGACGTAAGCGTCATATAATAATGATAAAATATTTTTATCTGGACACTTTCTGTTTTTGATATTGCTACTATGCAATTAACCATTTCAGTGTACCGTTTATACCTTCTGTATCCTGTGCACGTGACAAATAAACTTAATGTAGCGTGTGTTTACCACATGGCCAAATGTGAATCTTTAAAGAGATTGGTGGGGCTAAGGCTTAAGAGGGTGTGAACGATGCTGAATGGGTGTAGACAAAGAAGAGCTCTCCAGTAGGTGTGCCATTTCATTCAAAGGCCATTTTCTCAAAAGTGTAGTTAGAAGTTTATCAAATTTCAAAGCAGAATTACTTTCCTATTGTTCCTCAACTACAGTGTATGACATAACATTTTCTAGCCCCAACTCTCTACTTTTATCCAATGTAAAAAAATAAAAATAATTTAAAAAAAATCTATATAAGACCAAATCGAGGAGCTCGGTTACATATGGTCATTTTTAAGATTTCATAAATTCTTAGAATGTTTGGGAATTATGTATACTAAGGTAGTGGTTCCCAAACTTTTTATAGTCCCGTACCCCTTCAAAACGTTCAACCTCCAGCTGCGTAGCCCCTCTAGTAGCAGGGTCAGCGCACTCTCAAATGTTGTTTTTTGCCACCATTGTAAGCCTGCCACATACACACTATACAATATATTTATTAAACATAAGAATGACTGTGAGTTTTTGTCACAACACGGGTCGTGGGAAATGACAAAGAGTTCTTATAGGACCAGGGCACAAATAATAATATAACAATAATCAATAATTTTGCTCTTTATTTAGCCAACTTACAGATGAAAACATATTTGTTCATCAAAAATTGTGAATAAATCACCACAGGTTAATGAGAAGGGTGTGCTTGAAAGGATGCGCATAACTCTGCGATGTTGGGTTGTATTGGAGAGAGTCTTTCCACACACAGTTTGTGCCTGTATTTAGTTTTCATGCTAGTGAGGGCCAAGAATTCACTCTCACATAGGTTCGTGGTTGCAAAGGGCATCAGTGTCTTAACACGGTTTGCCAAGGCAAGAAACTCTGAGCGCAGCCCTATCCAGAAATATGGCAGTGTCCTCTGATTAAATACAATTTTCACCGAACCGCTTGTTGCAATTTCGATGAGGCTCTCTTGTTCAGATATCGGTAAGTGGACTGGAGGCAGAGCATGAAAGGGATAATGAATCCAGTTGTTTGTGTCATCCGTTTCGGGAATGTACCAACATAATTGCGCGCCCAGCTCACTCAGGTGCTTCGCTATATCACATTTGACATTGTCCGTAATCTTCATTTGCACACAAAAAAAATCATACAATGATGGAAAGACCTGTGTGTTGTCCTTGTTAAACCTCTCTGGGATATGTGGGATGGTAGCGTCCCACTTGGCCGAAAGCCAGAGAACATGCAGAGCGCCAAATTCAAATAAATTCCTATAAAAATCTAACTTTCATGAAATCACACATGTAAGATACCAAATTAAAGTTACACAGGTTGTGAATCCAGCCAACATGTCAGATTTCAAAAAGGCTTTTCGGCGAAAGCAAACGATGCTATTATCTGAGGATAGCACCTCCATAAACAGAGAGAAAACATTTCAACCCTGCAGGCACGTCACAAAACGCAGAAATAAAAATGTAAATCATGCCTTACCTTTGATGAGATTCTTCTGTTGGCACTCCAATATGTCCCATAAACATCACAAATGGTCCTTTTGTTTGATTCATTCCGTCCATATATATCCAAAATGTCAATTTATTTGGCACGTTTGAAAATACCGGTTCCAACTTGCTCAACGTGACTACAAAATATCTCAAAAGTTACCGGTAAACTTTGCCAAAACATTTCAAACTACTTTTGTAGTACAACTTCAGGTATTTTTTTAAAGTAAATAATCAATAAAATTGAAGACGGGATGATCTGTGTTCAATACAGGAAGAAAACAAACTGACGCATGCTTTCTGGTCATGCGCCTCTATCAAACAGTACACATGAAGTGACCCTCGTTCAAGATGGCCGTACTTCTTCATTACACAAAGGAATAACCTCAACCAATTTCTAAAGACTGGTGACATCCAGTGGAAGCGGTAGGAACTGCAAGCAAGTCCCTTAGAAATCTGGATTCCCAATGAAAACACATTGAAAAGAGAGTGTTCTGAATGGTTTGTCCTTGGGGTTTCGCCTGCTACATAAGTTCTGTTATACTCACAGACATTATTCAAACAGTTTTAGAAACTTCAGAGTTTCTACTAATAATATGCATATCTTATCTTCTGGGGATGAGTAGCAGGCAGTTGAATTTGGGCATGCTTTTCATCCAAAATTCCAAATGCTGCCCCCTATCCTAGAGAAGTTTAATGCAGACAGAGAAGAGCTCCAAAGTCTTAATCATAACCTCAATTTTGTCCCGCACATCGAATATAGTTGTGGTGAGTCCCTGTAATCCTAGATTCAGATCATTCAGGAAAGAAAACACATCACCCAGATAGGCCAGTCGTGTGAGAAACTCGTCATCGTGCAAGCGGTCAGACAAGTGAAAATTACGGTCAGTAAAGAAAAGCTTGTCTCCCAATTAAAAAAACGTGCCAATACTTTGCCCCTTGATAACCAGCGCACTTCTGTATGTTGCAAAAGCGTTACATGGTCGCTGCCCATATCATTGCATAATGCAGAAAATACACGAGAGTTCAGGGACCTTGCTTTAAGAAAGTCAACCATTTTCACTGTAGTGTCGAAAACATCTTTCAAGCTGTTAGGCATTCACTTGCCACCAAGAGCCTCTCGGTGGATGCTGCAGTGTACCAAAGTGGTGTCGGGAGCAACTGCTTTCACGCGCGTTACCACTCCACGATGTCTCCCTGTCATGGCTTTTGCGCCATCAGTACAGACACCATCACATCTTGACCACCATTGACCGTCCATTTGATGTCACAAAGCTGTACAGTACTTTAAAAATATCCTCTTCCTTAATTGACCCCCCATAAACGTAACGGACATATACCAGGAGCTGTGCCAGGCCCGCCACGTCTGTTGACTCATCCAGCTGTAAAACATATAATTCACAGGCTTGTATGCGAAGCAGTAATTGTTTCAAAACATCTCCTGCCATGTCACTGATGCTTCGTAAAACAGTGTTGTTTGATGAAGGCACTGTCTGTATAGTTTTTTTGCCTTTCCCCCCAGCATTGTCCCCCCATATCCACCATATCCATGGCAGCAGGAAGAATTAAGTCCTTCACAATTGTATGGGGCTTGCCTGTCCTAGCTGCACGGTATTTCACCATATAAGACACTTCTAGCCACTTCTTATTAATGGTATCTGTTGCTTTTATACATGTCTTACTACTCGAAAGTCATCTTTATTCTCGCTCAAAAAACTTGCGTGGCTTATTTTTCAAATTGTCATGTTTTGTTTCTAAATGTCTGTGCAAGAGTGAAGGTTTCCCACGCAAGAGTGAAGGTTTCCCACAAGAAAGTAACGGTTAATGTGACTGGATGTAAATTATTTCACTAGGTTACCTATATTTTACATTGTGTTGTTATTTCGCTGAACACTAGATGGTTTAATTTTATTTTTGGCAGTGAAATGTTGCTACTCAGGTGAGGAAAAAAAACTCACCCAAACGTATAGCCCAGTTGGAAAAAATAAATGTACTGTTTGAAAATGCAGTTGGCGTACCCCCAATGGAATTGCGCGTACCCCTGGGGCAAAATCTGTATTAAGGCATTTGTGAAAATTCTATAGCAATATAGAGTGGGAAAGTGGCCGTGCGTTTGGACAATTAATAGACACTGCAGGAAATAAAACCGGAGTTTACACAGACCAGTGCACTATAGCCAATCAGAGCTATAGTAGGGCTTTATACAAGCCATTTGCCACTGGGCCTTCCATAATTCACTTTGAACTGGACTGGGTGTTTACAAGCAGTTGCAACAGTGCGACTTTAGATCATTAGAACGCATTCACCAAAAAATTCACCTGAATGGATTTCTGCATATACAGTGCCTTGTGAAAGTATTTGGCCCCCTTGAACTTTGAGACCTTTTGCCACATTTCAGGCTTCAAACATAAAGATATAAACTGTATTTTTTTGTGAAGAATCAACAACAAGTGGGACACAATCATGAAGTGGAACGACATTTATTGGCTATTTCAAACTTTTTTAACAAATCTAAAACTGAAAAATTGGGCGTGCAAAATTATTCAGCCCCTTTACTTTCAGTGCAGCAAACTCTCTCCAGAAGTTCAGTGAGGATCTCTGAATGATCCAATGTTGACCTAAATGACTAATGATGATAAATACAATCCACCTGTGTGTAATCAAGTCTCCGTATAAATGCACCTGCACTGTGATAGTCTCAGAGGTCCGTTAAAAGCGCAGAGAGCATCATGAAGAACAAGGAACACACCAGGCAGGTCCGAGATACTGTTGTGAAGAAGTTTAAAGCCGTATTTGGATACAAAAAAGATTTCCCAAGCTTTAAACATCCCAAGGAGCACTGTGCAAGCGATAATATTGAAATGGAAGGAGTATCAGACCACAGCAAATCTACCAAGACCTGGCCGTCCCTCTAAACTTTCAGCTCATACAAGGAGAAGACTGATCAGAGATGCAGCCAAGAGGCCCATGATCACTCTGGATGAACTGCAGAGATCTACAGCTGAGGTGGGAGACTCTGTCCATAGGACAACAATCAGTCAGTCGTATATTGCACAAATCTGGCCTTTATGGAAGAGTGGCAAGAAGAAAGCCATTTCTTAAAGATATCCATAAAAAGTCTTGTTTAAAGTTTGCCACAAGCCACCTGGGAGACACACCAAACATGTGGAAGAAGGTGCTCTGGTCAGATGAAACCAAAATTGAACTTTTTGGCAACAATGCAAAACGTTATGTTTGGCGTAAAAGCAACACAGCTCATCACCCTGAACACACCATCACCACTGTCAAACATGGTGGTGGCAGCATCATGGTTTGGGCCTGCTTTTCTTCAGCAGGGACAGGGAAGATGGTTAAAATTGATGGGAAGATGGATGGAGCCAAATACAGGACCATTCTGGAAGAAAACCTGATGGAGTCTGCAAAAGACCTGAGACTGGGACGGAGATTTGTCTTCCAACAAGACAATGATCCAAAACATAAAGCAAAATCTACAATGGAATGGTTCAAAATAAACATATCCAGGTGTTAGAATGGCCAAGTCAAAGTCCAGACCTGAATCCAATCGAGAATCTGTGGAAAGAACTGAAAACTGCTGTTCACAAATGCTCTCCATCCAACCTCACTGAGCTCGAGCTGGTTTGCAAGGAGGAATGAGAAAAAATGTCAGTCTCTCGATGTGCAAAACTGATAGAGACATACCCCAAGCGACTTACAGCTGTAATCGCAGCAAAAGGTGGCGCTACAAAGTATTAACCTAAGGGGGCTGAATAATTTTGGCACGCCCAATTTTTCAGTTTTTGATTTGTTTAAAACGTTTGAAATATCCAATAAATATCATTCCACTTCATGATTGTGTCCCACTTGTTGTTGATTCTTCACAAAAAAATACAGTTTTATATCTTTATGTTTGAAGCCTGAAATGTGGCAAAAGGTTGCAAAGTTCAAGGGGGCCGAATACTTTCGCAAGGCACTGTATGTAAACACCATGGAAGTCCTCTTATATGTGGAAGTCATCTTTACAGTCCTATTGATGAAACAATGTCTCTCTCTCCCTCAGTTATGCACACCAACAACAAGTTAAACAATGCTAGCTAAAGCAAGATGAGCTAAAATCTAACAAAGGAACATTAGATAAATACTCAGACTTTTTCAGCTAGTTGGCTGTCAATATTGCACTGATAAACAATGGGGCATTGTAGCCTCCCCGTCCTTCTGCAGCTTGTCTGCTAATGCATGCTTGTCCCAACCAAGCACCCAAGCTAACTGGCTAACGTTGGCTAGCTTGCTAGATAGCTTCTTCCAGACACAAATGAGATCTCACTACCCATTTTACTCGCTGTAGAAGAGCTGGTTAGTCTGTTTACATGTTATATAGAGAGTTCTTGACTAACTATCATTTATTTTGCCTACGTTTACTGACACCGGTCATATTAAACTGGGTTTTGCACGTTTGTAAATTCATCAGCTCCTCTGCTCTCTGGCACACTCCGACGAAAGTGCTCTGAGATTGGAGTAGATAACCAGAGTGAATTTGCGAACCCAAGAGATATGATAACTAGATAATAGTCGTTCAAGCTCTTGCTAGCTAAACAAATGACCCCTGCATCTTTAGCTGTGCTAGCTAAACAAATGACACCTGTATCTTTAGCTGTGTATAGCCACTGAAAATTATATGAGGGGGAAAAGTCACTCACTCACCCACTCCTCCAACGGCATGACATCCTCCTAATAGCTAGCTAGCTAGCTAACATTAGTCTCTGTGTTTTTAGCTTGCTACATAAATAGATAGGCTAGCCTATTAGCCACGTTATGACTGGCTTGTGATCATTGCCCATGCTAGTTTGATCATCCGTATTGAGCATCCGTATTGAGTGTCTCAGTGAGACCGGTCTCGAGTACTACAACACTGGGTCACATGCCAGGTACAGATGTCTGACAGCAAGGACGGATGACACAGGACATGTTGTAGTTCCATCACAGGCTGCACTGACACCAGCCTCAGCCTGGCATGGTCTGGGATCAAAGTGTGACCCACAGGTGAAAGGTGAGTGACCTGGCCTGGCTGGTACAGCCTTCTGTCTGGGTTTGCTGCTCTGCCAGCCTCTTATCAATTGCCTGTCCATCAGGGTTGGGCTCAATTTGATTTACAGTAGATGTCGTAAATAGGTCAATGGAACTCGACCCAAACAATAGAAATGCCATGGAAACGTGTGGGGGGAATATGCCGTGGGAGAAAGATCCCAAATCTTCTCATTGCCCCCCAGCAAAATTAACCCACATTTAGGCTATTGTTTACATGTGTATTTCACAATCTGAGTATAACAATCTGAGGTAACAATCTGAGTATAATGCTTGTATGGATGTCAACCTAAACACATGTCATCTTCACTAATCAACTTCTTTGCAGTTAAAAAACGACTTTGACTACCACCACCGATTTCTGCATGCTAGCAATGCTACCAGCTTACACTAACATAGTTAGTATTTAGCATGCACTTCTAAATGTTATGCATAGAAAACAGACAAATATATCCAAATTGGACTTAGTAACCACATTGTAGACCTGTTACAATACATCAATCATGACGGATTTGATAATTATCTACTTTGTTAGATCAGATTTGTTGAATGTTCACCAATCTAGCGTCCTTCTATCCCCCACGGTCTGTATTCCATTGACCTCTTTACCGCATCTATCGGAATCTTTGGGTACTCCACTTTTTTATATCTTTTCACTATTGCCATGATACAGACATCATTCTCCCCTGTTGTTGGTGCATATTCTAGACGACTCTAATGATCTCAAGGACAGACAGTCATTGTAATGTTCTCATGTCATGTGAAAGATGTTTAATCAGCACAGTAATGATTACTGTTACCATAACATAAGGCAGAGTGCCATTTAATTTGTTGCAAAAACAGACTGAAATGGACGATGCTTGATAACAATAACAGTAATTATAGTTTATTGAAGAAGTAGTTAGATTAGTTTTTGTTCCATTACCCTCTGCAGCTTTACAAGATATAAAGGCAAAGCACAGATACAGCACAAGCTGTTCAGCCCAGTTCAGTCCAGTCACTCTCAGCTACATTGTATGGTTCTCTCTGTTGTCTCTCCCTGTGGTAATTATTAAGAAGGATATGAGTCTCCTGCTTCGAGTCTTATACAGTACCAGACACTGTTGGCGTCATGGTTGAAGGAGTGACTGGTGATTGGATGCCCTGGGTTGGTTAGAACTAAACATGGATCAAAAGCATTTGGTCAAACTTCAGGACCCAGAGGGCAAAGGTCAACCCTTCCCTTTTAAACATTCAGTGACCCCTAACAACAGCAACAGATGCAGATACCTCCAATTCCCCTCATTCACAGTGTCTACCTCGGTATATTATTATATTTTCCAAATTGCCTTATAAGGAAATTCACAGGGACACAACCTACTGTTTTGGACATATTTAAACCCATTATCCACAGATATCTCTGTAGCTCACTGAGACTGATCCTAAATTCCTCCTGTTTAATGAAGTCTTACGGACACTGCCAGGGCAAGCTGTGTCTGAGGTGTTCTCAACCCTTTCCTCCCTCACCACAACACATCCAACAGGACACACTCAACACCATGTGCAAATCCCTCAAGGGGGCTGTGTACTTTACATGCCCTAAAGAGGGCTGAACTCACACATGCCTTCTCATGTGTCTTTCTCACTGTATCACAAAGGGTCATGGGTCAGGGAAAGGTTAGTGTGTGGCTTACTCTTTAACCTTAATCTTGAGAATGGCGTGTGTTCAGTTGAAGTAGTAGGTACTAGTTTCCTGTCTCAGTTTTCAACATATAGCTCATTACCATCTCTGTGTGAGTAATACGTAAGCAGTATATCTGGTGTGCCAAACTTAACTAATGGATGTTTCCTAAGTCGGTGTAGCCATCTGCCTACGATAACCTACCCTAACCTACTTTCTCACTACAGCCAGATCAATACAGATGTTAAACATACGGTGCCTCACCTCAACCATGCCCTGATTTACTCCCAAAGCTCTCAATCAGAATGGTGTGACTGTTTACATAAACTCCACAACTGATCTAATGGTACTTATGGAAAATAACATTGAGAGTAGTGAGTACATTTCAAAATAGGTTGTTAATGTTTTCTTTTGTACCCTGTGTACTCCAGTTCAATTGTGCATTGACTGTCAACTGTTTGGGGATTCAGAATACTTTCTGTTATGTTCTGTTAATTACTGATGTCCCCTTTAAGAATGGAGCACCCTTGGTCATTGTTCTATGTTATTCTGGTACTAACTTGTTTTAGTAAATGTGAAGCTCCAGTTCAATTCCTTGTATTCAGAGTCTTTCCTATTGTATACATAAGTTATAAGAGCTAAGACACTACACTTTCCTTTGTTAGACACTCTTAGCACATACACACATGTACTTAGCCATGACCCAGCACTTTAAGGACCTGTAGGCTACTAACCACCTTCTAGTCTCATCTCCCTCAAACATCTCTCTCCCTCCCTGATTTAGACAGTGTTGGTGGCCACAGACAATAGTGACTAAAGAACCTCTTTGATGAGCCAGACAGTTGAATAGAAAAGCATTCCAAATAGCTGCATGGGTCTGTTCTTATGTCTCGAAGTCTAATGAAACAGTTATGCAACAAATACCTACACACAACCTACTCTTCTGGTTGTGTAGTAGGAAATGTAACAGAGGAATGGTTGTTATTCGGCATTCTTATAGTGCTGTTATATCACATACATTACTTTGCAATTAAGTCTGAAAAGAAGATGGCAAGATTTAGGATAACTTTAGATCCTTGAGGAAACAAATCACTGATACTGTATCGTTTCTCTGCATGCCTGAGACCATAACACCAGGTACTTCACAGTAAAACTCTTTCTAAGAGGTTACCAGTATTTTTAGCCTGTCCGTTGGGTAATGTAGACAGGGATTTTCTCTGATTGCCTTAATCTGCCTCAGTGGGTCTTTGGCACAAGACGGATTTAACTCTACTTGATGTCCCAGATAGCAGTAGAGCAATCACAGTATTATCAGTGCAGACACGGAGTGCCATAACTATGCTGCTCTCTCATCATGGGTGCAGCCAAATCAAATATCCTGGTGTTACATCAATCTCTTCCCCATGGTGTTACATCCATCTCGTCCCCTCTGTGCTTAAGAGGAGTTTGTTATGGTTCCTGAGACAGTTTTATAAATCTATAGCCTATAAGAAAACCTAAGCCAGCCATCCAATGGGAGAGATGAAAAAACAATTGTTCTCATGTTACAGCTAGTTGTCTAATGAACTGTTTTCTATGACATAATATTCTATTAAATTAAAGAACCAGAAATTGTTATGAAAATGAATCAGAGCAACATTTCCTCATTGTCATTACAGCCTCCTTTAGCTGGTGTAGCGAAGCATGTGAGTATGATTCTTAACGCCTCACTTCTTACGTTGTTTATGCTTGCTACATTTAGGCCATACCACCCAAACACCCACCCATCCCAGCAACACAAGAAGAGGGGAAGCACCAGCCAAATAGTTTCCTCCTCCATTCCCCTCCGGTCTCTGTGCTAGTCGCAGTGAAAGGGAGTGTTGTTTTGTGCTGGTGGGGCTGATGGCTGGTACCGGCGCTGTTTTGTGAGGTCCAGGCCGACCGGGTATTCACATGGTGCCAAGCGGGGCCCGGAAACTGGCAGAGGGGATGAAATTACAGCCTGGTCGTGCAGTGACATTTTCACTGTTCTGAGAGCCTAGTGCTCTTTCCCTCTCTCACTCGATCACTCAGTGCTCTTTCCCTCTATCTCTCCATGCTCCCCTCCACTAATGGATGTGTGGGGCAAAAAGAGAGAGCGCATATGCCTCCTCCTCATATTTACCCATGGGGGTAATTCTGATTTGGACTTTGTAGTTGAAATGGTGGTGGTGTTGGGCAAGGTTGAGTCATTTCATTGGTGAAAATGACAAGAGATACCTGAAGATACCGTCACACTGTGTTGAGATCCGTGAATGTCATGATGGTTGTATTTCATAACATAACAGACAATGGCATGGTAAACAAAGCAATGCAAAAATATCTGCAGCAAACTGCAGTGAATCTATATCAATGAGGGTAAAGCACCTGCAGGTGTCTGATGTAGGTGATATTGTAATGTGTTCTCTTTTAACAAAATTCTTAACTTCACAGCTCATTCAAATTAACACTTGTTGACTCCAGGCTGGCTTCACCATAGCACAGACATATATATTGTATGAATCAGAGTCAGATATACTCCCATTAATCTGACTGTCATAAATTCCCCTCAGATATGACACAAGACCCCTGATGAGAAGACACATGCATGCATCCCATGCATCCCATAATGCCCTAGCAACCCTCTGGGAACCCCAGCTGTCAGCTCACATTCGGTGGCTCCATGGTGTCAACACAACCCGATCCACACCCTTAAACAGGCGTGTCCCACCCCATAGCTCAAATATTTGTGAATGCAGCAGTGTGCATACTCTGTTGGACATGATCTGCCTGATCAACAGCCAACAATGAGGTTCCCTGGATAATGAGAAACCTCTGGAGTATTTGCAGAATTTACATTCTCTATAAATGCCTTCATACCCAGCATTATGCACATTTACATTCATGCATGGCTGCGTGATGGGAAACAATGGGAAGGTCAAGGTTGGTAATCCTGCCATTCAAACCGCTAATATGACAAGTGTCAAGACAGAGTAATACAAGTTATGTTCTGTGTGAAGTTCAGCCAAGTGATTAAGTTATGTTGTTAGTCTGTAATGTCCACAGTTACCATACACTGAATATAGTATTATTGTAAACAGACACAGGTGTCTCTGTCTATTTTAAGCCAAAAGGTGTTCTTGGTTCTTTATGAGTCTTCAAATAAATCCTAAGTATTCAGCAAATTAGATAACAGCTTAGTTATAAGTTGTAGTCTAGCACAAAGGCCCACTCATGTGACTCCCCCTTATACCTAAACTACAACATCAACAGGTAAATAAATAAATATGCAAACAAACATATATATGGTTAACAAGATGTATTTGGGCAGTATAGTATGACAAATTAACAGTGTTGAACAGCAACTCCAACCTGTCTTAGAATAGGAAGCCGACTTACCTTCTTTGAATAAGATGCCCCCATACTGCTGGATGTGCTGGTCGCTCTACTCCGTATGCCTGCTCAGGTGTAGCTCCTCTAAGTCCCTCCACTCCTCTAGGCAGGGCCAGGCTCCAGGCTCTCCCTCAGCTCAGCTCTGCTCTGTCCACCCTTCCTGCATGCTCCAGGGAGGGGGCAGACGGACGGGGGCAAAGAGGAGCCTCCTAGCTCTCCCTCTGGCACCGTGACAACAACAGACAGGGGTGCTGTACTGTACTCCAGACAATACTAGTTTACAAGGTGTTCCTTAAGACTGGCTGTCCTGGCTGGTTGAGGAGGGATCCATAACTCCACAAATCAAACCTCAACTATTGCAAGGTTATGCTATGAGTCATATTGTATAAAGAGAGGGAGAGAAAGAAGGCTGGGCAGTGTGTGTGTGTGTGTGAGAGAGAGAGAGATAGGAGTGTGTGTACTGTATGTGTGTGAGTGAGGGGAAGGACTTCTGAGCATGGCCATTGTAGAAGAGCTGACCCTTTTCAGCCACCTGTTGCTGGCTGACTCCCCACTCTTAGCGGACTTAAGGACAGAAGGGGGATTATGGTAATTGGGCCTGACAGAGCAGGAAGCCAGGAAGAGAGCACACTGTGTCATGGCTGTCACTGTCACCAGTCACCACCCTGGCTACTTCCAGGAGCTGGACAGCACTGGGCTGGACGGACTATACCTAGGTGTGTGAGTGTGTGTGTGTGTGGGAGTTTCTAGCCGTTTGTTATGGTCTTTTTGTCTTCTCACCTTCTCAGGCTCTGCTAGGGCTGCATTTCATTCCATAAAGTTGCTCCATCGCTTATGCCCTTGCTTACTCCCTTGTCCCTTGTTCACTGAATGAAATACAGCCCTGGGTCCTGAGTGTCTTCCCTTTCCCTGTTTGGGAATTTGGCCACTAGAAGCAGATGCCACAGATCGGGCAAGCTTATGAAATCACAGAGGGCTAGCTCTGGAGACACAGCTAAGGCAGCCCACAGAGAGTTCAAAGGCCACCTTTGGTTTGGTTCACTCCTACTGTACACACAATGTCTTTGTTCTTGTTCTCATTCCCTCGCTCCATCTTACTTGTGTTCCTAAGTTTACATGTAGCTCTGAAACTTTAACTCCCAACTTTGCTTCTACCATTTGCTTAACAGCCTCTAGGGTAAGACAGGTGGAGAAAGAGAAGTCCCTTTGTACATTATCTATCAAGGGTTATAGATGATGTACAATCAATAGATTTATTCTACACAAGTATTCTAAAATCATACATCAATTCTAAAAGGATAAATAAACTGATAGAGTTGAAGTAAACTAGAACTAGACATCAACAAGTAATATTTTACATATCAAATAATGAGGACAGCTCTGTAAAGGAACTCTTCCGCGCAACCATCCTATTCCTTCCTCTCTGCTCCTCCTCGGGATGCAGCCTCCCACATCCACTACACCTGGCTAGCCATCATACACATTTGTCTCAACATTGTTCTTCACAACCTATATGGAGGATGTACACCAACGAACAAGAAAATGTATGATTAACTGACACAAAATGCATATAATTAACTTTTTTTCAACTTTATAACCTTGAAATGAAAAGTACGTTCTTACTGTACCTTCTCAAAGGGGCTCTGTCCATTCATATCACCTGCTCCGACAAAGCCATCTCTGGTCTCCAGTGACATCACCCCAGTGTTCCCCAGACTGACAAACGTCTCCTTGATCGCATCAGTCATCCTGAGAGACGGCATCAAACAGTTTTAGATTTTTTCTAATTGGGTTGTTAATGGGATGCTGGTCAGAAAAGTCCTTTTAGTCTTTCCCGATCCAGAGTTGGAGATACTGTGAAGGGTTGGGATCAATTTCATATCAATTAAGTCAATTCAGCTTACTTTGTCGCTGGATCATCTGAGGCCACCAGAACAATTATTTGGAGTTAATTCTCTCTCAGGAAACACCAACGAGTCGTCACCTAAATGCAGGAAGCATTTTTATATGCATGGTTTTACAGTGCACTATTTATCGGGTACCTACGAATTCCAATGTAAAATGTTAATTACCTAAAGCTTATTTCTTTAGGATGCACCAAAATAGTACCAGGAAGTAACATTGTATTTTTTTATTATGTTGAATTCCTGTTTATATGCAGAGACCAGAGGCACTTACTTTCAGAATATATGTTTACGGAATCAATATTTTCAATCTCCCCACTTTCACCTTGAAAGAAACAAACAATTTGAATTAACTTACTGAAAAACTATTCAAAAGTTGTCAAAGTGCCTTTAAGTGTCTTTAAAGTGTATGCCTTTTCTATTACACAGAAGGGCTTCTATAATGAAACTCACCATTCACAAGGACAATATTCAGCTCAACCATGATGTTGTTGTAAACGCTACTCGTGCTGCTAAAATGAATAAAATGTGTCACATTGCGCTATTACACACTGTTTCAAACTGTACAGTATACATTTCCAGACTGTGTCCCAATACTTTGGAATACTGTAGTATTCTTTCCCTGTGCTGCTCCCTTACGGAATGGGTGAGTGGCCTTGACCTTGAACTATTTTTGATTGTTTCATTAATTTTTTGATTAGAAGTCATGCAGAATGAGAGGCAAGAAAAGTCAGCTAGTTAAGACTGTTAGCCTCTTATACACATTTAGACTTTCTATTCAATTGTAGTAATCTCTGCTATCTCAGTGCAACAGACTGGGCAACCATGTCACATAGTGAGTTTCTACTGCCATCTGTAGGCTGTGTGCTCAATTCAGCTCTTTCACAGACACTGCAGTTAAATTGTGACTCCTTTCAGGAAACTAGGCGTATGTCGCACGTCACTACTTCACAAGAGTGGCATTTGAACATAAATATTATTTTTTATTTTTTTTTCTGGCAGAAATGCCTTCTGGAACATGTGAACTTTCAAGTGCCTTAATAACAAACTTGTGTTTCATCCATAAAGACAAAGAAAGGCCGGAACCTTCCCGCTAGCCTTGATTGGCTGTGATAATGGATGGCCTGGACATGACGGGAGATGAGTTTGGATTGGTCTGCCATGTAGCATGCTTCTGTCTATAATGTGAGCTAATCAGTATGTGTTGACAGTCCTTTCTACCGCGCCGTTTTTGAAAGATATAACATTAGCCATTGAGAACTACAAACTTTTTGCTATTTTTTTCTCAACAACATTGATGCTCTGATTTAGCAGGCACTATCATCATCTAATAATAAACAAACATTTTATAAAATATACACTGCTCAAAAAAATAAAGGGAACACTAAAATAACACATCCTAGATCTGAATTAATGAAATATTCTTTCTTAACATAGTTGAATGTGCTGCCAACAAAATCACACAAATTATCAATGGAAATCAAATTTATCAAACCATGGAGGTCTGGATTTGGAGTCACACTCAAAATTAAAGTGGAAAACCACACTACAGGCTGATCCAACTTTGATGTAATGTCCTTAAAACAAGTCAAAATGAGGCTCCGTAGTGTGTGTGGCCTCCACGTGCCTGTATGACCTCCCTACAATGCCTAAGCATGCTCCTGATGAGGTGGCAGATGGTCTCCTGAGGGATCTCCTCGCAGACCTGGACTAAAGCATCTCCTGGACAGTCTGTGGTGCAACGTGGCGTTGGTGGTTGGAGCGAGACATGATGTCCCAGATGTGCTCAATTGGATTCAGGTCTGGGGAACGGGCGGTCCATAGCATCAATGCCTTCCTCTTGCAGGAACTGCTGACACACTCCAGCCACATGAGGTCTAGCATTGTCTTGCATTAGGAGGAACCCAGGGCCAACCGCACCAGCATATGGTCTCGCAAGGGGTCTGAGGATCTCATCACGGTACCTAATGGCAGTCAGGCTACCTCTGGTGAGCACATGAAGGGCTGTGCGGCCCCCCAAAGAAATGCCACCCCACACCATGACTGACCCACCGCCAAACCGGTCATGCTGGAGGATGTTGCAGGCAGCAGAACGTTCTCCACAGCATCTCCAGACTCTGTCATGCCTGTCACATGTGCTCAGTGTGAACCTGCTTTCATCTGTGAAGAGCACAGGGCGCCAGTGGGGAATTTGCCAATCTTGGTGTTCTCTGGCAAATGCCAAACGTCCTGCACGGTGTTGGGCTGTAAGCCCAACCCCCACCTGTGGACGTCGGGCCCTCATACCACCCTCATGGAGTCTGTTTCTGACCGTTTGAGCAGACACATGCAGATTTTTGTCCTGCTGGAGGTCATTTTGCAGGGCTCTGGCAGTGCTCCTCCTGCTCCTCCTTGCACAAAGGCGGAGGTAGCGGTCCTGCTGCTGGGTTGTTGCCCTCCTACGCCTCCTTCACATCTCCTGATGTACTGGCCTGTCTCCTGGTAGTGCCTCCATGCTCTGGACACTACGCTGACAGACACAGCAAACCTTCTTGCCACAGCTCGCATTGATGTGCCATCCTGGATGAGCTGCACTACCTGAGCCACTTGTGTGGGTTGTAGACTCCGTCTCATGCTACCACTAGAGTGAAAGCACCGCCAGCATTCAAAAGTGACCAAAACATCAGCCAGAAAGCATAGGAACTGAGAAGTGGTCTGTGGTCACCACCTGCAGAACCACTCCTTTATTGGGGGTGTCTTGCTAATTGCCTATAATTTCCACCTGTTGCCTATTCCATTTGCACAACAGCATGTGAAATTTATTGTCATTCAGTGTTGCTTCCTAAGTGGACAGTTTGATTTCACAGAAGTGTGATTGACTTGGAGTTACATTGTGTTGTTTAAGTGTTCCCTTTATTTTTTTTGAGCAGTGTGAATATATATATATATATATATATATATATATATATATATATTGCTACTATGCAAGTAACCACTTCACTGTACCGTTTACACCTTCTGTATCCTGTGCATGTCACAAATAAACATTGATTTTTATTTGATATAGGGTGTGTGGTCCCTTTTTCAAAATATTTGCCTGACTTACGTGCCCAAAGTAAACTGCCTGTTACTTAGGCCCAAAAGCCAAGATATGCATATAATTGGTACCATTGGATAGAAAACACTTTGAAGTTTGTAGAAATGTTAAAATAATGTATGATACTATAACACAATTGATATGGTAGCCCAAAATCCAAATAAAAACCAACCACAATTTTTTGGGAGATCCCATGCTCTTTCAATGGAAAGCTATGCAATTCCAGCTCCCTGATTGCAATTCACATGGCTTCCACTAGATGTCAATAGTCTTTGTTCAAGGTTTCAGGCTTGTTTCTTCCAAAATGAGGAAGAATTTTCAGTTTGCGACGAAGAGGACGCGCACTTGCTAATTTTACTTTTCTATAGAACATACTTCTTTCTGTATGAAATATTATAGTTTAATTACACTTTACTTTTGAGTATTAAATAGAAATGTAGTTTTACTTGTTTTAATAAAGTTTAGCGGTAGCTTTTTGGATTCCTTTGTCTGCATGTTGAACGAGTGGATTACTGAAATCGATGGCGTCAACCTAAAAAAGAAGGATTTGATCTAACAAAACGACCATGCATATTGTAGATGGGACCCTTGGGATTGCAAACAGAGGAAGATTTTCAAAAAGTAAGTGATTATTTAATCGCTGTTTGTGATTTTATGAAGCCTGTGCTGGTTGAAAAATATGTTGTGGTGCGCCGTCCTCAAACAATCACATGGTATGCTTTCCCTGTAAAAGCTATTGTAAATCGGACAATGCAGTTAGATTAACAATAATTTAAGCTTTTAAGCGATATAAGATACTTGTATGTTCATAAATGTTTAATATTATGATTTTTTTATTTGAATTGCGCACCCTCGAAATTCACCGGATGTTGTTGACTGGTGTTCCGCTGACGGGACGCCTAGCCCTAAGAAAATCGAGGCAGTCACTCACAATTGACATGTGTGCTCAGTTCCAAAATGACCTGTTCTCAGTAACTCACGTCTTGCCATCGAAGCAGCCCACACTTCTTACAAGAAAGGCAAAGTGAGCTGGTGTGCATTCACTTTGAATAGCACACTGGGTTCACGGTTGTTCAAATCACATTTTATCTGTCACATACCCTGAATACAACAGGTGTAGACTTTTCGTTGTAATGCTTACTTACGAGCCCTTTCCCAACAATGCAGAGTTAAAAAGTAAGAAAAGACTAGCAAATAAGAAAAAAGGAAATAAACTAAGCAAAAAAAGAAACGTCCCTTTTTCAGGACTCTGTCTTTCAAAGATCATTTGTAAAAATCCAAATAACTTCACAGATCTTCATTGTAAAGCGTTTAAACACTGTTTCCCATGCTTGTTCAATGAACCATAATCAATTAATGAACATGCTCCTGTGGAACGGTCGTTAAGACACTAACAGCTTACAGCCATACTGCTCGTTCTGTGCGTGACTTCCTGCAAGACAGGAATGTCAGTGTTCTGCCATGGCCAGCGAAGAGCCCGTATCTCAATCCCATTGAGCACGTCTGGAACCTGTTGGATCGGAGGGTGAGGGCCTGTAACGCATTCCCCCAAAAAATGTCTGGGAACTTGCCGGTGCCTTTGTGGAAGAGTGTGGTAACATCTCACAGCAAGAACTGGCAAATTTGGTGCAGTCCATGAGGAGGAGATACACTGCAGTACTTAATTCAGCTGGTGGCCACACCAGACACTGACTGTTACTTTTGATTTTGAACCCCCCCCCCCCCCCCCTTTGTTCAGGGACACATGATTCCATTTCTGTTAGTCACATGTCTATGGAACTTGTTCAGTTTGTTTAAGTTGTTGAATCTTGTTTTGTTCATACAAATATTTACACGTAAAGTTTGCTGAAAATAAACACAGTGAGAGGACATTTCTTTTTTTGCTGAGTTTAGTAACACAGTAAAATAACAACAACAACGAGGCTACAGAAAAGGAGTACTGGTACCGAGTCAATGTGCAGGGGTATGGTAATTGAGGTAATATGTACAGCACCAGTCAAAAGTCTGAACACACCTTCTCATTTCAGGGTTTTTCTTTATTTTTAATATTTTCCACTTTGTAGAATAATAGTGAAGACATCAAACTATGAAATAAAACATATTG
Source organism: Oncorhynchus mykiss (assembly GCF_013265735.2). Classification (NCBI taxonomy): domain Eukaryota; kingdom Metazoa; phylum Chordata; class Actinopteri; order Salmoniformes; family Salmonidae; genus Oncorhynchus; species Oncorhynchus mykiss. The sequence continues at coordinate 69,580,430 of NC_048581.1, forward strand.
AATAATTACATTTTATTTCACCTTTATTTAACCAGGTAGACCAGTTGAGAACAAGTTCTCATTTACAACTGCGACCTGGCCAAGATAAAGCAAAGAAATGCGACAAAAACAACACAGAGTTACACATGGGATAAACAAACGTACAGTCAATAACACAACAGAAAATATCTATATACTGTGTGTGCAAATGTAGTAAGATTAGGGAGGTAAGGCAATAAATAAACATATGATGATGTGCAAGTAGAGATACTGGGGTGCAAAAGAGCAAAAATAAATAACAATATGGGGATGAGGTAGTTGTGTGGGCTATTTACAGATGGGCTGTGTACAGGTGCAATGATCGGTAAACTGCTCTGACAGCTGATGCTTAAAGTTAGTGAGGGAGATATAAGTCTCCAGCTTCAGTGATTTTTGCAATTCGTTCCAGTCATTGGCAGCAGAGAACTGGAAGGAAAGGCGGTCAAAAGAGGAGTTGGCTTTGGGGATGACCAGTTGTCGGAAGTTTACATACACTTAGGTTGGAGTCATCACAAATTCCTTGTTAACAAACTATAGTTTTGGCAAGTCGGTTAGGACATCTACTTTGTGCATACACACGTAATTTTTTTCAACAATTGTTAACAGACAGATTATTTAACTTATCATTCACTGTATCACAATTCCAGTGGGTCAGAAGTTTACATACATTAAGTTGACAGTGCCTTTAAACTGCTTGGAAAATTTCAAAAAATGATGTCATGGCTTGAGAAGCTTCTGATAGGCTAAGTCTGGTTCATCATTGGGAGCAATTTCCAAATGCCTGAAGGTTCCACGTTCATCTATACAAACAATAGAAGGCAAGTATAAACACCATAGGACCACTTAGCCGTCATACCGCTCAGGAAGGAGACGCGTTCTGTCTCCTAGAGATTAACGTACTTTGGTGCGAAAAGGGCAAATCAACAAAAATAGAACTGGGGGAGGCTTGCAAGCCGAAGAACACCATCCTAACTGTGAAGCATGGGGGTGACAGCATCAAGTTGTGGGGGTGCTTTGCTGCAGGAGGGACTGGTGCACTTCACAAAATAGATGACATCATGAGGGAGGAAAATTACGTGGATATATTGAAGCAACATCTCAAGACATCAGTCAGGAAGTTAAAGCTGGGTCGCAAATGGGTCTTCCAAATGGACAATGACCCCAAGCATAATTCCAAAGTTGTGGCAAAATGGCAACAAAGTGGCCATATCGCAAAGCCCTGACCTCAATCCCATAGAACATTTGTGGGCAGAACTGAAAAAGCGTGTGCGAGCAAGGAGGCCTATAAACCTCAGTTACATCAGATCTGTCAGGAGGAATGGGCCAAAATTCACCCAACTTATTGTGGGAAGCTTGTGGAAGGCTACCCAAAACGTTTGACCCAAGTTAAAAAATTTAAAGGCAATGCTACCAAGTACTAATTGAGTGTATGTAAACTTCTGACCCACTGGGAATGTGATGAAATACAAAAAATGATGAAATAAATCATTCTCTACTAGTATTCTGACATTTCACATTCTGAAAATAAAGTGGTGATCCTAACTTACCTAAGACAGGTAATTTTTACAAGGATTAAATGTCAGGAATTGTGAAATACTGAGTTTAAATGTATTTGTCTAAGTTGTATGTCAACTTCCGACTTCAGCTGTATCTGCTTGAGCTCGTGCTTCTGGTGGGTGTTGCTATGGTGACCAGTGAGCTGAGATAAGGCGGGGCTTTACCTAGCAAAGATTTATAGATTACCTGGAGACAGTGGGTTTGGTGATGAATATAAAGGGTCAGCCAACGAGAGCAAACAGGTCACAGTGGTGGGACTTTGTTGACAAAATGGATGACACGTTGATAGACTACATCCAATTTGCTGAGTAGAGTGTTGGAGGCAATATTTAAATGACATCACCGAAGTCAAGAATCGATAGGATAGTCAGTTTTACGAGGGTTTAGCAGTGTAAGTGAAAGAGGCTTTGTTGCGAAATAGGAGGCCGATTCTAGATTTAATTTTGGATTGGAGAGTTTACAGTCTAACCAGACACCTAGAATACGTGGACAACTACAAATACCTAAGTCACAACCGTCCAGAGTAGTGAAGCTAGTCAGCCGCGAGTGCGAGCAGGAAACGGTTGAAGAGCATGCATTTAGTTTTACTTGCAATTAAGAGCAGGTGGAGGCCACGGAAGGAGTGTTGAATGGCATTGAAGATCATCTGGAGGTTTGTTAACATGGTGTCCAAAGAAGGGCCAGATGTATACAGAATGATGTCGTCTGCATAGAGATGGATCAGAGAATCACCAGCAGCAAGAGCGACATCATTGATATATACAGAAAAGAGTCGGCCCGAGTATTGAACCCTGTGGCACCCCCATAAAGACTGCCAGAGGTCCGGACAACAGGCCCTCCGATTTGACACACTGAACTCTGAGAAGTAGTTGGTGAATCAGGCGAGGCAGTCATTTGAGAAACCAAGGCTGTTGAGTCTGCCGATAAGAATGAGGTGATTGACAGAGTCGAAAGCCTCGGCCAGGTCAATGAAGACAGCTGCACAGGACTGTCTTTTATCGATGGCGGTTTTGATATTGTTTAGGACCCTGAGCATGGCTGAGGTGCACCCATGACAAGCTCGGAAACCAGATTTCATAGCGGAGAAGGTATTGTGGGATTCGAAATGGTCAGTGATGTTTGTTAACTTGGCCTAAGAAGACTTTAGAAAGGCAGGGAAGGATAGATATAGGTCTGTAAGAGTTTGAGTCTAGAGTGTCTCCCCCTTTGAAGAGGGGGATGACCACTGCAGCTTTCCAATCTTTCGGGATCTCAGACGACACAAAAGAGAGGTTGAATAGGCTAGTAATAGGGGTTGCAACAATTGCGGCAGATCATTTTAGAAAGAGAGGGCCCAGATTGTCTAGCCCAGCTGATTTTATAGGGGCCAAGATTTTTCAGCTCTTTCAGAACATCAGCTATCTGGATTTGGGTGAAGGAGAAGTGGGGCAGGCTTGGGCAAGTTGCTATGGGTGGTGCTGAGCCTTAGGCCGGGGTAGGGGTAGCCAGGAGGAAAGCATGGCCAGCCGTAGAAAAATGCTTATTGAAATTATCGTAGATTTTTTGGTGGTGACAGTGTTTCCTAGCCTCAGTGCAGTGTGCAGCTGGGAGGAGGTGCTCTTATTCTCCATGGAATTTAGTGTCCCAAAACCTTTGGGAGTTTGTGCTACAGGAGTTAAATTTCTTTTTGAAAAAGCTAGCCTTTGCTTTCCTAACTGACTGTGTATATTGGTTCTTAATAACTTCCCTGAAAAGCTGCATATTGCGGGGGCTGTTCGATGCTAATGCAGTACGCCACACGATGTTTTTGTGCTGGTCAAGGGCAGTCAAGTCTGGAGTGAACCAAGGGCTTCATTTTTTGAATAGGGCATGCTTATTTAAGATTTTGAGAGAAGCACTTTTAAATAATAACTAGGCATCCTCTACTGACGGGATGAGATCGATATCCTTCCAGGATACCCGGGCCAGGTTGATTAGAAATGCCTGCTCACTGAAGTGTTTTAGAGAGTGTTTGACATTGATGAGGGGTGGTCTTTTGACCACGGACCAATTACGGACGCAGGCAATGAGGCAGTGATTGCTGAGATCCTGGTTGAAGACAGCAGAAGTGTATTTAGAGGGCAGGTTGTTCAGGATGATATCTATGAGGATGCCCATGTCTACGGATTTAGGGTTGTACCTGGTAGGCTCCTTGATAATTTGTGTGAGATTGAGGGCATCTAGCTTAGATTGTAGGACTGCCGGGTTGTTAAGCATATCCCAGTTTAGGTCACCTAACAGTACAAACTCTGAAGATAAATGGGGGGCAATCAATTCACATATGGTGTCCAGGGCACAGCCGGGGGCTGAGGGGGGTCTATAACGAGCGGCAACAGTGAGAGACTTATTTCTGGAAAGGTGGATTTTTAAAAGTAGAAGCTCAAACTGTTTGGACACAGACCTGGATAGCATGGCAGAACTCTGCAGACTATCTCTGCAGTAGATTGCAACTTTGCCCCCTTTGGCAGCTCTATCTTGGCGTAAAATTTTGTAGTTGGGGATGGAAATTTCAGATTTTTTCGGGGTGGAATTCCTAAGCCAGGATTTAGACACGGCTTGGACATCAGGGTTGGCGGGGTGTGCTAAAGCAGTGAATAAAACAAACTTAGGGAGGAGGCTTCTGATGTTAAAAACCTCTTGGAACTACCCATCCCGGATCCGGGAGAATTGTCATCAACTACACTAATTAGCACAGCGCAACGGACAAATAATCTTACTAGAAAATATTAATATTCATGAAATCACAAGTGAAATATAGCGAAACACAGCTTAGCCTTGTGTTAATCACCCTGTCGTCTCAGATTTTGATCTTCAGATGTTTTCACTGACGAGACTCCCAGTTAGGCAGCAAATGTTCCTTTTGTTCCATAAAGATTATTTTTATACCCAAAATACCTCTGTTTGTTTGTCAAGTTATGTTGAGAAATCCACCGGAAATAGCGGTCACGACAACGACGAAAAAATGTCCAAATTATATCCATAATATCGACAGAAACATGGCAACGTTTTTTATAATCAATCCTCAAGGTGTTTTTCAAATATCTATTCAATAATATATCAACCGGGACAATTGGCTTTTCAGTAGGACCGAGAGGAAAAATGGCTACCTCTGTCTTTTACGCAATAATCACTCTGAGAGCCCTCAGCTGGCCCCTGACGCAATGTAGTCGTTTACGCTCATTCTTCCAAATAAAGGCCTGAAACTACGTCTAAAGGCTGTAGACACCTCAGGGAAGCCAATCTGGTTGATATCCCTTTCAATGGCCAATAGGGATGCATAGGAACACAACGGTTTCAAAATACGAGTCACTTCCTGATTGGATTTTTCTTAGGCTTTCGCCTGCAATATCAGTTATGTTATACTCACAGACAATATTTTTTACAGTTTTGAAAACTTTAGTGTTTTCTATCCTAAGCTGTCAATTACAGTGGGGCAAAAAAGTATTTAGTCAGCCACCAATTGTGCAAGTTCTCCCACTTAAAAAAATGAGAGGCGTGTAATTTTCCTCATAGGTACACTTCAACTATGACAGAGAAAATGAGAAAAAAAATTCCAATAAAATTACATTTTAGGATTTTTAATGAATTTATTTGCAAATTATGGTGGAAAATAAGTAAGGGTATAGTAGTAAGGGTTTGGTAGGATGTGTGTGTACAGTGGAGGTAAACCTAGGCGTTGAGTGACGATGAGAGGTTTCGTCTCTGGAGGCACCAGTTGAGGTCTCCACATGTGTGTGGGGTGGGACAAAAGAGCTATCTAAGGCATGTTGTGTGGGTCTGAGGGCTCTAAAGTGAATTAAAACAATAAGAACTAGCCGAGACAGCAGTCGACAAGGCGTATTGACATTAGAGAGGCATTAAGCAATCACAGGTGTTGATCAGGAGAGCTAAAACAACAATGGGTAAATGGCGATGAATTGGCAAAGCGGTACACTCAGGTACACTCAGGGCCTGAGTTCAAGGCTGGGGCTGACAGATAAACAAAATGAGGTACCATGTTATTGAAACAGTCCGGGAGGCATCAGCTGTGCAGCTGAGTGATCATAGGGTTCAATGAACAGCAATAGGTGAGTCAGGGGGCCGTTCAGTAGTCACTACTACGCTATGCGAGCGGGGGACATGGCATTCAGAAAGCTAGCGGGCCGGGGCTAACAGATTGTTCTTCGGCGACATCGTAACGGAATAGTCTTGTGAGACCACATCGGGCGATTACGTCGGCAGACTGCGGGGCTCCGTCTCGCCAATAAAGGGTCCAGGCCAATTGGCAAAAGAGGTATTGTAGCCCTAGAATTAGCTGGTATATGGGCCTAGCTCGAGGCTAGCTCAAGGCTAACTGGTGCTTGCTTTGGGACAGAGGTGTTAGCTAACAGTAGCCACTCGTTTGCAACTAGCTAGCTGCGATGATCCAGTGTAGTGATCCAGAGCGGCAAGAATCCGGTGATGTGGTAGAGAGAAGCAGTCCGATATGCTCAGGGTTGATATCGCGCTGTGCAGACTGGCAGGTATTGTCCGGGCTAAGGCTGGCTGGTGTCCGAGCTAAAGGTGAAGACCGTTAGCCGTGTCTAACAAAGACTAGTAGCTAGTTAGCTGGCTAGCTCCTGGTGGAGGCTCCGGTTATAAGGAATAAAAATAGCAGATCCATACCACATTGGGTGAGGCGGGTTGCAGGAAAGTATATTTAGTTCGTAGATAGAAAGTGAGATTAAAATATATACAACTAAAATATATAAAACTGGCTATTTACACAGGATAAGACAAAGACAAACACACGTCTGACTGCTGCACCATCTTGGAAAACAGCTTCATGGGGTATTTACCTGGAATGCATTTCAATTAACAGGTGTTCCCTGTTAAAAGTTAATTTGTGAAATGTATTTCCTTCATAATGCATTTCAGCCAATCAGTTGTGTTGTGACAAGGTAGGGGTGGTATACAGAAGATAGCCCTATTTGGTAAAAGGCAAAGTCCATATTATAGCAAGAACAACTCAAATATGCAAAGAGAAACAACAATCCATTATTACTTTAAGACATGAAGGTCGGTCAATCCGGAAATTTCAAGAACTTTGAAAGTTTCTTCAAGTGCAGTCGCAAAATCCATCAAGCACTATGATGAAACTGGCTCCCATGAGGACCTCCACAGGAAAGGAAGACCCAGAGTTACCTCTGCTGCAGAGGATAATTTCATTATAGTTAACTGCACCTCAGATTGCAGCCCAAGTAAATGCTTCACAGAGTTCAAGTAATATCAACTGTACAGAGGAGATTGCGTGAATCAGGCCTTCATGGTCGAATTGCTGCAAAGAAACCACTACTAAAGGACACCAATAAGAAGAAGAGACTTGCTTGGACCAAAAAACATACGCAATGGAAATCAGACAGGTGGAAATATGTCCTTTGGACTGATGAGCCCAAATTGTTGATTTTTGGTTCCAACCACTGTGTCTTTGTGAGACGCAGAGTAGAGGAACGGATGATCTCCGCATGTGTGGTTCCCACCGTGAAGCATGGAGGAGGTGGTGTGGTGGTATGGGGGTGCTTTGCTGGTGATGATATCTATGATTTATTTAGAATTCAAGGCACACTTAACCAGCATGGCTTCTGCAGCGATACACCATCCCATATGGTTTGCGCTTAGTGGGACAATAATTTGTTTTTCAACAGGACAATGACCCAGGTTGAGTAAGGGCTATTTGACCAAGAAGGAGAGTGATGGAGTGCTGCATTAGATGACCTGGCCTCCACAATCACCCGACCTCAACCCAATTGTGATGGTTTGGGATGAGTTGGACCGCAGAGTAAAGGAAAAGCATACGTGCTCAGCATACGTGGGAACTCCTTCAAGACTGTTGGAAAAGCATTCCAGGTGAAGCTGGTTGAGAGAATGCCAAGAGTGTGCAAAGCTGTCATCAAGGCAAAGGGTGGCAACTGAAGAATCTAAAGTAAAAAATGTATTTTGATTTGTTTAACACTTTTTTGGTTAATACATGATTCCATGTGTTATTTCATAATGTTGATGTATTCACTATTATTCTACAACGATGTAGAAAATAGTAAAAACAAAGATAACCCTTTGAATGAGTAGGTGTGTCCAAACTTTTGACTGTACATGTAGGTATGGGTAAAAAAATCTGGATAAATAAAAAACAGAGGAGCAGCAATGTGTGTGTCTGTGTGGCGTCTATATGCATGTGTGTATTTTTTGTTGTTGTGTGTGTTGGAGTGTCAGTGTAGTATGTGTGAGTGTCTGGGTAGAATCTAGTGAGTGTGTTTTGAGCCACTGCAAGAATGTCAGTGCAAAAAATGTATGATAAAAAAGGGGGTCAATGCAAATAGTCTGGTTAGCCATTTGATTAACTGTTCAGCAGTCTTATGGCTTGGATGTAGAATCTGTTGAGAAGCCTTTTGGTCCCAGACTTGGCTCTCCGGTAGTGTTTGCCGTGTGGTTGCAGAGAGAACAGTCTATGACTTGGATGGATGGAGTCTTTGACCATTTTCTATGGCCTTCCTCTGACACCCCCTGGTTTTGAGGTCCTGGATGGCAGGGAGCTCGGCCCCAGTGATTTACTGGGCCATACGCACTACCCTCCGCTGCGCATTGCGGTCGGATGCCAAGCAGTTGCCATACCAAGCGATGATGCAGCCTGTCAAAATGCTCACAATGGTGGAACTGTATAACTTTTTGAGGATTTAAGGACCCATGCCATATCTTTTCAGTCTCCTGAGGGGGAATAGGCATTGTCATGCCCTCTTCACGACTGTCTTGGTGTGTTTGGACCATGAGAGGTCCTTAGTGACCACCGGGGAACATGAAGCTTTCGGCCCGCTCCACTCTAGCCCCATCGATGTGAATGGGGGAATGCTTGGCCCTCCATTTCTTGTAGTCTACCATCAGCTCCTTTGTCTTGCTGTTCAACTTGGTCTGGTAATTGAGATGGAAAATAATGTATTAATAACAATTATGGGCTTATTAAATATGAAACATGTTATTTTAACATGCAATGCCATTAATGTCTAAGCTATAGGCGGAAGCTTTTTAACTGGGTAGCCTTGCCATACATGTTTAGACTTTTCCTGAATCTACCGGTAAGAAGACATTAGACTATTTTCCCCACAGACACAACAGTAATGTGCCGTTATGAGACTCAAATGTTTTTTCATGTCACCCTGAAGTATTGATGTACAGTGGGGTCAATTTATTGACACCCTTGATAAAGATGAGCAATAATGACTGTATAAAATCCTTTTTTTTAACCATTTAGTATATTATTTTATACTAATACAATTATTCAGAGAAAGAGATTTTGTTGAACAAGTAATTGTTTTCTCAAAAAGGTAGGGGTCAACATTACTGACACAACTAAAGATTGTTATAAATAAAATAGTCAGAAGTGTAGTATTTGGTGTGATATTCCAAGCACGCAATGACTGCATAAAGCTTGTGACTCTAAAAACTTGTTGGATGCATTTGCAGGTTGTTTTTCAGATAATTTTTCAGATTATAAATAAAGCAATGATTATGAGTTTAGGTGAATTTCAAATGTGAGGGAATTACTGTGCTCATTAGTGACAGATTAGGACATCTGCTTTAAACATTGCCGTTACATTCATTTAATTGTTTAATTAAATGTTAATTAAATAAAAAATTATTGCTGTGATTAATGTGAGTGAGTTACCTTCAACGATGGGAGAGCATCAAAGCACTGAGTAGATTGACAAGAAAGAGGATGCATTTATTAATGGTTGTGCTATAAACCCCACTGTGTCCCTGAAGGTATGATGATAGGTTGCATTACTGGAAAACCAGTGAAAAAGGGTCAATAATGGACAACTTAAAGCAACAGTCTCAAATTTAATTAACTATTTGAATCATTAACTAAAAGTGAAATTGTTCCGGTATGTCATTAGAAGGTTTGTGAATCTCATCATTCTAATTTCTTTCCGAACATGTCTGGTTAATCAAATTCATTAGTGTCTGTATTGTAGGTGTCATACTTACTTGCGTTTGATTGAGTTTGTTCACTCTTCAATAAACCTAAACATTTTTAATTGTAGAGCAGACAAGAAGAAAAATATTGTTGACCATGCTATGTTCCTCGAAGTTTGCATTTGCAACTAAAATGAGTCTAACAAAATAATCCTGTACCCAAAAACTTTGGAATGGCTTTGGTCTTTGGCTGTACCATGGAGGGCTTGGACCAGATGAAGCACAGAAAAAGGAGTGTGGCCAGCAGCACCCTAACATACACAGCTTCTGTCAACACTGGGAGACATCAGGAATGATGAAACAATATCTGGCTGCATGTCAGGGGTTAAAATGGAATTTTGTTGATGGTAGACAAATTCTAGGCATTCAATGCAGAATCCTTATATGTGGAGTAAAACTCTGTTCCATTCACCCTGTCTGTTGAATGGCTAAATACATTATGTACAGGTACATTATGTACAGCCATTTACCACAGACATTAGTAATGGTGCATCTCACCTTTTAACCTCATCTCGACTGTTTGGTCACGTGAGAATGTTCTGTTCTGACTGAGGGATTGAATGAACACAAGGATGAATGTACGATAGATAGATAAACTACAGGCTGCCAAAATATGCCCTAACTTCTTTAACACACCAGAGAATACCACATTTCTGAAACTGCCCTCTTAAACTGCCATCATGCACAGCCTAATCCTAATCATAGTTAATAGAGCTCTGCAGCAATTCATGAATGTAAGTTTCCCGTATGCCGTATAGTAACTCTCATTACTTTGCTTATCAATTACACAGCTGTACAGTAAGTGATTGGATTGTAATGCAACGATTTAATTTTAGACAACTGGACAAAGGCTTATTTACCTGGCCAGAGGAGATGGTTATCCAGTGCAGTCTGCCTGAAACTGAAGCCTTATCCACAGTCCTGTCGTGTCTTTACTATCATTAAACTGAAGATGTATAGTTTTATCAAAGATTCTCTGTAATTAGTATTACGTGATTAAACTGATTAATAATGTAACTGTAATTAACTAGGAAGTCGGGGCACCAAGGAAAATATTCAGATTACAAAGTTATAATTTTCTAATAACTTTACAGATATTTTATATCTGATCAATTAGTCTTCAAATTAATTAATTATTATTTCATTCCAAACATCGTAAATTGTTAGTTATCTGCACAAACCCAGTCTTCACTTTGAGTCATCCATATATCAATTGTCTTAAATAATTTATTTACTAACTAAGTAATTCACAGAAATGCATAAACACAGAAATGCATAAACAAACAGTAGATAGTTACAAGGAAATGATAACGGAGTTTCCCTAGTGGGATAAATCGGTATCAAGGCTTGGTGGACAAAAAGGGAAGTGGGGGTTAGCTGAGAAGTCACTACAGAGTTAATAATTCTAACAATTGAAATGCTAATCCTTTGCACATGAACGCTCACTCATTCGAGAACAACTGCAATCAATATATATATTTATGCTCAGTGTGTCGTCTTGATCGCTGTTGAAAAGTCTGTTTCTTTTGTAGAATGTCCGTCCTCTCTCTCTCTGTCGTGGTTAGGATGGTTTGTTCAAAGTGACATTCTTTCATTTCGTTATAGAATGGATGTTTCGGCGGTTGTCGTTCTTCGCGTTCAATGATACCGAATTCCTAGCTGCAGACTAGTAATTAATATGAAAGACTTGTTCTTATTCTGTCGGTATCGATAGTCTAAGAGTTTAACCATGTGGTATGGTTAAAAGATTCAGCAATGGTCTGCAATCTTTGTCCCCTCGTAATGGAGAAAAACATGGTCTACTGAGAACTTCTCAAAGTTGGGGTTTTATTCAGAATTGCAGAAAAGGGGCTGTCCCAGGATGCCTGACCCTAACTGGGCTCATGTCCTCTGATTTAGTTAAACTCAAAAGGGAATTGGAGTTTCCTTCATTAAACAGTCCAAAATCACAAACAGTATCATACTCACTCATTCATCTTATACAACAATTAGATGTAAACCTCATATCTGAGGCTATTATATAAACAGCGTTATGGTAATGTGGCCGCACCATCTCCCATAAGCCTCACCAAAATGTAACAAACGGACCAGTTCGTAGCTGGATTCTTCACTGATCTTTTTTACCTTCTCGGAAACATAAATGTTGTTCGGACCTCAAGTTCTGTGAGGTGGAAGAAATTCCTTTGTTCTCTATGAAAATTCACTCTGTCGTTATACTGTGTGGCCATGAGGCAGCGTCTTCCCTAGGAATTTACGACCTCTATGACCACAGCAGCCTAGTTGAAGGAGGCAGGGAGAGGGGGATGGGGCTTGCTGTACCCAAAGAGGGCAACGTCATGACAGTCCTATCCAAGCTCAACTAGGTTAAGTGAAACAGGATGTATACTACTGTACCCACATGCCACTCCTCAATAACAGAGTGTCAGCTAAGCAATGTCCACAACTCATACTGCCCGAAAGGACTTTTGATGGAGATATGGCAGTTGTTGTTTCACTAAGAGTTTATGCATATTAAGAGAGTTGCTTCAACTCCATTCATAGCTTCCCCGAGACCGTCTTTGAATATACTACCTCTAGAGGTGTGATACTGCTACCTGTTGAACTTGTACTACCTGTCTGAGCTGGTGGTCAAAGGGACAGTAGGTGACCGGTATATCATGGTACCAGTGAGATGCGTGTATACATCTAACCGCACCCTCGTTTTTATGGGCAAAATGGAAGTAAACTGATTCTGGCATGGAAGAGGATCTTGTCACATGATTAGTCAGCTGCCAGCTCCAGCTGAGCTTCACATCCAATCATTTTGACAACAAACATACAGTTGAAGTCAGAAGTTTACATACACCTTAGCCAAATACATTTAAACTCAGTTTTTCACAATTCCTGACATTTAATCCTAGTAAAAAATTCCCTGTCTTAGGTCACTTAGGATCACCACTTTATTTTCAGAATGTGAAATGTCAGAATAATAGTAGAGAATGATTTATTTCAGCTTTTATTTCTTTCATCACATTTCCAGTGGTTCATAAATGTACATTCACTCAATTAGTATTTGGTAGCAATACCTTTTAAATTGTTTAACTTGAGTTAAACATTTTGGGTAAACTTCCACAAGCTTCCCACAATAAGTTGGGTGAATTTTGTCCCATTCCTACTGACAGAGCTGGCGTAACTGAGTCAGGTTTGTAGGCCTCCTTGCTCACACACGCTTTTTCAGTTCTACCCACAAATTTTCCATGGGATTGAGGTCCGGGCTTTGCGATGGCCAATACCTTGACTTTGTTGTCCTTAAGCCATTTTGCCACCACTTTGGAAGTACAGTTGTGGCCAAAAGTTTTGAGAATGACACAAATATGAATTTTCACAAAGTCTGCTGCCTCAGTTTGTATGATGGAAATTTGTATATAGTCCAGAATGTTTTGAAGAGTGCTCAGATGAATTGCAATTAATTACAAAGTCCCTCTTTGCCATGCAAATGAACTGAATCCCCCAAAAACATTTCCACTGCATTTCAGCTCTGCCACAAAAGGACCAACTGACATGTCAGTGATTCTCTCGTTAACACAGGTGTGAGTGTTGACGAGGACAAGGCTGGAGATCACTCTGTCATGCTGATTGAGTTCGAATAACAGACTGGAAGCTTCAAAAGGAGGGTGGTGCATTGTTCTTCCTCTGTCAATCATGGTTGACTGCAAGGAAACATGTGGCGTCATCATTGCTTTGCACAAAAAGGGCTTCACAGGCAAGAATATTGCTGCCAGTAAGATTGCACCTAAATCAACCATTTATTGGATCATCAAGAACTTCAAGGAGAGCGGTTCAATTGTTGTGAAGAAGGCTTCAGGGCGCCCAAGAAAGTCCAGCAAGCACCAGGACCATCTCCTAAATTTGATTCAGCTGGGTGATCGGGGCACCACCAGTACAGAGCTTGCTCAGGAATGGCAGCAGGCAGATGTGAGTGCATCTTCACGCACAGTGAGGCGAAGACTTTTGGAGGATGGCCTGGTGTCAAGAAGAGCAGCAAAGAAGCCACTTCTCTCTCTAGGAAGAACATCAGGGACAGACTGATATTCTGCCAAATGTAAAGAGATTGGACTGCTGAGGATTGGGGTTAAGTCATTTTCTCTGATGAATCCCCTTTCCGATTGTTTGGGGCATCCGGAAAAAAGCTTGTCCGGAGAAGACAAGGTGAGCGCTACCATCAGTCCTGTGTCATGCCAACAGTAAAGCATCCTGAGACCATTTATGTGTGGGGTTGCTTCTCAGCCAAGGGAGTGGGCTCACTCACAATTTTTCCCAAGAACACAGCCGTGAATCAAGAATGGTACCAACACAACCTCTGAGAGCAACTTCTCCTAACCATCCAGGAACAGTTTGGTGACGAACAATGCATTTTCCATCCTGATGGACCACCTTGCCATGAGGCAAAAGGGATAAATAAGTGGCTCGGGGAACAAAACATCGATGTTTTGGGTCCATGGCCAGGAAACTCCCCAGACCTTTATCCCATTGAGAACTTGTGGTCAATCCTCAAGAGGCGGGTGGACAAACAAAAACCCACAAATTCCGACAAACTCCAAGCATTGATTATGCAAGAATGGGCTGCCATCAGTCAGGATGTGGCCCAAAAGTTAATTGACAGCATGCCAGGGCAGATTGCTGAGGTCTTAAAAAAGAAGGTTCAACACTGCAAATATTGACTCTCTGCATCAATTTCATGTAATTGTCAATAAACTTATTTCACACTTTTGAAATGCTTGTAATTATACTTCAGTATTCCATAGTGACATCTGAAAAAATATCTAAAGATACTGAAGCAGCAAACTTTGGAAATTAATATTTGTGTCATTCTCAAAACTTTTGGCCACGACTGTATGCTTTGAGTCATTGTCCATTTGGAAGACCCATTTGCTTTAACCTGACTGATGTCTTCAGATGTTGCTTCAATACAGCCACATGTTTTTACTCCTCATGATATCATCTATTTTGTTAAGTGCATCAGTCCTTCCTGCAGCAAAGTACCCCCACAACATGATGCTGCCACCCCCGTGCTTCACAGTTGGGATGGTGTTCTTCGGCTTGCAAGCCTCCCCTTTCTCCTTCAAACATAACGATGGTAAATATGGCCAAAACAGTTATAGTTTTGTTTCATCAGACCAGAGGACATTTCTCCAAAAAGTGCGATCTTTGTCCCCATGTGCAGTTGTAAACCCTAGTCTGGCTTTTTTTATGGTTGTTTTGGAGCAGTGGCTTCTTCCTTGCTGAGCTGTCTTTTAGGTTAGGTCGATATAGGACTCGTTTTACTGTGGCTATAGATACTTTTGTACCTGTTTCCTACAGCATCTTCACAAGGTCCTTTGCTGCTGTTCTTGGATTGATTTGCACTTTTCGCACCAAAGTACCGTCATCTCTAGGAGACAGAAGGTGTCTCCTTCCATGAGCGGTATGACTGCTGCGTGGTCCCATGGTGTTTATGCTTGAGCACTATTGTTTTTACAAATGAGCGTGGTACCTTCAGGCATTTGGAAATTGCTCCCAAGGATGAACCAGACTTGTGGAGATCTACAATTTTTTTTCTGAGGTCTTGTCTGATTTCTTTTGATTTTCCCATGATGTCAAGCAAAGAGACACTGAGTTTGAAGGTAGGCTTGAAATACATCCACAGGTACACCTCCAATTGACTCATATGATGTCAATTAGCCTGTCAGAAGCTTCTAACGCCATGACATAATTTTCTGTAATTTTCCAAGCTGTTTCAAGGCACAATCAACTTTGTGTAGGTAAACGTCTGACCCACTGGAATTTTGATTAAATTAATTATAAGTGAAATAATCTGTCTGTAAACAATTGTTGGAAAAGTTACTTGTCATGCACAAAGTAGATGTCCTAACCGACTTGCCAAATCTATAGTTTGTTAACAAGAAATTTGTGAAGTGGTTGAAAAAGTTTTAATGACTACAACCTAAGTGTTTGTAAACTTCCGTCTTCAACTGTATTTTGTAGTCCATTCAATCGGATCTTCAGCAGTATTTGGGCAAACGTTGTTGCTGCTGAGCCTTTTCCCTACCACCACCCCACCCTCCACCTGCTTTTCGTTCTGCTCGTCTGTCTATCTATAGCTTAGCTTGATCAGGTTAAATTCTTCAGCACTTCCTCTTTTGGAAAGCATCCCGAAGAACAGATCCAAATTGCTAAGACCAGATATATTAGAATTCACATTTTATATTCAAAGAAATGTGATGTCACCAAATACACAAGTCTGTCTCATGACAGAAACAGTTATTCATCTCAAATTATTGAGTTAATTGTGGGGAACAAAGTTCCATGCTCTCAAAACAGTTTGTAGTCTAATTTCACTATTACTCTGTGTTATTATAATAGTCTCATTTATTTACATATTACTCTAACACTTATGTCTCCAAATCCTAGGTAAGGTTACTCAGGGCATGATTTTTGCCTTGAACTTAATTTGCCTAAAAGTTAATTTGCCTTTAGTTTATTTGCCTTTAAGACCACACTGTGAGAAGCATATTTCAGTACAGTCACAGTCAACACAACATGTTTAGGCTCACCACTCACATGGGAAAACTGTGGCAGAGAATTTCCATGTTTTGCCATGATGGCTCTGGTAAGACACTGAAACAAGGGTTTTTCATTTCAGGGATGGCACCTTAAATGACACACACACACAAAAGGTGCTAAAACACAGAGCGGATAACAGTTCCACAAGGAGAGGTTTTTAGTCTTAAAAGACAAAAAGTCTATAGATGTTGTATGTTAAAGCAGGTCTCAGCAGAGCTAGATAGATCCAGGGATATTTGGGCTGTGCTCTTGGCCTACATAACGATTTGTTGAGCTAATAGAGTCCCTCTGGGCATTGGATGTCAAACACCAACTGCTGCTCTGGCTGGCTTTTCACTCCTCAAATGAGCTCCCTGTAAGAAAGAAGGTCTATGAGACCATACAGTACTATGTTTTTAACTGAAAAGGGCTTCAAATAGATTTGGTTTGAGTAAATGGATGGGGAACAGACATGCATAATGAATTTGCACACACCTTTGTGCATGGACACATTAGTCTCCATACTATGTATACTGTATCATTTTTAGATATAAGACCAATGGTTAAAACACAGCCTTTCTGAAGTGCAGGGGTGAGGGACTAATTAACCTAGCTGACGGCTGTGGAGATGTACAGAGTAAAAAAGGGGCCTTTAAGAAAGGAGACTAGGAAATGTTTCAGCCCACCAAGTATAACATTTTAATGGTTGACCAGGTCTACATCCTGTCTTTTTAACCCTTGATTAAATGCACCTTTACAAGCCCTCCAGCATGGTGTGGGGTTTAACTTAACTGGGTTTAACTAAACTCTCATCAAATCAGGTCTCTTGTTAGAGAATCCTATGTTCCTCAATAAAAAATGTTATTATAATGCTGATCCAGAGTTATGTTCATAGTCATAACTGTGATCTGAGGCAGAGAGTAAAGAACACAACTATACAGTAATGTCAATTGTATTGTACACAAGCTGGTTTACCACAATTATCACATGTTGAGGATGTAATTTGCTATGAATTGTAACTTTGTCATGAATGTGGCGTGGGAAGAGTAATAAATTGTGACACTTTATTCCTCTTTCTGGGAGACTGGAGTAAAACAGGAGATTTGTAGATCACCCTCTTATTGCGTCTCAACTACCTCTCTTCTTCTCCACCTCTCCCCTCATGTTCACTATGTCTTACACCTACCAAACAGCATAATCATGTTACTGCGGGTGAGGAAAGCAGCTTATGTGAAAAGTTCGGATGGCTTTATAAATAGAGATTTTAACTGAGTGTATACAGGTACAGAGTATGAATCAGTACTCCATTATGAAGCATCCAATGTTGCATGCTGTTCAGTGTGAGAGTCTTAGTTTTCACAATGACCAGTGTAGAAATGTATTATCTAGCTTTGAGATTCCATAAGCAGTATGTGTCCATTAGTTATTTTGAAAGTAAAACACTGTGGGAGACAACAATGTGTTTTTAGGGTACTGTGAAATTTAGTGAATATTTGGAAGGACGTGGATGTGAACAGTATTTTGTCCCAAAATGCAAATGCTTCTCATCTGAAGTAACTCCAACTGCAGGATATTTCACAGTGTAATGAGCTCTGTGTGTAGCTGGTTGGGAGTCAGGCACAGGACAGCAGATATGAGTAAATAAACGTACTTTACTCAACATAAATCAAATGCGATACAAAAGAGTCCACATAAACAGACCTTACTACATACAAAACAGTTACTCACAAAACCCCATGGGGGAACAGAGGGTTAAATAATTAACAAGTTATTGGTGGATTGAAACCAGGTGTGAAAAACAAAGACAAAACAAATGGAAAATGAAAAGTGGATCGGCGATGGCTAGAAGGACGGTGACGTCGACCGCCGAACACCGCCTGAACAAGGAGAGGGACCGACTTTGGCTGAAGTCGTGACACAGATTTGAGTTATTTTTATTTTGTATTATTTGTGAGGAAGTGCAGGGGAGTTGAGGATGGAGTTGAGGATGGTTCCCTGTTGAGTAAACACACTATAACGGCTTATTTTGAAATAGACACAAATTATTTATTCAAAATTCATGACGGGCACACTTTTTCTGTGTGTGTTACACGATTTCCTTTCGTCATAACGCATTTGTGTATATTACACAAATTCCGTTAGCTAGGGTAGCTAGGTGGCTAACTTTAGCTAGGCCAGGAATTAGGGTTAGGGGTTAAGGTTATGGTTAGGTTTAGGGATTAGGGTTAAGGTTAGGTTTAGGTAACATGCTAGCTAAGTAGTTGAAGGGTTAAGGTTAGGTTAAAGGGGAAGGGTTAGCTAACATGCTAAGTAGTTGCAAAGTAGCTAAACAGTAATAAGTAGTTGCAAAGTTGCCTTTAGCTAAAATACTAAAATTGTCCATGATGAGATTATAACATGCAACCTTTGGGTTAACAGACATTTCCGTTATACACCCACTCATCCTCCCTGACCAATCTCCCTCCTATCATTTATGCAACCTACAGTTGATATCTGTGATTGAAATGCACTGTATACAAAATTGTGTACTGCACATGAAAAAAGTATTTTTCGTGTGCCTGTCGCAAATTTCCGTTATACACCCACTCATCCTCCCTGACCAAGCAATTTGTGTCTATCACAATAATCTGTGATACTGGGTTGGTTGAGTCCCCTCAATGTTCTACTCAGGCCACTGCTTACAGCCAGAGACACACTGACTAGGAAATAGTAGTGGAATTATACTATGGATTGATTACTCTCTCTCCTATTTCTCTGGGTTTGTGTATGTGTACATGTGTGTGATATGGTAGCCTGGAGGTGATTTGAGTCTGAGCTACAGCAGGTAGATTTTCAGTCTCTTTTGAGTTCATAGAAAAACAATGTTGCTGTGGTCTGGCTAGGTGCACAGCCAGTGTGCATTAGCTTTTTCCAAACATTGCCACAGCCATTTGTGAAACAACTTCACCCAGCCATTCTCCCACTCAGCGGTGTGAAAGGAGTGCTCTGCCAATCAATACTACTCTGCTTACTGGGGAAATACCAGAGTCCTGCTGATGGTAACAACTTGTGACATGTTACTAGAGTGAAGACTGCATTCTGATCTCAAGGTCACTTTCGTTTCTATAGCCCTAAAAGAGCGACTTTTACAGAGTTTCACAGCCAATATTTGGACTGTAAAAACATTTGGTTGATTTTCCAGCAACTGAAGAAGAAGAGATCCTTTTGTACAACGAGTGCTGAACATTTCTAGGAGCTTTTAGGTTCAGGTGCTGAGCTTTGGTTGTTTGCTCCAGCTTCAAATCTTTGGACACGATAAATCAGTTATATGGTTTTTGTACTATCCCTGAAAGTCAAAATAACAACATAAGCACACCTCTCACAACCTCTGTCATATCAACATGCTCTTAATGATATCAAAAAAGCAAACACAAACAGGACATTTGTTTCCTGACCAGTTGTTGACATGAATCCTGAATGTGACACAATAGTTTTCCATAGCTGCTTGATTTCTTTAACAAAAGTACCAATTAATCAGTGAAGATTAATACTTATCAGTGGCAGCACATTTTTCACACACAGTCACAGTCTGACGTTGGGTAATCTATTAATTTCTTTCTCGCTATGCGATATGTCAGATGTTCTCCCTCCGCATCTCCAGACATTATCTTCATTTGCACCAAGGTTCACACTTTTTTCTTCTAAATAACATTTTCTGGTTGAGGATTTGAATGAGGAGAGCGAGGTTGGGGAAGATTAAGAGTTGAAGGGTTATTTCAAGGCTGGTCTGTGAAAATGTAATGCATTAGGTCTGTTATAAGAAGTTGATCAACTCTCCAGTAGGAGGAGATGATGAGCCATCCTGCTGTTTCTGTAGCTCACAGAACACAACCTATACAATGTAGACAATCACACTTTTGTTTCAGCCTAACACCTCGATCACACTGACAGCGACATTGCGTTTTGATACACCGTAAGTACATTAATTTCCAATGGTACATGGAAATGGTATTTCCAATGGTTAGCCTTGCAGCATTGCATTGCAGAGGCAGTTGCAGTGAGTTCTATGTGGTGCATACTTTGGATTTATCAAATTATATGCGCAGACGGCTGGATAGAAATGGTAGAAGGTGAATGTTGAACTTTTGTTGCACACATATCCAGATGATATAGCATACCATTTTGTGCATTGCCGCTGTTAGTGTGATCGAGACATAAGCACATTACTCTCTCTACTATTGCTGATTTACAACAGGGAAATGAAGATGCAGCATATGGCTGCTCCTGACCTGTCAGCTTGTCTTCCACAACAGGGACCGTCACTGCGCACGCCTCAGTTATAACAAAACAACAACGACATCATCAAGCTTAGCAGATCAGCCAGAAACTGAATAAACAGTAATTAGAGAAGATTGATAAATCCTCAATGCTTTATTTAGGGTTTTATAGACTTTGATATACAGTAACTCCCCCACATTGGCACCAAGCTTCTTTAGATGTTGAACATGTGTGAATAGGGGCAAATTAACATATATATAAGTAGCGTAAGTTAGCAGTATACTGACAAGTGTGGAATGAGTACAAGATGACAGTCATACTGGAAGGCACACACACAAACATACAGAGATAAAGAGAACGAGAGAGGGAGAAACAGTGAACAAATTGTTGTACTATAGATTTTGGGTGCTTCTTTAAATGAAGTGGAGTACTGAGACAATACAACCTTTTTATGACAGTGTCCTTGTCCGAATAACAGTACTTGAATACCCATACTTACTTCCTAAATAGTAGGGCGTTTGATTATGCAAAAAAATACAGTTTAATAGTATGCAACATTTTGAAAATCTAGTACACGTTAAAAGCCCGGATGTCATACACATTTTGGCTTTGACAACAGCTGATGAATTAGATATGGGGATGTGCTACTGAAATCAACAAATAGCGGGAAACTATTTTATATAAGGCCTATGTGAATTTTCTAAGAACCGAGTATGGTTTAAATGCCAGGATGTTATTCTCATTTCGGCTCTTAATGAAGTAGAATTTGATGCACACTTTACCACAATGCACTGAAAAGGTGGACTGCGAGTGATAGGCCCTAGTTCTATTCAAGAAGCCGAACAACAAAACTAGGCTACTTAATATGATCACGAGTATTGCATTGTATGCTGCATTTTTTTAAACAGAAATCTTTAAAAATATGTATTTTTGTCCAGAGTGAATTTCTGTTTTCTCATTGAAAATGTCTTGTTCTCTTGGCCTTCGTCAGAGCTTTTAAATGAAATCTAAACCCTTTTGTGAATGTTTCTGAATGAATGTTTCTGAATTTCTGAATGTGCTGGCACAGGGGACTCGGGATGTGACTGAGTTATGGATGTCATGTTAATCAGGGATTTTGATTAAAACATAAGGATTGTTTTAGTTTTGTTGGATAGGCTACCTAATTTAATTATTTAATTTATGGATCAAGCCTTAGCAGTCATTCTTATCTCGTTCCCAATGATCAGTTCTTTAGCTTATTATGTTGCTGTCCAGCTGTTCTGAATTTGCGATGCACCCAACTGTCATGTTTTTCTGTGCAATAGAAATTTGAACATTTGAAAAGTTTTGGTGTGTACTAGGCTATTTGATTTCATTTATATACACCGAACAAAAATATAAACACAACATGTAAAGTGTTGGTCCCATGTTTCATGAGCTGAAATTAAAGATCCCAAAAATGTTCCATACATTTCTCTCAAATATTGTGCACAAATTTGTTTACATCCCTGTTAGTGAGCATTTCTCATTTGCCAAGGTAATCCATCCACCTGACAGGTGTGTCATATTAAGAAGCTGATTAAACAGCATGACACAGGTACACCTTGAGGTTATGGTATGGCCAAGCATAAGCTACGAACAACGAACACAGTTGTATTTTACCAATGGCAATTTGAATGCACAGAGAAACTGTGACAAGATTTGGAAGGCCCATTGTCGTGCCATTCATCCGCCACCATCACCTCATGTTTCACCATAATAATGCAAAACCCCAAGTCACAAGGATCTGTACCGAATTCCTAGAACCTTAAAATGTCCCTGTTCTTCCATGGCCTGCATACTCACCAAACATGTCACCCATTGAGCATGTTTGGGATGCTCTGGGTTGTTGTATACGACAGCGTGTTCCAGTTCCCGCCAATATCCAGCAACTTCGCACAGCCATTGAAGAGGAGTGGGACAACATTTCACAGGCCACAATCAACAGTCTGATCAACTCTATGCGAAGGAGATGTGTTGCGATGCGTGAGGCAAATGCTGGTCACACCAGATACTGACTGGTTTTCTGATCCATGCCCCTACCTTTTTTTAAGGTATCTGTGACCAACATGTCTGTATTCCCAGGCATGTGAAATCCATAGACTAGGGCCTAATTAACTTATTTGAATTGGCTGATTGACTTATATGAACTGGAACTCAGTAAAATCATTGAAATTGTTGCATGTTGCATTTCTAATTTTGTTCAGTATATTTTAAAGCACTTTGGTTTCACTAATAAATATGATGAAATAGAACCAAGTCCTGGGCTACAGGTATAGGTTGAATGTGATAGTCTGCCTATAACCAGTCTGAGTAGGCATATAACTCCATTCCTATTCTATTCAGAGTTTAGAGAAATCAATCGTATTGGAAATTAGCTGACCTACTCAGCCAGTCAGGAGCCGCTACTGCGTTCGGCCATGGCATACTACTTTTTACTAAACGGTATATGCTAAATAGTATGCAACGATGAGTACATAGTATGCAGTTTAAGTATGCTAGTATGGGCATTTGGACATGACCACTGTCTTTAGGAGATTTCAAAGCATGTTAAGGCCTACAAACTAGAGGCAGAGGAGATAGGCGACACATGGCTGAAATCATCCTGCACTCAAAGAGAGAAGAGATGCATTTAATGAGTTGCACAACAGGGAGAGGAAGTTGCTGGAAAAAATGTTTGTTAGATGTTTACATATCAGGCAACAGCGCTGTGTTGTGCCTTCCAGAGGGATGAACTACCCACTAGGCACACTCTTTTCAAAGTGGATAATTGGGTAATATTTGGTTGAGATGTTGGTCAATGAGATTACAACCTATATTCACCCACTTAAAAAGACAGCCAAAAGTTAGTTGAATTTCCAATATGTTATCACTATGCCATCTAAAAGCATAACCAAATTCCAATTTTAAAAAATATGTCTGAATTTTTGGTTTAGTTGTCACCCAAATGTCAGTCCAGAGCTTAACAGAGCTAATTTAATGTGACTATAATTTATCACTCATATGTCATCAAGGATGCTGTTTAGGCCTACATAGCATTTTCAAAGTAATCAACAGTTATTGCTTCAAATCAACCCAGAATTGAACTAAAAATAGACATACAAAAGGCCTAGGGTTTCAAGTTCTGGTTGATTTCCTTCAAACATTTGATCACCTTAAAATGTTGATATTTGGTTGACAACCAAACACAATTCAACATCACTAAATATTACATTTGAAGGTGCTGCACAGCCCATAGTTTTTTTTCTGATAATTGATATGAAGTTGAAGATCTGAGGTTGTTTATGCTGAAATTTAGTTACCAGGATGACATCATCCTGTGGTCTCCATTTTCAAAAACAATGTTTTTTCAACGTAGATTCCACGTCACATTATTTTGGTAAATTAGGTTGAAACAACATTGATTCATTCAGTTTGTGCCCAGTTGTAAGGGGTGTGTAACTGGTGGCAGGGAAGTCAGACGCAGGAGAGCAGAACTAGGTAATAGCCAGAGTAGTTTAATTGCAAAACCAACGGCATAAAGAAATAACTACCAATGGTACAAAACCCGACGTGCACCAGTAAACATGTGCACAAGCACTTACAACAAACAATTCCACACAAAGACATGGGGGGAACAGAGGGTTAAGTACACAACAATTAATGAGGGAAATGAAAACCAGGTGTGTAGGAAAACAAGACAAAACAAATGGAAAATTAAAAGTGGTTCGACGATGGCTAGAAGACCGGTGACGCCGAACGCCGCCCGAACAAGGAGAGGAACCGACTTCCACCGAAGTCGGTTCCTCTCCTTGTTCGGGCGGCGACCGGCGTCACCGGTCTTCTGTGTCTTCAGTGGGTAGCTTCTTACTCAGATGGGACTGAAAGTGGGATAAGCAGACATTACCAGAAAAAAAAGGAAAAAAAGAATGTCAACCAACTAGTGAGTGCATGTACAGGCCCAGATCTAGTGTTGTACTGATGAGAAAGTCGAAGGCATTGGTGATTCCAGTTGCTGACTGTGAAAAATAAATCTAGCTGTTGGTAATGCACAACAAACAAAAATACATTGCAACCATCCATTCGTCTCTTGGAGCAAGTACCAAAATCACCCTGCAAGTGGTTGGAAGAGGCTTCATCTGACATTTCTAAACAAATCTTCCACTCCGCTGTTCGGCCTAGTTTCCCAAGTATCCTCCCTGGTAGGGAACCTTGGTCAAGGGCACAGGGAGAGTGGTTTGGGCCTCTGAGATTTAACCTGCTGACACTGTGGTCAAGCTTCCAGAGCCTTTCTGCCTACCCGAAAGTGCCCTCAATTCATTCCACATGGCCAGCAACCTCCTCAGAGGACACACTCATATTTTTGCTGCTAACAATAAAGGATTGATGTCATGGGTTATATGTACTAAATCTATTTCTAGAAATACTCTATGTGATATTATCAGTAGCGCAATATATTATGTATTTTACCACTATACTACTCCCACTACTGCTGTAGTTATAGAACTATTAACACTTACTACAACTACTACAGTACTACTCCTTCTACTACGACGATGACTACTACTACTACTACTACTGCTACTAATTCCACTACTACTACTACTACTACTACTACTACTACTACTACTACTGCTATACTACTACTTCTATTACTCCTACTATACTATGCTACTTCTACACTATTACTACTTCTACTACTACCTTTTTAATTGACAACTACATTGCAGTATACCATCAATTAATGATCAGTACATTATAGCACTACTGCCTTTTAATATTACAATTGTGCTTGGTGTACAGTAGCACTGCCACTTCCACTTTGCTGTGGATAAATATGATACATTGTCTCTTGCTGGGGCCAGACTTGGTTTAACCCTCTACATTAACTGGAAAGAGACAGTTTAATATGCGACCTGTATCCTTAGTAATACTCTGCAGTGCAGTGATGCAGTGAGCAATTACAATGGGAGAATCACAGCGCTCAAAAGTAATTGCAAATACTGCAGGATAAAAGACAGAATAGAGAAAGGGAAAATGACCTAAAAAATATATATATATTTTTGCTAATGGTTTTTCTGATGTCAGACTCATCAGTACAAACACGTCACATTTTCCAAGAAGAAAAGAGAAGAGACCAAACTAACCCAAACATCCTCATCCCCACATCCTGTTCCATGATTAATATCGTAATATTATTTCATGCTGATAACAACAACAGAAAGAGATAGCTGGAGATTGTTTTCATCAGATAGCTTTCATCCCTAAACCCTTCCCTGCACCAACATTTACTGGAGAATAATGGGAGTGAGTGTCATTGGGAAAATAGGAAGTGTTACATTATTAAGATAGCGAGTGCTGATATGGGCAGAGAGATCATTTAAGAAGTGTGTGTGTGTGTGTGTGTGTGTGTGTGTGTGTGTGTTTGCTTGGCTTAGAGAGCCACCAAACATGGCTTAGGAGACAGTGTACTACTAGAGCTCAGGACTGAAACAGTACTGAAATGTAAAACAGTACCAATACTATTACGATACCACAGAAGACTGCCATACAAAACCACGGTAGTACCAAACGGCACCGGTGACTTCTTCTGGGAACATATATTAATCTACAGATCGAATAAGGGTAAGAAGTGGAATGGCTCTTGACTCCAAAAGGAGTTTGAAATCTGAAAATATTAAAGATTGCTGCACATTCTTTTCAAACACACAACTAGGAGAAAACCCTACGTAATATCCATATTAGAGTGAGTGTATGGAGTTGTTTTACCCTGGACTTTGATTTGAGTGGCTGTGATAACAGCTGCTTTAGCTAGCCTGTCAGTAAGGTGACACCAGGCCAGTGAAAGATGGCCGCTGGTGCCCTGGTAGGGTGAAGCCGCCACTGAGATAATGAACAGAGGGTGACTCATTTTAGGGCTAGCCAGCAGCCACAATGTATTAATCAAACCCAATGAGCAATGGGTAATTACCAGAGCTAAAGACCTCGATGACGTGCTCTGCCACAGAGGAGGGAAGGTCCGGGGCAGAATCAGTGATGTAATCAGATGCATGTGCACGACCGGGAGAATAAAATACAGATGGACTTGTCCGTTGCCAAACGAGCCATGGGAGTTAAGGTCAGTGGAGCCGTGCACAATGCGACCTCAGAGAACATGAAACGTGAAACAGCGTGAAACGGATATAGTGTGTGCGTAGCAGCTCCAAAACATCATTGTGAAGGAAAAGATATATGCTGTGCGTATCACTCACAAACATAAATTTGAAACAGATTAGTGTGCATAGCTCCAAATATATCGCAGTAAAGAATACATAGTTTAGTATAGCTCAAAAACAACAGATAGGCTGTGTAGAGAGAGAGAGAGATTACATTGAATGAACTACAGGGCAAAATACTAACACTCCAACCCAAAAATGACTGTGGTGTTGATGGTATCCTAAATTAAATGATAAAATATACAGACCACAAATTCCAATTGGCTATACTTAAACTCTTTAACATAAGCCTTAGCTCTGGAATCTTCCCTAATATTTGGAACCAAGGACTGATCACCCCAATCCACAAAAGTGGAGACGAATTTGACCCCAATAAATACTGTGGGATATGCGTCAACGGCAATCTTGGGAAAAACCTCTGCATTATCATTAACCTCAGACTCGTACATTTCCTCAGTGAAAACAATGTACTGAGCAAATGTCAAATTGGCTTTTTACCAAATTACCGTACAGACCACGTATTCACCCTGCACATCCTAATTGACAAAGAAACAAATCAAAACAAAGGAAAAGTCTTCTCGTGCTTTGTTGATTTCAAAAAAGCTTTTGATTCAATTTGGCATGAGGGTTTGCTATACAAATTGATGGAAAGTGGTGTTGTGGGAAAAACATACAACATTATAAAATCTATGTACAAAAACAACAAGTGTGTGGTTAAAATGGGCAAAAATCACACACATTTCCTTCCACAGGGCCGTGGGGTGAGACAAGGATGCAGCTTAAGCCCCACCCTCTTCAACATATATATCAACGAATTGGTAAGGGCACTAGAACAGCTTGCAGCACCCGGCCTCACCCTACTAGAATCTGAAGTCAAATGTTGTCTACTATTTGCTGATGATCTGGTTCTTCTGTCCCCAACGAAGGAGGGCCTACAGCAGCACATTAATATTCTGCACAGATTCAGTCAGACCTGGGCCCTGACAGAAAATCTCAGTGACAAAAATAATGGTGTTCTTAAAAAGGTCCAGTTGACAAATACAAATTCCATCTAGACACCGTTGCCCTAGAGCACACAAACAACGATTCATACCTCGGCCTAAACATCAGCGCCACAGGTAACTTCCACAAAAGCTGTGACTAAAAGTGACCGAAACCTAAGGAAAGGTTTGACTATGTACAAACTCAGTGTGCATAGCCTTGCTATTGAGAAAGGCCCCCGTAGGCAGACCTGACTCTCAAGAGAAGACAGGTTATGTGCACACTGCCCACAAAATAAGGTGGAAACTGAGATGCACTTCCTAACCTCCTGCCAAATGTCTGACACATATTTCCCTCCGATTACACAGACCCACAAAGAGTTTGAAAACAAACACAATTTTGATAAACTCCCATATCTGTTTGGTGAAATACCACAGTGTGCCATCACAGCAGCAATATTTGTGACCTGTTGCCACAAGAGAAGGGCAACCAGTAAAGAACAAACACCATTGTAAATGCAACCCATATTTATGTTTATTTATTTTCCCTTTTGTACTTTAACTATTTGCACATAATATGATGTGGGAAATATCTTTATTCATTTGGAACTTTTGTGAGTGTAATGTTTACTGTCAATTTTTGTATTGTTTATTTCACTTTAGTTTATTATCTATTTCACTTGCTTTGACAATGTAAACATATGTTTCCCATGCCAATAAAGCCCTTACATTGAAATTGAATTGAATTGAATAGAGAGAGCGAGAGACATTGGGACAATGACAGAGATACAGACTGACTAAGAGTAATAAAGAGAAGTAATAAGAGATTGATAGTTGAGTGTCCTATGTCTCTCTGCCCTTACACTTTCTATGATATCAAGAGAATCTGCTACAGTGGGGCAGTATGACCTTAAAGCCTTTGTTTGAGAGAAGCAATGCAAAGACTTCATTACATCTGAGAGGCAGTCTGGGGAGCGAGACAATCGCATGTCTGTGTGACATTTATCCATACTTTGTTGGTTTTTCTTTTAGCTACTAGTATCCTCTTCATGTTTCTAGCTACTGAGAGTCCTTTCACTTGGAGCTTCATCTGGATCACTGCATGTATACATTTTTATTGTCCTCCTCTGGAGAGCACAGCTTGCAATGGCGTGTTCTTCTGAGAAAATTCACAAACTGTTTCAAGGGCAAACACATTTATTTATAAAGCCAGACAGACAACATCCATGAAGACAGATAATGACAATATGTTACAAACAACTGTGCCTCAGTGTTTCAGGTTAATAAAGTTTTCAGACGGAGATCTTGGGAGAAATATAAGGTTACTTATATTTTCACTCATCACAATGGGATTCTGTTCAGACACAGACGGGTACTGAGATGTAGAATCTGCTTTAAATAAACCTTGCAGATGAAGGACAACTCCTATCCCGCCGTTCACCCAGATGAAATCATTGAGCAATAGAAAAGTGCTGCGGCTTTGTGTGTGCGTGTGTGTGTGTGTCTGTCTGTCTGTGTAGTCTATAGACTTGTAAGGCATGAAAACATGTTTTTTTAAGGCATAAACATAAGAAGCAATTGAATTGGTAGTCTTTGTGGAACACATTTGCAAGCATTAGACATAGGGCACCTAAAACCCTCACAAACTTTTACAGATGCACAATTGAGAGCATCCTGTTGGGCTGTATCACCGCCTGGTATGGCAACTGCACCGCCCGCAACCCTAGGGCCCTCCAGAGGGTGGTGCCGTCTGCCCAAAGCATCATCGGGGGCAAACTAGCTGCCCTCCAGGACACCTACAACACCCGATGTCACAGAAAGTCCAAAAAGATGATCAAGGACAACAACCACCCAAGCCACTGCCTGTTCACTCCGCTATCATCCAGAAGGTGAGGTCAGTATAGGTGCATCAAAGCTTGGACCGAGAGGCTGAAAAGCAGCTTCTATCTCAAGACCATCAGACTGTTAAATAGCCATCATTAGCACATTCGAGGCTGCTACCCTATTTACATAGACTTGAAATCACTGGCCACTTTAATAATGGAACACTAGTCACTTTAATAATGTTTACATATTTTTCATTACTCATCTCATACTGTATGTATAGACTGTATTCTATTCTGTTCTACTGTATCTTAGTCTATGCTGCTCTGACATTGCTTGTTCAAATATTTATATACTCTTAATTCCATTCCTTTACTTTAGATTTGTGTATATTGTTGTGAAATTGTTAGATATTACTTGTTAGATATTACTGCACTGTTGGCGCTAGAAACACAAGCATTTTGCTACACCTGCAATAACATCTGCTAAACACATGTATGTGACCAATACAATTGATTTTGATTTGATTTGAGGGAGTCCCAAGGTTTGCAAGTCAAAAGTGTAAAAGCTAATTCTCTATGCAGCTAATATATCATTTGATTCCGTAGAAAGACTAGGATGTTCCGAATGCTCTGTGAGTGTCTTGGTTCCTGCCATGTCATACACAATGGTCATAATAAACCACAACATTATACCACCTCCCCTCCTCACCACACACACACACACACACACATAAAATACCCTCGAATGTAATGCAGAGGTCACCCTACAACAACTATGTTCTCTCTCTCTCTGTCTCTCTGTCTCTCTCTGTCTCTCTGTCTCTCTGTGTGTGTACAAGGTCCTGCTCTCTCCCTGTAGTGGAACTGAGGGGCACGGCATTACAGTCCAACAGTGTAATTCACTCTGCCACAGCCCCAGAAACCAATTTGGGCTGGAACGCTGAACTCTATCTCTTCCTCGCACTGTACGCACAATCAATATTTATTAATTATTTCTTTGTGACCACGTCTCATCTTGGGTGGTGGAAGAGGTTCCATTTCAGCACACCACTGGAGCAATTCCGTCACATCCCAACACCTCAAAGCAAAACAATGGAGGAGGCTGGTGTGTATAAACCAACAACAACATGGTCTTTCTGCCATCATCAATAAAGAAAATCATCTTCAACACACTCCACCAAAAGCTTATCTCTGTCTGTTAGCACACTGAATATTTATTTAATTAGTAAGTGATTTAATAAATCATGAAATCTGACTGATGCTCCACTTACAAGATAAGGAGATGGAGGAAAGATGGATGACAATGAATTCCACTCAGAATAACAGCGATTCATCCTTGTGCAATCATCGGAGATTGTCCCTTTAATCTAAGTCAGAGGTAGGCTACACACATTACTGTGAGAAGAGACGCAGGCTGACAGCTCAGAGGCCTAAAGTTTGTTGAGGTATGTTTGATTTACAAAAATGTCTTTGCTATTTAAAAAAAATCAGACTCATAGTATTCAGACTCATTAAATCTGCCTTTATGTTCACTGTGATAAATTAATCTGCCATTTCAAAACCCTTTGACTAAATACATCTGCCTGTCTAATGGTGGCACTGTTGGTACACCTTAGACACCACAGAGCGATGTGTTTCCACACGTTGCCAGTCTATGATGTAGACCCAGCGTCTAACAGACAGAAACTGAAGGACAACAGCTAATGGGTTCATCAGGACGAGGAGAAGACATTGGAGAGAGAATGGACACTGATTGTTTATAGTAAGAGATCCATGATTGCAAGATATGGTTCATGTAGTCCAGTTTATTGCGTTTGTTTTTCAGTGTTTATGTTATCATCATCGTCTGTTGCTATTACATTCATATGAATATCTGCATGCTTAGTGATGCAAAGAGCCTGTTTGAATTGAGAAAGTTAAAAGCTCTGTGAATAGGCCGCGCGTGTGTGTGTGTGTGTGTGTGTGTGTGTGTGTGTGTGTGTGTGTGTGTGTGTGTGTGTGTGTGTGTGTGTGTGTGTGTGTGTGTGTGTGTTCGCGCGTGCATGTGCGTGTGTGTGAGTATATAAACTAAAAAAATGGAGTTTATTATTATTAAGTAACTGGTTCCACAGACTTTTTTTCTGTTAACTCAACTTATCATTCCAAGTGTTACCTGAATTAAAAAAAGAAGTGTTGGCCAAACGTAGCTCAACTTACATATTTTACACACGTTGACATAAAATCAGAACTAAGTTTATAAAGCCCGACAGTGGAGATGTCATAATACCCATAAAACCTAGCGGTCAAACAAGGAAATGTTTAAAATTGTTTTTCCACCATTCATTTTTCCCTTAGGTGATTTTAGAAACACCTAAAATGAGGGCTGTGTTTTTGTGTAGGATTACCCTGTCATGACCTTTTGATAACCAGCAGTCTCAGCTCTGTTAAAAGTACACTAAAGAAAACCTATTTTATTCATCATAGTGATTAAGGATAACATTAAAACAAAGTAATATGCCCCACCAACATTAGACAATTATAGAGAAAAAACTAGAATTGCTGAAATATGTAAGTCAAATTAATGAGGAGAGAATATAGTCAATTTATAGTCAATTTAACTAATAATTGACACTGACATGGTGGCGTAGTAGGACGATTGGAATGTTGGAATGCCATCAACCAAGAGTGAGGACATAATAATAATTATAAATGAACATGCACAATGTAATCATGTTGGAGCAAAATTTGGGCCAAAACATTTTCTTTGGTTCAGGTAACACTTGGACCGAAAAGTTGAGTACCCCCCTTGTGTAGGGTTCTGTCTTTCGGATTGGACTTTAAACGGGTGTCTTGACTCTCTGTGGTCACTAAAGATCCCATGGCACTTATTGTAAGAGTAGGGGTGTTAACACCGGTGTCCTGGCTAAATTCCCAATCTGGCCCTCATACTGTCATGGCCACCTAATCATCCCCAGTTTCCAATTGGCTCATTCATCCCCCCCTCCTCTCCCCTGCAACTATTCCACAGGTCATTGCTGTAAATGAGAATGTGTTCTCAGTCAACTTACCTAGTAAAATGAGGGTAAAATATAAAACTACATCTGCGAATCTGTGCATGTGATAATCCAATCTTATTATTACTAATTTGCTGCTCAGTGTTCAATTTCACAATAACAAAGAAGAGAGACTGTCCATGCACTGTATACAAGCCTGTGTTGATTGTAGTTAGGGGACTGGGCCTAGAATTTGAAAAATACTTAACAGGACAAGATGATAACAACTTAATAATAATAATTATTATTATTTGTTCATTGTGTATCTTGGTTACACAGTAGAGCAATTTTTGAAAAGCTGTTGATATCTTTTTGATTGTAAATACTTACAATAAATATAGGTCTGTGCTTCTGCAATAAAAGCAATCGAACTATAGTGACATTGCTCATACAGCATTGCTCTCTATGGTGACATTGCTCATAGTGACATTGCTCTTACACTCTTTCTTTCTTTCTTTTCTTTCTTTCTTTCTTTCTCCCTCTCTCGCTACCTCCATCTCTCACTCTTGTTGTCTCTCTCTAATGCTCTCCCTCCTCCCTAAACTCAATGCTACTGTCCTGGAGGGAAGGGGACATAAAGCTATCTGCCGATCCCATCAGTGCCCCACTCTGTCTAGGTTCTATGAGAGTATTATTGCCCATGCCATGGGGCTCCTCAGCGTCCCAGCACAGATTAAAAAGCTATGAGGGTCTTGGCCACAAGATACTGCAACCACACGCACACACACCAGAATAATAATTTCTTTATAGTTGATTTATGCAACAATAGATCCAAACAATACATCCAAACAAAAACCTTTTCTGGATGACTTTAAGTCTGTTATCTATTTCTACATCTTGCAGAATGTAGATTTGTTGTTCAATATGTATTGTGTAATAAATTGTTATACAATACATATTACACAACAAATCCAGAGATTGTCTTCAAGTGCCTGTAGTTGAAACTTTTTCAAATTTATTGGAGCTTATGTGAAGATACAGATGGCCAGAATAGCTCTGAGAAGGCTGCCAGCTTGTTTTATTTTTACATGAAATGTAGCACGAAAGGTGACTGTAGAGGTGATAAGCAAACAAACACAATATTGAATTTCCATTAATAATGAAATAAAAATATATTTCATGATAAAACAAGCCTTTAGGAGTATGACATCAAACCACCTCATGAAATACAGTTCTCTTTTGCTTTATTTGTGTGTTCTTTTTAAAATACAGGATTGCATTTTTGTGTGTACACATGCATGAGCTTACCCTATCTTTCTCCTCCCTTCTCTCTCTATATTCCTTCCTCCCTCTCAGGGTCTGACCCTGACCACCGTCTGGGTCTGTGGGGCGGAAACAACCAGATGCATCTAGTTTTCAGGGAAAATGGAAAGAGAGCATTTGATGCAACTTTTGATGCAACACTCCATTTTAACTCCTCCTCCATATTTATTGGATTGGTTCAACAGTGCAGGTGAGAACCTCCACACCCCTCCCTCCCCGACAGCATTTATTTTACGCCTGCTACGTTAGGTTAGACCCTGACTTGTTTGATCCTTTCAGGTGGAGTTCAGTGATTTTGGCATAAACACAGTTCATCCCCTGACACTTTTGATACGTCCCTTTCATCTACCACTTCCTCCCTCATACATCAAATACTTCTCTCATGCACCAACGGATAGATAGAGGGAGAAAGGATAAAAAATAGGCACGATGTCATCAGCTCCTGAGTACCTTGCCAGCGTTTTAGAAGCTTCCTCCTCTCTTTCGCTCATTCAGAGGCGTGTTGGCATCATTTTGCGATTACATTTGCAAAGCACAGGGCTTGTCTTCTGTACCGTAGTGTACTTGCACTTTGTCAGGGGAACATTTTTCTGGCTGCTCCACTCTCTCTGTGAAAAGGGGTCTCAGTGGCTCTGTCTGTCTGCTGTTAATTACTGTATCAGCACTGTTTGTAGGGTCAGAGGGAAGTTGCTCCCCTCACAAAGAAGAGAGGCCATTCTGAATACCTCATTATTCAGTGTTGCCTCATTCTCCACCACATAATAATGGTCAGCCAGCTTCCTCTATAATCCTATGTAGTCTTATGTAGTCTATAGTGTCTTCATAATCTTTGGGGTTCTGCAGTATGAACAGTCAGCCCTGTAGACCTGCACATGATGGATATCAAAATGGTTGCAAAGAATGTATTCATTTGATGGACTGCTTCCCTGCATCCACTTACATCATCCCCATTATTTATCTTCTTAGAACAGTGTTAGATCAAAGCACACTCTACAACTTTCCCTAGATGACATAGATTGTTGGATCAAGCTAACATGTGAGACATACAGCATGCTAGCGGTAGATTTAAACTCCATTGATGCTGGATGAACACAGCTCAAAGTAAAAGGTGCCCTCAAATCATCAAAGCCACTATGCACTGAGAGACAGATATATGGCATTCATTAGAGACACTGATGGAACCAAAGTTACAAATCAAAGTGCTTTTTGGACTGAACCAAACTAACTGAAAAATGAATAATTTTCTGGAGATGGTATCATATTGGTCAGGGATCGTTGTTAGGCAAACTTTGATCTTTTCCCCCAATTTTGGGGGAAATTACAACCAAATTGTTAAGGTGCTTTTAACCTTCAAAGTAAACATTTTTAGAATATACATAGCCTACAAACTTTGAAGGCAACCAAAAGAAATGCATGAAACTGATGTTTGTCAGCTTGGTCACATTTACAGTATGCATATTTCTTATGGTTCAAATACACAGGCCCATCTTACTTCTGGTTCATGTATTGATGGCCAACATTTACTTTAATGTGGTAAGATTACGAAGACAGTATCACACAGCAAGTTATCAAATAATGGCCACAATCATGAAGTATTTCCCTACTTGAGCATGTGGCACTCTCACAGTTCAAAGTGTGGAACAACTGGATTGCAGCATACTTAGGAAAGAGACACAGATGCACAAAGATATATATTTCAAAAACTTGTCTTGTGATAGAAATCAATGAGTGTTAGAGGTGTTTGACCTCTGCTCTCTGTAAGATCACAAGGGTGCTAATGAGAACTTTAAGGAGATGGATTACTGTTTCAGGCTGTTATATAACACGATACATGAAATGTCACATTCAAGCAATTATGCTGTTGTCACTTTATAATGATTTCAAACTGCTGTGATTAAACACACAGTAGTAGTGTCACTTGAGACTGAGCTCTCAGCATGACCCCTCTTGAGATATTGGAGGTTTTTGGGGACTTGTGACAAACACTTTGCATATTTTAACCAGTAACTGTTGTGCTGGGTCCAGGATGGAGAGCTGTGTCAACAATGTTGACCGTGAGGCTTCGATAAGAGTGGAGAGTAGCAGCCATGTGCCCTTGACACGGGCACAACATTTCCGATTCAGGAAGCAATCTCTTCCAGAAACTGATCCAATCTGTGGCCACTTGAACAAAAGGTTACGGAATTGAAATGTGGTTAAAATGTGAGGCTCTATTGAACTACTATGACGGCCAACGTTTTTTTTACAGCCGATTGCAGCCCGTCTGATCCCAACGTGGGCCTCCAAGGTCAATATCGTGGCATTTTGGTTGGAGAGAGCTGGAGTCAATGAGGTAGTGAAAACAGCATTAACATAGTTTTTTTCCGTAGCTTCTGTGATATCACATTGATTTGGATAAGCATATTGTTAGCAGAATAACAGTCTATATCAAGAATTTGTTTTACTCAAACCACCTGTGGGACGCATTGAATAGGCTCATAGAACCATATGTTTGACACCCCTATTTTAGACAGGGCCGGACTACCGCATTTGGGGCCTTAGGGCACATACCTCTAATATTTGTGTTTTTTTTTAAATTAGTTTTTAGATTTTTATTTGTTAGTTTGTTAGTTTTAAGACTTGATTTACTAGTTTTTATTTAGTTTCAGTTTGATAAAAACATTTCTATTTGGTTTGTAGATTATTTAGGTTTAGTTTTAGTGTTAGTGTTAGGGACAGAAAGTAGCCTATACGTGGGAGGCTAGGAGCCATTTATGTGTTGTAAGCCTACAGTTATTTGGGGGATGTCACTTCTTTCCATTATGCAGTAGTACATACGGTGATGGATGAGGACCATAGGTATCTCTGTATCTGTGTCATGATGGCATCTGTGAGAGCATGGGCAACACCATTGAGGTCTTCTACATCTTGAAATAGTACATTTTCTTCTTCACAAGTAAGATTCATTGGCTGATCACTCCTGAAGACCTGGCTGTCATGACTCCAACCGGGTCATCAGGAGGGATCAGCAAATGAAGTTGGAAGTTCCGCCCAGTTGATGATATCAAAACGGCGAAAGTCCTCAATAGAGCTGCCTATGCTATGACACGCTTTTGGCCACTAGAGGACTCTATACAACTCCATGGCCAGCTTCAGTTAGGTTTAAATTGTAAATCAATCCTATGACTTAGATTTAAAGAATGAGCTCCTAGACTGGTGCAAGAAAGATGTAACTTGTTTCAAGAACCAAGACGTATGTCAAACATCGCTACCTTTTTTACCAGGTAAGTTGACTGAGAAGATGTTCTCATTTACAGCAACAACCTGGGGAATAGTTACAGGAGGGGGATGAATGAGCCAATTGTAAGCTGGAGATGATTAGGTGACAGCTGGGGAATTCAGTCAGGCCACCAGGGTTAACACCCCTACTCTAACAATAAGTGCCATAGATCTTTAATGCCCTCAGAGAGTCAGGACACCCACTTAACATCCCACCCAAAAGACAGCACCCTACACAGAGTTAGTGCTGCCCTGGGATATTTTTTAGACCAGAGGAAAGAGTGCCTCCTACTGGCCCTCCAACACCACTTCCAGCAGCATCTGGTCTCCCATCCAGGGTCTGACCAGGACAAACCCTGCTTAGCTTCAGAAGTTTTGCTACTTTTCTGGGCTACTTTCTGCACACGCCATGGTCAGTGTGAACCGGAGTGACGTAACACAAAGCTGGTTCCATGGTTCCAGTCTGCAGTGAAGTGTTCATCCACGTATACGGGTTAGAGTCTAGCTACATTTTTCAGATATAAGTTTCTAATTTGGTCAGAAAGTCATTTTTATTGTAAGTTGAAGCATACTGTTAGTTAGATAGCAAACGTTAGCTCACTGGCTCGCTAGCTAACGTTACATGCATGATCTATGTAGTAATATTGTTAGAATCAGAAATCCATTTGCATTGCTAGTTAGCCTCATGTTAGCTAGTTAACATTTCAAATCAAATCAAAGTGTATTTGTCACGTGCGCTGAATACAACAGGTTTAGCATTTCACCTTACAGTGACATGCTTACTTACAGGCTCTAACCAATAGTGCAAAAAAAGTAAACTGCTCAAAAAAATAAAGGGAACACTTAAACAACACAATGTAACTCCAGTCAATCACACTTCTGTGAAATCAAACTGCCCACTTAGGAAGCAACACTGATTGACAATAAATTTCACATGCTGTTGTGCAAATGGAATAGACAACAGGTGGAAATTATAGGCAATTAGCAAGACACCCCCAATAAAGGAGTGGTTCTGCAGGTGGTGACCACAGACCACTTCTCAGTTCCTATGCTTCCTGGCTGATGTTTTGGTCACTTTTGAATGCTGGCGGTGCTTTCACTCTAGTGGTAGCATGAGACGGAGTCTACAACCCACACAAGTGGCTCAGGTAGTGCAGCTCATCCAGGATGGCACATCAATGCGAGCTGTGGCAAGAAGGTCTGCTGTGTCTGTCAGCGTAGTGTCCAGAGCATGGAAGCGCTACCAGGAGACAGGCCAGTACATCAGGAGATGTGGAGGAGGCCGTAGGAGGGCAACAACCCAGCAGCAGGACCGCTACCTCCGCCTTTGTGCAAGGAGGAGCAGGAGGAGCACTGTCAGAGCCCTGCAAAATGACCTCCAGCAGGCCACAAATGTGCATGTGTCTGCTCAAACAGTCAGAAACAGACTCCATGAGGGTGGTATGTGGGCCCGACGTCCACAGGTAGGGGTTGTGCTTACAGCCCAAGACTGTGCAGGACGTTTGGCATTTTCCAGAGAACACTAAGATTGGCAAATTCCCCACTGGTGCTCTGTGCTCTTCACAGATGAAAGCAGGTTCACACTGAGCACATGTGACAGACATGACAGTCTGGAGACGCCGTGGAGAACGTTCTGCTGCCTGCAACATCCTCCAGCATGACCGGTTTGGCAGTGGGTCAGTAATGGTGTGGGGTGGCATTTCTTTGAGGGGCCTCCATGTGCTCGCCAGAGGTAGCCTGACTGCCATTAGGTACCGAGATGAGATCCTCAGACCCCTTGTGAGACCATATGCTGGTGCGGTTGGCACTGAGTTCCTCCTAATGCAAGACAATGCTAGACCCCATGTGGCTGGAGTGTGTCAGCAGTTCCTGCAAGAGGAAGGCATTGATGCTATGGACTGGCCTGCCCGTTCCCCAGACCTGAATCCAAGTGAGCACATCTGGGACATCATGTCTCGCTCCATCCACCAGCTTGCACCACAGACTGTCCAGGAGTTGGCGGATGCTTTAGTCCAGGTCTGGGAGGAGATCCCTCAGGAGACCATCCTCCACCTCATCAGGAGCATGCCCAGGCGTTGTAGGGAGGTCATACAGGCATGTGGAGGCCACACACACTACTGAGCCTCATTTTGACTTGTTTTAAGGACATTACATCAAAGTTGGATCAGCCTGTAGTGTGGTTTTCCACTTTAATTTTGAGTGTGACTCCAAATCCAGACCTCCATGGGTTGATAAATTTTATTTCCATTGATAATTTCTGTGTGATTTTGTTGTCAGCACATTCAACTATGTAAATAAAAAAGTATTTAATAAGTAATAATAATTTAATTCATTCAGATCTAGGATGTGCTATTTTAGTGTTCCCTTTATTTTTTTGAGCAGTGTATTTGGTGAGCGATAGGTAGGTAAAGAAATGTAACAACAGTAAAAAGATAGGCTATATACAGTAGCGAGGCCACACACAGACACCGGTTAGTCAGGCTGATTGAGGTAGTATGCACATGTAGATATGGTTAAAGTGACTATGCATATATGATGAACAGAGAGTAGCAGTAGCGTAAAAGAGGGGTTGGTGGGTGGAGGGTGGGACACAATGCAGATAGCCCAGGTAGCCATTTGATTACCTGTTCAAGAGTCTTATGGCTTGTGGGTAAAAACTGTTGAGAAGCCTTTTTGTCCTAGACTTGGCACTCCGGTACCGCTTGCCATGCGGTAGTAGAGAGAACAGTCTATGACTGGGGTGGCTGTGGTCTTTGACTATTTTTTGGGTCTTCCTCTGACACCGCCTGGTGTAGAGGTCCTGGATGGCAGGCAGCTTAGCCCCAGTGATGTACTGGGCCGTACGCACTACCATCTGTAGTGCCTTGCGGTGGGAGGCCGAGCAGATGCCGTACCAGGCAGTGATGCAACCAGTGCTCTCAATGTTGCAGCTGTAGAACCTTTTGAGGATCTCAGGACCCATGACAAATCTTTTTAGTTTCCTGAGGGGGAATAGGCTTTGTCGTGCCCACTTCACGACTGTCTTGGTGTGTTTGGACCATTCTAGTTTGTTGTTGATGTGGACACCAAGGAACATGAAGCTCTCAACCTGCTCCACAACAGCCCCGTCGATGAGAAAGGGGTGTGCTCGATACTCCTTTTCCTGTAGTCCACAATGATCTCCTTAGTCTTGGTTACATTGAGGGATAGGTTGTTATTCTGGCAACACCCGGCCAGGTCTCTGACCTCCTCCCTATAGGCTGTCTCATCGTTGTCGGTGATCACGCCTACCACTGTTGTGTCATCTGCAAACTTAATGATGTTGTTGGAGTTGTGCCTAGCCATGCAGTCGTGTGTGAACTGGGAGTACAGGAGGGGACTGAGCACGCACCCCTGAGGAGCTCCAGTGTTGAGGATCAGCATGGCAGATGTGTTGCTACCTACCCTCACCACCTGGGGGCGGCCTGTCAGGAAGTCCAGGATCCAGTTGCAGAGGGAGGTGTTTAGTTCCATGATCCTTAGCTTAGTGATGAGCTTTGAGGGTACTATAGTGTTGAACGCTGATCTGTAGTCAATGAATTGCATTCTCACGTACGTGTTCCTTTTGTCCAGGTGGGAAAGGGCAGTGTGAGATTGCATCATAGAGATTGCATCATCATGGATCTGTTTGGGCGGTATGCAAATTGGTGTGGGTCTAGGGTTTCAGGGATCATGGTGTTGATGTGAGCCATGACCAACCTTTCAAAGCACATCATGGCTACAGACGTGAGTGCTACGGGTCTGTAGTAATTTAGGCAGGTTGCCTTTGCGTTCTTGGGCACAGGGACTATGGTGGTCAGCTTGAAACATGTTGGTATTACAGACTCAATCAGGGACATGTTGAAAATGTCAGTGAAGACAGCTGCCAGTTGGTCAGCACATGCCCGGAGCACACGTCCTGGTAATCTGTCTTGCCCCGCAGCCTTGTGTATGTTGACCTATTTAAAGGTCTTACTCACGTCAGCTACGGAGAACGTGATCACATAGTCGCCTGGAACAGCTGATGCTCTCGTGCATGCCTGAGTGTTGCTTGCCTCGAAGTGAGCATAGAAGTGATTTAGCTCGTCTGGTAGGCTCGTGTCACTGGGCAGCTTGCGGCTGTGCTTCCCTTTGTAGTCTGTAATAGTTTGCAAGCCCTGCCGCATAAAACGAGTGCCGGAGCCAGTGTAGTATGATTCAATCTTAGCCCTGTATTGACGCTTTGCCTATTTGATGGTTCGTCACAGGGCATAGCGGGATTTCTTGTAAGCTTCCGGGTTAGAGTCCCGCACCTTGAAAGCGGCAGCTCTACCCTTTAGCTCAGTGTGAATGTTGCCTGTAATCCATGGCTTCTGGTTGGGGTATGTACGTACAGGCACTGTGGGCACGACGTCCTCAATGCACTTATTGATAAAGCCAGTGACTGATGTGGTGTACTCCTCAATGCCATCGGAAGAATCACGGAACATGTTCCAGTCTGTGATAGCAAAGTCGTCCTGTAGTTTAGCACCTGCTTCGTCTGACCACTTTTTTCTTGACCAAGTCACGGGTGCTTCCTGCTTTAATTTTTGCTTGTAAGCAGGAATCAGGAGGATAGAGTTGTGGTCGGATTTACCAAATGAAGGCCGAGGGAGAGCTTTAATGCAGTTTCCCTGCATTAAAGTCTCCAGCCATTCGGAGTGCCGCCTCTGGGTGAGGGGTTTCCTGTTTGCTTATTTCATTATACAGCTGACTGAGTGCGGTCTTAGTGCCAACATCTGTCTGTGGTGGTAAATAAACAGCCACGAAAAGTATAGCTGAAATCTCTCAAGGCAAGTAGTGTGGCCTGCAATTTATCACACTATAGTCTACTTCAGGCGAGCAAAATCTAGATACTTCCTTAGATTTCGTGCATCAGCAGTTGTTTCCAAATATGCACAGACCCCCCCCTGTCTTACCGCAGTGTGCTGTTCTATCCTGCCAGTGCAGCGTGTATCCCGCTAGCTGAATATCCATGTCGTCATTCAGCCACGATTCCGTGAAACATAGGATATTACAGTTTTTTATGTCCCGTTAGTAAGATATTTGTGATCGTACCTCGTCTAATTTATTGTCCAATGATTGCACGTTGGCGAGTAGTATTGACGGTAACGGCAGCTTTCCCACTCACCTTCTCCGGGTCCTCACGAGGCATCCGGCTCTTTGTCCTCTGTACCTGCGTCGCTTCCTCTTGCAAATAACGTGGATGTCGGCCCTGTCGGGTGTTTGGAGGATGTCTTGTGCGCCTTGTTTGTTGAAGAAAAACCTTTGTCTAATCCAAGGTGAGTGATCGCTGTCCTGATATCCAGAAGCTCTTTTTTACCATAAGATACGGTTGCAGAAACATTAAGTACAAAATAAGTTACAAATAACGCAAAGAATAACACATAATAGCACAAGTGGTTCGGCACCCGTAAAATTGCTGCCATTTCTTCCGGCGCCATTTTCGTTTCTTAGCTTTAGCTACCTGCAGATTCATACTACAGCTATGACAATGTTTGTATTGTTCACCGAACGTGTTACCTGTCCCAGACCTGCTGTTTTCAACTCTCTAGAGACAGCAGGAGTGGTAGAGATACTTTGAATGATCGGCTATGAAAAGCCAACTGACATTTACTCCTGAGGTGCTGACCTGTTGCACCCTCGACAACCACAGTGATTATTATAATTTGACCCTGCTGGTCATCTATGAACATTTGAACATCTTGGCCATGTTCTGCTATAAGCCAAAAGAGTACTGGTCACCCCTCATAGCCTGGTTCCTCTATATATTTTTTCCTATGTTCTGGTCTTTTTAGGGAGTTTTTCCTAGCCACCGTGCTTCTACACCTGCATTGCTTGCTGTTTGGGGTTTTAGGCTGGGTTTCTGTGCAGCTTTCTGTGACATCAACTGATGTAAGAAGGGCTTTATAAATACATTTGATTGATTGATTGATTATTGTTAGTGGTATGAGTTGGGGTTATGCCGGTTCATTGTTTAGCTAGCTAACTACCTAGATAGCTACATGTTTAAACAAAAGACTCCACTTCGGCAG
Source organism: Oncorhynchus mykiss (assembly GCF_013265735.2). Lineage (NCBI taxonomy): Eukaryota > Metazoa > Chordata > Actinopteri > Salmoniformes > Salmonidae > Oncorhynchus > Oncorhynchus mykiss. The sequence goes on from NC_048581.1 coordinate 69,623,451, forward strand.
GATTATTACATGAACTATCAAATTGTTGTGTCTGGGGGTGATTATGGCCATCGATTGTTTTTCATGAACATCCGCTATGCAATCTGGTTTCCGAGCTGGTCATGGGTGCACCTCAGCCACACTCAAGGTCCTAAACTATATCATATCATATCATCGCCATCGACAAAAGACAATACTGTGCAGCCATATTCATTGACCTGTCCAAGGCTGTCGACTCTGTCAATCACCGCATCCTTATCGGCAGACTCAACAGCCTTAGTTTCTCAAATGACTGCCTCACCTGGTTCACCAACTACTTCTCAGAAAGGGTTCAGTGTGTCAAATCGGAGGGCCTGTTGTCCGGGCCTCTGGAAGTCTCCATGGGGGTGCCACAGAGTTCAATTCTCGGGCCGACTCTTTGCTCTGTATACATCAATGATGTCACTCTTGAGGCAGGTGATTCTCTGATCCACCTCTACACAGACGACACCATTCTGTATACTTCTGGCCCTTCTTTGGACACTGTGTTAACTAACCTCCAGACGAGTTTTAGTGCCATACAACTCTCCTTCCGTGGCTTCCAACTGCTATTAAATGCAACTAAAAAATAAATGCATGCTCTTCAACCGATCACTGCCCACACCTGCCCTCTCACCTAGCATCACTACTCTGGACGGTTCTGACTTAGAATATGTGGACAATTAGAAATACCTAGGTGTCTGGTTAGATTGTAAACTCTCCTTCCAGACTCATATTAAGTATCTCCAATCCAAAATTAAATCTAGAATCAGATTCCTATTTCGCAACAAAGCATCCTTCACTCACGCTGCCAAACCTACCCTCGTAAAACTGACCATCCTACCGATCCTTGACTTCGGCGATGTCATTTACAAAATAGCCTCCAAAACTCTACTCAGCAAATTGGATGCAGCCTATCACAGTGCCATCTGCTTCGTCACCAAAGCCCCATATACTACCCACCTGCTGTATGCTCTTGTCTGGCCCTCGCTTCATATTCCTTGCCAAACCCACTGGCTCCAGGTCATCTATAAGTCTTTGCTAGGTAAAGCCCCACCTAATCTCAGCTCACTCGTCACTATAGCAGCACCCATCCGTAGCACGCGCTCCAGCAGGTATATTTCACTGGTCACCCCCAAAGTCAATTCCTACTTTGGCCTTTCCTTCCAGTTCTCTGCTGCCAATGACTGGAACAAATTTCAAAAATCACTGAAGCTGGAGACTCAAATCTCCCTCAATGACTTTAAGATTCAGCTATCAGAGCAGCTTGCAGATAATTGCACCTGTACATAGCCCATCATGTAGGTAGCCCAGCCAACTACCTCATCCCCATATTGTTATTTTTTTTATATATATTGCTCCTTTGCACCCCAGTATCTCTACATTCATCTTCTGCACATCTATCACTCATTTTTTTTGTGAAATTGTAATTATTTCATCACTACAGCCTATTTAATTCCTTACTTCTCTAATCTTATTTAATTTGCACACACTGTATATAGACTTTTCTATTGTGTTATTGACTGTACATCTGTTTATTCCATGTGTAACTGTGTTGTTTGTGCCACACTGCTTTGCTTTATCTTGGCTAGGTCGCAGTTGTAAATGAGAACTTGTTCTCAACTGGCCTACCTGGTTAAATAAAGGTCAAATAAAAGTAAATAAATGTACTTGTTAAGAAAAGAGTGACCCATCCACTTAGCTACTGTAGATGTGAGTGAGGGATGGTGATGGCATTTCCTTCACATGACCCATCAATTTAGACAAGTGTGTTGGGTAAGCGTCATTGAATCACAATAAAATATTTATTAAATATTTTTATCTGTACACTTTCTGTTTTAATATTGCTACTATGCATGAATGGGTTACCGGTCTCAGGCTGTAGCTGAGGTGGCCTGTAATGGAAAAAAATAACAAGTTTACATATGCAAAGTTCAGCACTTGTCTCTTGTTCAATTGTCTATTTTCTTGTTCATACTTTTAAAACATTCATATCAAACAAGTGCACACTTTAAATTACACAACATAAATGCACTTTACCCAAAGCATAATTAAAAAATGTTCCACAAATAACCCTGTCTTACTGTTTGATTTCACAGGAAAGCCATAATGTATCACATTCATACAATAGAAACATTTATATATTAAGAAAAAAAATGGAATGTTTTACTATATACTGCTACCAATATAGAAAACTGACAACAATACAGTCAGCTTTAAGATAGTGGCACCTCCATAAAATCGTCTCTCTTATGCACCCCACACTGTGTGCTAAAAGTCGACCCTCCAGACTGAACGTGCGCAGCCAGTTTACCAGCTCGTGAGCACAATTTTACATAAAACCAATAACATAAAACAAACTCAGAAATTACTAACGAATGGATTCTTTATAAAATCTCCTAGACATAATCCAGCACAAATAAGCTACTCAGTAAACAATCTCTGTGAATTGTAAATCGTTTTTACCTCAGCTAGCATCAAGCTAATATATACTTTCACTGATTGTAAATCAAGTTCTTCTCTCTCAGTTCGACACTGTCACGATCGTCGTAGTGAGGAGACCAAAGCGCAGCGTGGTGTGAATACATCTTCTATTTATTAATGAAGACGAACACTAAACAAACTATACAAAATAACTAGACAACTGTGACCGCTATAGAAACTGAGTGCTAACATGCAGCATCACATAGACAATAACCCACCAAACACAATACAAAACAGGCTACTAAATATATATAATATGGTTCCCAATCAGAGACAAGGACAAACACCTGCCACTGATTTAGAACCATATCAGGCTAAAACACATAGAAACAGACTAACTAGACATGCAACATTGAATGCCCACTCATATCACACCCTGACCAAACAAAACATAGAAACAAACAACGCAAATAATGGTCAGGTTGTGACAGACACAAAAACATTAAAGGTTAAAGAAAGGTTAAATAGAAATAAAAAAGACACAAAAACAACACAAAACCTTGCCTAACATAATACCTTGACAAAGTTGTTAAATAGCATGTCATTACATATTCTTTCGATATTAGAATGTTTGGAAGTTCTGTTACTAACCTGTAATAGTAAAAAGAATGGACACAAGTTTATGTCTGCAAAGTTCTGGTGCTTTCTTTATTCTGAAGAATGGTGGTCAGAACATGCTGTTTCTCCTACTACCACAGTGCAACACCGCCATCTATTGGCTTGATGGACTACTAATGCTAAAGTATGTAGAAAATACTCTTTCAATTAATTAAGAAAAATACATAAACAAATTGGTTTAAAAAAAAATCTTATAATGGGGTGTCTGTTTTTAGTGACTTTGTTTTCAACCCATTACATATGCAAGTACTATCACTGTACTGTTTACACCTGTTTACATCACTGTACTGTTTACAACTTTTGCATGTGACAAATAAACGTAGATTTGATATGATATAGCGTGTGTTTACCACATGGCCTCACATGGTGAATCCATAAAGAGATGGATGGGACTAAGGCTTAAGAGGGTGTGAACGATGCTGAATGGGTGTAGACAAAGAAGAGCTCCCCAGTAGGTACCAAAACATTCAAGGACCATTTTCTCAAAAGTGGGGTTACAAGTTTATGAACTATCAAAGCAGATTTACTTTCCCATTGCTCCTCAATTGCAGTGTATGACATGCCATTATCTAGCTCTGGGACTCTACTTTTATCCAATGTAAAAAGAAAAACACAATTTCAAATTTTGCTACATAAGACCGAATTGAGGCGGTCGGTCACACATGGTGGAAGGAAACTCTCTTGCCCATGTTTAGATTAGATAGTACTTTATTAATCCCAGAGAGGGGAATATTGATTGCACCAGCCAATACATACAGTACATTACCAATAAATATGACATAAAAACACAACAAGGACACACAGACACTAAAAGCAGCACATCATCAATGAATATAAAAAAAAACTGGTGGGTGCCGATGGTAGATCCAGCCTTCTTGAAGATTTTGTTAAGCCCAGTTGCCTCCTCCCTAGTGATGTTACACCCCCCCCCTCCCAGCACACTGCACCAATCGAATGCTTCAAGTGCCTTTAACGACAGAAAGAGAGTCATGTAATATTAAACATGTATCACTGACTAACCCCTTCAAATAGGGTTAATAAAAACAGCTGCAACAACAAGACGACTGCTTTCCAGAGAGGTGGTCGTTCGGTTTCTCAAGCCCAACGACAGTTGTCCACAGACATAGAATATTTTCTCCATTAATATTTGGGATGCAGGGGTAGAAAACAAATCCAGTGCCATAAAGCACAGCTTTGGATCAACAGCCATCCTTGCCTCCCAGAACTAGAGAGATGACTCCCCTTTTTACCGCTTCCAGGTATTTCTACAGCTCACACGGGGCACTTAATGCCCTGCCAGGTTGACCCTGCTGCTGGACGGTGACCTTGAACACAATCTTTGATGCGTGGAAGCTATATTTCTGAAGCACTGTGGTCGAGATGCTTGCTGGATTCATTGTGCATCTTCCTGTGGTCCTGCTATTCCACGGCTGTACTCTCTGATTTGCTGAAGAACAGTGGCTCCACCTCTATTGAGCAAATTGCCAGAGACACACTTGGCTCCATCAGAAAAGCTGCTGCAGGGGTTGAATCAAAGTTGGCTCCCAGAGGATTCAGTATGCATGCAAAGCTCTCAGACAGCGACTTCTGGAGGACCTGAACCAACTGTTTTGCAACAGTAGTTGACTGCAAGTGTGCCTCAAGGTTGAGAAGGCAAGGCACCACAACAGACTACTGGCTGTCAGTTTGAAGTTGGTCGGTGTGGATTGCGATCAGCTCCAGCAACTTCACAAGCTGTTCTAGCTTGGCCCAGTCTTACTCCGTGCTCCCCCTCAGATTTATTTCCTGTTACCTAGTGATAGCTAGTGATAGTGATGCACAAGCTAGGCCTATCTACTGGCAGCATATATATACCCGCCAGATTCAGAAGTTCCAAAAATCATTAGAATAAAAGCTTGAAAACCCCATTTGATTTTTGCCCAAAGTTTAGAAGAAAAACTAAACCGAATTTATGGTATTTGTTTTAGTTTTGCAATCAAAGACAATTGTTTAAATTGTTTTTACAAATGTTTTTTTTTCGGTTTTAATTTCATTTTTCAAAGTAGTGTCACATTCTGACCATAGTTCTGTTATTTTATTCTTTGTTTTAGCATGGTCAGGGCGTGAGTTGGGGTGGGCAGTCTATGTTTGTTTTTCTATGTTGGTTTTTGTGTTCGGCCTAGTATGGTTCTCAATCAGAGGCAGGTGTCGTTCATTGTCTCTGATTGAGAATCATACTTAGGTAGCATGGGTTTCACTTTTGGTTTGTGGGTGTTTGTTTCCGTGTCAGTGTTTGGGCCACACGGTACTGTTTCGGTTTTGTATATTTCACGTTTATTATTTTGTTCCAGTGTTCAGTTGTGGTTTTGAATAAATCAATATGGACACTTACCACACTGCGTTTTGGTCCGATCCTTACTCCTCCTCAGACGAAGAGTAGGAAATCCGTTACAAGTAGTTTAATGTGAGCGTACCTAAAAGACAACCCAGACCAGTTGTCTGAAGCATGACTTCACTATCAGCATTTTATTTTTGTTGTTAGAAGGTGCTACATAAATTAAAGGTAGAGTAGGTCATAGGGGAGGAGTTTGTATGTGCACATGGAAGGTGTAGAAGGTACACTGGCAGATTAGATGGCTGGAGTTTGGATTGAGTAAAGACAGACAGAGTGGTGAATAGCTTTTGCACTAGTCAGCAGCCATTGCATATGGGGGATGTAAAGGTGCCCTGTCCCCCTCAGTGCCCCTGAGATCCCTCCTTTGGTTAATCAGGCTGATTGGAACAGCTGGTTAGACTGTAGGACAGGAGATACGCGTTGGGACTGAGGATTCCACCCCAGAGGATGGAAAAGAGGTGACATTGAGAGAGAGAGTAGTAAACAGGATATTAATGTCTAGTCCAAACTGTGGAGTCAAGGGGCACTGGTCCTGCAAACATCACTACATCTGTCTAGCATAGTGTGAGGAGCAGCTGAGAGATTCCATGTAAAGCCTTATTGAGGTGAAGTCTACAGAGAACACAGACCTGCAAACAGAGTAACAGGATGCTAAAGATTAAGAAAAACAACACTATTCGCAGGCACAACATCTCATCTGGTACGATGGTATGACAAGCCCAATGTGTACTAATGCAACGGATTGTGCTATAATAGGAGGAAAATGTTTGTAAATGTTCAAAAACAATTTTCAAATGTGTAAACTCTGCCCAGGTAGGTCACACAAGTGCTTTGGCACTTGAGAGTTTAAGTGTCTGTGAAAAAAGTAATAGTTGATTAAATCAGAAAAATATCAGAGCACTTATTAATGAATTTCTGCTGTGAATGACATCTAGGCATACAGCTTCACCATTCAGAGGGTTGCATTGTGGCACTAGAATGTTGCAATTCGAAAGAGCAATCTGAACCCGTCATAGTACTTTGTATGTAAAGTGACGGGCAGGGCACATTAAAGGTCTTCAAATGGAAAAGTAAAAGCGAAATGATTTTATGGTTCAGATATTTTCATCCTTCTGAGCAAACTACTGAAAATTGTACATCTGAATAATGTATTCACTGGTTAAAATGAGAGCCAGTTGAGAAATTGTGTTTCGTACTTTACCTTTCTTTACATTTTTATTAATCTTAATTCGTGAGGGTCTCCCCAAAAAATGTTTTTATGTAATTGTATTTACCAGATGTTAATGAGTGAATAATCACCTGTAAGTATCCCTTTTTCAGTTCCAACCTTCTGTGAGCACTGATGTGTAAGCTAAAGGAGTCAAATTAAAACCATGTGCAGAGAAAAGGAAACCATTTAACACATTTCATTGGGCAAAAAACAACAAGAAAAAAAACCATGTTCAATTCTGTCCTCTATGAACGGCTAACCACAATTTGAGACAACTAGCAAACGTCACACCAGAGTTTCCTTGGAAGAAACAACGCTATATTATTCCTAACTAGACAGAGCTAGTCCTGTCCTGTGGATGTGATAAGTGTATGTTGTATAGTATGTGGACATTGTGTATCTCATAACCCCAACTGGAGATGTATTTCAACATCTAATTTGTTGTCCTGTTTCACTGATGCCTGCTAAGGCTAAGATCCCCTTCAGTTGTTTGCCCAGAACAACTAATGTGTTTGTTTCAATGCTTTTTAAGTCAACAAACACTTCTGATTGGACATGGGCCAGTGGTCACAGAGACACACCTGCAGCAAAGCAAACAGGCTGTCACTCCACACAAAACAAACACTATTCTACATTTACTCCTTAGTGGTCATCACATTATATTTTCTATATGACAAAAACAACTTAACGTGACATTCTTATGCTTGAAAGGGAGTTAATGATAGCCTGTGTACCAGTCTGTTTAGCTACATTTCCACTCCTTATTCCATGTCATATGTTTAGCATGACAGGAGTGGCAAGGTGGGGAGTGAGCTAAATAGACTGGTACCCAGACTAAGTTAATGAAATAAATAAAACAGAGCAATTTTTAATTCAATTAAAATATTCACTGAACAGGATTGCAAGTTTCACACATTGTTGGTATAATAAAATATTTAGTTTATACAGTGACGTTATATAGTGAAGGCTGAAGGGTTGTAGAAGGAGAAAAAACAGAGCTTAGGTCCAGACAGAAAGAGCTGAGTCTGTACTACCTCTCAGAACTGGGCCTAGACAGAAAATAGCCATGTTTACTCACCTCTGCAGAAGACAACAAGGACAGAGGTAAATAACCATGTTTGGAGCTGGGGCATGGAGTAAATGGCACCATCTAACGACTATTATTTTCTTTCTTTTGTGTTTGAAAGAGAGAACCACAACACAGATATAGGTGTCTGCAAGGTGGAGGATCCTCCTATGAAACATCAGCTTCCCACGATAGACACGCAATTTGGTAAACTTGAAAACAAATAATTAGAGAGATAAACAAGGCAACATGAGTAAACGCATTTGAGAATGAATGAATAGATAGAGTACATGCATCCAATGTGATATGAATGCTCTGGGTGGCTGTTTCAGGCAACGTTTATTAGTGCTTGATTACGGTGGTAAAGCCATCATTAGGGACAGCTGTCTTTTTTATTTGGCGTGTGGGGATGAGAGGCTTGTTGAGACTCACATCTCTTAGGCTTGTAATCTTGTGAAGTATCACTCTGTGGGGTTATTTATGGCTTCTTGCCCAGGGATACAAACTCAAAAGGCTCCCACATAAAAAACACCAGATGAGTTCAAGGGGCTGAGGAGAAGAAAAGGACTTTCTGGAGATGAGGGTCAGTGAATGGATCTTGGTACTTTGCAGTTGTATAAGACTTGCACCATCAAATGACAAATCAGAGGGATGCAATTTACCTAATGGCTTGTCTTTCAGTGCATTCAGTTGTGAAATATACAATCAACCACAAAATGAAACATGCCCCTCCCCATTTTCCTTATTGGATGGAAATTAAGAGGTTGGTACTGCATAAAACAAATTGGCACAACTTTGCCACAACGTCAATTACAGAGTTTCACGTGACTTCACATGAGTCAATGTCATTCAATAAAGTTAGATAACTCAATTCTCTCAAGTTCATGGTGAGGCTTTATTCTAAGCCGATCCCAGAAGAGAGTTCCAGAGCAGTTTATGGCTAATTGCAGAGTCGTCCCTTCACTTCACTTCCTTAGCACCGAAATATGCAAATGGCCACACAATCACAATATTGTAGGATAAGATAAATCCATGAATGATCATTGAGGCCCCTAATCAACATCCCCTCACAGATAGATTTACTCTGGCTCCTTTAATTACAGCCTCTATCACTTTAACGAGCATCTCACCACTACATAAATAAACACGACAAAAGTGAATACAATACACATTAGTTTCCCTCTCAGCAGCAGTCAGATATAGGAAGAGAAGACCCCACTGGTGAATGGGTTGTTATGGTACACCTGTGGAGACACCAATGACATCATTAGCAGAAGATGGGCCAGCGCTGATCAAATCAAAGTTTATTGGTCGTGTATACAGACTTGCAGATGTTATCGCAGGTGCAGCAAAAGGCATATGGTTCTAGCTCCAACAGTGCCGTAATATCTAGCAACACAATAGCCAAAAAGTACAAATAAAAATAATAAAGAAAGACATGAGCAATGTCAGAGTCTGGAATATATAAATGGTGTGTATAGACAGTAAATTAATAGAAAAAGTGTGTACAGCAGTAGTTATATAGGATGAGCCATGACTAGAATACAGTATTATTGTGGGGGCGAATCAATTCGCAAATCAACTTGATTGAAGGTACACAACACATGACGGCTCTCGTCATGAGCCGTCAAGCCATTACCTAGAACCACATGCCAGATTTTTAAAAGTGCCTATTTCTCACCTAAAACATAAAACAGTATGTAAACATTATTAAAGTGACCAGTGTTCAATGACTCTATGTACATAGGGCAGCAGTCTCTAAGGTTCAGGGCAGTGTACCGGGCAGAGGCCGACAAGTGATGAAGTGATGAAGTGTTTTTCAGTCTCTCAGTCCCAGCTGTGATGCACCTGTACTGTCTCTGCCTTCTAGATGGTAGTGGGGTGAACACCCACCATGCTTTGGAGAGCCCTGCGGTTGCGGGCGGCGCAGTTGCCGTACCAGGCGGTGAGACATGCAGCTCGACAGAATGCTCTCAATGATTGATGAGAACTTACACATAGCTGAACTTACCCACAAAGAATTATTCATATATGAACAGTACAAGTTCTGTTCTTTCCGTTCTTACACAATGACCTTGCTGATCTCCTACAAATGAGATGAAAATACACTCAAGGACATGAAAACTTACGGAAGAGCTGGGAAAACAAAAGATGACCGTGATACTTAAGTTCTAAAACAGTTACAGTATTTAAAAAGGAATAAAATAACGACCTCAAAGATGTGGTTTCAATGTACTAATAGGTACACTATGTATACCAAACATTAGGAACACCTTCCTAATATTGAGTTGAACCCCCCGTTTTGCCCTCAGAACAGCCTCAATTCATCGGGGTATGGACTGTACAAGATGTTGAAAGGGTTCCACAGGGATGCTGGTCCATGTTGACTCCAATGTTTCCCACAGTTGTGTCAAGTTGGCTGTAAGTCCTTTGGGTGGTGGACCATTCTTGATACACACGGGAAACTGTTGAGTGTGAAAACCCCAGCAGCGTTGCAGTTCTTGACACAAACTGGTGCATCTGGCACCTACTACCACTTAAATCCTTCGTATTGCCCATTCACCCTATGATTGGCACATGCACACAATCAAGGTCTCAATTGTCTCAAGGCTTAAAAATCCTCCTATATCCTGTCTCCTCTCCTTCATCTACACTGATTGAAGTAGATTTAACAAGTGATGTCAATAAGGGATCATAGCTTTCACCTGGATTCACCTGATCAGTCTGTCATGTAAAAAGCAGTTTTTTAAAATGTTTTGTACGTCTACGAAACTGAAGAGAGCAGGAAAGAATGTCCAGATTACGCTGTTGATCTATTCTGTCACTGTATTATACAATAGCTTTCAATCAATCAATAACGTGAGCGATTGCAATCATCATATACAACACCACAAAATCAGACTCCCCTGTAATACAATAACTACAGTGAAGCCACCGGGAGACTCATTCAGTTGATTGGAAAGTAGCATACTCCTAATAGTGTCTGATGACCTGATAATACAAATTGAGGTTATAAAACGCTTGTGTTAAAATAAACAACAGTCTTATCTCTGTACAAATGGGATTACCTGCTTTGCATTACAAAACAACAACACATAAATGAAATTCCCTAAGTGTACAGTATACAAACCACCCTGAATGATGCTGCCTGCCTGGGTGGGTTGTGTGGGACAGCTTTGGTTACCTCTCTGATTTATTAGTTATTTAATAAATGAAAAGGAGCCCCCCTGCTGCTCAGTCAGACACACTGTGCCTGAGGTGATGGACTTCAGGGGGGGTAGGTTGGTGGGGTATGGTGGCTAGGGGTTGTATATGAGTGAATATTCAATGCACGTTAGTGCAGCTTTTATGGCATGATCGCTCGTTTTAATTGCCCTTGCTGGTGCTGAAGACCCTGGGGCCTGGGAGATTTCCCCCTGACTTTTATTTAATGTCCCATTAGAGATAATGAACCTCTCTCTCTCTCTCTCTCTCTCTCTCTCTCTCTCTCTCTCTCTCTCTCTCTCTTTCTCTCTCTCTCTCTCTCTCTCTCTCTCTCTCTCTCTCTCTCTCTCTCTCTCTCTCTCTCTCTCTCTCTCTCTCTCTCACACACACACACACACACACACACACACACACACACACACATATACCTGCACACACACATACACACAGAATGTTCTAGGAGCATGTGCCTTTTGGAGTACTGTGCTACTGACCAAGAGAGACTCTGTAGTGTGTGAATGATCTCACATGATGATTTGAAGGTAGTTCTACTAAAGCCTCCATCATAGCCTCGGTCCCTGATCACCTAGCCTTATAGCTGTGATCAGTGAGGGAAGCGCTTCAGTCACTTGACTATACACCAACACATACATGCAGAAGAGAAGCCTTATTGCTGTGATCAGTGTGGAAAGAGTTTTTCTTAACGGTAGCATTTCCTTTAGGCTGCAGCTACCAGTGCTTCTACAGTAATAAAGCTCAGTTTCATTAGAAGCATCATCCCACGAAAACAATGTATTTCTCATGAACAACCTTGCAGAGATTTGAAAGCTTATGGAATATGTGTCCAGTGTTTTAATGAAAATCGGTTGTTGTTTATCAACTGACCACTTCTCCAACGAAAGACGGTTAACAACCCAATCAATTCAAAAGTAATGTATAATATAAAACATCAGGCAACAGACTTTAAAACTTAATTATTGGGATTGGTACTGTATATTCAAAAATATTTTAGCTGTCAAAGGTTTGGACACCTACTCATTCAATGGTTTTTCTTTATTTGTACTATTTTCTACAAAGTGAAGACATCAAAACTATGAAATAACACATGGAATCATGTAGTAACCAAAAAAAGTGTTAAACAAATCTAAATCTATTTTACATATGAGATTCTTCAAAGTAGCCACCCTTTGCCTTGATGACAGCTTGACACACTTGGCATTCTCTCAACCAGCTTCACCTAGAATGCTTTTCCAATGGTCTTGAAGGAGTTCCCACATGCTGAGCACTTGTTGGCTGCTTTTCCTTCACTCTGTGTTCCAACTCATCCCAAATCATCTCAATTGGGTTGAGGTTGGGTGATTGTGGAGGCCAGATCACCTGATGCAATATGCCATCGCTCTCCTTCCTGGTAAAATAGCCCTTACACAGCCTGGAGGTATGTTGGGTCATTGTCCTGTTGAAAAAAAATGTACTGTGCATATGAACCATGCTAATAATATGTATTTTGGAAGGTTACTTTTTATAAAATGTGTAAATAATGGTAGCATGCTAATTGCTAAGGACTAGCTAGCTTAGTGTAATACAATAGTTAGCCTTCCATTTCATGCTAACTAGCTATTTTTAACTTCTGTTATTGTTAGCTGTCCACTGGTTTTTGTTACATTTAATACACCTGTCTAAAAGGGATTTTAATGTATTTGAAAATGTGTGAATGTGTTTGATATTGGAATGAATGAAAACATATACTTTTCTACAAAGAGATTATTTTTAATTAGTGCTGTCAAGAATTAAATAGTTAACTCAAGTGAACTTTTTGTAATTTTATTGCACCAATTTCTTTTACACTGAAAACATCCAAAATACATTATCTATACAGCTAAAAACAACAATGCGATGTCAAAACAAACGGGCATTGAGGTTAAAGAAAGTGTGTTTTATCAATTTACCGAAATTTGCTAACTCTTACTTTGGACAAAATCAAAACGTCAATATTAAAATTCAGTATTTGCAATTAATCAGGATTAATCACAGCAAATCCTGTGATTAACTTGTTAAAAATGTTGTGTTGACAGCCCTGTTTGGAATTGAACAGTCAATATTCTGAGTTTGAGAGAAATTGATAAAACATACACAGTACCTTGGAAGAGAAACCCAGTGTCGTCCCTCTTGGTTTAATGGTCAAAACATTGGCTTAGATCAGGTTAGACTCCTGCCGGTTACAAAAGCACACGTGAAACTTGTTGGGATTGTTGGGAAACCACGTGTCATGTGCAACTTCACACATGTCCGAAAATCACGTTGGACTAATTTTTTATTATAAAGGAATGTACATCACATATTTCACGGGATTTGTTCAAATGTGTGTTCATACATGTCACAAAAGCTCTCCTTTTTTTGTAAGGGCACGCGCGCACGCACACACACACACACACACACACACACATATAGGGAATGAGCTGTTCCTCCATGGTTAAGGGACCAGATTAAAATGGCACAAAGTCCCATAAAGAGAGATCGACAGCAATCTCAGTGGAGATCACCAAGGAAAAGATCGCTTTCGCTTGACTCCTGATCGCAGCAGAGAAATCCTAGTCGTTTCTGATTGTGCTGATTTGACTCAGACCTAACTGGTGCAGTGGTTTCATTTAATAACAGGGCTATTCATCAACTATGCACACTGCAGAGTGGGCTCTGTGCGGAAAGGGAAGGGCTCATTAAGATGCATGCTAAATGCCACTCCATCTCATCACCAGTGTTTCTTTGAGCAGGAGACTTGCTCTATTACTAATGTCCAGGTAATCAAACATAACAGCCAAGGGTTTCCCTTTCACACTTATTTTGGGGCACACGCTGACAAGCGTTATAGATGGTGAACAATAACACTATTTAATGGAGCTAGTGACAATCAAAAGGCCATGTATACGTACTGGACTCTGCTGTACAGGACAAAGCTAAAGGTAAGCTTTAATAAAGTCAGACAAATAAAGATTTGAAGACAGTGAACATGTCCTCAGGGGAGTGATTTAATGATGTCATCACTAAAGTGTGTCAATTGGTGAGGTTCTATTCAAAGTCTGTAATGTAATTCAGGAACAGATTGTATCAATGAGAGACTTATTCACCCTTGCCATGTACACAAAGGTAAGCAGTATTTTTTATAGCTTCATAAGATGTCTTTCCCATGGTTCAGGAAATAATATCACATCCCTTATTTGCTGTATATCTCCGGGAGTTCTACCATTCTGAAAGACATACAGTGCATTCGGAAAGTTTTCAGACCACTTGACTTTTTCCACATTTTGTTACGGTACAGCCTGGTTCTAAAATGGATTAAATCTAAACACAATACCCCATAATGACAAGGCAAAAACAGGTTTTTCAAATATTATAAGTATTCAGACCCTTTACTCAGTGCTAAAGGTGCTTCAACAAAGTAATGATTACAGCCTCGAGTCTTCTTGGGTTTGACGCCACAAGCTTGTACATCTGATATGGAGAGTTTCTCCCATTCTTCTCTCAAGCTCTGTTAGGTTGGATGAGGAGCGTCGCTGCACAGCTATTTTCAGGTCTCTCCGAAGATGTATGATCGTGTTCAAGTCCGGGCTCTGGCTGGGCCACTCAAGGACATTCAGAGACTTGTCCAGAAGCCAATCCTGCCTTGTCTTGACTGTGTGCTTAGGGTTGTTGTCCTGTTGGAAGGTGAACCTTCGCCCCAGTCTGAGGTCCTGAGCGCTCTGGAACAGGTTTTCATCAAGGATCGCTCTGTACTTTGCTCCGTTCATCTTTCCCTTGATCCTAACAAGTCTCCATGCCGCTGAAAAACATACCCACAGCATGATGCTACTACCACCATGTTTCACCGTAGGGATGGTGCCAGGTTTCCTCCAGATGTGACGCTTGGCATACAGGCCAAAGAGTTCAATCTTGATTTCATCAGACCAGATAATCTGGTTTCTCATATTCTGAGAGACCTTTATGTGCCTTTTGGCAAACTCCAAGTGGGCTGTCATGTGTCTTTTACTGAGGAGTGGCTTCCGTCTGGCCACTCTACCATAAAGGCCTGACTGGTGGAGTGCTGCAAAGATGGTTGTCCTTCTGGAAGGTTCTCCCATCTTCACAGAGGAACTCTGGAGCTCTGTCAGAGTGGCCATCAAATTCTTGGTCACTTTCATGACCAAGGCCCTTCTCTGCCGATTGCTCAGTTTTGCCAAGTTGCCTGCTCTCGGAAGAGTCTTGGTGGTTCCAAACTTTTCCCATTTAAGAATGCTGCTGTGTTGGTACCCTTCCCTAGATCTGCGCCCCGACACAATCCTGTGTTGGAGCTATACTGACAATTCCTTCAACCTCATTGCTTGTTTTTTTCTCTGATATGCACTGTCAACTGTGGGACTTTAGATAGACAGGTGTGTGCTTTTCAAATCATGTCCAATCAATTGAATTTACCCCATGTGGACCCATAACAAAGGGTCTGAAAACTTAGGTAAATAAGGTATTTGTTTTTATTTTTCATAAATTTGCTAACATTTCTAAAAAACTGTGTTCCATCATAACACTACTACTGCTCTGAGTGAAATGAGTGTAGAGAAAGCATACAACACGTTATCAAGCTGGGGCTGAGAACATTACTTGAATCTGAACACTGATTCCACTCTCAATCTCCTGTTGTTCAAAATCTGCTGAAACTCCTTCTGGCACACACACGTTATCCTATGCACGTCTCGGATCATTATGTAACTGCTGGTGGAGGAGAGTGGGACTATCTTGTGGGAGGAGAGATGGATATATCATTCACCTAAAAACAGATCATGTGGGGGGGGGGTGTGATCTGCATCTTCCACATTCTATTTTTTTTGAGAGAGAGCTTTTTTATTTCGTAAATTGACTTTTTCTCACACTTTATTGAACCTTTATTTAACTAGGCAAGTCAGTTAAGAACATATTCTTATTTACAATGATGGCCTACCCCGGCCAAACCCGGACGACGCTGTGCTCCGCCATATGCGACTTCCAATCACAGCCGGATGTGATGCAGCCTGACTGTGAATATCTAGCCACTTGAAAGAGAATATAGGTTGAATTAAAGTGGTCTCTTCATTACTAAAAAACACTTTGTTTCAGTATCATAGTTCTCATCAGGGTACTTTCGGATAAATAGACAAAGAAAGGTTTTAATGCTACAGTATGTTTCCTACAGACTGATGGGAAGGAAGACACAGGAATGTTTTATTTTGAATGGAATGAATTACACTCAAGCTCACCAAATATAATCCATAAAGATATTGTTAAATTGACAAATGGAGGGTACTATTATCATAGTCTAGTCTCCATGTCTTCCATATGGTAACTATATATTACTGTCCCCTTAGGCCCCTCATTGCCCAGTGACCTTACCCTGGCTCTGAGTGGGATTTCAGAGAGCAGGGCTGGCATCGTGGAGGAAAAGAGTGTTGATTAACACAGTTATAGAATCACAACCGGTGGCTTGAGGCACATCTGGACTCACAGAATGATCCCCCTTTCAGCACCATAAGGCCGAAACTAAATGAGTGAATCATCCCCGGGTCTGTGGCCACGATCGAGTGGAGATTAGCAGCAAATTTGTCATCCAATCTTCATAACTTAATTACAGATGCACATAGGAATCATCAATGCTAATTAGAGATAGATACCTAGGGGCCGAATTTGATCTTTAAATTAGAAAATTAAGAGCATGATTTAGCTGGATGGTGCAAATCAATACTCCAGTCACTTCTGTGGTGGGGACTGGAGAGTAGCTGCAATGTTCAGTAAGGCCAATTTGACAATAACTGCAGGTGAGGCTAAGCATGCTCATTTTAATCAGAATGTAATTTTTTATAACATTGCTAATGGCTTCCCCCGTGGTATGAAGAAAACAGATGAATTAGTGAATGAAGTGTGTGTGTGTCTATATTGCAGAGGCATTTCATAAATTTACCCAACCTTGAAAATGTGCAATAATGTATGATTTATATTGCCAGTATTATGGTGAAACATTGAAAAGAAAAAGTTTAAAATTCAATGAAACTTACCTTGATCTGTAGCACAATATATAGATTCCCAGGAATTGATGCAAAATGAGACCATACGCATTATAAATGAGAAATTATCCCCTTGGCTACTTGAACAGCCAACGCTATCCAATGCCAACCCCCCAAACACACAAAGCTGCACCTCCCAGCCCCCTCAAAAAATAAAATAAAAAAATCCACCACCACCACCAGTGATTCCATGATGGTGTGGCCATCTGCCCCAGCTACAAATGGAGTGTGAGTTCTCTTTGACCGCAAGCAAGATGCTCAGCCTAATGGGGGCCTGGCATCTGCATTCATCTCCACTGCCAGAACTCGTTAGGAAAACCGCCTGCAACATCACATGGACATAGAGGCTTCGCCTGTGATCTCTATCACTATGGACATACAGTACAGCTTGCCCCCACATTCAGCATCTGCATCTTGGACAGAACATATGGGTCATGTGATATGTGTGTGTTCCTTTTCATAGTTTAGCAATTCTAAAATGGAATACATATAGAGCAAATAGAGCAAATCACCTCAATTGACCTTACCAACGTAGATATCTGCCACTGTTTTGTAAATTCAATGTTATGATATCTTGAGCCTTGGAACCACATAATCAAGTGTTATTATGATCATGTTTATTCTAAACAACTACTGCTGAAAAATGTAGCAATTAATTTAATCTAAATACCTTGAAGGATAAATATATCCACTTCCCCTAGCTGTTACTCTGCATTATGGCTTAAGAATGGTATGTGTCATTTGCCCGGGTTTATTAATGAGAAGAAGATGGCGTTTGGTAAACAGTGTGAAAAATGATTCCCACAGCTATACCTTAATTACTGGGCAGAGGTACCTAGGATGAATAATTCAGTCATTTTAGCATTGCTTTGCTGAACACACACACGCACACACACACGCACGCGCACGCACACACACACACACACACACACACACACACACACACACACACACACACACACACACACACACACACACACACACACACACACACTTGTCGATTGCTTGATGATAATTGGAAGAATGCAATGGCAGAGACTTGCACCCCATTGGTTAGCAGATTACCTGAAATTGCTGTACTGCCTAAAATAATGAGATATTCGTATGAGGCAAATGTACTGTGATAATGTCAATTTGACACAGCCTGTTTGTATTATTAGATCCAGGGTCTCTGTGAATATCAATCCTCTTTAATTGTTATTAGGTTTGTAATGCTAATAGCACAGGACAGAAACTCATATACATAAAAATACACTCACTGTGATCGGTGAGTATTTTTTTTTTGGCAAGGTTGGATAGGTTTAATTTTCAACCTACCAGACAGCTGTCAGGATGGATAAAAATGACTTGAAGTGTAAAGTAAAATATTTATTTTTGTATGTCTTAAATTTTAAATGTATTAATTGCATTATATTAAAAGTTGTACTATTACAAACCGATGAATAATATGGAATCTTACAGAATTAGCACATCCTGGAGGGGTTCAGGATCCAAACAATCTCGATTAAGTTTTAAATTGAAACAGATAACCAGCATTCTAAATCAAAACTACACTGGAAAATCATGCATTGGATTTCCAGTCGTAATGTGCTATATGGTATCTCATGAATCCCCTACATAATGACCCCTTTCCTCTGAGTCGTGCCTGGGTTTAATATCCCACTGTCTAATGGAAGCATAATTTCCTCATTCCCTTCCCATCTGCACACACTTGAGGAGAAATCTGACAGTGAAATCACCAACAGGTAGTGAGAGTGGGAGGGACACACATAGTTGTTGGTGGAAGCACAGCCTTTGGTAGTGTTAGCTTCTAAATAACAGGGTAAAAACTGACGGACAACTATAGAAAGCTCAAACAAAATGTATTCACGCAATGGGTCAGACAGCTGAACAGACAAAGACGTGTTCCCACCAGCACAAGTACATATACCCCAATTTAGGTGAAGTCTCCTCCTTCCTTCTATACATTACATCTTTATTGCTAGGCAGGAAGTTAAGTGATGTTGGTAATAAACGGTTCCTTCTCCCTTAATGTGACCTGATCCAACCTCGGCCCCCATTCCTCACTACTCCACAGATCTCCACCCTTCTCAGTGACCGTAACCTTGTGATTGCCTTTCCGTTACTCAGTAATATTCCAAGCCCCTGGCTCATACCCAACCTTAATTGACTCCACCACATCCATTCCTCCTACAGACCCCCATTAACTTCTGTTGTAGCAACCAGAGTGTGGCCCTTCTCCTTTCCATAGGATACCTGATGTCTAACAATAACATGTTCTGCCAGAATGTAAACGTTCAAGTTTATAAGTCAGAACCCATCAGTAGTCAGTAACAATAGAACATATTTTCATTCCTTCCCTGACCAGCATCCACTTAAAAATGATGGGTCATTGAATAGAATGGAGTTCCATTCTTCTAACTGTGGGAATTTAACCTAAGATCAGGACAGGAATAACACAAGCAAGACAGTAGGGTCACCAAGGAACAACATTTTAAGGGCATGCTCAGATTAAACTGTGCATCTCTCAGTACACTGCGTTTCACAGACTTCACTCAGGCTCTCACAGACTACCATTAACGCCACCAAAGCTCAGGTCCCCTTCGGTTGTTGGCATGGCAACACTCGCCATCATCATCCTTTCCAAAGGATTCGTGTGTGTGTGTGTGTGTCCAGGAGTTGAACAAATGCTCAGTCAAGAAACTGACAGAAAACTCCACATAGTTACAAAATCGTATTCTTCTAACACATGCTGGAGAGAAACCCTGAAGGGGGGTGGTGGATGATAGTACCTGTGTCTAGAGAAACTGGCTATTTCAATTCTGGCAAAAGTCCTCTCAGGTGTGATGGACTACATTCAGTCCCTCTGGCTCTGGAGAAGAGCTTTATGTGGACCCCACGCTGACAGCTCAAACACTCTCACACTGCTCTCATCGCTTTCCATCCAACACTGGGCCTGCTTTCACCTGGGGAGCCAACACATTAGGCTTCCACGTCATTAGCACCCTTTACAGAATTATGCCCTGCGAGGATAAGAAGGGGGAGGGAAAGCTGCCAACCTGCTCCCATCTGCTTCCTAACAATACCAGGCCATTTCAGTCACACACTTTATTAGGCTGTGGGCAGTTGAGTGTTAGAAACACCACAAATTACACCCCAAAAAGATGTTAGAGCAGAACAGGTACTTTTGGTAGATTAAGCCTGGCTATATTTAATGGAAAGATGTATTTTTTGCAGAGGGCACTTGTGCTTTGAGTCGGACATGAGTGCCTCTGGAAGGGGTTTCATTTGCTGAACGGCTAAGAGGAGAGAGGGAGGAAGGGGATGATGGCTACCTTGTATGAGAGTGGCTAATTTGACAGTCAGTCCATTTCCCACTTGGGCTGGGGCTCAGCATGGTCCTAGAGTCCTGGTCCTAGAGTCCTGTTCCTAGGAGACCAATGCTCACAAATGCACTCTGGTTTATACATGTGGAAAATGGTTGGTCTTTTTGCCAACTTTTATCCAAGCCATGCTGCAGTGTGAGAGAGTGTTAACTGTAATGGAAGCTGTAGGTACAGAAAAGTTTCCAAAAGTGAGACAGCATTCACTAAAACACCTAACAACTTCAACACTTTGATACAATTGCCTGGCATTAACATGGCTTCAAGCTGATTAGGCTGGGAGTTCAATAAGGGTCTGCAGCCTCATACTAGCCTGGTAATCCATTCAAATTAAGCCAATGGACCCCATCTCACAGAGGTTAAGGCCCAAGTAATTAACACAACACTCTGTTATCACGCCTACAGTCCTGCATTGACTTTCCCTCAACTGCTAATGCGAATAATGATAAGATGTCTGGAGAAAGGTGTGCAAAGTGCAAGCACCACAATTATTTCTGCATTAATTTCTCTGAACATACAGCGCTTGTTGTGATTTATGGGAATTGACAGCCCATCATTAAAATACACTCATAAGCCATGTGTTGGCAATCACCTTAAAAGTGTCAGAGATAGATTCTTTTTTTATTAAAGTGAGAGCTTATGCACACAATTTGAACACGCATCAAACCCATTTCACATAGTTCATGCTCAGAGATGGACTGACACATACAGTGCCTTCAGAAAGTATTCATATCCCTTGACTTTTTCAACATTTTGCAAAGTGGTATTCAAATGGATTTAATTGTCTTTTTTTTGTCAACGATCTACACAAAATGCACTGTAAAGTCAAAGTGGAAGAACAATTGTAACATTAGTTTAAAAAATAATAATACAATTAATAAAAATGAATTAAAAAACACTGATATATCTTGATTACATACTGTAAGTATTCAACTCCCTGAGTAAGTATTCAACCCCCTTCAACCCCCAATACATGTTAAAATCACGTTTGGCAGAGATTATAGCTGTGAATCTCTCAAGGTAAATCAAACCGCGCCGCTTACACCCGCCCGCTTAACCCATAAGCCAGCCACACCAATGTGTCGAAGGAAACACTGTTTCAACTGGCGACCAAAGTCAGCCTGCAGGCACCCGGCCTGCCACAAGGATTGGCTAGAGCGTGATGAGGCAAGTAAAACCCCCCCGGCCAAACCCTCCCCTCATGAGGCTGGGACAATTGTGCGCTGCCCCATGGGACTCTGGGTCACAGACGGTTGTGACACAGCCTGCGATCGAACCCGGGTGACTCCTCAAGCACTGAACATTTGGACTAAATGTAATTCACTATAAGTAAATTTGTCCAAATGCTTATGGCACCTTCAAATGATGGGACTATACACATAAAGTGCATTCATTTCTAAATGGTAAAACAGACAGTAGAGGCTCCTCAGAACAGGAAAGGGAGGACCTCTGTCCTCTGGTTGTCTTGCTTGCTAATGTTACATGACTGACCTCTGCATTCATCCATGCATGCTGGCAAGATAGCCAATGGAATGCCAATCCCTGAGTCAGGGATATCTAGCTAGCTCGCGCACACAGTGGCAGGCAGCTTGTGGTCATTTGGTCATTTGGTGTTCAAAGAAGACAGCTGAAAAATAATGAGACAATAACTGGAACAATAACTGGAACTATCTAATGTTACCTAGCTACTGTTTTTGCATACATGTATGCTGCACAGTGCTAGTGGAACATTGGAAAAGGTAAAATACAGTGAGAGTGTAGTTGTCGCTATTTTAATCAATGAAACAGATTAGCTATTTATCAAACATTGCAATTAGAGATAGCTGGCTATATTTGTTGAAAAAAATACATATAAATATGGGCCACTGGCTAGCATACAGGTCAGCTGCAATCAAGGCAATCTACAAAATAGCTTACAATACTCTACTCCGCAAACTGGATGCAGTCTATCACAGTGCCATCCATTTTGTCACCAAAGCCCCATATACCACCCACCACTGCGACCTGTATGCTCTAGTCGGCTGGTCCTCGCTAAATATTCATCGCCAGACCCACTGACTCCAGGTCATCTATAAGTCTATGCTAGGTAAAGCTCCGCCTTATGTCAGCTCACTGGTCACGATAACAACACCCACCTGTAGCACGCGCTCCAGCAGGTATATCGCACTGGTCATCCCCAAAGCCAACACCTCTTTTGGCCGCCTTTCCTTCCAGTTCTCTGCTGCCAGTGACTGGAACGAATTGCAAAATCTCTGAAGCTGAAGACTTATGTTTCCCTCACTAACTTTAAACATCAGCTATCTGAGCAGCTGCACATAGTACATCTGTAAATAGTCCACCCAATCTACCTACCTCATCCCCATATTATTTTTATTTACTGTTGCTCTTTTGCACACCAGTATCTCTACTTGCACATCATCATCTGCTCATCTATCACTCTAGTGTTAATCTGCTAAATTGTAATTACTTTGCTACTATGGCCTATTTATTGCCTTACCTCCTCATGCCATTTGCACACACTGTATATAGACTTTAATTTTTTTATATTGTGTTATTGACTGTACGCTTGTTTATTCCATGTGTAACTCTGTGTTGTTGTTTGTGTCGCACTGCTTTGCTTTATCATGGTCAGGTCGCAGTTGTAAATGAGAACTTGTTCTCAACTAGCTTACCTGGTTAAATAAAGGTTAAATAAAAATAAAATAATAAATTAAAGGTAGAGTAGCTTTGTAGCTAGCTAGCATATCCTCCATGTACAAAGCAAACTAGCTATCTAGCTACCAACCTAGAAAAATGGAAGCTTGATAACAAGAGAGTAGTGTTAATGATTTCATAGAAATGTTATAAAACTGAGTATATTCATTATTAATTAGATATTCTAGCTAGTATGGTCTGCATATGGTTTCCTGTGCATTTTTGAGTCCAGCTTTCAGATGTTCACTACCAGAATGGCTTTGTTTATAAGCATTCTGATCAGGTCTATAGAAAACCTAGGAGGCTCATGGTTCTCACCCCTTCCAAAGCCTGACACAATAATTATAACGACTTCCGGAGGACATCCTCCAATCTATCAGCTCCGGCAATACAAACTGATATGTTGTCCATGCAATCAAAGGACCTGAGAATGAATCTAGTACCAGAAGCATAAGCTACAGCTAGCTAGCACTGCAATGCATTAAGTGTTGTAAGTAGTTGACAAAAAAATAGAGGACAATAGTTGAACAGTTTTGAATTAAGTAAAAGCAGCAGAGAAAGGAGAGAGAGCTAGCTATTTTTCATTCAATTTTTTTCTTCTTAGCTTACCTTATAGGTACTTAGCTACCTAATTCAGCCTACTCAACAACCTGAGTCAAAGAGAGAGGAATGCTATTTATGTTAGCTAGTTGACTAAGTCTATCGAACATTGCAACTCCTCCATGTCTAGCTGTATTAATGTATTGCCACGGGGCCTGCCAGTGTAACTACTTACTGTACACTGTACTGCGTGTTTGTACACATGGATTGTATTTTGGCTTTACTAATGCGCTAGTTCACGGACAGCTGTTGTGTTGTGCACTGAAGTCCACAAACAAAGGGGAAAGGTGAGAGGTGGAGAGCACTTAGATCCGAGAAGGAATTATACAATGAGCATAGTGATGATACTGTATGTGGCTGTTATGAAAGTGTATGCAGGTGATCAGGGGTGTATTAATTCCAAAACATTACAAAACGTTTCTTCAAAAAGCCTAGGCGTCCCGCTAGCGGGACAACTTCCGGTGAGATTGGAGGGCGCGCAATTTAAATAAATAATCATAAAAATGATGGATATTAAACATTTAGGTACATATAAGTGTCTTATATCGTTTGAAAGCTTAAATTCTTGTTAATCTAACTACACTGTCCAATTTACAGTAGCTATTACAGCGAAAACAGGCCATGCGATTATTTGAGGACGGCACCCCACATCAAAATAATTTTTCCACCTGCACAGGTTTCATAAATTCACAAATAGCGATTAAATATTCACTTACTTTTTGAAAATCTTCCTCTGATTTGTCATCCAAAGGGTCCCAGCTATAACATGTAAATCAAATCAAATTTTATTTTATTTGTCACATACACATGGTTAGCAGATGTTAATGCGAGTGTAGCGAAATGCTTGTGCTTCTAGTTCCGACAATGCAGTAATAACAAGTAATCTAACTAACAATTCCAAAACTACTGTCTTGTACACAGTGTAAGGGGATAAAGAATATGTACATAAGGATATATGAATGAGTGATGGTACAGAGCAGCATAGGCAAGATACAGTAGATGGTATCGGGTACAGTATGTACAAATGAGATGAGTATGTAAACAAAGTGGCATAGTATAGTATAAAGTGGCTAGTGATACATGTATTACATAAGGATACCGTCGATGATATAGAGTACAGTATATACGTATGCATATGAGATGAATAATGTAGGGTAAGTAACATTTATATAAGGTAGCATTGTTTAAAGTGGCTAGTGATATATTTACATCATTTCCCATCAATTCCCATTATTAAAGTGGCTGGAGTTGAGTCAGTGTCAGTGTGTTGGCAGCAGCCACTCAGTGTTAGTGGTGGCTGTTTAACAGTCTGATGGCCTTGAGATAGAAGCTGTTTTTCAGTCTCTCGGTCCCAGCTTTGATGCACCTGTACTGACCTCGCCTTCTGGATGATAGCGGGGTGAACAGGCAGTGGCTCGGGTGGTTGATGTCCTTGATGATCTTTATGGCCTTCCTGTGACATCGGGTGGTGTAGGTGTCCTGGAGGGCAGGTAGTTTGCCCCCGGTGATGCGTTGTGCAGACCTCACTACCCTCTGGAGAGCCTTACGGTTGAGGGCGGTGCAGTTGCCATACCAGGCGGTGATACAGCCCGCCAGGATGCTCTCGATTGTGCATCTGTAGAAGTTTGTGAGTGCTTTTGGTGACAAGCCGAATTTCTTCAGCCTCCTGAGGTTGAAGAGGCGCTGCTGCGCCTTCTTCACGATGCTGTCTGTGTGAGTGGACCAATTCAGTTTGTCTGTGATGTGTATGCCGAGGAACTTAAAACTTGCTACCCTCTCCACTACTGTTCCATCGATGTGGATAGGGGGGTGTTCCCTCTGCTGTTTCCTGAAGTGTAGTGTAGTTGTAGTTTTGTTAGATAAAATCATTATTTTTATCCCAAAATGTCAGTTTAGTTGGCGCCATCGATTTGAGTAATCGACTCGTTCAACATGCAGAGAAAGGAATCCGAAAATCTACCCTTAAATTTTCAAAATACAAATACACACAAACACAAATACAAAAATCTACTCCTCAGATACCCTAAAATGTATTCAAACTATAATATTTCTTATGGAAAGAAGTATGTTCAATAGGATTTTAGCAGGTGCGTCTAGTCTTCATAGCGTGCAAACACGAATTTCCAAGACTGTGTCCCTGTACTAAAACTGATATTTTTGGAAGTTACAAGCCTGAAACCTTTAACATAGACTGCTGACACCCTGTGGAAGCCATAAGAATTGCATCCTGGGAGCTAATTTTCATTGAGAAAAAAAGGGACCTAGCCCTACGAAGTTAAATGTAAGCAAACAGAACAAAACGGGGAGGGACCTACCTGAATCTGTCCAATAGATACTGTTATTTGGACTAATGTTTACATCCTGTCATCTTGATTACTCCAAATTTTTCTCTCAACTTTCATTTGTAGGTTAGTTTGGAGCAACCCCATGATGGGTATTGAGCAAATTAGAGTATCATGCAGTAGCCTAAACCTATCAATGTTACATTGAGCTGGGAGAATAGAATATGAATGACAGTCATCCAATTTGCTGTAACAGAAATAAGTCCATGCTCATAAAAAACAAAACTCCTCCCTAATCTTAAACAGTACCGACGGCCACTGAAAACAGATATGTATGAAAATACCCTAAAATAAGAGGTGACATTCTGTACTGTCTCCTCATATAAAACATTTGATCTCAAATCCAAAATGTTGGCGTGTAGAGCCAAATTAAAAGTTTTAGCTTCACTCTCCAAATCAATACGTCGGGGAGAGTACATCTCCCACACACTTGCTCTGCTGCTCTTTCTTTATCCCTCTTTTCCCTCCTCCCTCCCTTCCTCCCTCCCTCTGCCCATCAGACATACACTGACACCCACAAAGAAAAGAAGAAAAGATGTTGAACGCTGCCGGGAGGCCACATGATACCAAAGAGCCCTGGTTGTCAGAATCAATATTGGCATGTATGACAAAGACGGAGTGTCTCCAAAGAAAACTGCTATATTGAATATGGTGCTAAAAATGACAAGTGACAACGGAGGCTCTGTCTGGAGCTGACAGACAAGCTAAAGACCAGAGACCTCCATGACAGATGCTCCCCAACATGTCAAGGAAAGAGAGGACGCTGGGGGGCAGGACCACAAGACCCACCAGTAGATTAATTATTTCCTAAATAACAATTGGTTGCCAGAAAAAAGTAAACTCCTGGTTTTCCCCTCTGACATAGCTTTCAGAGAACAAAGACACTCTCTGCTCTTTGTTTCACTGGTCTCTCTCCGTAACATGTGAAAGCACAATTTTCAGAAAGTCAGGAAATCTCTTGGATTAATATTTTTTTTCTCCCAATACTTATTCTAATTCAGTGTAGATAAAAAAAAATGCTGCATGCAGGCTTTAAGATAGCTTCTAAGAAAAAGAAAAATTGTTGGCTGGTTCATTGCTTTTTCTGCTATATCTTGGCTGACAAACACAATGATGAGAAATTACCCAAAATTGGAGAAAAAAAACATAGACAACCAAATACAATTGGTTTAGGAAGTGAATACTCATTATCATTCCAAATAAATCATCTGAAAAACAAAATCAATTTGAAACAGAGGGCTACATCATTGGTTATTGTTATCTCCACAGGGTTTTACATGCAATAAGAAGAAACCAAATGAAATATTGGGAAGAATCTATTATGGAACACATCCATTTGGCTTATGCTGCCTGAAGATAAATTACATTTGGCCCACCAAACATGGTCATTACATTTATGTACAACAGGCACGGTCTTTATTGCGCATACAGTTCTCTCTGTAATATCATAGGTGAGAGTTCATGAGGTGTACGATATAGGTTGCATTTAATTATTGTTCTTAATGTGACTCTAGAGGTTGTTTATTGAAGTAAACACACTGAACTGAAGTGAACAGCTGTACATGGAGACAATTAGCTTAGGTTACAAAAATATTTACATATTCTAATTTCCACCATGAGAATATAATTATATATTTTAGAATATTATCTTTAAGCATTTAGCTCAGACATTTGCAGGTGTGCCTTTTAACCAAATTGTCACATCATACAGGCTGATCACTTAGAGGCCTCTATTTAGATAGAATTAGCTATACTGAACAGTTTACTCTTTTTATTTTCTTCTTACAGATAGTCGCAGTGTAACGATAATTAGATTAGATTCACAGTGCTTTGTTACATGCAGATACTTTTAATTCAGCTCTCCCTGAAAGCTCTTAAACATTTTAGAACTTGTGGACCTTTGAAATGAAATGTCTGCACATATCACTATGGAGTGGCAATCATACTGAAGTACCCTAATGGTCTTCAACTTCAACAAACCCTGATTTCCATTCAATCTCAAATTGTGAGAGAGCTGGCCCGTCAATTTCAGCTTGGAGAGGGGCAATTATCTTAAATAGGCACATTGTAGAAAAACAACCGAAAGAAGGACAATTGTAAAAGTTATCTTTTTTTACGCCACATCTGTGCAAAAAACACATATTTGTTCATCATGTGCATGACAAGTTAGTCTTTAAATAAAAACAGAGTTGGACTGTAAATACTAGAGTACAATAGGATATCCTGTAATAATACACAGAACAGCTTGCAGCAATTTCTTCAGGTCATAAACTGCTCAAATGGGGAACAAAATTAAACCTGGAGCTTAAGCAACTCAAGCAGGTGACACATAGTAATGATAGAATGGGGTGGTGGTATTCACAGAATACCTTCTGAATGCATGATTAATTCCATTTCAAATGAGGTATACATTTGATTGAGCACATAGATGTTACACCAGACACTGTATGGGGGATAATAACATCTTAAGGGTCACCTCAATGTTTAATCCTTTAGGGAATGCACCAATGACTTTAGTAAACATTATGCACGGTAGATTTTACCAATTCATAAACTTGGTCTATTCAGGAGAAAAAGGTCTTTAAGGTCGCTGGCGGTGAAGAAGGATTTTTCTCTCACTAGATGTAAAGATGGAGGTCAGAGAGACGGCACATAGAGAACGTACTTAGTATGCTGATTTATTGGAACCCTCTCCACCAGGCCCTAACAGCCTCTCTGCCTCCCCATTAAGGATTTCAATTCCCGGGAAGAGAGGGGGCCTGCAATATCATGGTAGTTCGGAATCCCTTAAGCTCATGTTATGATGAAGGCAAACTGTCAACCGCTAAATAGAAAAACATGATGGTCTTTCTCTCCAGGAAATGCACCTGCCATTCCATATAGGTTGCATGCATATCTCCAAGAAGGCCACAAAACATTATCTGTCACTTTTCGTCTCCGAACACATATCTCTTAAAGAGTAGAAAAATAACTCACTACATTGCATGGTGTTCGGGTCATGGCATAGCGCTAGCAAGGTTTCTGTTCTTTCCCCATCTGTCTCCCTCAAACCACTGGGAAAAAGGGGTTTGAGTACAATCCATGATTACAAGGATTAGATTGGCTTAAAACCAGGGGTGCCCAACCGCTTTACTCTGAAGAGCAACTCTCTTGCAATTTGAAATCTCACTGGATGGCTTGAGAGAGAGAGAGAGAGAGAGAGCCTTGGCATCTTTGAATAAGGATTTCACTGTGAGCACAGCCAAGTCAACTGTGAATAATATCATTTAGTGCTGCAGGACAACAGTCTTTGGAGCCCAGCCGAGAGCCCTTCTACGCGAGCACTGCACCGCAAGTCCCTGATGAACTTCAGAAAAACACTGGATAGTCAATGGTGCATTTCAGCTCTTAATTAGAGTAAAGCAAACTCTTCTAATTAGTCTAATTTCCCCTAGATTAAATTATAGCTCTGCCGAGAAATCTCCATCCAAAGAATGTAGAAATTACTTATGTAGTTTCAGCACTGTGTTGACAAATTATTTAAGTCGCTTTTATTTTTTTTACAGAAGCTGAGCTATTTGTTTACCCTAATGCTGATACACAGTCCTGTGGTTTGATGTATAATCAAGCCACAGGCTAGCCAAAAAGCATTATACCATGAAACCAACTCGTTCCTCTTTATGGTACCTGTCCCTCACATGGACTTAAATACACAAAATTATGGAGGACAGAGCGACCATAAATTGTCTTTCCGGATGTGTCCTGGTGTTTAAGTTTCTGCCTACTGCCTGGCTCTCAGCATGGCATACACTGTCAGCTATATCAGCCTTATTATCAGAGCTCACCTGTTCTCATTGCCATGCCAGACATACTTAGGGCTCAGGGAGAGGTGGAGATTGGGTTGCTGTGCCAAGTAGAGAAAGCAAGGATGTTACGGAGGAGGGTCGCTGGCCCATAAAGAGGAAGGAAGTTATAGGAGGAGAGAAATACAGGAAATATAGGTAAGTAGGTGCATTAGTTTTGATGTCTTCACTATTATTCTCAATAGTAAAAATAAAGAAAACATGTTGAATGAGTAGGTGTGTCCAAATGTTGCCCTGTACTGTATATAAAAAAGTATGTGGACACCCCTTCAAATTAGTGTATACGGCTATTTTAGCCACACCCGTTGCTGACAGGTGTATAAAATCGAGCCATGCAATCTCAAAAGACAAACATTGGCAGTACAATGGCCTTACTGAAGAGCTCAGTGACATTCAACGAGGTACCGTCATAGGATACCACCTTGCCAACAATTCAGTTCAGCAAATTTCTGCTCTGCTAGAGCTGTCCCGGTCAACTGTAAGTGCTGTTACTGTGAGGTGGAAACGTCTAGGTGCAACAACAGCTCAGCCGTGAAGTGGTAGGCCACCTAATCTCACAGAACGGGACCATTGAGTGCTGAAGAGTGGAAAAAACATCTGTCCTTGTTTGCAACACTTACTACCGAGTTCCAAACTGCCTCTGGAAGCAATCTCAGGACAATAACTGTTCATCCCGAGCTTCATGAAATCGGTTTCCATGGCCCGAGCAGCCGCACACAAGCCTAAGATCACCATGTGCTTTGCCTAGCATTGGCTGGGGTAGTGTAAAGCTCGCCGCCATCGACTCTGGAGCAGTGGAAACGCGTTCTCTGGAGTGATGAATCACACTTCACCATCTGGCAGTCTGACGGACAAATCTGGGTTTGTCGGTTGCCAGGAAAACTCTACCTGCCCCAATGCATAGCGTCAACTGTAAGGTTTGGTGGAGAATGAATAATGGTCTAGTGCTGTTTTTCATGGTTCGGGCTAGGCCCCTTGGTTCCAGTGAAGGGAAATCTTAACTCCACAGTATACAATAACATTCTAGACGATTCTTTGCTTCCAACTTTGTGGCAACAGTTTGGGGAAGGCACTTTCCTGTTTCATTATGACAATGCCCCCGTGCACAAAACAAGGTCCATACAGAAATGGTTTGTCGAGATCGGTGTGAAAGAACTTGACTGGCCTGCACAGAGCCCTGACCTCAACCCCATCGAACACCTTTGGGATAAATTGGAATGCTGACTATGAGCCAGGCCTAATCGCTAGACATCAATGCCCGACCTCACTAATGCTCTTGTGACTAAATGGAAGCACGTCCCCGCAACAATGTTCCACCATCTAGTGGAGAGCCTTCCCGGAAGTGGAGTCTATTATAGTAGCGAAGGGGGGACCAACTCCATATTAATGTTCATGATTTTGGAATGAGATGGTCATGTAGTGTAAGTAGGTAAGTAGGTAGTAGGTAGGTTGCCATGCTGTTATTTTTAACCAAGACTGATTCTGAGGAGTTGGTGGTGGAATTTGAAATGAAAGGACAAATTAATTTAAACTATGCATCAAAATAGTCTATGTAGGCCCACAGTATACATCTTGGGATCTTAGTATACTGACAGCCAACATTGTTAGTGACAAAACAACAACAGTATAATACATTACTGAAAAACAGTGACCTCTAAATCAAACCTAGAGGGAAAACATCAACACAACTTCATGCATCCAGGTAATGAGGCAATGCATTGGGATAATAACCTGTATTCCATCATTCCAAAATAGTTGGGGTAGAATAGTCGGAATAGTCGGGATAGAAGGCCGTTTGTTGAATGCACCTCAATGAGACTAAGAAGTTGTTAAACACATATTTCACCTGCAATATGCCATTGTCTTTTTAAACTTTCGAATATCAATTTGGATTATTCAGCAATTGTTCTGCTTCAAGCAGCAAAGCCACAGTAAGCCACAGTGACGTAGACTTTGACACCACCTGTAAACATCTCCCAGGAAATTACAGACAGGAAATTAGTACATTTCCCAGACCTCCAAAATAAACCAAAGCAATTCAGCAGATTAGTGTAAAGCTGGTGAAATAATAGTAATGTCACCCCTTCAGAACATGTTTGTATAACATTTGCTGCTTTGTTAGAAAATCACCAAACAATGTCGTCCTGGCATGAAGGAACAATCAAATACAGAGATGAGTAGACATAAATTGAGTAAGCCTTATGTCAACATAGAGCATCATGCACTTCTGACAATTAGAGGACTTTAAATACAAAAGTACTTTCGTGGAGGAAACATTTGTATGGGAGAACATGTTTTGAGACAAAAAAATGAAAATGTATCACACAGGATATCTTGTCATGGTAATGGGTGATGGTAATGGCATGACAGAAAATGACAGACTTTGAATACAATCATCTGTCTACTAATCCTAATCCGATGGTGACATTCTGCAGCACAATTCAGTTCTCAATCCTCTGAATTGATCCTTTCAATTAATTATCACAACACTCGGATGAGACACTGTAAAGTCCATGGAGAATAAGAGCACCTCCTCCCAGCTGCCCACTGCACTGAGGCTAGGAAACACTGCCACCACCGATAAATCCATGATAATAGAGAATTTCAATAAGCATTTCTCTACGGCTGGCCATGCTTTCCTCGTGGCTACCCCAACCCCGGCCAACAGATCCCCCCCCCCCCCCCCCCCCCCCGCAGCTACTTGTCCCCCCGCCTCCCCAGCTTCTCCTTCACCCAAATCCAGATAGCAGATGTTCTGAAAGAGCTGCAAAACCTGGATCCGTACAAATCAGCTGGGCTAGACAATCTGGACCCTCTTTTTCTAAAATTTCCCGCCGCAATCTGGTTTCCGAGCTGGTCACGGGTGCACCTCAGCCACGCTCAAGGTATTAAACAATATCATAACCACCACCGATAAAAGACAGTACTGTTCAGCTGTATTCCTTGACCTGTCCAAGGATTTACACTCTGTCAATCACTGTATTCTTACCGGCAGACTCACCAGCCTCGGTCTCTTAAATTAATGCCTCGCCTGGTTCACCAACTACTTCTCAGATAGAGTTCAGTGTGTCAAATCGGAGGGCCTGTAGTCCGGACCTCTGGCAGTCTCTATGGGGGTACCACAGGGTTCTCTCTGGCCGACTCTTTTCTCTGTATATATCAATGATGTCGCTCTTGCTGCGGGTGATTCTTTGATCCACCTCTACGCAGACGACACCATTCTGTATACATCTGGCCCTTCTTTGGACACTGTGTTAACAAACCTCCAAACGAGCTTCTATGCCATACAACACTCCTTCCGTGGCCTCCAACTGCTCTTAAACGCTAGTAAAACTAAATGTATGCTCTTCAACCGATTGCTGCCCGCACCTGTCCGCCCGTCCAGCATCACTATTCTGGACGGTTCTGACTTAGAATATGTGGACAACTACAAATACCTAGGTGTCTGACTAGACTGCAAACTCTCCTTCCAGACTCATATTAAGCATCTCCAATCCAAAATTAAATATAGAATCGGCTTCCTATTTCGCAACAAAGCCTCCTTCACTCACGCTGCCAAACATACCCTCGTAAAACTGACTATCCTACCGATCCTCAACTTCGGCGATGTCATTTACAAAATAGCCTCCAACACTCTACTCAGCAAACTGGATGCAGTCTATCACAGTGCCATCTGTTTTGTCACCAAAGCCCCATATACCACCCACCACTGCGACCTGTATGCTCTCGTTGGCTGGCCCTCTCTACATATTCGTCGCCAGACCCACTGGCTCCAGGTCCTCTATAAGTCTTTGCTAGGTAAAGCTCTGCCTTATCTCAGCTCAATCGTCACCTTAACAAAATCCACCCGAAGCACGCGCTCCAGCATGTATATCTCACTAATCATTCCCAAAGCCAACACCTCCTTCGGCCACCTTTCCTTCCAGTTCTCTGCTGCCAATGACTGGAATGAATTGTAAAAATCGCTGAAGTTGGAGACTTATATCTCCCTCACTAACTTTAAGCATCAGCTATCTGAGCAGCTTACCGATGACTGCAGCTGTACACAGCCCATCTGTAAAAAAAAAAAACATCCAACTACCTACCTCACCCCATATAGTTTTTTTTGTGTGTTTTTTTTGCTCTTTGCACACCAGTATTTCTACTTGCACATCATCATCTGCACATCTATCACTCCAGTGTTAATTTGCTAAATTTGAATTACTTTACTACTATGGCCAATTTATTGCCTTACCTCCTTACTCCATTTGTACACACTGTATATAGATTGTTCTATTGTGTTATTGACTGTACTTTTGTTCATTCTATGTGTAACTCTGTGTTGTTGTTTTTGTCGCACTGCTTTGCTTTATCTTGGCCAGGTCGCAGTTGTAAATGAGAACTTGTTCTCAACTGGCCTACCTGGTTCAATAAAGGGGAAATATATATTTATTTCTTAAATAAAAAATATTAGCATCCTGTTTTGTTGAGCACAAATCGACACATAAGATATAATTCTGAGTTTTTACACTTATCTTAAAGCACAGGAACAATGTAACTCAAACCCAGAGGAGTTTTCTGCACATACATAAAATATTCTTATTTCCGTCATTATTTTTTCAGGGTTAGGTAATGCTGCAAAATGATAAATACTGTACATAGATAACCACTGTATAATGAATGACCTAAGATTTATAATAGAAACATACATTAAAAACATGAAACATAATACATTGTACTGTCGTTGTACGCTCGTTGTGTTGGCATGTGATGAACTCTTTATGAGCATTTATCACTTAAAGGGACATATTCATGCTTTGACCTGCAACGGAAAAACAGGCTATTTCATATTCAGTTGAGTAAATTGAAATGCTGATATTTCTTTTGACATTTACTTACACTATACATCAGCGATGGCAAACCCAGGTCCCGGAGGGGCTGCAGTGTGCAAAGTTTGGTAGCAAGTTTTATCCACACCCCACACTGACACAACTGATTCAAATAACCAACTAATCCTGGTCCTCAATCTATTTAAGTGTTGGGTTAAAACAAAAGCATGCACACTGTATTGCCACCGCTACTACGTACGATCGACTGTATGTGTTGTTGTTTTGGGTCTATCGATGTTTGAATGTAACTCCTGGGAATCTGCCGTATGTTACATTTTTGGCCTGGGTCTTTGTAGCTGTCGGTATTCATAACCCGCAGAGAACGTTTTCCAAAAACTTGAACTTTAAAGCCATATCATGTTGTTTCTGATCTTTACCCCAAATGCTGCAAGACCTACAACAGCAAAGTGTTTAACCAATAAAAGGGTAATGCTATGATACCACACTGGTAGGTGGAAATAGAAAGCATGGCTTCAGGAAAAAAAAAATATGCTTGATATTAGGAAGTTATATATTTACATAGTGCTGAAAGAACATGCCTTGCAGTAGATGCAAACATTCAGCTAATGCTATTTTGTGCTTGTTTGATGTACAATGCTTTACAAGAATATAGAACACTGATAAAAGGTGGATGATCAATTAACCATTTATAAATCCTCCAATGGCATTTTAATAGTGATAAGTAGCCTAGGTGACACAAACTGTATTTTGATATAAAGTACCCATGCACTATGCATCCAGAATCTGTGTCCCCATTTTGTTGCAATTTTGAATGCAATATTTTTTTGTGATTTTGACTGGAATATCAAAGAACCAACATATAAATGATTCAAAAGGTGTACTGTATTCACCCAACACTCCTGTCATCCCCTCAAAAGTTAGGATTGCAAGACGTCAGACAACTTGAAAAATCTTTTGAGAAAGAAGAGTGACTAACATATAGCTGAAGGGGACAAGGGAGGGATGGAGGAATTCACTGTTTTTGAGACACACGTGTCACATGGACACACAAACAAACAAAGGCATTTATGAACGTGTGCATGCACGCATGTGCACGCACAAACACACACAGACAAACACACTCACACACACACAAAGGGGTTCAGCTGTTGATCCCCTCATGTCCAGCTGTCTCACGCTCAAGGGGAGACCGAGGCAACACCTCGGTGCCTCCTCTGTGACTCCTCGACAACTCGTCTGTGACACCGTGACCTAAATCTGTCCCCAGTTGTCTCATCACAGGACTGTGAGCCTGTTTTGATAGCGCCTGCAGTCATCTTTACTCGCCTGTCTGCTTTGTGGTTACTCTGAGCACCTGTGATAACACGGTCCTTTAACTTTCCTTTTTATATGTGTTTTTCAAGCACAGACGGGTCGAAGGTTAAATAAAAGCTTGGTAACATTTTCCTTTTGCCCTAGAGGGTAGCCTAAGGATATAAATCTTGGTCCTTCATAACCAATGCCACTTACATTGGCCTGCAGTCTGGCCTGTGTTTTCTGCATGACAGAGAATCTTTATACTTCTAAATCAGTGCTTACATTCCTATTAAGCCTGGGTTTGTAGATTTGCAACCTGATTTAATGTACACATACATTGAGGTCATTGTTTTGCATCCAGGATGTGGAAACAACACTTAACCTAAGATGAACAATGATTACCATCTCGGACATGTAGCAATGTTGAGCCCTGTACACAACCCGATTTTTCTTATTTTCCACATTTTGATCTTTTATGTTTCCACCTACCTACATCAACACATCTATTTTCTGCCACATCAAAGCACCATCTGCCCTGCTGTTATCCTTTCATACAGAAAGGTCTTTGTCATTTCAAGTGACAAGTGAGTGGTTGAAGTTGCCTATTAGGGGGAAATACATTTGGACCATCCCACATTCTAAGAAATAAAATAACAGGTTCAACCATCCTTCCGCCTCAATAATCACAAGTACATTTTATTTTTCAAGTTAAATTTAACAACTCTCTCCTTTCAAACATCGCTCACACACATGCACACACATACACATCTCGGCCAGAAAAGGTATTTTTGTTTTTTGTTTTCTTGCTCAATATCTTTCAGATAAGAAAAGGTGTGAAGTGTAGGCATTACAGATTCAGAAGTCCTCCTTCAGATAATTTATAATCAGTCAAAGCCTACTCACTTACATACATCCACTTAAAAAAAGTGTCCTGCTGTCACGACTTCCGCCGAAGTCGGCTCCTTTCCTTGTTCGGGCGGAGTTCGGCGATCGACGTCACCAGCTTTCTAGCCATTGCCGCTCCATTTTTCATATATCCATTTGTCTTGTCTTGTTTTCATACACACCTGGTTTTCATTTCCCCAATCAATCTACTTGTATTAAACCCTCTGTTTCCCATCATGTTTTGTGAGTAATTGTCTTCATGTCTAGTGATGTTCGTTAAGCGCTTTTACTTTATTGTTCCATTTTTTGAGTGGGTTTGTTGTGCTCCCGGTTTGGAACTATAATAAAGTGTGCTTTATTTAATCATACTCTGCTCTCCTGCACCTGACTTCGCCTTCATACACATCTTGACAACTGCCTTGAATGTTCTCTTTCTGATCCCAAAGTAAAGTGTTTCTTGCTTCTCTACGACCTAAAACATGGGCCTTTCTGTCAATGTGTGGTAAATGGAGATGTTGTTTCTGGGCTGCCCCTGGGAGATGATGGATGGTGTCTGAATAATGTCTTATTTGTTGATCAGATCAATCAGGCCACAGTTGGTTTTAATAACATCTCCATCTCTAAGAGACAAACCTGACAGGGAGAAATGTACCATGAAACCTAATGCTCAACCAACAGGAACAGGAGTGATCTCTCTTTCTGTCTCACACTGTCACGATCTCACGCGCTCTCTTTTTTTCGTCTCTCTCTCTCTCTCTCGCTTTCCTTCTTCTCCTTTCTGTAAATGAAATTGTTATTTTACATCAACCTTAGTCATTCAATATGTATGCTCATATTGATTGGCATTATGCTGAAAAAGATGAAAAGTGCTTAGTGAAGTAGCTTGTGAATGTGACTTGAGGAACACTATCAGCATATACAGTGTAACCGTTAAGGATAAAACATGCTGTCTAAAAGTGACAGTCTGGGCAAGAAAGAAATGTAAATCTAGCTGACTGAGATATCTTGTATCCCCGGAGCTATGACTTAAAATGTGATTTCCAATATCACCAATACAGCAAAACTGTCTGTAAGACCATAAAAAAAATCATGTTATTTTTAATTAACTTCCAATTTTTTTTGTGTGTGTATAATGATACCATAGTAATTTCAATCACAGGCACCACTGTAAAGTTCCTCCATCCATTTTCCTCCTTCCTTGTTCAATTAAACATTTACACAGCCTCAACCTCAGAGGTCAGCCCCTTCAGGGAATGGAAGTTTCTCAAGCACATTCTCACTGTACTAGTTCACATTTCCCTAGGATATGAAAAATGGAGAGTAAAACAGTTTATACCTAATTAAAAGTTCCTAATGAAAAACTGAAATGACTGATATTTTCGAGCCAAATCATTGGCTATTTGCAGATGTGGTGAAAGAAAATATCAGTGGATCTATCGTGATCTGGGATATCAGGGATTAAGATGACATGCATGGGCAGTAATGACATTGACTCGTCAAACTCAGCAAACAATTTGTGGGGCCCACAATGTTTCTGTTAGGTTAGGTAATACATTTCTATATCCAGTTCTCACAACATTCCAAATGGGAATCATGATAAATTGTTTGCTTATAGTTTGATCACCTTTCCTGTTAAAATTCAAATTGAAGTGAAAGTAAAATATTAAGCAATAAAAATTAAAAGTATCCGGCCATAGTATTTCATGTTAACAGTCCTACAAAACAAATCCAAAAAGAGATCATCAAAAATGCATTGCTTTAAGGAGCAAAATATGCAGCTATGATTGCAATAAACAATTTTCTGTTGTCATCGACATGAATCTATCATGTTGAATGGAATAATTTTGCCCCAGCAAACATGCTTTTTCACCTTTGTAAGGGAATTTAATAACTGTAAGACCTAAAACTGTTTTCCACAGCCTTGATATGATTTGACAGACTTGCATTATGCCCATGTTGTCATCTGTTTCACCTATCTTTGTGCTAGTTTCCACCCCCCAACAAGTGTCTCCCATCTTCCCTCATTATCCCCTGTGTACTTATACCTGCGTTCTCTGTTTGTCTGTTGCCAGTTTGTTTTGTTCGTCAAGCCTACCAGCGGTTTTCCCCTTGCGCCTATCTTTTCTAAAGTTCCTGTTTTCTAGTTTTCCCGGTTTTGACCATTCTGCCTACCCTGAGCCTGCCTGCCGTCCTGTACCTTGTCCCACCACACTGGATTATTGACCTCTGCCTGCCCTGACCCTGAGACTGCTTGCCATTCTGTAACTTTTGGAATCTGATCTGGAGTACTGACCTCTGCCTGCCCATGACCTGGCATTTTGCCTGCCCCCGGTTCTAGTGATAAACTTTTGTTACTTCGA
Organism: Oncorhynchus mykiss; assembly: GCF_013265735.2. Classification (NCBI taxonomy): domain Eukaryota; kingdom Metazoa; phylum Chordata; class Actinopteri; order Salmoniformes; family Salmonidae; genus Oncorhynchus; species Oncorhynchus mykiss. Next base: position 69,662,694 of record NC_048581.1, read on the forward strand.
CACGGTCTGCATTTGGACCTTAAATCACACCAACCAACAAAATTTTAGCATTGCAAATTTGTGTCAAAACAATATATTTTACCCAGAGTCCTGTCACAGTAATTCTATTTGAAATGAATGCCATTCATTGGATATAACCCACAGTGCACGGTATTTGGAACGCAACATAAGGAATTTTCAGTAAAGAACTCAAACCTGACAATGACTGTCGCCCATGTGCATTCATGACATGATGTCAGAAGACAAAATGGCAAGGAAAATAGAGAAATCACTGACTAAAATGTGAATAGTTAGCCTAAGATGGCGGCGCTAAGGAGGGCACACGTCCTGCTGGTTCCTGCTTGCTTTTTCTGGCTATTTTTCTGATAAATATTACTTTGTTTGCTCAGAATGATCCTGCAATAATTTCATAAGACCGGAAAACACTTCTGGATAATGAATTGGAAGCTACACACTTATCTCTCATCTTCCCAGATCTTGAATAATACATTCGCTCCCTTGTTCCCCGTGCAGTTGGGCTTAACTGCTGTTGCTGGTCGAGATGACCTAAGGCAATGCCGACAACGAAGGAGAGGAGGGAAAGGGGGATTCCAAACTAGGCTGAAAAGACAGGCTACGCGGCCTCCTCTTCCTAGTATCCTGATGGCTATTGTCCAATCACTGGAAAACAAACATTTAATCGCAGAGAGACATCCGGGAATGTTGTGGCTTGTTTTTACTGAGACGTGGCTCATGAACAATACACTCGACTCTGCTATTCAACCAGATGGTGTCTCCATATTCCGAATGGATCGAAAGGCGGTTTCTGGTAAGAGTCGGGGGAGAGGGCTGTGTTTCCTCATAAACAATTCCTGATGTACTGAAGTTCAAAACATCACAAGCTCCTGTTCACCCGACCTGGAGTTTCTGATGCTTAAAGGCCGATCCCACTATATGCCGAGGGAATTCACGTGTATTGTTATCACAGCAGTGCACATACCGGTACAAGCAAACACTAAGGTGGCCCTCAGCGAACTGTACAAGATTATTAGCTAGCAAGAATCCTCTCACCCAGAAGCAGTCTTTATTATTGCTGGTGACTTTAAGCAAGCCCGTCTAAAACACATTTTCTCAAAATATTACCAACATGTTGTCACGACTGCTGCCGAAGTCGTTGCCTCTCCTTGTTCGGGCGGTGCTCGGCGTTCGACGTCACCGGTCTTCTAGCCATCATTGATCCTTTTTTCATTTTCCATTGGTTTTGTCTTGTCTTCCCATACACCTGTTTTCAATCCCATTCATTACCTGTTGTGTATTTAACCCTCTGTTTCCCCTCATGTCTTTGTCAGAGATTGTTTTATTGTCAGTGTAGTGTGATTGTTGTATAGGTGTGCGTCGGGTCCTTGTACCCATGTTTATGTACATTTAGTGTTATGGAGCATACTCCGTGGACTTTATTAAAAGACTCCATTTTACACTCAATTTGTCTCTCCTGCGCCTGACTTCCCTGCCACCTATTACATCTACGCATGACAGAATCTCTGACCCTATATATGAAGTCAGCAGGAGAGGACACTATGCCCATGGAGCTGGAGGAACGCGTTCAGGAACAAGCTAGGGAGCTTGACGTTATCAGCTCCGTCATGGATCACATTGCCATGAAAATGGATCGCTGGGAGAGACAGGGAGTTTCTCCAGCGCCACCACCACCACAACCGGAATCTCCCGTGAACGATTTTTCCTCTCCGGAATCGAGGATCCATTTATCCCTACCTACGGGATACAACGGAGATACTGCCGGCTGCCAGGGTTTCCTCCTTAAACTGAACTTGTATCTAGCCACGGCCTCCCCAGTACCATCTGACCGTGAGAAGAGTTACGCCCTCGTCTCATGCCTCACCGGGAAAGCCCTGGAATGGGCCAGCGCTGTGTGTAGTAGGGAGGATGCGGCGCTGGACCATTTTGAGGAGTTCACCCGCCAATTCCGGATAGTATTCGATCACCCACCTGAAGGCAAAGCAGCGGGTGAGCTTCTCTATCATCTGAGGCAGGAGACGAGGAGTGCACAGGATTTTGCTTTGGAGTTTAGGACCTTGGCTGCCGGCGCTGGATGGAGCGACAGGGCCCTGATCGACCATTACCGTTGTAGTCTACGCGAGGACGTCCGTCGGGAGCTGGCCTGTAGAGACACCACCCTCACCTTCGACCAGCTGGTGGACATGTCCATCAGGCTGGACAACATGCTGGCTACTCGTGGACGTCTAGATCGGGGTCTGGTTGTTCCATCCTCCCGCACCCTCTCTCCCGAACCTATGGAATTGGGAGGGATGGTGCGCAGGGAGACCGGAGGGGGTTCCCGCTCGAGCACCATTCAAGGTCGCAGAGAGCACACTGCTGGTCGGTGCCGGGTTGGTTCCTCTGGGAATAGAGAGGGCAGGCAGGGCATTCTGGCGTCACCCCAGGTGAGTAGGCACCATTCTCATCCAGAGCCCTCTGCTGCACTAATGTTTGTCTCTGTCTCTTTTCCTGACTTTTCACTGCATTCCCAGTATAAGGCGCTAGTAGATTCGGGTGCGGCTGGGAATTTCATTAATAAAAGTCTAGCTCATAGTTTAGGGATCCCTATTGTTCCTGTGGATATGCCTTTCCCTATTCATGCCTTAGATAGTCGACCATTAGGGTCAGGGTTTATCAGGGAGGTAACCGCACCTTTGTGTATGATAACGCAGGAGGGTCACAAGGAGAAGATTAGTCTTTTCCTTATTGATTCTCCTGCGTATTCTGTGGTGCTAGGCCTACCCTGGTTAGTTTGTCATAACCCCACTGTTTCTTGGCCACAGAGGGCTCTCACAGGGTGGTCGCGAGAATGCTCAGGTAGGTGTTTAGGGGTTTCCGTTGGTGCTACTACGGTGGAAAGTCCAGACCAGGTCTCCACCGTGCGCATTCCCCCCGAATATGCCGATTTGGCTCTCGCCTTCTGTAAAAAGAAGGCGACTCAATTACCACCCCATCGACTGGGGGATTGTGCGATAGATCTCCTGGTAGACGCTGCATATCCCAAGAGTCACGTGTATCCCCTGTCGCAAGCGGAGACGGAGGCTATGGAGACATATATCTCTGAATCCCTGCATCAGGGGTTCATTCAGCCATCCATTTCACCCGTCTCTTCGAGTTTCTTTTTTGTGAAAAAAAAAAGGATGGCGGTTTACGCCCGTGCGTTGATTATCGAGGTCTTAATAAAATCACAGTGAAATATAGTTACCCGCTACCTCTGATCAATACGTTTATTGAGTTAATGCACGGGGCACGTTTTTTCACAAAATTGGATCTCAGGAGTGCGTACAATCTGGTGCGTATTAAGAAGGGTGATGAGTGGAAGACGGCATTTAGCACCACCTCAGGTCATTATGAGTACCTGGTCATGCCATATGGGTTGATGAATGCTCCATCAGTTTTCCAATCATTTGTAGATGAGATCTTCAGGGACCTGCACGGGCAGGGTGTAGTGGTGTATATCGATGATATTTTGATATACTCTGCTACACGCGCCGAGCATGTGTCCCTGGTGCGCAGGGTGCTTGGTCGCCTGTTGGAGCATGATCTATATGTCAAGTCTGAGAAATGCTTGTTTTTCCAACAATCCATCTCCTTCCTAGGGCATCGGATTTCCACTTCAGGAGTGGAGATGGAGAGCGACCGCATTACAGCCGTGCGTAATTGGCCGACTCCAACCACGGTAAAGGAGTTGCAGCGTTTTTTGGGGTTTTCCAATTACTACCGGAGGTTTATCCGGGGTTTTGGTCAGGTGGCAGCTCCCATTACCTCACTGCTAAAGGGGGGCCCGGTGCGCTTGCAGTGGTCGGCTGAGGCGAACAGGGCTTTTGAGCACCTGAAGACTCTGTTTACTTCTGCGCCTGTGCTGGCTCATCCGGATCCCTCTTTGCCATTCATAGTGGAGGTGGACGCATCCGAAGCTGGGATAGGAGCAGTGCTCTCTCAGCGTTCGGGTACGCCACTGAAGCTTCGCCCCTGTGCTTTCTTTTCTAAGAAGCTCAGCCCGGCGGAGCGAAACTATGATGTGGGGAACCGGGAGCTGTTAGCTGTCGTAGAAGCTTTGAAGGTGTGGAGGCATTGGCTTGAGGGGGCTAAACACCCTTTTCTCATCTGGACTGACCACCGCAATCTGGAGTATATCCGGCAGGCAAAGAGATTGAATCCTCGCCAGGCAAGGTGGGCCATGTTTTTCACTCGTTTTGTGTTTACTCTTTCTTACAGACCAGGCTCCCAGAACGTTAAGGCAGACGCATTGTCTCGGCTGTATGACACAGAGGAGCGGTCCATGGATCCCACTCCCATACTCCCAGCTTCGTGTTTGGTGGCGCCAGTAGTGTGGGAGCTGGACGCGGACATTGAGCGGGCGTCACGTGCAGAGCCTTCTCCCCCTGAGTGTCCAGCTGGTCGTCTGTACGTTCCGTCTGCTGTACGCGACCGATTGATATATTGGGCTCACACGTCACCCTCCTCTGGTCATCCTGGGATAGGTCGGACGATGCGCTGTCTTGACGGGAGATACTGGTGGCCCACTTTAGCTAAGGACGTGAGGATTTATGTTTCTTCCTGCTCGGTGTGCGCCCAGTGCAAGGCTCCTAGACACCTGCCCAGAGGTAAGCTACAACCTCTACCCGTTCCTCAACGGCCGTGGTCACACCTGTCGGTGGATTTTTTGACCGATCTTCCACCTTCACAGGGTTACACCACGATCCTGGTCGTTGTGGATCGGTTTTCTAAGTCCTGTCGTCTCCTCCCTTTGCCCGGTCTCCCTACGGCCTTACAAACTGCAGAGGCCCTGTTTACACACGTTTTCCGGCACTATGGGGTGCCTGAGGATATAGTGTCTGATCGGGGTCCCCAGTTCACATCAAGGGTCTGGAAGGCGTTCATGGAGCGTCTGGGGATCTCGGTTAGTCTTACCTCAGGTTTTCACCCCGAGAGTAATGGGCAGGTGGAGAGAGTTAACCAGGATGTGGGTAGGTTTCTGCGGTCTTATTGCCAGGATCGGCCGGGGGAGTGGGCGAAGTTCGTGCCCTGGGCAGAGATGGCTCAGAACTCGCTACGTCACTCCTCCACTAACCTTACTCCCTTTCAATGTGTATTAGGGTATCAGCCGGTTCTGGCTCCTTGGCATCAGAGCCAGACCGAGGCCCCTGCGGTGGACAATTGGTTTCGGCACGCTGAGGAGACCTGGGAGGCAGCCCACGTCCACCTTCAGCGTGCCATAAGGCGCCAGAAAATTGGCGCAGACCGTCGCCGCAGTGAGGCCCCAGTGTTCGCACCAGGGGACAGGGTCTGGCTCTCGACCCGAAACCTGCCCCTTCGCCTTCTCTGCCGGAAGCTGGGTCCGCGGTTTGTGGGGCCGTTTAAAGTCCTGAGGAGAGTGAACGAGGTATGTTATAGGTTACAACTACCCACTCATTACCGTATTAACCCCTCGTTCCATGTGTCTCTCCTCAGGCCGATGGTGGCTGGCCCGCTCCAGGAGGCTGAAGTGCGTAATGTTCCTCCGCCTCCTCTAGACATCGAGGGGGTTCCGGCGTACTCTGTTCGATCCATTTTGGATTCGAGACGTCGGGCGAGGGGCCTTCAGTACCTCGTGGACTGGGAGGGGTACGGGCCGGAGGAGAGATGCTGGGTTCCGGTGGAGGACGTGTTAGATCCTTCCATGTTATCAGAATTCCACCGTCTCCATCCGGATCGCCCTGCACCTCGCCTTCCGGGTCGTCCCCGAGGCCGGTGTCGACGCGCAGCTGGAGCCGCGCGTCAGGGGGGGGGTACTGTCACGACTGCTGCCGAAGTCGTTGCCTCTCCTTGTTCGGGCGGTGCTCGGCGTTCGACGTCACCGGTCTTCTAGCCATCATTGATCCTTTTTTCATTTTCCATTGGTTTTGTCTTGTCTTCCCATACACCTGTTTTCAATCCCATTCATTACCTGTTGTGTATTTAACCCTCTGTTTCCCCTCATGTCTTTGTCAGAGATTGTTTTATTGTCAGTGTAGTGTGATTGTTGTATAGGTGTGCGTCGGGTCCTTGTACCCATGTTTATGTACATTTAGTGTTATGGAGCATACTCCGTGGACTTTATTAAAAGACTCCATTTTACACTCAATTTGTCTCTCCTGCGCCTGACTTCCCTGCCACCTATTACATCTACGCATGACACATGTATCCTGTCACACAAGAAGATGTATATACAAACATGTATACACAAACATCCGTGCATACACAAACATCCGTGATGCGTACAAAGCCACCCCCCACCCTCACTTCAGCCAATCAGATCACGTCTCTCTGTTCCTACTCACCGCCTACAAACAGCAATTCAAGAGGGTGCCACCAACACAGAGAACAGTGAGGCGCTGGACAAAGGAGGCAGACACAATGCTGCAGGATTGTTTTGAGAATACTGATTGGAATATGTTCAAAGATTCACCCACCCAAGACTCATAGATCAACATTGACGATTTATATTTCCTCGGTCACAGGCTTCATTAGGAAATGTGTTTATGACGTTGTACCCACAATAACAATCCGGATATACACCAAACCAACACCATGGATTAAAGAAGATATCCATACAATGCTGAGAGCCCGTACTGCCACATTCATTGTCAGCAGAACAAACCCCGATGACTTATGACGTGTACAAGGTATGCAGGTTCAGGCTCCGTAAATCCATTAAGGATGCAAAAAGACAAAACAAACTCAAACTTGAATTGATGTTCGACAACTCAGACTCGCGTCACATGTGGCAAGGACTATAGATTGTCACAGACAACAAAGGCCAATCCAGCTGTGCGGTGCCCACTGACGCCTCCCACCCAGACGAGCTTAACACATTCTATGCTCGCTTCGAGGCAGATAATACCAAGCCATCCAGCAAGACTCTCGCTGCTCCGGTTGCCAGGCACACTGGATCCACTCCAAATTGCTTACCGCTCCAACAGATTCACGGAAGATGCCATTTCCATCGCATTCACACGGCCGTAGCAAACTGGACAAGAGGAACACCTACGTGAGAACGCTGTTCATGCAAAACTATTGTTCCCTCCAAGTTCGACACCAAGCTCAGAGCTCTGGGTCTGGACACTACACTCTGCAACTGGATTCTGTACTTCCTGACGTGCAGACCACAGGCTGTGAGGATTGGCAACAACACCTCCTCCACACTGACTATTAAAACAGGGTCCCCCCAGGGTTGTGTCGGCAGTCCTCCGCTGTACTTCCTGTTCACCCACGATTGCGTGGCTTTATGCGACACCAACTCCATCATCAGGTTTGATGACGAAACCACGGTTGTAGGCTTAACCAAGAATGACAGGTCAGCCTATAGGGAGGAAGTAATTGAACTGACATTGTGGTGCAAAACAAAGACGTTGATTGTTGACTTCAGGAAGCAGAGTAGGGAACATGACCCAATCCATATCAACGGGACAGCAGTAGAGAGAGTCATGAGTATTAAGTTACTCGGTGTCCACAACACCGAGGACTTGTCATGGACCAACAACACTACCACGCTTGTCAAGAGGGTGCAACATCTTCTCTACTTCCTAAGGAGTCCTGACCGGTTGCATCTCGGCCTGTTATAGAAATTGCTCCGCTCACGACCACAAGGCCTTTCAGTGGGTGACGATGGCCCAGTACATCACTGGGTCCGTGCTCACACCCATCCAGGACATATACTCGAAACGGTGCCTGAGGAAGACATGCAGCATCATCAAGAACCCCACAAACCCCAGCCTCGAGCTGTTCTCTCCCTTACCGGCAGGCAGATGGTATAGAAGCCTGATCACAACAGGCTCAGATACAGTTTGTATGCGAAGGTGTGGAGAATCAGTGCAGATGGTCAGTCCAGTAAACTTGCAGTTTATCACAGTGCCATCCGTTTTGTTACTAAAGCACCTTATACCACCCACCGCTGCGACCTGTATGCACTAGTCGGCTGGCCCTTGCTACACATTCGTCGCCAGACCCACTGGCTCCAGGTCATCTACAAGTCCATGCTAAGTAAAGCTCCGCCTTATCTCAGTTCACTGGTCACGATGGCAACACCCACCCGTAGCACACGCTCCAGCAGGTGTATCTCACTGATCATCCCTAAAGCCAACACCTCATTTGGCCGTCTTTCCTTCCAGTTCTCTGCTGCCTGTGACTGGAACGAATTGCAAAAATCGTTGAAGTTGGAGACTTTTATCTCCCTCACCAACTTTAAACATCTGCTATCTGAGCAGCTAACCGATCGCTGCAGCTGTAGCCCACCCAATTTACCTACCTCATCCCCATACTGTTTTTATTTATTTACTTTTCTGCTCTTTTGCACACCAGTATCTCTACCTGCACATGACCATCTGATCATGTATCGCTAAATTGTAATTATTTGCCTACCTCCTCATGCCTTTTGCACACAATGTACATAGACTCTTTTTAAAAATATATTTTAAAAAATGGTTCTACTGTGTTATTGACTTGTTTATTGTTTACTCCATGTGTAACTCTGTGTTGCTGTCTGTTCACACTGCTATGCTTTATCTTGGCCAGGTCGCAGTTGTAAATGAGAACTAGCCTACCTGGTCAAACAATTCTAGTGTTCAGCAGCCTGATGGTTTGTAGATAGAAACTCACTCATGCATACACCCACACACACACACACACACACACACACACACACACACACACACACACACACACACACACATATACAGTGCCTTTGAAAAGTATTCAGACCCCTTCACTTTTTCCACATTTTGTTACGTTACAGCCTTATTCTAAAATCATTTTTTTTTTAAAGTAATCAATCTACACACAATGCCCCGTAATGACAAAGCAAAAAAATGTTTTTAGAAATGCAATTTAAAAAAAATAAAAAACGGAATAATCCCATTTAAGTATTCAGACCCTTTACCCAGTACTTTGTTGAAGAACTTTTGGTAGTGATTATAGCATCGAGTCTCCTTGGGTATGATGCTACAAGCATGGCACACATGTATTTGGGGAGTTTCTCCCATTCTTCTCTGCAGTTCCTCTCAAGCTCTGTCAGGTTGGATGGGGAGTGTTGCTGCACAGCTATTTTCAGGCCACTCAAGGACATTCAGAGACTTGTCCTGAAGCCACTAATGCATTGTCTTGGCTGTGTGCTTTGGGTACTTGTCCTGTTGGAATGTGAACCTTCTCCCCCAGTCTGAGGTCCTGAGCGCACTGGAGTAGGTTTTTATCAAGGATCTCTCTGTACTTTGCTCTCTTCATCTTCCTTCGATCCTGACTAGTCTTCCAGTCCCTGCCACTGAAAAACATCCGCACAGCATGATAATGCCACCCCCATGCTTCACCGTAGAGATGGTGCTAGGTTTCTCCTGTCACGTTCGCAAGAATAAATGTGGGACCAAGGCGCAGCGGATGTTGAGTTCCACATTATTTTAATGAAAAAGTGAAACTAAGCAAAGACAAAAACAAATAGACAATAAACTAACAACGAACCGTGACAACAGAGATGCTGTGTGCACTAACTCAAAACAATATCCCAGAAACACAGGTGAGAAAAACAGCTACTTATATATGATCCCCAATTAGAGACAACGATTACCAGCTGCCTCTAATTGGGAATCATACACAATCACCAACATAGAAAAACAAACCTAGAATCCCACATAGAAGTAATAAACTAGACTAACCCCCCAGTCACGCCCTGACCTACTCTACCATAGAAAATAAGGACTCTCTATGGTCAGGACGTGACATCTCCAGACATGACGCTTGGCATTTAGGCCGAAGAGTTCAATCTTGGTTTCATCAGACCAGATAATCTTGGGGACCTTCAATTTTGCAGAATTGTTTTGCTACCCTTCTCCAGATCTGTGCCTTGACACAATCTTGTCGTGGAGCTCTACGGACAATTCCTTTGACCTCATGGCTTGATTTTTGCTCTGACATGCACTGTCAATTGTGGGACCCCATATACAGTGGGGCAAAAAAGTATTTAGTCAGCCACCAATTGTGCAAGTTCTCCCACTTAAAAAGATGAGAGAGGCCTGTAATTTTCATCATAGGTACACTTCAACTATGACAGACAAAATGAGAAAAAAAACAACTGCCACCAGACTCTTATTATACTGCTAAATTTATACACTTGTCTCCCATCCCCCCCTTCCCCAATATGTGTGTAAATATTGGATTATAAGTTGTGCCTTCCTGTATTATACTTGTGCTAACATATATTATTATATTCTTCTTCCATTTACTTAATGTTTGTATTCTTGTCTTGTATTATTTCTTATTGTTGTTGCATTGTCAAGAAGGAACCAGCAAGTAAGTATTTTGTTGAAAAATATATACCATGCGTACAGACTAAGGAAACTTGAAAATTAGCTTCGTTTGGTAGGGAGAATATCCTCGAGAGTTAAAAATGTAAAAGTTCCCACCACTAGAGAGCTTTCACATCGAGAAGCCAAGTGAATGACCCGAGTGGAAAAAGTGTTTCATGCACTACCGGAAAGCTTCAAAGCTAACACAAGAAGATGGTGACATTCAGGTCAGCTCGTTGACATCCGCCATGGGCAAAGAGGCGGAGAATGTCTACAAGTCCTTTGTATTCCGGGACAAGGATGACAAAGAGGATTTCGACATGGTCATTGAGAAGTTTGAACAGGACTTCATCCCAAGGAGGAATGTAATATATGAACGTGCACATTTTCACCAGAAAAACTGACTAGAGCGTGAGTCAATTTAAACTTTTATACGGGGACTCTACAAACTTTCTGAACACTGTGATTTTGGGGGAACTAAGGATCCTGTGACGGGACTGTCATAGGACCGAGAGAGACATTTTTGTCCGAAAAATTGCAAATGCACAGGAATTTAAAGCTAACTAGAGCAATCGAAATGACACAAAACCATTAGCTCTTTAAGAGTCAGAACACAGAGCAGTCATGTGACAAGCAAGTGGAAGAGGTGAAGTTCTCACTGTAAAAGAGACAGAGGTTTCAAACAAGGAACATTCAAACAAAGAAAGGCACGGTACAATGATGATAAGAGTAGATGACCTAGATGAAGAGCACAGTCAGAAGGAATAGTGCCCAAATAGAAATGCTGAATGTCTCTTGAAATGCAAGAGAAGGGAGCATTTTCCTGCTGTTTGCCATTCAAAAGTGATGCTTGAAGTGACAACACATGTAGACACATAGATGGAAACAGTCTTTCTTTGATCAGTTCAGTGTGAAAGTCAGACGACACCACCTTGGAGAGTTCATTTAGAGATTGGAAAGTGTTGAATTTCAAGATAGATTCAGGGGCTGCTGTCATATCAGAGGCAAGCTACAATAGCCTGGAAAACAAGCCAGAGCTAGGCAACACTAATGTAATTCTAAGAAGCACAGGTGGAGTACTACAGTGTGTAGGCCAGATGAAAACTCCAAGTGAAAAATAAGATTCAACATGAACATCTTCGTGGTCAGAGGAGCCATGGGAGACAACCTCAGTGGGATTCTTGAAATGCGAGCCAGTTAAAATAGTACTGAACAACACAGCAGAACAATACAGTGTCAAAGTGACCTGGAGAGTTCCCATTCCATTGCTCCCAAAGGTTGAAAATGAGTTGTATAGAATGGAAACGCTTGAAGTGATAGAGTAAATTTATTTATTTCATTTATTTAAAAACAAATAAAAAACAATGAAAATAAAAACTGAAATATTTACTACACAACAAACATAAGAGGATTTAAACAAAATAATAATAATAAAAACGGAATGACTAAAAAGCACCCTATGGAAAAGCAGGGCTAAATTATCTTTTAACAATGTCCACAATTTCAGTCCCCCTCAGGTTATCTGGCAGGCTATTCTAGAGGCTGGGGGCATGGTAACTAAAGGCTGCCTCTCCATGCCACTTGGTCCTAGGCTATGGGATATTTGAAAGGCCAGTGCCCGAGGACCTGAGAGACCTACTGGGTACATCATTTAAAACCATGTCTGACATGTACTGGGGTGCACAATCATGGATTGGGTTCATACTTACCCAATACATCGTTTGGTTTCAAGTCTTGCGTCTTTGTATTAGCTACTGCTAATAACATCAGCTGAAATGCACCCAAAACGTCCTCCGGTCCGGATAAGTTGCGCATCAAAACTTCAAAATTACACATTATATGTCGACTAAACAGGTCAAACTAAGTGCAGAAGCAAGCTTTATGATGTTTTAGACGTGCAAAACAAACTTCAATTCAACCGGGCATCGTTTGCTCTTCCCAGGAGTGCTGGAACAAAGGAATGGCTGTGACCAATTCGCGCCCTAACGCACAGGTTTTTTTCTCGCGACACTTACTCCAATCACTCCTATAGGGCCAATTCTCGCGCGATTTGAACGATTGAACGCTCTAAAGAAAGAGGACATCTAGTGGAAGAGATGGAAAGTGTCCCCAGATCCATAAGTGGTCGGGAAGGGTGGGGGCCATGACGTCAAAGTTGCTCCAACTTTCATGGCCACAAAAACTAGTTTGGAAGAATGCATGCCCTGTGAGTTCTGCTATACTTACAGACATAATTCCAACGGTTTTAGAAGCTTTAGAGTGTTTTCTATCCAATAATAATTATTATATGCATATATTAGCAATTTTTGATATTTTTTTTTTCAGTTTACTAGGGGTACCCAATTTCTCCAAAGGGGGCGTAAATCTGCCATGCCCTCAAAAGGTTAAAAACCAATATAATAATATTAAAATGTATTCTAAAACTCACAGGCAGCCAGCCAGTGCAGAGACCTCAACACTGGTGTAGTGTGTGCTCTCCGTCTGATCTTGGTCATGACCCGTGCTGCAGCATTCTGTATGTTTTGCAGTTGACCAATGGCTTTTTTGGGTAGACCAGACAGGAGAGCATTACAGTAGTCAAGCCTGCTTGTAATAAAAGCATGGGTGAGTCTCTCTGTTTCATCCTGAGAGAGAAACGACCACAGCTTGGCAATGTTCCTCAAGTGGTAAAAGCTATTTTTTCACATTCCTGATGTGTGATTCAAAATTAAGTTTAGAATCTAAAATAACACCTATGTTTTTTTACCTTTTTACCTTTATTGCCCATTAATTAAAATGTGATTTGGCTTCAACAGTATGTGCCTCGGTCTTGTTTTGATTTAGCTGGAGGAAGTTGTGAGCCACCAAAGAATTGAAATCACTGATACAGTCAACTAATTTATCCGGAGCTAAAATCCTCTGGTGACAAGGAAATGTAAAGTTGTGGTTCATCTGCATAGCAGTTAAAATTAATGCTGTGCTTTCTGATAACACTGCCAATGGGTAACATACATAAACTGAACAGTACCGGACCCAAAATCAAAACTTGTGGAACGTCACATGTGATATGTATTTTATCTGAGTTATGTTCAAAAAGGGTGGCAAAAAACTCTTGACAGGTTAAATAGGTCCTAAACCAATTTAGAACTGGACCCGGAGAGGCCCAACCCACCTCTCCAGTCTGTCCAGAAGAACATCATGGTCAACAGTGTCAAATGCAGGACTTAAATCCAAGAGAACAAGGACATGGAACTGTTTGGCATCTGTGTTGGCTCTAAGATCATTTAGCACTTTAACTAAAGCTGCCTCTGTGCTGTGGTGGACCCCAAAACCAGATAGGATTTTTAAACACAGTTGGCACTTAAAAATGTGTTTTGAAAACCAATTTCTCCAAAATTTTGCTTAACAGTGGAAGGTGGCGGATCGGCCATAAATTTCTATGAGCTGAAGAATCACAACGGACAATATACATAATACCTCATATCACAATTTTTCAATATAGCAGTTTTTAGTGCAGTGGTGAAAGTGCCTGTGAACAGGGATTGATTAACATTAGCTTGCACTTCTTCAGATTTGCAATTAAAAACTGTTTTGAAGAAGGTAGTGGGGATAGGATAGAGAAGGTAGGTAGAAGGCTTAAGTGATGATATCACTTTCCTGAGCATGTCTGTGTCAACCATGCAAAATAAATCCATAGTGCCTTTGCATGGTAGGCTAGGGCATATATCATCAAACTTCTCATCGGGTCTTGCTTGACTGATATCCAGCCTAATGTTTGTTATTTTATATCTAAAACATGCTACAAACTCATCACATTTAGATGTGTAGGAAAGTTCACATACAGTAGATTAGCGGGGGTAGGATTTAACAGGAGAAGAGCACTCTCAATTTATTCAGATTATTTGTGATCAAGTTAGAAAAATGAGCCCATCTGGCATTTCTAATTGCCTTGTTATAGATCATAAGGTACCAGCAACTTCAACTTATACTTGTCATGATTATCTATCTATGCGGATACTTACAAAATAGTTCCTCAGAGCTGCAGCCCATCAACAATCTTCTGATGCAAAATATCGTCTGGTCGTGGGGGAGAAGCCAAGACAAGGTCTTCAGAAAAGTAAAGGGCATGCTTGTATCAGTGCCAGTACTAGCATTCTACAATGTTATGAGAACCACAGTCATGAGTGACAACACCAGCGGTTACGGCATTGGAGTAGTACTGTTGCAAGAGCATGAAGGGAAATGCTGCCCGTAGCCTTCTGCTCATGAACCCTCACTCAAGCAGAGAATATATACCCAGATGGAGGAGTGCTTGGCATCGGTTTGGGCTTGTGAGAAGTTCTCACGTTACCTGTGTGACCTGTATTCATTCAAACTGCATACACACTGTTGGTGCCATTGTTTAACTACAAAAACCTGAATGAAGTCCCTCTGTGCTGCAAGCGGCTGCTTATCAGAATTATGAGGTTCAGCCCTAAAGCTGAATATACCCTGGGCAAGACGCTGCTCAATTCTCGGAGAGAATTGTGATTCCGAAAGTCCTGAGAAGTGAAGTCTTCAGCTAGATCAATGAGGGTCACCAGGGCCTCACAAAGTGCATAGAACATGCTCAACTCTCAGTGAGGTGGCCAGGGATCAGCATGGACATAAAGGACAAAGTGAGCCAGTGCAAGCAGTGTTAGGCTACCAAGCCAATGCAACGCAAAGAATCGTTGATAACAACTGAGTTGCCTGACAGACCTTGATAATGCATTGCACCCGAGAGGTTGACAGACAGCAGTACCTGGTTGTTGTTGAATAATTCTCATAATTCTCAAGATTCATAGAAGTCGTACACATGCCAGACACATCAAGCAAAAGAGGGAAGCTGAAGAGCCTGTTTGCACGTTTTAGAATTGCAGAGCTCTTGATGTCCGATAACGCAAAGCATTCACGTCTTCCGAGTTCCAGTCCTTCAAGGAAGAGTATGGCTTCAATCACGTGACCTCAAGCCCTCACTTCCCACAAGCTAATGAAGAAGCCGAGAGAGCTGTCCAGACGGCTAAGAAAATCTTATAGTAAGAAGACCCCTTACTCGCATCTCCTACAGAGAGACACTGATTGTGGCTACAGGTTGTAGCCAAGCACAAGTATTCACAATGCTCCCAACCCTGGCAAAGAACCTAAAACCTAGGTGGCCAGACTTGGACAAGGTTACTAAGCACAACTCTGAGGCAAAATCATTCTACAGGACCTCCTACAACAAGTGTCACAGAGCCAGACCCCTCCCACCGCTACAGCCAGGTGACTCTGTGCATTTGAAGCTCGACCAAGGCAAAGGCTGGATGACCACAGCAACAGTGAAAGGTCAAGTTGAACAGCCCAGATCATACATTGTAGGAACGGAGCATGAGGAGTTCAGGACAAACCGTAGGCACCTCCAAGTCACTTCAGAGGACAAACGCCACACAATGGAAACCCCACAAGGCAAGACTGATGTTCTAGTGAAACGTCCACCAACCGCTATCCCAGAACATAAGTTGGAAGCAATCCACACTGGTAATCCTCCAACCACACCAGCAACCCCTAGGTCTACAGAGTCACCAAAAGTTACCACCTGGTATGGACGACCAGTCAGATACCAGCAAAACAATTATAAATTATAATAACAAAACAAAATAAATAATAATAATAATAATAATGACAGTGAAAAAGACAATTGCGGGAAAAGTTGCATGTTGGGACTTTACTTTGAAATGTATGTCGGAATGTTACTGCTATTAAACTGAAAATAGTCTCACAATTTTAGTTTAGCATCCTGACAAGTATAAAAAAGTATAATATTGAGTTAAGGTAAATTTTTTGTTAATAAATTTAATTTGGAACTCCCTTTAAAATGGAGGAACATGAATGCCATTCATTGGATATAACCCGGAGTGGGCAGGACTTGGAATGCAAAGTAACAGGGAATGTTCAGTAAATAACTCGAACTTGACAATGACTGTCTCCTGTGCACACTCATGACACTATTTTTGTCTGACAATTGGGTATCAAGCTTGCCAGACGATTTTTAAAATGTAACATTTTGGTTCAAAGTTTCCCTCCAGGTTTTGGGAAAGTATTCAGAGCTAAACCTGTAACCTCGATGCTATTCATGGTTTGCTCTTATCATATTTCACCGTATAATTATCTATAAAACCCAAAGAGACAGCATATCAGTGTAAAAATCATACAAAGAATTCAGTGTGGCAATGTAACGTGAGTCCTCTTAGGATGCATGCATAGACTGATACAGGTTTAAAAATAAATCTCCTAATTTCTCAATAGTATCAAATATTTAAATGTCCTCCAACCAGTGCTATTTTAGAGATCTAGTGGGAAGAGCCAAAGCAAGCCCACAGAGACCCTATGCTTCAAAGACAATTATAAGCTGGGTAGTTCAAGCCCTGGATTCTGATTGGCTGACAGCCGTGGTACATCAGGCTGTTGTCATGACGTTGGCCTGGGGGTAGGTTTATGACAGTCATAAATACCTCTTTCCCCCTTTTTCCTCTCTATACCCTACTGATGTTACATTTGCAAAACCCTTGGTTAACATAGAGATTCTGGGAACATCAGTAGGTGGGGGGAATTAACTATATTCTGGTATTCCGACCAATTGAACATATGCGGTGGTACTTAATGAATATGATGTCAGTTCGGTTGTCATCTGAGACATTCTCATCAATGATAAGATGACATAAACTCTACAGGGGAAAGTCTACACATCAGAGTTATCGGATTCATATGGAATTGTTGCTCAATTTATATGTTTGAATATGACATTATTTGTGATGGGATGAACTGTGATTTTAGCTTCTAAAATGTGAGATTTGGGTTTTCATAAGATTGAGCAGAGCCCTATCAGTGGCCCGCCCCTGGGAAGGGACATGGGCTATAAAACTTTTCAAACACGCCCTCCTCTCCCTTCCTATATAAGACCTTGAAGACAATATAACCTCCTGTTCTGAGGACGTGAGGACAACGGTCCGATGTCAGAATGTTTCAGATAATAACTACAGAACAAAGCCAACATCAGCGTGAGCTTTGGTTGTGAACTTTTAATTCTTATTCACTTCAGAAGCGATACCTCCTAGCCGTTGAGTTAGCAACAGCCGCTGTAAACGAGGGTTAGGAAGGAACAGACAGAGTATCCTGTCTACCACCCAACAACATTACTACAACGTATTCAATTTACCAGCAGAGACATTCTTCAAAGGATGAAGGACTCGGTTGGGCAACACGGCCTTCCATCTACCACCAACCTACCGAAGCGCAGCTCAGAGTAAATATTTATTGCATTTTCCTTTTCCAAATGGGCGGTAATTTAGAATGCATAAGATACTGTATTTACGATAGCACAGCTTCACCCTTTGTTCCTCAGTCTTCCCGCTCTTTCACTCAAAGCCAGACCCTTTTCTTTTACGGAACCAGCTGTCATATCTGTTCCACCCGCTAGGAACGTTTTCCTTTATGATGTAATTTGTAATCAAGTTATGATTTAAATGTGTGTATGTGTAATTCTGTGTGATTAGTTAGGTATTTAGTAAATAAATAATTAAACCCAATTTTGTATTGCTGATTTAACTTGTTAGCCAGGGTTCGTGCAGATAACTAAGAATTTATAACTTTCATATGAGACTGAATTAAGATGACGATTAATGTTGACTGCTATTGATGTAAAATATTACTAGGTCTTTAAGAGTTTATTCGGAAGATAACAGCTCTATAAATATTATTTAGTGGTGCCAGACTCTCTAGTTAATTACATTTACATGTTTAGATCAATCAGGTAATATTAATTACGGATAAATAATTTTATAGTATAGCATGTCATATCACTTAATCCGGCATAGCCAAAGACACAACACTGTATACCACGGGTTTGACAAAACATTTATTTTGACTGCTCTAATTACGTTGGTAACCAGTTTATAACAGCAATAAGGCACATTGGGGTGCCTGTTTGTGAATATAACTGCTTATACCAATAGGTCTAGGCTTTTATGACGCATGCGTGGTATACTTAAGCAATAAGGCACGAGGGGGTGTGGTATATGGCCAATTTCCCGCGGCTAAGGGAGTGCCTGGATACAGCCCTTAGCCGTAGTTTAAGCGGTTACACTCGCAAACAAGCAACACTATGAGCATCTGGTTCGTAGTGGGAAAGAAGACCAAAAAAAGTTATTTCAGGGAACCTTCTTTCATCTGTCCAATTCTTTAAGGTTAGTCTGGATAAAGGCAATGAGATGAAGAAAGGAAGGCACTTTGGACCATTGAGACGCAGTACTTTAGTTTCCCACGCTCCATTTAAAGGGCCAGTCACAGGTGACCACGGGTTCGCCAACTGTGCAGGGGAAACACTCTAGTCTCTGCTGCTTTCATTGGCAGTCTTACTCATGGCCCAGCACCTCCAGATCGTCCCTCAGGCCTTCCCTCTACAGGACGAGCGTTTAACAGTGAGACGCAACCCTCTTTGCCTGACAGTTGCCACATGTCCTCGTAGAGGGATTGTAAAAAGAGGAGGAAATTACTCTTTTATGATGCCTGCTGCCTCACCGATCTGGAGAAATTAATTAATCAAACAACATACTTTGTTATCATTAGCCTCAAACTGAAATCATCTAATTCCGCTTGTACCGTTTGTAATCCCAAAAGGTCCGTTTTAAATTCCCTCTAGCACTGCTGGGGCAAGAGAGGCCGCAACAGATTAAAGTAACTATAACGCGCATTAATGAATACATTTCACGGACAATGCACAGTCCTCTAGGATTCCTTAAGTAACAATACTGCACAGCCCTCTTGAATATATATCGATTTCCACTGAGCTCAATACATGCAGTGTTAATCTCAATTTAAAGTGTCTTGTAGGTCTATGGAATAAGACATAATGCGGGGGAGAAATAACATGGGGAAATTAAAGTTTTAACTCATATTGATGGCTCTGCATGACTGAAACAAACGCACAGACAATGAGAAGTGACATAGTGTGTTCTGTTGTTCCCGTGACGGCACACGTGTGAGACAGATAAAGGCGGTCTCGCTCCACCTATGCTCCATGCTGGGAAAACACATAAGGCAAATGGAAGATGTCAACATACAGTTCCATTTGGAAGATATACTCATCTATTGAAGATATTACATTCACTCTGGCACTCTAACTCCAGGCCATCAAACAATAAAGGAATAGAAAATAGCTATGAATGATGTTGTTATACAGCACAAAAAAATGTAATACCCATTGAATGATACATCAATGAACGATAGCTGGAAGATACAGACGATTAAGATGCTGAGCAATGAAGAGAGTGTTCATGCAAAGTAAGACTTCTCAGCTGGAAGGGGATACCGAGTACAGCAGTCATCAGGAATTCCTTTTCTTTGAGATGAGAAAAAAAACACCTCTTAGATATATTCTTGCCTGTGGGGCTATGGTATGTATATCTTAAATACAGTCAGGGGGGACTTCCTATCTCAATTAATTGCAGATCAGGCAGGTGAAGGATTCAGGCACAGTCAGGTCTAATTAATGTGGAGGTGGACATGTAGGCTTGATTGGATTGGAGAGCACTGGGAGCTCAGGGAAAAGCAGGGAGGGGGCTCTCTCACAGGGCACTTATACGCACAGGCACACACATACACACTCCCTTGCTGTTATCACCTGTATATGTCCTTGTCAAGCTTTCTCTCTATCCATGTCACTCTCTCGCTCTTACAAATATTACACTTTATGAAGTCATACCTCGTTCAGTTTGGGTGTAAGGTGCATTGCATGAAATCTCCGTAAAGTGCCAGAAACATGTTCCATAATGGGTTGTATTCTGTGGGATTGTCATGGAAACAACAGTTGCCTCCTTTCAGTGGCTTTGATGTTGTTCCTGTTGTGTTTCAGAACAAATGGATTGTGAAGGAACATAATCAGCATGCTATGAGTGCTATGTGAAAGAATACAACATGGCCTTTGTCCATTGCATGTTTTATACCCTACTGAAAATTAAAGGCCTTGCTAAGTAAATCTGGCCCAAAGTATTGAATACTAAACTGACTTCTTAACAGCTTCTAACCCCAAGCCATAAGACTCCTGAAAAGCTAATCAAAGGGCTAACCAGACCCCTCTTTTATGCTGCTGTTACTCTCCGTTTATTATTTTTGCATAGTCACTTTAACTCTACCTACATGTACATATTACCTCAATTACCTCTACTAACTGGTGTCCCTACACATGGACTCTGTACTGGTACCCCCTGTATATAGCCTCGCTATTGTTATTTTACTGCTGCTGTTTAATTATTTGTTACTTTAATTTTCTATTTTCTACTTACCTATTTTTTACTTAACACTTATTTTTCTTAAAACTGCTTTGTTGGTTAAGGGCTTGCAAGTAAGCATTTCACTGTAAGGTCTACACCTGTTGTATTCGGCACATGTAACAAATAACATATGATTTGATCTGATTTGACATTATAGCTGCCGCAGAGAAAGCCCTGCTATCCGTTCAGAACCACCAGGGATTCTGAGGTGTCAGGACCATGGACAGCACCAGGCCAGAAAAACTATTGCCGCATAATTGCCCAACATAGGCACATTAAATTAAGAAGAACCTGATGTTTAAAAAGAAGAATCATGTCTTAGTCTGACTGAGAACACATTTGTAAAATTACCTGCTGGAAAATGTACCACTTGAAAGTAAAATATGAGCTTTTAGGTGAATACAAGTTATAAATGACAGATACTCATTATCATAATGTATAAATATAACAAGGGTACTTCTCTCCACACGTTACCCTGGTTCTTCACAGGCCATGCAGCAGCATATTTCCCCAGTAGCAGTGTTGATATGCAGTGATCAATAGCTAGCTCAATAGCAGCGATTTAGAAAACAATCTTGTTTCCTTGGGGGAGCCAACCCAGGGAAAGCCACCGGAATGCTAATCTGGCACATAATTTATTCACATTAGTTTAAGCAATAATTTTTTACTTTTATCCGGAATAGTGGAATTTAACTAGTATTGAGGAGAGTGCTGGAGTTCCACTGACTCGGTGTGCATGGAGAGAAAACGCAATTAGACCACATTTCGTCTTGAGCAAAAGGTGTAAATTATCATATTTCTCTATTACTATATGCCTCGAAGCAGTCAATTAAAAGATGAATGATGTACCTATAATGTCAGCATATGAACTTGCTCTGAGAACTTTGACTGCAGTGATTTGTCCACTAGTTAAATGGGATTCAAACTGTAGTGCGGCTCCATGAAGAGTAGAATTAAAAAGTCCTTCATATCTATTATCCCAGCATAAATTGCTGTTTTGAATAAATCTTTGTTCAGAGGACATCCTTCAAGAGAGGTACAAAGCCCAACAGATGGGCTGAAGAGAGACAAAAATCTGAATTCTGTCATTTTGAAGTTTCTATTTGGTTGGAAGTAGTGCCAGATGTAAGGATTTCTTTGGTACAACAAAATAGCACCCTCATAAGAAAATGACACAGGGGCCGTAATGTTTTTATTTTTTTAACCTTTACTTAACTAGGCAAGTCAGCTAAGAACAAATTCTTATTTTACAATGACATCATACCCCGGCCAAACCCTCCCCTAACCCAGACGACATTGGGCCAATTGTGCGCTATCCTATGGGATTCCCGATCATGGCCAGTTGTGATACAGCTGGGATTGAACCAAGGTCTGTAATGACGCCTCTAGCACTGTGATGCAGTGCCTTAGACCTCTGCGCCACTCGGGAGACCAGTGGTGCAGCTTAACTTTATAGATTTAGCAGGATGCTTTATAGATTTAGATGGAATGGACAAGCTGTTTCAGAGACAGAGCATTTGTCACCATGGTTACCTGAGGAATTTGCTCCGACTAGGTGATGGTTTAGCATGGATGTGGTCTCTGTGATGCGCGTGCATAGCCTCCTGATATTCAGTATAGCACTTTGGTTTCCTCAGGCCTCCTGTTGAGAGGTAGGCCCTCTTGGTTGCATATTTCACTGTGATGGGTCTGCCAGAACAGTAACTGTGTTAGAGATATGAATTACCCCTACAACCCAAGGACCTAAACATAATGCATTTATGTATGCAAATGAGACCAAAGAGACAGCCAACAGTCATCGTGCTGGAAAAAGAGAGGAGAAAAAATGCTGGGGAAATGGATGTTTCACCAATAGTCATTTTTTGCTTCAACATCAACATACACCTATGCCCCAAATTGTTTTCATTCCAAGCTGGCACAAAAACAAAACAATGATAATGACTTTTCTGGCAAGTAAACTAATGGACTGGTTCAACTAGTGCACTGAATCCAGGAGGATGGATTCAGTTTTCGCTGTAACACAGAGAGTGATCCAAGTAGCATAAATTGGTATTATGGCGGGATCTTTCACAGAACCATTCCTTGTCTCAATTTAAACAGAAAAGGGGTTATCTTGCAGATTAGTAAGAATGTCTTACCCCGTGTTCAAGAATTGCCTTTTTTCCCTTTATTCAGATTTCAAGCTCTAACTTTCAGTTATTTTAAAATGAAATAATCTCCAAAATATCGCTATTGTAAAAACAAGCCATAGAAAAGTGGTTGCAATTGCAGTTTAATCCACCAGAAAATACCGAACAAATATTACAACACGTATTATGGTTAAACTCCAATATACTAATTGCAACAACAAAAAACATTATTTTTGGAATAATAAAAAAACAAGTATAATCTTTGTAAATTATATCATAAATATGACTGGTGGAGTTATGTCACATATGCAGCTAACAAAAATAGAAATGTCTGCACTACCCAACAGTACAACCAACGAATTTCAGCATTACCGCAAAAATGGAAAAGACAAGTGGAAGGGGGAAAGTAAGGAACTTCTCTGTCAACCCTGCAATACAGATCAAATTTGGTTAAAGGAAATTGTGATATTATTAAAAAAATTAACCAGTTTAATTTAAGGACCAAAAAATGGACAGCTGTGCCATAGAGACTGCAAAACAGTTGTGAAGAGATTTTCGATGTACCGATTCCATGGCTCATGGTTTATGAACTGATACGCAAAACGACGCCGGATTCAAAACTTTGCATTTTTCAATTTAAATCATTCAAAATTCTTGCAACCAATAGAATGTTATATATATGGGGGATACAACCACACCAGCTCTGCAGATTTTGCTGTTAAGAGACTATGTCATGAGATCATTTGTTTTCATACTGTCCATATGTAGCTAGTTTTTGGTCCCAGGTCCAGGAATGGCTGAAGAATTGCAACATTTACCTGGAGCTAACTCTGTAAATAGCACTGATGGGTGATTTGAAGTAAAGGTCAATTGACCAATAATATAATAATGATTTTAGCAAAAATGTTCATCTTTAATTTACAATCTGTAGAAACTATGAGAATAAAACGGTTCAGAACTTTTGTGAAACATCACAGTACAGTTGAAAAATATATGGCAAATAGAAATCAAAACTGGATGGTGTTAAGATATACGTAGATGAGAGGGATTAAGGTTAGCTGAAGGACAAACAAAAGATAACTATTATTAAATAAATTGTCTCCGGAAAATGTACACTAGCATTAAAAAGTTTGGAGTGACTTAGAAATGTCCTCGTTTTTGAAAGAAAAGCACAATTTTGTCCATTAAAATAACATAAAATTGATCAGAAATATAGTGTAAACATTGTTAATGTTGTCATTTACTATTGTAGCTTGAAACGGCAGATTTTGTATGGAATATCTACATAGACATACGGAGGACCATTATCAGCAACCATCACTCCTGTGTTCCAATGGCACATTGTGTTAGCTAATCCAAGTTTATCATTTAAAAGGCTAATTGATCATTAGAAACCCCTTTTGCAATTAAAAAACTGAAAACTGTTGTGTTGATTAAAGAAGCAATAAAACTGGCCTTCTTTAGGCTAGCTGAGTATCTGGAGCATCAGCATTTGTGCGTTCGATTACAGGCTGAAAAGGGCCAGAAACAAAGAACTTTCTTCCAAAACTCGTCAGTCTATTCTTGTTCTGAGGAATGATGGCAATTCGATGTGAGAAATTGCCAAGAAACTGAAGATCTCGTACAACGCTGTGTACTACTCCCTCTACAGAACAGAGTAAACTGGCTCTAACCAGAATAAAAGAGTGAGAGGCCCCGGTGCACAACTGAGCAAGAGGACTGGTGTTTTGTGGGTACTATTTAATGAAGCTGCCAGTTGAGGACTTGTGAAGCGTCTGTTTCTTAAACTAGACACTAATGTACTTGTCCTCTTGCTCAGTCGTGCACCGGGGCCTCCCACTCCTCTTTCCATTCTTGTTAGAGACAGTTTGTGCTGTTCTGTGGCGGGAGCAGCACACAGTGTTGTACGAGATCTTCCATTTCTTGGCAATTTCTTGCATGGAATAGCCTTCTTCATTTCTCAGAACAAGAAATAGACAGATGAGTTTCAGAAGAAAGTAATTTGTTTCTGTCCATTTTGAGCCTGTAATCGAACCCACAAATGCTGATTCTCCAGATACTCAACTAGTGCATTGGCAGTGCATTGGAAATTATTCAGACCCCTTGACTTTTTCCACATTTTATTACTTTACAGCCTTCTTCTAAAATGAATTAAATATTTGTTTCCCCTCATCAACCTACACACAATGCCCCATAATGAGAAAGCAAAAACAGTTTAGAAATTTTAGCAAATTTATTAAGAGTAAAAAATAGAAAAATAACATTTACATAAGAATTCAGGCTCTTTACTCAGTACTTTGTGGAAGCACCTTTGGCAGCAATTACAGCCTCAAATCTTCTTGGGTATGACGCTACAAAGTTGGTACACCCGTATTAGGGGAGTTTCTCCCATTCCCCTCTGCAGATCCTCTCAAGCTCTGCCAGGTTGGATGGAGAGCACCGCGGCACAGCTATTTTCAGGTCTCCCCAGAGATGTTTCATCGGGTGCAAGTCCGGGCTCTGGCTGGGCCATTCAAGGACATTCAGATACTTGTCCCAAAGTCACTCCTGCCTTGTCTTGGCTGTGGGCTTAGGGTTGTTGTCCTGTTGGAAGGTGAACCTTCGCCCAGTCTGAGGTCCTGAGACCTCTGGAGCAGGTTTTCATCAAGGAGCTCTCTGCACTTTGCTCTGCTCATCTTTCCCTCTCTCCTGACAAGTCTCCATGCCGCTGAAAAACATACCCACAGCATAATGAAGCCACCACCATGCTTCACCGTAGGGATGTTGCCAGGTTTCCTCCAGGCTTGGCATTCAGGCCGAAGAGTTCAAATTTGGTTTCATCAGACCAGAGAATGTTGTTTCTCATGGTGTGAGAGTTCTTTAGGTGCATTTTGAAAAATCCAAGTGGGCTGTCATGTGCCTTTTACTGAGGAGTGGTTTCCATCTGGCCACTCTACCATAAAGGCCTGATTGGTGGAGTGCTGCAGAGATGGTTGTCCTTCTGGAAGGTTCTCCCATCTCAAAAGAGGAACTCTGCAGCTCTGTCAGAGTGACCATCTTCTCCCCCGATTGCTCAGTTTGGCAGGGCGCCCATCTCTAGGAAGAGTCTTGGTGGTTCCGAACTTCTTCCATTTGAGAATTATGGAGGCCACAGTGTTCGTGGGACCTTTAATGCTGCAGACATTTTTTTGAGCTCTACGGACAATTCCTTCGACCTCATGGTTTGGTTTTTGCTCTGACATGCACTGTCAATTACCTTATATAAACAGGTGTGTGCCTTTCCAAATCATGTCCAATCAATAGAATTTACCACAGGTGGACTCCAATCAAGTTGTAGAAACATCTCACGGATGATCAATGGAAACAGGATGCATCTGAGTTCAATTTCGATTCTCATCGCAAAGGGTCTGAATACTTATGTAAGTAAGGTATTTCTGTTTTTTATTTTTAATACCTTTGCTAAAACTTCTAAAAACCTGTTTTCGCTTTGACATTATGTGGAATTGTGTGTAGATTGATTAGGAAAAAATGTGCTTAAACCATTTTAGAATAAGTTTGTAACGCAACTAAACGTGGAAAATGGGAAGGGTTCTGAATACTTATCAAATGCACTGTATATGTTTCGAAAAAAATGTATATGGGGATGGAAATGATGCAGACAATTACATTGATGGAAGCTACAATCTATCTGCAATATTAAAGCTGATGTAGAAAAGTGACATGTATCCATCGAGGAAATGGCCCAATTGAAACAATAGCCGAGATTAAGATGCCAGTTACTCTACTCAAATTTCCCTTGCTGCTTTCTCTTTCTGTTGCTCTACCCCTCCTTTTTTCACACACAAGTGTATACAGACATGCGTGTAACACACGCGAAAGCACAAGACACACACACCTTGTCTGTCAGTCTCATTCTCAGAGTAATCTATTTTTGCCATGGCTGGCCGGTCGGGCCCAACTTTCTCATCAACTCCTACATGCAGCTTGCCTCCCAGACAGACAGTCTGGCAGAGCTGGAGCAGGAGTTGTGAAATTTTACTGAAAGGAAGGCTGGGAGAAGGACACAGTGGGTGTTTCTCAATAGCATACATCCGAGCACACAAATTGTAGCACGCATCAGTCGGAGAATGGAGGGCACTTCTCGGATGTGCAATCCGCTTGTACACATTTCGAAGCATGCATTGATGCAAGTTTCAATGGAAAGTATGCACAAATATATGAAGCAACCAGATGAGCAGCCAACATGTTAATAGCGCAAAAAAGGTCTCTAAAAGGTCAAAGGTAATGCAGTAGCATGGGACTGTGCAATGTTTCTCAAATGCAAAATGTATGTGTTTTCCACACTCTCATCCTAATAAGAACACTGTCATGACGTTGGCCTGTGGGTAAGGTTTTTGACCCCCACATAAATAACTTTCTCCCTTCCCTCTCTCTCTGACTCTACTGAAGGACTCTTGAATAGCCTTTGTTAACTTCTTGGTGACTGGGGGGCAGTATTGAGTAGCTTGGATGAATAAGGTGCCCAGAGTACACTGCCTGCTACTCAGCCATAAAAGCTAGAATATGCATATAATTAGTATATTTGGATAGAAAACACTCTGAAGTTTCTAAAACTGTTTGAATGATGTCTATAACAGAACTCATATGGCAGTCGAAAACTTGAGAAAAATCCAACCAGGAAGTGGGAAATCTGAGGTTTGTAGGTTTTCAACTCATAGCCTATCGAAGATACAGTGGGATATTGGTCATGTTGCACTTCCTAAGGCTTCCACTAGATGTCAACAGTCGTTAGAACCTTGTTTGATGCTTCTACTGTGAAGTGGGGCTGAATGAGAGGGAATTGAGCCAGGTGTCTGGCAGATTGCCATGAGCTCGTGGCTGCACGGTCATGTGAAAGTTAGCTTGCGTTCCATTGCTTTTCTACAGACAAAGGAATTCTCTGATTGGAACATTATGATAAAAACATCCTAAAGATTGATTCTATAATTCATTTGACATGTTTCTTCAACCTGTAATATAACTTTTTGCACTTTTCGTCCGACCTTTCGGCTGGACTTGCACGCACGTTTGTTTACCAAACGCCCTAACAAAATGAGCTATTTGGACATAAATTATGAATTTTATCGAACAAATCAAACATTTATTGTGGAACTTGGATTCCTGGGAGTGCATTCTGATGAAGATCATCAAAGGTAAGTGAATATTTATAATGTTATTTCTGACTTCTGTTGACTGCACAATATGGCGGATATCTTTTTGGCTTGTTTGGTCTCTCGTACTCAGATTATGACATGGTATGCTTTTTCCATAAAGTTATTTTGAAATGTGACACAGGGGTTGCATTAAGGAGAAGTTAAACTAAAGTTCCATGTGGAATAGTTGTATCTTTTATCAATGTTTATTGAGTATTTTTTATTGAGTATATATATGAGTATTTCTGTAAATTGATGTGGCTCTCTCTGAAAAATCACTGCATGCTTTGGAACTACTGAACATAACACAGCAATGTAAAATGAGATTTCTGGATATAAATATGCACTTTATCGAACAAAACATACATGTATTGTGTAACATGAAGTCCTATGAGTGTCATCTGATGAAGATCATCAAAGGTTAGTGATTCATTTTATCTATATTTCTGCTTTTTGTGACTCCTCTCTTTGGCCGGAAAAATGGCTGTGTTTTGTTGTTTTGAATTTGGCGCCCTGCACTTTCATTGGCTGTTAGCGGGGTGGGATGCTAACGCCCCGAATATCCCAGAGAGGTTAAACATAGAGAGTCTGGGAACATAAAACAAGTGGGGGAAAGCAACCATATTTTGGTAACACAAAATATGTGTTGGTACTTAATGAATATGATGTCAGTTCGGTTGTCATCTGAGACATTATGATTGATGACAGGACTGTCATCTGGGAAAGTCTACACATTCTAGTTATCAGATTCACATGGAATTGTTGTGCAATTTAAATGTTTAAATATGACACTATTTGTGAAAAGATTAAATTTAATTTTAGCTTCCAAATTAGAGATTTGGGTTTTCATAAATTTAGAGCTCTGATCAATCAGTGGCCCACCCCTGTGAAGAGACATGAATTATAAACTATGAAACACACCCTTCTCTTCCTCCACTATAAAAGCCCTTGACGAAAATGTAACTATCTGTTCCGAGGATGATAGGACGACGGTCCATACGTTGAAAAGGACTAACATGTCAACTACAGATCTAAGCCAATCTCAGCGTGAGCTTTGGTTGTGAATGGTATAAACTTTGAACTCTTATTCACTAAAGAAGTGAGACATCCTAGCCGTTGAGTTAGCAACAGCAGCTGTAAACGTGGGCTAGGAAAGGACGGACGACGTATCCAGTCTAACACATAACGACGATACTACAACGTATCCAATTTACCACCAGTGACATTCTTCCGAGGACAGGAAGATCTCTGTTGGCCAACATGGCCAGCATCTATGACCAACCTACCGAAGCACAGCTCAGAGTAAATATTTATTGCATTTTCCTTTTCCAAATGGGCGGTAATTTAGAATGCATAAGATACTGTGTTTACGATAACATGGCTTCTCCCTTTGTTCCTCAGTCTTCCCGCTCTTTCACTCAAATCCAACCCCCTTTCCTTTGTGTAACCAGAAATTGTCGGCTCCGTCCACCAGGGACGTTTTCTGTATGACATAATTTGCATTTTGTGTATATGTAATTCTGTGTGATTAGTTAGGTATTTAGTAAATAATAATTAAACCCAATTTTGTTGACTTGTTAGCCAGGGTTCGTGAAGATAACCAAGAATTTACAACTTTCAGATGAGACTGAAATAAGGTGGCGATTAATATTTACTGCGATTGATGTAAAATATTACTAGGTCTTTACGAGTTTATTCGTAAGATAACAGCTCTATAAACACTCTTTCGTGGTGCCCTGACTTTCTAGTTAATTAAATTTACATGATTAGCTCAATCAGGTAATATTAATTACAGAGAAAGGCTTTTATAGAACAGCATATCATATCACTTAATCCGGCGTAGCCAAAGACATGACAACATACTCAAGAGAACGCCCTCGAAAAATGCACCAGGAACATGAGAGTGTGGATTATGGTAGTATGCATATTGAGAAACACCCACAGTTTTGCTTTGTAGGCCAAATTCTCAATTGAGATGTCTGTGTCTCTCTTACAGTACACGACCCTGACAGCAGGATCAATGAGTTAGCCAGCGAAGCAACTAGAAATAACTATAGATTTTCTGGTATAATAAAAAAAATGATAAACTTAGATATTTGTTTTTATATGTTGAATCAACTAGACCATGCCCATTTCTGTCACAGGTCAGAGGTCATCTTGGGGTGTACTCCCTGAGGGTGCCACTGGAGGGCACCCTTATGTTTTCCAGTGTCCAGGTGAGCCTGATTGGGCTTATTGGGTTCACCTGGTGTATGGACTATTTAGGTCCTCTGTGGACTAGGCCGGTTGCTCAGGTCTCTTGTTTTGTTTAGTGATTCATGTGCTAGTGCTTTGTTGATTTGCTCTGTAAGCTTCAGTAAATGTTCTGGATTTATCCTCACCTCTGCCTGCTGTGTTTCTCTGCGCCTGGGTTCAAGTTTGTACGAAGTTTGTTCAAGTTTCTACTGTCACAGTAGACCTGAGCCTAAAATTACCCAGCAGAGATTTCTCAAATTGTCAGAGGGACACTCCGAGCTCCACCACTTACGGTCTGCTCTCAATCACCATAGAACTGTGATTGGCTGCCATGAGGAACGGCTGAAGACGTTATCGGAGGATTTAGGAACTCTTGCGTTCACTCTGCAGAATGGACAGACGGGAGTAATGGTTGCTGCACCTGTGGTGGTTCCTAACCCTCTACTTTCTACCAGCTCATCATCTTCCTCCCCTCGGGAGCCGCATCTCCCGGCACAGGAGCGCTATGAGGGGCATCCTGGCAGGTGTCGTGGGTTCCTGCTCCAATGTTCGCTGATCTTCGAGCTGCAGGTATCAACGTTTCCCACCGATCGTGCCAGGGTGGCATATGTCATGTCATTGCTCTCAGGACAGGCTTTGGCCTGGGCCACGGCCATTTGGGAGCAGCAAGCAGACATTTGTTTCAATTGGCAAAGCTTCATCCAGGAGATGAGGAGGGTGTTTGATCACTCCATCAGTGGCAGGAATGCTGCTCAAAAGACTCATTGCTCTTCGGCAGGACAGCTGGAGCGTAGTAGATTACGCCATTGATTTTTGGACTCTCGCTGCTGAGAGAGGTTGGAATACAGAGGCACTTCACTCAGTCTTTCAGAACAGATTCTGAGGTTCTCAAGGATGAACTGGATTCCCGGGACAACCCTGACACTCTGGAGGAGCTTATCGTTCTGGCCATCCGGATTAACAACCTGCTTCAAGGAAACGTCGTCATGAGAGGACGGAGGGATTCCAAGTTGGGTCCAGTGTTTTGGGCTCCTCTAAGGGAGTCGATTCTTCAATTGGGCCATTGCCGAATGCTGGGCCTGCTTGTTCCATGTCCCGTTAGGGTTCTCAAGTCGGCTATGGTGCTCCTTCATATCCATTAGAGGAGCCAATGTAATTGGGAAGCACCAGACTTTCCGCTTTGGAGAGGCGTAGGATTATCGAGCAACAATGCGGTCACTGTGGACAGTCTGGACATTTCCGTGCCTCCCGTCCCAAGCTGACGGGAAACGGGATGACTCGTCAATAGATAGGAGAAGGATTTTTTCTTTGTTGGGAAGAAGGATGGGGGATTGCGTCCTTGTATTGAATACCGGGGGCTAAATAACATTACCATCAAGAACCGTTACCCCCTTCCTCTTATGTTATCAGGTTTTGAGAGACTTCAGGGAGCTGCGGTTTTCTCTAAATTGGATTTACAGAACACGTACAATCTGGTGCGCAGCAGACAGTGAGACGAGTGGAAGACAGCGTTCAAAACTTCCAATGGACATTATGAGTACCGGGTCATGCCGTTTGGCATTTCTAATGCTCCAACCGTTCTCCAGGCCCTGGTTAATGATGTGCTGCGCGGCTTCCTTCACCAGTTTGTATTTGTGTACCTGGATGACATCCTCATCTTCTCCAAGTCCATGGTTGAATACGTCCAACATGTCATGGCAGGTTCGTCAAAGACTCCTCGCTCATCACTTATTCATGAAGGCTGAAAAGTTTGAGTTTCACGTTCCTCAGATCTCCTTCCTGGTGTACATTGTGTCTCAGGGCTGTGTGCAGATGAACTCCCAAAAGGTAGGAGTGGTGGTCAACTGTTCAATGGTTTTTGGGTTTTGCTCATTTCTATCGGAGATTTGTGAGAGACTTTAGTGCTGTGGCGGTGCCATTGACAACACTCACCAAGGGCTCGGTTGGACATATATGTTGGACCCCTGCTGCGGAGAGGGCATTCCAGGAACTGAAACGTTGGTTTTCTTCTGCACCCATTCTCGTTCATGCGGATCCTTCTCTTCACTTCGTGGTGGAGGTGGATGCCTCTGACGTGGACCTGGGCGCAGTTCTGTCTCAGCGCTTGGCAAAAGACCAAAAGCTTCATCCCTGTGCCTTCTTCTCCAGGCGTCTCACTCCAGCAGAGAATAACTATGATGTCTGAAATCGGGAGGTTCTTGCGGTCAAACTGGCTTTGGAGGAGTGAGGGCACTGGTTGGAGGGATCGGAACATCCCTTTACGGTTTGGACAGACCACAAGAACCTGGCCACATCCAGGATGCTAAACGCCTCAATCGCTGACTATCTCGTTGGGCTCTTTTCTTCACTCGGTTCAGATTCACATTATGGTACCGTCCGGGGCCTAAGAACGTGAAGCCGGATGCCTTTTCTCGCCTGTTCCCCGGCTACAGTGAGGATTGGCCGCTTGAAGCCATCATCCCCATCCTCGTGCCCGTGTCCTGGGGTATGGAGACTGTAGTGCTGGAGGCGTAAGGTAGGGAGGCAGTTGCAGACAGCTGTCCACCTAACATACTTTTTGTTCCTCTTGGGGCATGGTCCAAGGAACTTCAGTGGGCTCACTCATCGCATCTCACCTCTCATCCGGGAGGGCAGCAAACATTCAAGTTTTTGAGGAGGTTTTGGTGGCCCTCAGGCCAACCGGACCCTCAAACCTTCGTGGCTGCCTGTCCGACCTGCGCACTGAACAAGAATCCTCGTCAGCAGCCTCTGGGGCTTCTTCATCCTCTGCTTACACCTCCTCGACCCTGGTCCCATCTCTCTATGGATTTTATCACGGGCCTTCCATCCTCAGAGGGACACACGGTCATCCTGGTCATTGTGGACTGCTTTTCCAAGGCGGCACATTTCATTCCACTACCCAAGCTGCCATCTGCCGTGAGACTGCTCAGCTAGTCATTCCTCTGGACATAGTCTCCGACCGGGGCCCCCAGTTTGCCTCCAGATTTTGGAGGGCATTCTGTACACTTCTGGGGTCATCAGCCAGTCTGTCTTCGGGTTTTCACCCTCAGTCCAACTGTCAAACTGAGCGGGTGAACCAGGATCTGGAGACCGCTTTAAGGTGCTATGTGTCCGCCAACCCCTCCACTTGGAGTCAGCATCTACCCTGGGTGGCGTATGCACACAACACTCTCCAGTGTTCTTCCACTGGCCTATCACCATTCCAGGTGTTGTACCATTACCAGCCCCCCCCTGTTTCCAGATCAGGAGATCGAAGTGACGGTTCCTTCCGCTCAACGCCTCATCTCTCGTTGCCGCCGTACCTGGAAGAGGGCTCGGTCAGCGCTCCTGAGGTCCTTGTTAAGGGATTTTTTTCATCAATAATGACTAATTATGTATTAATTTCAATCAGGACTGATTAATCAGAATATTATTATGTTACTGTATAGATGTATGAATTTAAAAAAAATCGTAGTACTGAATATAATGTGTGTAATTATAATCAAGAATTAGAACAAAGACGGTCTGTTCCTTGGTAGAAACGACTGAATTTATCGTCAGACTGGCTAGAATGCTTATCTACACAGGGAGACCTGTGGTGGACGATGTAGGAAGGCTTGTGAACTCTACTGCCATTGTATCGGAGTGGAGGAGGGACAGTTTAAAACCTATGACATAATTTTCAGTTTATAACCTGTTGTAAATTGTATCATGTTCAGTACTCTCGAGAATAAACGCTATTGCTTGATTTTGAGACTGGTCTCTGCCCATTTTATGCAAATAAGTATCTTACAAATCCTTAGAAATGGGCTGAGTGTATTAATTGAATCGGTTAATAAACATATAGGAATTTAATTCCTCTAACAGTCCTCTGCTCAGGTTCAACGACAGGCCAACCGTCATTGCCACCCGTGTCTCCTCCTGCGTCCAGGCCAGATTGTCTGGTCGTCCACTAGGGATCTGCCTCTATGCGTGGAATCTATGAAGTTGGCTCCCCGGTACGTTGGGCCATTCAAGGTTCTTTGGCGCATTAACCCTGTGGCCTTTTGCCTTCGTCTTCCCCGGTCCATGAGGGTCCATCCCACCTTCCACATCCAGACTCAAGCCTGTGGTATTCAGTCCTCTGGTTCCGGCCCCTCGGCCTCTACCTCACCTCGCATGATAGCGGGACAGCCAGCCTACACGGTGCAACGCATCCTCTCCAGCCGTCAGATCCGGTGGGGGACTCAGTTACTCATGGAAGGGTTACGGCCCTGAAGAACGTTCCTGGGTTCCGACCCGGGACATATCCTCACCTCTGTCTGAGGCGGTTTTTCTGCGCCTGGGTTCAAGTTTATACGAGACTGACTGTCACACATTTCAAGCTCATCTTTCTAACTCCTTGACCCTGCTTTGTAGTATACCCCTCTGATTGTCAATGAACATCAACGTATTATGATAAACAGCTCTTTTCCCCTCTTGATAAGGTTGTTAGTTTGTATCTGGGATGTATCAATCCCTAATGGGCATAAAATACTGCGTTATTGCCCCTGAAGAGCACAACCCAACCTCGTGGGTGTAGATACATAGTCTTCTAAGTTTAAGTCCAGGCACCACAGGCTGAAATGTATTGGTATTTTGGTCAATTAATATTAGTGTTTTCAAAAAGTAAATATCAAAATGACAAAGACTTTAGTTTATCATACATTCAAGTTTTAACCACTTTAAAATGGATATGAAGAGACAGTGATTGGGTCTAAATAGACATTTGGTAGTCTAAATTCAGTGTACTTATCTTTAACTTGGGCTCCTGAGTGGTGCAGCAGTCTAAGGCACTTCATCTCAGTGCTAGAGGTGTCATTCCAGGCTGTATCACAACTGTCTGTGGTTGGGAGTCCCATAAGGCTGTGCACAATTGGCTCAATGTAATCTGGGTTAGGGTTTGGCTGGGGTAGGCCATCATTGTAATTAAGAATTTGTTCTTAACGGACTTGCCTAGTTAAGTAAAGGCTAAATAATAAATAAACTCCTAGTTCCCGAACATCAGACTCTTCCCACATGCCAACACATTTTTTCTCAGCTTCAGAAGCATCTGCATTCACCAACTTTTGTGTGGTTATTGTGGTTATGTTCTTAGTCAGTACACTCTGAGTCTTTGCCTCCTCACAGTATTTGTCCTTCTCCTCGTCAGTCATGTCCTGTAATTTGGCCTCAAGACCTCCACTCACTGGTATGACCATAGCTGGCTCAGAGGGAATTGTTGATATGCTTTCCATGTTTTATTCTAGATGACATTTTCTTTGAAAAACAAAATGTTGCCATAAATGTATTGTGTCTACTGTACATTCAAGTGGAAAATGTCGATTGTGATATGATTAAGGAAAAAAAATACCCTATGAGGATGTGGTGCTCTGCCTTAAATCCTGCCCTCAACAAAGTGATAATTAGCAGACATTGTGCATTTTGAGACGAGCTGTTTATCCCTGCTCTAAGGTCACATTAAAGGATAGAGATACATTTCCAAACTCCATTATGTTCTTCTCCTACAATCAGATGCCCCCTCCTAGGATGCCTAACTTGCTTCAGATGGACAGTACAATACCACAGCATTTTGAGATTAGTGTCAATCCATTATGGCAATTCTGTTGCTGAGGACCCTATTGAACTAGTGATTCAACCTGTTTTTGTTTTTTTGTATTTATTTATTTTTATTTCACTGGGCATGGGAACGATTTTCTTCTAGCTTGATAGACACAATCAGCCAAATTCTATCCACTAGCACTAACAGTTTCTCTGCAAATTTTGAACATTAGTATTGAGCTTGCATCATGCATTGATTGGGGATGTTATTGCCTCATTATAACGTGTCAATCGATTTAACATAGTAAAAACAAAATCCCCATCAAAATCTCTCAATTTAAGCTAGAGAGATGTTTTCTTGCATGTGCCGCATCTCAACCCAGGCCACTGTCGGCCTTCCACATCTGCGGTGGAAAGTGGCCGTGCTACACTGCTGTTTGTCAGACCAGGAGACATCCCAAAAATCGTTCTTCTTTCAAGCATCCGAACTGTTTGGGCTTCAAAATAATATGACTCCACTATGGAAAGGGGAGACTCTCACAAACACGATGGGAACACAGGACAAGGAACTCATCTGAAGGTACCCGGTACAGGTTCAAAAATAAATGGAAGCAAAACTCATATTTCCTGAGCTTACTTTATAACTCAAACACTTCAAAACCTTATTCCTTATTTACAAGTTTTTATTATCTGCTTTTTCCATTCATTAATGTGTTAGCTATGCCTTTCTATAGGCTATAGTTGTAGGCTAAACCCCAAATTCCATATTTTATTTGTTTATTTATTTTTTTAAACCTACAGGCGTCCTAAAATGCAATATCAAATAGCTAAATGATCCATGGCATTGATCCATGGCAAAACAATTCCATATGTTAGCTTTCATATATGGGTTCACCTGACCACAACAATTACATGTGTACAGGGGACAGATTGGAGTGTCAGCAAGCCTCAAACCTTTACTGGTTGAATATTTGCCATGTCCTTGAACTGTTTTGCCCTGTTTTGCCCTCACCGCAACTTTAGAAGTTTTGTTATGGCCTCTAGAAGACAAAATATTCATATATTTGACATGTTGTAATATGAAAACACATTACCTAGCAGCAAACCTTCTTGCACCAGTCCCATGTAATTACAGTAAAATACAGTAAAATACAAATCCTGCCTTCCCTAAATTAATTAAATTCATTAATCCATTCATCCATTCATTACAATTACTGTAATAAGTTTACATTACAAGTCTTGGCAACATATAACTGATTACAGTAACATGCTGTACTGTAAATTTACAGCATTATTCTGGCAGCAGATTTGCCAGAAAATTACTGTATTTATATAATACAGCTGTGTTTCTGTAATGATTACAGTAGGCTGTTTTATCTTACTGTAAAACATTATACAGCATCCCTGTGGTAAAGCAAAATTACAGTATTTACCTGGCAACTTTGCTGCCAGTATAATGCTGTAAATTTACAGGGAAAAGTTTTCAGTGCACCTGTAATTAGTGAAAACCTTTAAGTTTCCATTTGCTAGACAACCAAAAGTGCATATTACCAAAGCTGTGAATCATTTCCCACTGGGCACAGACGTCAATTCAATGTTTCTCAAACGTAATTTCATTAAAATTACATGGAAACTATGTTGATTCAACCAGTGTGTGGCCAGTGGGTTGCGACCGCTGGACTAGGAACTACGGACGGCAACTCGCTTAATTTCTCATCATCATTTTGTTTGTTGAATATAAACTCAAAACTTATGTAATATAATGGATATGCAAAACAATTCTCCAGGGTGTTCTATATACTGGTGGTCTTTAATTGCATAATGACTGTTTTACTCTGTGGCCCAAGCTGTGAATAGAATTGATGCCGTTTAATTGACAAGTGTGAATGAAGTCTCTGAGGCTTAACAAGTGACATATTAAAATTTTGTTTCTCACTGTTAGTAGGCCAGCTGTTGCACAACACTAAGCTATGAGATGACACATTTAATTCAAACTAATTTACATAATGCATAATTAAGAGAATCTCTTGATTAATACATGGATTAAAGTAACTGTCCAGTGAAAATCTCACTTTTAAAAGTTTATATTCTATTAACTCATACCAGCAGATCAGGAGATCTGTGGCTAATTCAAGTGTGCCTACTTCTCTGAACAATCGAATAGCTCAGACTTCCGACTTCAGTGTGTTCAAGACAACTGAGAACTTGAAAAAAGAGCTGGATCTAATCCCCGAGCTGACAAGGTAAATAAATCTGTTGTTCTGAACAATGTAGTTAACCCACTGTTCCCCGGCAGGCCGTCATTGGAAATAAGAATTTGTTCTTGACTGACTTGCTTAGTTCAATTTTTTTAAATCCAACTCAGAATTCATGATATGACCTCTTTTTTTCCTGAATTCCTAGTTGTCTTGAAAGCACCATGACAGCTGCAGGTATGATCAGTACATTAAAATAAAAAGCTAATTATTTGCTAATTATTTGAATTTATGTTCAGCTGTGCCTCACAAGTGCTGCACCAACGGATCTATTTTGTTTTCAAAGCTTGAAATATATAATATGGTCTGATAAGAACAATATTGTCAGGCCAGTCATATAGCCAATATTATGTGATAATATATTAGGCCTACTG
This sequence comes from Oncorhynchus mykiss, assembly GCF_013265735.2. Taxonomy (NCBI): domain Eukaryota; kingdom Metazoa; phylum Chordata; class Actinopteri; order Salmoniformes; family Salmonidae; genus Oncorhynchus; species Oncorhynchus mykiss. The sequence goes on from NC_048581.1 coordinate 69,701,034, forward strand.
CACAAACCTCATTCCAACAGAACTGTTTTGTGAACTTGACTCAAAAAAGTTGGTGAACACTGCGATAGAAATAAATAGACAAAGATCGGACTGAGAGCAGCCCATCCAGGGAAAAATCCCACTCCTCTGTCTTTCATCCCGGAAATGAAAACTTTATCAAATATAGCCATTAGCAGCAATTAATGGGGTTCACAGGGTGACATAAAGGTCATTGGATAACAAAGCAAGGACTCTATCATGTAGGAACTATCTTCCTTTATGTGCAATCAGTGAAAGCATTACCATGTTTATCCCTCAAGACCACAAGAATGACACATGTGAAGTTTAATCTATTGCTAAATGGTGGTAGCGTGGCCGACTTTGAAAGAACAACTACTAATTCTCAAATTCATTAGAAGCTAATTCATTGAGTCTATATACCAAATCTGGAGTCATTCTGACTTATGGCTCATGATAAGAAGAATTTCAAAGTATTGTAAAGTAATGTGCATCTATAGGTACAGTGTGACCATATTTGAATGCAGAAAAAATATGTATATATTCACAACCAATAAAGACTAATGTAATGACTCCAAATACAATATCTGGAATGAATCTGACATATGGTTCATAAGGCAAAATTACGGTTAACAACAGAATGGCACCAATTGGCCTATAGATTGGACTGTTATAAGCAGTGTCAGTTAAACCCTCATGTCTGCCACCCCATTTGACCCAGAGATTTAAAACTTTGTATGTAGGTCTCTTTCCTCATGCTGAACAAATTTGCCTCAAGGACTCAAGGTCCATCAGGATAGATTTTACTCCATCTTGGAAATTTTGGAAAACCTTTGAAAAATGTATTCTCAAGAACCATAAGTCGAAACGACACCAAGGTTTAAAGATGGCTGAGTTATTGATACATCAGGAAATCAGATCATACGTGTCCATTTAAATCCTTTGTAAATCCACTTCACAAAGGCTTATCAACTTGAAACTTTTTAGGGTAATCAAATGCATTGCCATGATGAACCATGTTACGTTTGGCAATGATATCTTAAAAATAAGTAAACTATTAACAATTCAATTTTGTCCTAGGTAACGCTAATGGTTAAAATAATCATAAAAATCTTCTCATGGACTAAATTACTACAGTAGGAGTTACACTTCAATTTAACTAGCTAAATCCTATGTAACACCTAGTAATTACATTGCAAATATTACATGTACTCAGGTGTACTAGTGTGTTTATCCTTACACTGTAATAAGAAACCTTAACATGAAGAGTTACCCTAAAAATACTTAAAACATCTTCTTCTCATGAACAATAGGACCAAATGACACCATTGTTTATGTAGGTCCATGGTACATATCTTAGTTTGAGAAAAGGGATTGGTCAAAACATGGTTGAGTTATTGACAAGTCCAAAATCAAATTTTACATGTCCATTTAAACCACTGTAAATCCACTCCACAGTGGCCTATCAACTTGAATATTGTTATCGTTAGGATGTCCCTACGATGAACCATACTAAATTTGGTATTGATAACTAAAAAAACATGAAAACTATTAACAACTCATTCTTTGCATATGTAACACTATTGCTCAAAATCATCTGCAATCATCTTCTCCTCATTAACCATACTTCAAATTGTTGCTGCATTCAAATATGGCCGCACTGTACCTATAGATAAACTTTAAAACACACAAGATCCAACTTCTCTCCCACAGAGTTGTGGAGGATTAACATGTGAGAACATCCAAGCCCACTAATTAAACCTACAGCAGAATTAAAAAATATTTAAACAGGAATAGAGCTGAAATAAATATGCTTTAATTCATTCATTTTAATTACATTCGTGAAATGTTGTCTGCCATGAATGGAGTACCACTATATGTTGACTATAATATAGGCAACAAACCTAGTCGTTTGCGAAGACTGAATACATATTGTGGATGGATGGATGGATATACACTACATGACCAAAAGTATGTGGACACCTGCACGTCAAACATTTCAAAATCATGGGCATTAATATGAAGTAGGTCCCCCCTTTGCTGCTATAACAGACTCCACTCTTCTGGGAATGCTCTCCACTAGATGATGGAACATTGCTGCAGAGACTTGCTTCCATTCAGCCACAAGAGCATTAGTGAGGTCGGACACTGATGTTGGGCATTTAGGTTTGGCTCACAGTCGGCATTCCAATTCATCCCAAAGGTGTTCGATGGGGTTGAGGCTAGGGCTCTGTGCAGGCCAGTCAAGTTCTTCCACACAGGTCTTGACAAACCATTTCTGTATGGATCTCACTTTGTGCATGTAGGCATTCTAATGCTAAAACAGGAAAGTGCCTTCCCCAAACTGTTGCCACAAAGTTGTATGCCAGCGTTAAGATTTCCCTTCACTGGAACTAAGGGGCCTAGCCCGTACCATGAAAAACAGCCCCAGACCATTATTCTTCCCCCAGCAAACTTTACAGTTGACACTATGCACCCAGATTCATCCGTTGGACTACCAGATGGTGAAGTGTGATTCATCACTCCAGAGAACACATTTCCACTGCTCAGTCCAATGGCGGCGAGCTTTACACCACTCCAGTCAACGCTTGGCATTGCGCATGGTGATCTGGGGCTTGTGTGAGGCTGCTCTGCCATGGAAACCCATTTCATGAAGCTCCCGACAAACAGTTATTGTGCGGACGTTGCTTCCAGAGGCAGTTTCAAACTCGGTAGTGAGTGTTGCAACCAAAGACAGATGATTTTTACACGCTTTGCGCTTCAGCACTCGGCGATCCCATTCTGTAAGCTTGTATACCACTTTGCGGCTAAACCGTTGTTGCTCCTAGTCGTTTCCACTTCACAATAACAGCACTTACAGTTGACATGGGCAGTGGAAAGGTGGCATCCTATGACAGTGCCACGTTGAAAGTCACTGAGCTCTTCAGTAAGCCCATTCTACTACCAATGTTTGTCTATGGAGATTGCTCGATTTTATACACCTGCCAGCAATGGGTGTGGCTGAAATAGCCAAATCCATTCATTTGAAGGGGTGTCCACATACTTATGGTCACATTTTGTTTCTCATAAATTACAATTCCGTAATGCCTTCTGTTCTGCATTGAAAATTCACTTTGTGTGTAACTGAAAGCGAAAAACTCTCACTCTCTTTCTGTTGTTCCCTCTCTCTCTCGCCCTCCCTCCCTCCCTGTAGTATTGCATTAATCTTAATAATGACTGTGTCATTACCTGTGCATGCTGGGTGAGCTTCACTCTATACCTTTAGCAGACCTCCTACCCAGCTTGGCCAAAACACTGCTCTGGATCCCCTTCACCAACTCAATCGTTCATAACCCCACTCCCACTGGCTTCTCCTACACTAGCCAGCCAAACGATCTAGTACCCTCAACTTTTAATTTTTACATTTACATTTTAGTAATTTAGCAGTAGTGAGTGCATATATTTTTATACTGTTTAGTCAGACTTTCGTACTGTTTAGGCAGACGTCCACTCCCATCACCTTCTCTGACTCATAACAGATCACAATCAAAAAGATCACAATCAAAACAATCTCTTTCAGTTTTGTTTGTGGACTCATTGTACTCAACACTCAAAACCTCCCATCTAAGCAACATAGAAATATTTCAGACTGACATGGGCTTCATATCAATGCTTCTGCTGGTCTCCATGCCCTGCTGTTAATGCTCCAATAGCTGCGTCTGATCATTTGCTGACTATTATCTCTTTATAGTGTGCTAATCACCAGCTTTATCCTGCTCAGTGATGCACCTACTGAGCCTTTGAGAGGTGTTTATGCTCCTCTGTTTGGGTCATCACTTTCAAAACAACAACCTCCCAATATCAGGAAATAACAAACTTCAAAAGTCACAATGTGTGAATACATCTTTGTTCCTGACAAATTATGCTTTTGTCAGCCTTACAATCTTGGTACCGGTTTATAATCAGTAGCAATATTTGTGGCTGAAGTACTTTTGTACAAGGGGGTTATCATTAAACTCAGTAACTGATCATTTGGAATAAGTCAAAATGCTGGGCTTTGCCAATTTAATGTGAGAAGAGGATTGGGTAAATCTTATCAAATATAATTAGATAATCAAGATAGTCATTTTCATATCCTTGAGTAATATCATGTACTATTGACTAACCACATTCCGCACAAATTTGTGCAACTGTGACATTCAAACGAGGCTGCAATGAAAACTAATGGGACAGTACTGTGTTGGCATCAAAATCTGGGGTGTGAACTACGTTTCTATTCAAGCGTTGGTTGGCATGGTAATGGCCCGATAGTATTGGAGAAAAGTTGAAAAAAACGGACCCCTCTGAAGCTGTACGTTAAATTGTGACATGTCATGACGTAACTGCAAGACATCATGACTCTCAAAAGCCGTGATAGCCACTGTTTACTTCTGGAGATAACTTTAGTGCCGCCTTAAAAACCCGATTCAAATTCCACACAAACATCCAAATAGGTATTTAATGACTCTTTATATACTTTATGTACACTCTTTATAGTCTTTCATTTACATTTTAGAGGTGATAAATTGGACAGATTAGGTGAAAAAAAGGTTCCCCATACGGCTTATCTCCCCTTTCCCGATCATGCAGTAGGTTTCACTTCCCCACTCGCATTTTTAAAAAGACCCGACGGAGCTTATTGCCTTCTTCAATCATGCAGAGATGGGCAGCATGACGGTCTCATCAATGATTTTGCAGGAAAGGGGAGAAATTGTGCTTTACAATGGTATTCATATTACAGTTGACCTTGAAGTATTACGTTTTTTGGGCGCTAAAACAAGGTCAATTGTACATTACAGCGCGATGTACAAAAGTGCGTTAACTAACATTAATCTTGTTATCTTATTATGAATGTTTTTATTCAATTAATAAAAATCATATCTATCTTTTCTTTGAAGCTGTGATAAGCTCAGACTTTTTATATACCGTTGAAACACTCAAACTGTCATTTTCCAAAATTGGCGCCCAACATGGGGCCAGTGCAGCCTTCTATACATCAACAACTCAGGGTAGTTAGCCTGTCACTCTTGGGAGTTTTTTCCCTTATATGGAATATGAGTCCTATAATTTTCACAGTCCCCCAATACATGGACATTTGACAGTGGGCTTCAAGGGGTCGACATGATAAATAATAATTACTCACCGATGCTAAGTGATACTCTGAATGTGTGCTGCCATGTAGAACAACAACAGCTAATTAACTAACCTCACTAGGGAGAAACAAGAAGTGTCACTTTCAACATCAGTTAACAAGTCAAAGTCCCCAAACAATTAGCTGTACAAGACCGACAACACCACCTACTGTATTCTGGAAGGAAACCATTCAGATGGTTAAAAAGGCGCCAGAGTATTCCCTTCAGCAATATATGTGATATGGTCTTTATAGGTTAAGATGTTGCTTATTATTATAGTTCTGCATTCAGTATTATACCATATCCATATACATTTTAAACCATATAAATGAGTAATACCCCAGCTAGTATATTACTTTTACAATCTGACAAAGACAAACAAGGAGAGCGAACAAGGAGGGGACTCCTATACTGTAGCTATGTTCCTACATATTCTGTGTGCAATGTTCCGAGGTGCAAAGTGGATCGAAACAAGGAAATGTGTCTGAGCCCGTCACACTGATGTCACAGGCGTTGCTGTCACGGCAATGCGCTGCAGGACATTAAACAGTGAGGCAGGAATTGGAGATGGCATTGTTGTCACTCATTGTCTCAGAAAGGCGTACCAAGTTGTTGATGTGCCATCTCACTTCCCAACATCAAATGAGGAGGTCCCAGAGATTGAGTCAGTGATAACAGACATACAGTATTTAGAGACCGATCACTTACCTCCCTTTGGGTTTTAATCCAGAGGCGTAGGCAGAAATTGCCGTATGGCTGGGCCTGAGTAAACGTGACTGGGCCAACATTTTCCAGCAAAAATACCCAGACATCAGTGGTGTAGTTGTGTTGCATGGGTAATTTCCCAAACAGCCTGCCTGGCGAATGAAAGGCGCCCTGTGTGAAAAATTCTATTAGAAAGAAATGTAGGTACTGTATCTCTTAATGACCTAAAATCATGACAATGTGAAATGCATTCCCCAATGATACCCAGAATTAAATAATAGGCCAAGCCCTTATGGCTGATATGTTAGACTAAGGGACCAGATAAGTGCAGCGGTGAGAAAGGGAACATATTTCTGTGGTGGTGCTTTACATAAGAACGGGATACTCGAGGAGTTCCTACACTTGACAGCAGCTGAAGGCTTGGATGCTAGTAGCTGCTGATTCATCTCTGTATTGTGCGTATTGTTAGAGGAGATGTATGGCCAATGCTGCATTCAATTCCATACACCATGGTTTCCACATATTTCTACCCTAATATTACTATTATTGTATAACTTTTCTAGGCTGCAGTCTTTCTGTAGGCGTAGGCTATTTAGTCTAAAGGGGAAATGGTGATCGCTACCGGATCAAGTCAGGGTCCTGGCTGAAACCTCATAGCCTGTCCCTAAAGATCTTCTATTGAGAAGCAAAATAAATAGGCTAAACCGTAGAACTCATGAGACATGAGAAAAAATGCACAATTCTTGTTGTGAATGTGTCAGAGAGTCAGAGAACAGAGGCACATTAATATACTACTTGTGGTGTCGAAGGTTGCTGAAAAGTGTGTAGCAGAGCAACTGATAGCCCACCTCAACAACAGCCCCTTCACATTGCACTCCATGCAGTTTGGCTTCAGAGCAAAACACTGATACTGTTAACCATGAGGTTCTCATCACAAAACTGTCCAAGTTCAACTTTTCCCCAGATGCCTTGAGATGGATGAAATCATACCTTGAAGTCAGAACCCAGTTTGTCAGAGTGAGCAATGAGCTGTCGCCCATTCTCAGCTAAGATGTGGGCGTGCGGTCCAGGTTACAAAGTGGCTCATTGACTCATGTTTGCATCTCAATGTGTAAAAAACAGTCTGCATGTTCTTCACAAAGAGGGCAACTGATGCTACTGAGCCAGATGTCTATGTGTCAGGGGAGAAGCTCCAGGTGGTAACCGATTTTAAGTACCTTGGCATCATACTTGAGTCCAACCTCTCTTTTAAAAAGCCGTTGAAATTCAACCTATCTAATTTCCGATTCACACGAAATTGTTTGACTCCAGAGGTAGCAAAACATACTGTTTGTCTAGTTTGGCCCAAGTTTGATGTATAATATTAAAACCCATTCAGTCTGTCTACAGACAGGCTCTCAAAGTGCTTGATAGAAATCTCAATAGCCATCATCACTGTTACATCCTCAGAAAGCATGAGCTCCTGAGTTGGGAAAATCTTGTGCAATACAACAATTAATGTCTTGTATTCAAGATCCTAAATGTCCTGGCTCTAACTCCACTTAGTACTTTTGTTAAACATAAAACTTTTGTCAGCCAAGCCGCATTAACTTCTCGTAGTGCTGAAAAATATAGACCTATGCTGTGGTTTCACACTTGCATATATATTTATATATTTATTTTGTGATTTATCATTTTAAAAATTCATATTTTTCAAGGGGTGCTGCAGCACCCTCAGCACCCTGACTTCCCACGACTATGCGTGCAGTGAGCATGCACGGAACCACTTGATCACGATTCCTCTCTACAAATTGATAGTCCATGGAGTCACGGTAAAGTTTATTTAAAACATTACCCCAGATTTGATTGCCTTGCCTTGCACATAGCCTTTAAATGTATCCAGTGCAAAAGAGTGTAGTTTGCTAGCTCACGAACGTGCTTACAAACCTTATATCTGTCTCTAAGAAATGAGCCTTCCATCATTTTCCACTAATCACTGTAATGGGAAACACTGGCATTTTTGGTAGTGTGGGTGGTTCATAAACTGCAGACAAATCCGCAGGTGGACTCACCGTGATGATATGCTCACCGTGATGAGCCGGGGCTTGGCGATGGTGAGCTAGCTGGGTTGTGGAAGTTGAAGCATTAGCCATGCTAACTTCCTCATGCAATCCGGCATGGCCTCTGCCAGGCCTGGCTCTGCCCTGGCTTCACTTCTGTTTTACTTTGTTTGTTTCATGTTGATGTCTGTATGGAGCGATTCATATTCCACTCTATCATTCACTTTCCCCCATGAAACTCCATTGCTAATCAACACAGGACAAGCAGCTGGGTATGGAGAATATGCTGCATTAAATCCACCCTGAGAGACTACAGAAAACACATTAAAAATCATAAACAGAGCATTATATTCACCACTACACCTTTCTCTTATCCAAGGGTGCCATTAGGATGTATTTATATGCATGATGCATATTATATTTACTTCAGGATGATTCATCTCAGCTGGCTGCTTCATAGACAAGAGAAATCAGATTTCCCTCCACACTAGAACAGGGTTTATTGGCACCTCAATAGCCCACGATTGGCGTAGGCTATAGACAACTAATTGACTCGCCTTAGGAAAAGTGACGCTGCAACGAACCTGGATTCAAGCTCAACTTAACTCTCTCACAGCAGAAGGGGACAGGAAATCTTTCAAAGTGAAAAAAACAGATAAATCAATGGGCAAAACAAACTAGCAGGACTCTTAGTAGCTATTCATTATTAATCCAGTAGTGGTTTAAAGCTGAGGACCTGGAGCAGATGGTCAGTTCCCCAGTTTACCTGCTGTGTTAGGCTATGGTGCAAACATATACACTTACCATAACATTGTCAAATAAGCAAAGTAGAAAAAATTAATATTATTTATACAGCAAGTGGTTATAATGCTGATTGGTTAAAACAGCATTCCAGCAAGTGTCTATTCCACAATTTACCACCGGCTAAATCTATGATGTTAAAATTCCTATTTACTCTGTTCCGTCTGACTGCACAATCCACTGTCTCATCAGCCCAGCAAGGCAATTTAAAAACTTGATCTCCACTATAAAAAGCATGTCGACATTATCTCAATTTCTTTCAGACTATCATATAGTTTTCAACAGTGGAGATTTGTATAAACCTTTCTGTCTGTCTCTCCGACATTTGCAATATCTTTTCAATACTCAAATTTGATCTCCAGCTGTCACATAGTAATTGATGTGTCGGAGTCGGGATGAGACAGACAGAAAGAAAGCATTAGCACACACTTCGCGGTCAGGGGCAGGCCTTCACAATGAACGCAGTTATTTCCTGATTGCACCAAATAAATATTTAATTTATCATGTGAAAATTAACTGCAACATACAATGAAGACAACTTGGCTAGTCGTTAAATGTTTTTACTTCACACATGACTAGAAATTATTTCCAATATTGAGGTGGCATATTGTTGTGGGCAGTATGGAAAATGCTAACTGATCTACATTTATATGAAATAACAACCCTCTATGAAATAAGGCATCAATAGTCACAGCATTACAATATTTATGGTGCATACTGCTAATGGTATTCTGTTTAGGCCAGGAAAGACATGATCATCATAGTAATAATACCACACCTCTGTGCCTGAACCCCCCGTTACCATGAGTAATCATCCAGGATATCACTTGACAGGGTAAAATAACACAGTAGCTAGAAATAGGACAATAAAGATGAAGAGCCTAGGAGGATAACTGGTCATTAGTGGGTGGCCATAGCCATTCTCCCAGACAGATATGTGGGTGATTTACAATTACCCTAGAGGTCCGTTAAACCAGCTGCTAATGTACAGCATAACCCTACAGTCTGAACTAGGATAACAGTTGGTATCATTTGCCTGTCAATACCTCCTATTTAGAGATAAAAGCAGACTTTCAGAGAGGTAACTTAGTTTAAAACTGAGTGGCCTCTCATCTGTTTTTCGAAGAAGAAAGTTCTGTTTGAAATAGCTACCCTAACAAAAAACTGATGAGTGATGGATAGATGAATAAAAAGAGAGAAAAATACTGGGGTCAGTTGTCGAACATCTAAGTCTGCACTTGACCAGAAATAGCAGAAGTGTAAATGGAAATAACAACTGTAGTTATATAAGATATCAGGAAAACAACAAAGCAATTTCGTCTCCTTGCCGATTGTAAAATTAAAATCAGAATTTAGTGTGAACATTTTGACCCAAGTCCACTCTGGGAAAAGGTTGGTCAAAACACAATGGAATGAGACAATAAATCACTTGGGCTGCTTGCCGATACAGGCGAGACGAAGAATGACCTGCTGATTTAGTTTTAAACTCCCTATGGGTATTCCCTGATAGATTGAACTCTGCATGACTTTTGAAACACTAATAGCATTGTATAATGCTACTCTACATATGCGTATGGTCCACGCTACATTAGCACACACTCTCACAAGGGAAATGCTGTCAGCATTTGCTGTATTGAGGAGTTCAATTTGTTCAGGGGTATAACGAGAGTGTATCAGCTCCTGTCGTGAAGTGTTGACAGTGCAATGAAATATAAATTGTGAGGGCTCCTGGGGTTAGTGTTCATAGAAAGCCTTTTGGAACAACAGTAAAACTGTTTAAATAGTGCATATGGCAGAGACAAACTTTACAAAATGGCACAGCCTGTACAGTGCCTTGCGAAAGCATTCGGCCCCCTTGAACTTTGCGACCTTTTGCCACATTTCAGGCTTCAAACATAAAGATATAAAACTGTATATTTTTGTGAAGAATCAACAACAAGTGGGACACAATCATGAAGTGGAACGACATTTATTGGATATTTCAAACTTTTTTAACAAATCAAAAACTGCAAAGTTGGGCGTGCAAAATTATTCAGCCCCCTTAAGTTAATACTTTGTAGCGCCACCTTTTGCTGCGATTACAGCTGTAAGTCGCTTGGGGTATGTCTCTATCAGTTTTGCACATCGAGAGACTGACATTTTTTCCCATTCCTCCTTGCAAAACAGCTCGAGGTCAGTGAGGTTGGATGGAGAGCATTTGTGAACAGCAGTTTTCAGTTCTTTCCACAGATTCTCGATTGGATTCAGGTCTGGACTTTGACTTGGTCCTGTATTTGGCTCCATCCATCTTCCCATCAATTTTAACCATCTTCCCTGTCCCTGCTGAAGAAAAGCAGGCCCAAACCATGATGCTGCCACCACCATGTTTGACAGTGGGGATGGTGTGTTCAGGGTGATGAGCTGTGTTGCTTTTACGCCAAACATAACGTTTTGCATTGTTGCCAAAAAGTTCAATTTTGGTTTCATCTGACCAGAGCACCTTCTTCCACATGTTTGGTGTGTCTCCCAGGTGGCTTGTGGCAAACTTTAAGCGACACTTTTTATGGATATCTTTAAGAAATGGCTTTCTTCTTGCCACTCTTCCATAAAGGCCAGATTTGTGCAATATACGACTGATTGTTGTCCTATGGACAGAGTCTCCCACCTCAGCTGTAGATCTCTGCAGTTCATCCAGAGTGATCATGGGCCTCTTGGCTGCATCTCTGATCAGTCTTCTCCTTGTATGAGCTGAAAGTTTAGAGGGACGGCCAGGTCTTGGTAGATTTGCAGTGGTCTGATACTCCTTCCATTTCAATATTATCGCTTGCACAGTGCTCCTTGGGATGTTTAAAGCTTGGGAAATCTTTTTGTATCCAAATCCGGCTTTAAACTTCTTCACAACAGTATCTCGGACCTGCCTGGTGTGTTCCTTGTTCTACATGATGCTCTCTGTGCTTTTAACGGACCTCTGAGACTATCACAGTGCAGGTGCATTTATACGGAGACTTGATTACACACAGGTGGATTGTATTTATCATCATTAGTCATTTAGGTCAACATTGGATCATTCAGAGATCCTCACTGAACTTCTGGAGAGAGTTTGCTGCACTGAAAGTAAAGGGGCTGAATAATTTTGCACAGCCTTTATGGAAGAGTGGCAAGAAGAAAGCCATTTCTCAAAGATATCCATAAAAAGTGTCGTTTAAAGTTTGCCACAAGCCACCTGGGAGACACACCAAACATGTGGAAGAAGGTGCTCTGGTCAGATGAAACCAAAATTGAACTTTTTGGCAACAATGCAAAACGTTATGTTTGGCGTAAAAACAACACAGCTGAACACACCATCCCCACTGTCAAACATGGTGGTGGCAGCATCATGGTTTGGGCCTGCTTTTCTTCAGCAGGGACAGGGAAGATGGTTAAAATTGATGGGAAGATGGATGGAGCCAAATACAGGACCATTCTGGAAGAAAACCTGATGGAGTCTGCAAAAGAACTGAGACTGGGACGGAGATTTGTCTTCCAACACGACAATGATCCAAGACATAAAGCAAAATCTACAATGGAATGGTTCAAAAATAAACATATCCAGGTGTTAGAATGGCCAAGTCAAAGTCCAGACCTGAATCCAATCGAGAATCTGTGGAAAGAACTGAAAACTGCTGTTCACAAATGCTCTCAATCCAACCTCACTGAGCTGGAGCTGTTTTGCAAGGAGGAATGGGAAAACATTTCAGTCTCTCGATGTGCAAAACTGATAGAGACATACCCCAAGCGACTTACAGCTGTAATCGCAGCAAAAGGTGGCGCTACAAAGTATTAACTTAAGAGGGCTGAATAATTTTGCACGCCCAATTTTTCAGTTTTTGATTTGTTAAAAAAGTTTGAAATATCCAATAAATGTCGTTCCACTTCATGATTGTGTCCCACTTGTTGTTGATTCTTCACAAAAAAATACAGTTTTATATCTTTATGTTTGAAGCCTGAAATGTGGCAAAAGGTTGCAAAGTTCAAGGGGGCCGAATACTTTCGCAAGGCACTGTACACAACGTGAATCCAAGCATCAAAACATAGACTTTTTAGAAACTCTGAGATATTTTGGGGGAGTTGGCTGTAACGCACCATGGTGTCTACATCTGTCTGGACTAAATCTTTGTTCAGGACAAAGTGTTTCAAGTTCCACAGTGCATCCAACAAAATGAACTGTACATAAGAGAGGATAATAAGAAACAACTGCTGAGGATAATGTAGACAGTTGCTTATGATTGATTGAAGATTACAGATTGCATGAGGTGTCTGCAATTTTTTTTAGGATCTAGTGAACATTAGTTTTATTGACTGTGCGAAAAGAAAGGCCAAGGAAAAATGATTATTCACAATGACGAGGAAAGTCAACAACAACCCAGTATGAAACTTACCACAAAAACATGAGGAAAAAGATGATTCACAAAAGCAGAAACAGCCTCTACAGAAGACCCTTATCTCCTTCTGGTGTGCCGTGCAACACGGACGTCTGTGCAAAGAAACACGATCTCAAGGTTGTCTCCATTACACGCCTTGACACCATCCATCACTATAAAGTTCATAATCAAGATGTTTTCCTGTGCCATCATTAGTCCTGGGTAACGTGTGGTGATTGATGTGGCCTGGCGCTGACAACACCGCGGGTTGATCCATGTCATTAATCTACATTTTGGGCTGTGTCATCTCCAGAATCTCCCCTCCTCAAAGTGCATGAACATTTTTTCCACCACCTCCGGAATGAGAAAACCAGGTAAGAGGGAATGAGGTGAAAACAAAGATGAATTCTGCATGAATATGAAGCCACGAGACATGAAGCTACCCTCAGGGCTAACGCTTTACATTACGTTTCCCCTATTACTATGTAACTATATGGTAATAACTTTTATAACAGCACAGTAGTTAGGTTTTGCTATTATATGGTAATAGGGATTAGCGTTATCAGTTATTACACAATTAGAACAGGGTCTGTAATTGCATAACCACTTGCTGAAGGCTGTTCCGCATGTGTAATTATTAATGTTATTAAAAAAAATGTTCCACTATGTTACTTATGTTTTGTAATTACACGTTTGAAAGTCACCTGTGAATTACCATGTTAATAACTCAAACCAAAATCTTACCTTGTAACTAACTACACAGTAACCCAAAAACCCAGGTAAAACCCAAGCAGTCCCAGAGTTGATATGGTCTTGGTATGTGGCTCTTAATAGACTAGGACCTAGTAAAAACACTTTTAACAACACTTTTGTTTTCAGTGGTTTAATTTCATGTACTGATACAAATTGTATTCTGCACGGGTCATTTAGTGCATGCCGACAGGAAATTTGCAGAGAAACTCAAACAACAATTTGATGGGAGATTTGTCCCCCCTGGCATTGTGCTTTGTGCTCCCTGTACAGTAGCTGTCCTCTGTGTAGCAGTTCAATTGAGATGGATGTTTTCAGCATTTAATTTGGCTCTTAATGAAGTGCAAAGGTGTCAGGCAAGTATTCAGTGTTTGAAGGAATGATCTTGATCTAAATGGCAAATTCCAAAGTTTACCAATTTGGAACTATGCTCCTTTGAGAAATTAATCACAGTTTGTTCATAGGCATGTTAATTGTAATTCACATTTTAATCCCACAAAATGTTTCAGAAATGGTAACAGTCTCTTATTCTTGATTAAATTCACCACCCACCAGTTCTACACGTCTTTGAGGAAATAAAGGCCTATTGCACTTCATGATAAGTAGCACCTCTTTCAGTTCATCACTTATACAGAACACCACTCGATTAAAATACTCATGTTCCACCACACAAGAAGATCCATCACAAGAAATGTATTTTATGCAATAATTCAATTTCCTGCACAGTATGCGGTCCCCCTGCTCTGATCAACACAATTACATATTTATGTTAATGTCAACACAACTACAATGCATTCCGAAAGTACTCAGACCTCTTGACCTTTTCCACATTTTGCACAATTATAAAAATAAGAAAAAAAATCCTTATTTACATAACAATTCATACCCTCTGCTATGAGACTCGAAATTGAGCTCAGGTGCATCCTGTTTCCATTGATCACCCTTGAGATGTTTCTACAACCTGATTAGAGTCCACCTTTGGTAAATTCAATTGATTGAACATGATTTGGAAAGGCACATATCTGAGCAAAAACCAAGCCATGAGGTTGTCCAAGGAATTGTCCATAGAGCTCCGAGACAGGATTGAGTCGCTGAACAGATCTGGAGAAGGGCACCAAACAATTTCTGCAGCATTGAAGGTCCCCAAGAACAAAGTGGCCTACATCATTGTGAAATGAAAGAAATTTGGAACCACCAAGACTCTTCCTATAGCTGCCCGCCCGGCCAAACAGAGCAGTCTGAGAAACTCCCCAAATACAGGTGTGCCAAGCTTGTAGTGTCATACCCAAGAAGACTTGAAGCTGTAATCACTGCCAAAGGTGGTTCAACAAAGTACTGAGTAAAGGGTCTGAATACTTATGTAAATGTGAAATTTCAGTTTAATTTTATTTAATACATTTTCAAAAATGATAAAAAACATGTTTTTGCTTTGTCATTATGGGGAATGTGTGTAGATTTAAGAGGGGGAAAAACAATTTAATACATCTTTGAATAAGACTAACGTAACAAAACGTGGAAAACGTAAAGGGGTCTGAATACTTTCCGAATGCACTGTACATGCCAGGCTTCAATTTGCAGCTTGGGACTTCTCTTATGAGTTTTCAATCTCAAATTAAGATGGAAATATGATAACAGTCAGGTGGATCATGTCTTATAGTTGTTTGTCTAGCAACCACACTGGTTATTGGGCACATGCATTAGTGTTACTTTAAAGTACCACACCAGCGAAAATCCCCTTTTGTCAGCTGAAAGACGATGCCCATATCTTAACCATGAAGTTGCACAACAATTTAAGTGAGAAAAAAAATATATATATACAGTTGAAGTTGGAAGTTTACATACACCTTAGCCAAATACATTTAAACTCAGTTTTTCACAATTCCTGACATTTAATCCAAGTAAGAATTCCCTGTCATAGGTTAGTTAGGATCACCACTTTATTTTACGAAAGTGAAATGTCTGAATAATAGTAGAGAGAATGATTTATTTCAGCTTTCATTTCTTTCATCACATTTCCAGTGGTTCATAAGTTTACATACACTCAATTAGTATTTGGTAGCAATACCTTAAAATGGTTTAACTTGGGTCAAACATTTCAGGTAACCTTCCACAAGCTTCCCACAATAAGTTGGGGAAATTTTGGCCCATTCCTCCTGACAGAGCTGGTGTACCTGAATCAGGTTTGTAGGCCTACTTGCTAGCACACACTTTTTCAGTTCTGCCCACAAATGTTCTATAGGATTGAGGCCAGGGCTTTGCGATGGCCATTCCAATACCTTGACTTTGTTGTCCTTAATTAAGCCATTTTGCCACAACTTTGGAAGTATGCTTGGGGTCAATGTCCATTTGGGAGACCCATTTGCGACCAAGCTTTAACTTCCTGACTGATGTCTTGAGATGTTTCTTCAATATATCCACATCATTTTCCATCCTCATGATGCCATCTATTGCACCAGTCCCTCCTGCAGCAAAGCACCCCCACAACATGATACTGCCACCCCCATGCTTCACGGTTGGGATGGTGTTCTCCCCCATTTTCCTCCAAACATAACAATGGTCATTATGGCCAAACAGTTCTATTTTTGTTTCGTCAGACCAGAGGACACTTCTCAAAAAAGTACGATCTTTGTCCCCATGTGCAGTTGCAAACCGTAGTCTGGCTTATTATGGCGGTTTTGGAGCAGTGGCTTCTTCCTTGCTGAGCGGCCTTTCAGGTTATGTCGATATAGGACTCATTTTACTGTGGATATAGATGCTTTTGTACCTGTTTCCTCCAGCATCTTCACAAGGTCCTTTGCTGTTGTTCTTGGATTGATTTGCACTTTTTGCACCAAAATACGTTCATCTCTAGCAGACAGAACGTGTCTCCTTCCTGAGCGGTATGACGGCTGCATGGTCCCATGTGTTTATACTTGCGTACTATTGTTTGTACAGATGAATCTGGTACCTTCAGTCATTTGTAAATTGCTCCCAAGGATGAACCAGACTTGTGGAGGTCTACAATTGTTTTTCTGAGGTCTTGGCTGATTTCTTTTGATATTAAGCAAAGTGGGACTGAGTTTGAAGGTAGGCCTTGAAATACATCCACAGGTACACCTCCAATTGACTCAAATGATGTCAAATAGCCTATCAGAAGCTTCTAAAGCCATGCCATCATTTTCTGGAACTTGCCAAGCTGTTTAAAGGCACAGTCAACTTAGTGTATGTAAACTTCTGACTCACTGGAGTTGTGATACAGTGAATTATAAGTGAAATAATCTGTCTGTAAACAATTGTTGGAAAAATGACTTGTGTCATGCACAAAGTAGATGTCCTAACCAACTTGCCAAAAATATAGTTTGCTAACAATAAATTTGTGGAGTGATTGAAAAACGAGTTTTAATGACTCCAACCTAAGTGTATGTAAACTTCCGACTTCAACTGTATATCTATATATTTTTTATTGAACCTTTATTTTAACTGTAAGTCATTGTTTTAGTAAAAGTATGATATACAGTATTTGGGCTTGAAGTGGGAAATCCGAAGTGGGAACATTATGGAAATTTGCGTCAATGCTGTGTCTTTTCCAGATCAAATGACATCTAATTCAGAGGAGGCTGGTGTTATGATTTATAGGAGGACAGACTCATTGCAATGGCTGGCAGGAATCAGTGAAATCATTCCAAACATATCAAACACATGGAAACAACATGTTTGACTCCGTTCCATTGATTCCATTCCATCCATTACAATGAGCCCATACTCCTTTAGATCTTACCACCAGCCTCCTCTGGTGTAAGTTATATCTGTCCTACATGTTAGTTACTAGGGCTGGCTTTAGTTAATTTGGAACCACCTACAATGTTAGAGCTAACACGTGTGAGCTTCTTACTTCCTGCTTACAACTTCTTGCTACTGTGGCTTACTGCTATCTACAATGCACTTCGACCTGTTGGAAGATGATGGACAGACGGTGAAACTATAAATAATAAAGAAAAAAGCTATATTATTCTGATGAGAGGGTGAAATGAATAGGTGAAATGTCAGCACAGTTGGGAGTGGGACACCTCATCATTTCTATAGACATGTTATGCATAACGGTGCTACATTAGCAGCAAGAGAGTAGCTAGCTAGCAAGCAGCAGTTGCTTGCTGTCTATACAGGTTTGGCTAGCTACTGTATAGCATACCTAACTGTGCGGTCAAGTGTATCCACATGTAGCCAGGCAAAAGTAAACCCAGCACAGGACAAACTAATTTGTTGTTGTTTATTCTGTCGAAGCTGAAATTGAATAGGATCACCATGAAGTAAAGTTCAGTCTAAATCACAATCAAGTGAAATAAATTACAATCAAGTGAAGTAAATCTGTTAAGTGCATAAAAACAATCTGAGTACAATAAGTACAAAGTGAAATGCATAAGTTTTAGTGGCTCTGCTTTTTTTCTTTTTTATAATGAAACAATACCTGAAAAACACCAGTCTCAACTTCAACAGTGAGGAGGCGACTTTGGGATGCTGGCCTTCTAGGCAGAGTTGCAAAGAAAAAGCCGTATCTCAGACTGGCCAATAAAAAGAAAGGATTAAGATGGGCAAAATAACAGACACTGGATAGAGGAACTCTGCCTAGAAGGTCAGTATCCCATAGTCGCCTCTTCACTGTTGACGTTGAGACTGGTGTTTTGCGGGTATTATTTAATGAAGCAACCAGTTGAGGACTTGTGAGGCATCTGTTTCTCAAACTGGACACCAATGTACTTGTCCTCTTGCTCAGTTGTGCACCGGGGCCTCCCACTCTTTTTTTATATTCTGGTTAGAGACAGTTTGCTCTGTTCTGTGAAGAGAGTAGGACACAGTGTTGTACGATATCTTCAGTTTATTGGTAATTTCTAGCATGGAATAGCCTTCATTTCTCAGAACAAGAATAGACTGACGAGTTTCAGAAGAAAGGTATTTGTTTCTGGCCGTTTTGAGCCTGTAATTGAACCCACAAATGCTGATGCTCCAGATACTAGTAAAGAAGGCCAGATAACTCCAGATAACTAGTCTAAAGAAGGCCAGTTTTATTGCTTCTTTAATCAGGACAACAGTTTCAGCTGTGCTAACATAACTGTAAAAGGGTTTTCTAATAATCAATTAGCCTTTTAAAATGATAAACTTGGCTTAGCTAACACAACGTGCCATTGGAATACAGGAGTGATGATTGCTGATAATGGGCCTCTGTACGCCTATGTTGATATTCCATTTTTTATCTGCCATTTCCAGCTACAGTAGTAATTTACAACATTAACAATGTCTACACTGTATTTCTGATTAATTGGATGTTATTTTAATGGACAAAAAATGTGCTTTTCTTTCAAAAACAAGGACATTTCTAAGTGACCCCAAACTTTTGAACGGAAGTGTATTTGTTTATTTTTCCCCCAACACCAAATACAAACATGTACATACAAAAAAACTATTTACAGATGCACACAAACAATGACTACATCTCCTCTGCCCCGACCCGCATGCTCAGACCCCCATCCCTAGCGCCTGCATTATTGTTTGCCACATTGCCTTAAATTGTACCAATTATTTTTTCTTCTCGCTTGCCCATGCTATTTCAATAGTTCAATTATTGTGTTCATGATGTTGGATTAATTGATTTCCAAGTTTTTAACTTGTTGAATCTAGGGGGCACTATTTTCATTTTTGGAAAAATAACTTTCCCAAAGTAAATGGGCTATTCTGTCAGGACTAGATGCTAGAATATGCATATAATTGACAGCTTAGGATAGAAAACACTTTAAAGTTTCCAAAACTGAAAAAATATTGTCTGTGAGTAGAACAGAACTGATATTGCAGGCGAAAGCCTGAGAAAAATCCAATCAGGGAGGGACTCTTATTTAGAAAGCTCTGCGTTCCTATCCGTCCCTATTGAGCAGTGAATGAGATATCAACCAGATTCCCTTTTCTATGGCTTCCCTAATGTGTCTAGTGTCACAATACATAGTTTCAAGCTTTTATTTTGAAAAATGAGCCTGAACGTCAACATTGCGTCAGTGGTCAGCTGGAGTCTCTCAGAGAGTTTTGTGCGTAAAAGACAAATGCGGCCATTGTTTCTCTCTTTCCTACTAAGAAGCCACCTGTCCCGGTTGATATATTATCGAATAGATATTTGAAAAACACCTTGAGGATTGATTATAAACAACGTTTGCCATGTTTCTGTTGATATTATGGAGCTAATTTGGCGTTGTCGTGACCGCAATTTCCGGTCGAATTCTCAGCCAAACGTGAAGAACTAACGGAGTTATTTCGGCTACAAAAATAATATTTTTGGAAAAAAGGAAGATTAGCTATCTAACTGGGAGTCTCTAGAGTGAAAACATCCTAAGCTCATCAAAGGTAAACAATTTAATTTGATTGCTTTTCTGATTTTCGTGACCAGGCTAGGCATAATGCTATGCTAGGCTATCGATAAACTTACACAAATGCTTGTCTTGCTTTGGCTGTAAAGCATATTTTCAAAATCTGAGATGACAGGGTGATTAACAAAAGGCTAAGCTGTGTTTCAATATATTTCACTTGTGATTTCATGAATATGAATATTTTCGAGTAATATTTATGTCCGTTGCATTATGCTAATTAGTGTCAGTTGATGACAACGCTCCCGGATCCGGGATGGGTAGTTACAAGAGTTATATGTTTTTTCAAGATGAGAAGAGAGTCTTCCAGGCAATTGGGTATCTCACTACACCCCAATATGCCATGTCTTGAAATATTCAGACAGATGGATGAAGTTTACATTGTAATACTCCTGACAGAGAGGAAAAAGGGGGGAAGAGGTATTTATGACTGTCATAAACCCCCAGGCCAACATCATGACAATACTTTTTTAAAGAATGTCATCAACGAGGTATTACCAAAAATAAATACAAAAACGTTGCCATTCTATAAAGGTTTATTCTGCCTGTAAAATGTATGGGAAGATTAATCCGTTTAATTAGACGTGCTTTCATAGTGTTGAGTAATGGAATAAAGTTATTTTTATATATTTGTTGTTGGTTTTCACTTATTAAGCATCCTAAGTATGTAATACTTTTTAGGTCCACTTAATGGATTGCTGGAGATTGTGAGTTTTTCTTTTTACTATTTCCATTATTTCATTTTTTTCCACGTACATTTTACGTCCTGATATTTTTTGAGAAAAAGTGGGCATTGAGTTTTCAATATTGGTCAGGTATATTAGAGCCACACCTGTTTTTTGTTTCCTGTTTTGCATGTTATTTTGGCATTAATACTTATTTCATTTCAGTTTGCAAACAATGTAAAAAATATACAATTGAGTTTATAAAGCTGCATACAAACATGGTCTCTTTTTTACTTTCATGAGTAAGACAGCTCCAACATGCAGGTGTTTCAGCCTAGCTCAGTGCTTTCTGTGGTGGTGGGGCAGCTAGTGGAAAATATATGGACCTGGGAAGGCGATGAAATGGGCTGCCTTGGAGAACCGATCGACGGCCACCAGGATAGTGGTAAGCCCTCGAGATGGAGACAACCCTGTGATAAAGTCTACAGATAGATGAGACCAGGGCCAGATGGGGATGGGCAGAGGTTGGAGCAACCTGGCCGGTCGCTGACGTGAAGACTTGCTTCACGTCAGATGGAACAGGCCGCAACAAAGGATCTCACATCCTCCATCATGTTGGGCCAACAGAATTTCCATCTCAGGAACTCCAGTGTCCGATTACCCCCCCGATTAATTTAGAGGAGTGTCCCCATTGTAGAACTCGGGACCGAGTCTGTTAGTGGGTGTCCAGTCGGGGTCAGGTTCTCAGATCTGGGCTTGTCGGACCGTGGTCTCAATATGCCATATGACAGGGGCTACAATGCGTGAGCTGGGGATGATGGGTTCGGGGTCCCTCTCCTCGTTAGAGACATAGTGTTGGCGGGACAGGGCCTCTGCGTTCTGATTCGTGGATCCCAGGCGATAGGCTGGTGTGAAATCGAACCTGTTAAAAAACAGAGCCTGCGAGCGTTCAACCTCTTGGCTTCTTGAATGGAGACCAAGTTCTTATGGTCCGTCCAGATCCAGAAAGGTTTAAGTGCCCCCTCCAACCAGTGTCCCCACCTCTCAAGAGCCCACTTAACTGCCAAGAGCTCCCGGTTGCCTACACCATAGTTGCTTTCCGCTGGTGAGAACTACTTGGAGAGAAAGGCACATGGGTGCAATTTCTTCTCCTCCTCATTCCGTTGTGAAAGGACCGTCCTTGCTCCAGTGTCCGAGGCATCCACCTCCTTGACAAAGGGACGAGTCGGATCAGGATGACCAAGGACGGGTCTAGAGGTGAAACGTCCCTTGAGCTCCATGAATGCCCTGTCAGCCTCGGCGGTCCAGCAAAAACAGGTCTGGGACTTGCGGGTTAGGACCATAAGAGGAGCTGCCACTGCATCAAAGTTGCGAATAAAATGCCTGTAAAAATTGGCAAAACCGAGGATGTTCTTGAGTGAGGTGGGACGGGGCAAGTCGGCATCCGCCTCAATCTTCCATTTGGATGCCTGCGGTAGAGATAATGTGACCCAGGAAGGAAACCTGGAACTCACACTTCTCTATCTTGACATATAGTTGACTTGCAGGATGTGTCTCACAGGACTTGGCGGAAGTGCAGTTTTTTTTCCTGAAGGGTCTTGGATAAGATCAAGATGTCGACGAGGTAAACAATGACGAACTGATTCAACATATCCCTCATGGTGTCATTGACCAATGATTGAAAGACTGCTGGTAAATTCGATAATCCGAAGGGCATGACTAAATACTCAGTGGCCACTAGGGGTTTTAAAGGCAGTCTTCTACTCATCTCCCTCCCTGATTCTCACCAGATTGTAAGCATTACAGAGGTCCAGTTTGGTGAATAAATGGGCCCCTTGGACCTACTCCCATGCAGAGGACATCATGGGTAGGGGGTAACGATTCTTGATTGTAATCTGGTTCAGCCCTCTGTAATCAATGCAGGGATGCAGGGCTCCAATCCTTCTTACCCACCAAGAAGAAGTCTGCACCAGCAGAGGGGCGTATGAAACCTGCCTCCAGTGACTCCTGGATGTAATTGTCCATGACTGCTGCTTCAGGGGTCGAGAGGGAGTACAGACGACCCCGGGGAGGTGTGGCACCGGGTAGGAGTTCTATGGTACAGCTGTAAGGACGATGAGGGGGAAGGGTGGCGGCCTGCCTCTTTACTGAAGGCCTCCCGGAGGTTGAAGTATTCGAGATGGAGAGCGGAAAATCTTGGGGTCTTCAAGGAATGCAGGAGGACACAGCGAGGCTCTTCGTGGGGGTCTTTGACATTAAGTCTGGCAGTCCTTACCCCAGTCTGGTAGGTGTCCCGTAGACCAGGAAACTAGTGGGTTATGTAGTGCTAGCCAGAGGTACCCTAGGATAAGGGGGTTGTCGGGAGCAGGGGTCAACAGAAAACCAAGAGTCTCAGAGTGGTTCACCCCAACCTGCAGTAGAATGGGCTTGGTCTGATATTCCACCTGACCGGAGCCAATCGTCCATCGAGGGCTTGAATCTGCATAGGGATGGGACATTTCACGCAGGGGATCTGTAACTCTCTGGCGAAGTCTTGATCAATTAAAATATTTGCGGTCCTGGAGTCCACAAAGGCTTGAATCTGGTTGTCCCAGTGGAGGGTTGCTGGTCATAGTTACCTCCCTGGGTAGCCTGGGTAGCCAGGAGGTAACTGCACAGCTTGTCAGGATCTCCCCCTGTCCTGGCGAGCCCTGGCGTTTCCCGTCAGTTCTGGGCAAGTAGCACGGAGATGGTAGAGACCTCCACAGTAGAGGCTGCAGCCTTCTGTCACTCTCCTGTGCGCTCAGATGTGTGTGTCCCAGCTGCATGGGCTCCTCAATGCTGGGTTCAGGGAGCATGGGGTTCCCAGAAAACCAGGATACTCGGGTGGTGTCAAAAAAGCGTTGTCTCACATTCTCGGAGGCAGTTGTCGATCCTGAATGCCAGCGTTATTAGGGTCTCGAGGTCCTCTCCTAGTTCCCAGGAGGCCAGTTCATCCTAGATGGAGTTAGACAAACCCTGGTGAAGAGTGGTGACCAGTACCTCCGTATTCCACCCACTCTCGGCGGCGAGGGTGCGGAACTCAATGGTGAACTCAGCCAGTGGTCTGGCCCCTTGGATGTTGAACTGTCTGCTGGCCGCTTCTCGTCCGCCGACTCGGTGGTAGAAGACTCGTCGCAGCTCTGCAGTGAAGGCTAATATGGAGATGCAGGATGGTGGCTGCTGTTCCCACACCGCTGTTGCCCACGCCAGGGCCTTGCCCAAGAGTAGAGAGATTATGTAGGTGATCATGGCCCGATCAGTGTGGAAAGAGTAGGACTGTAGCTCAAACAGAGCAATGGGTGAGGAACTCCTTGCATCCTCCCGGGTGGCCGTCATACCGCTCGTGGGCTGGGATCTTGGGTTCCCGGTGCAGGTTCCCTGGAGGAAATACGGTGACGCCTTTAGCGCTGGGTAAATGTATTTGTCACATGGGCCAAATACAACAAGTGTCGACCTTACAGTGAAATCCTTACTTACAAGACCTTACCCAACAGTGCAGTTCAAGAAGAGTTAAGAAAATATTTACCAAATAAACTAAAGTAAAAAATGAGAACATGTCAAATGGGTGCCTGTTCAGCCCACCTTCTCCTGTTGTCTTAGATCAACTCCTTTGTCTTGCTCAAATTGAGGGAGAGGTTATTGACCTGGCGTCACACTGCCAGTTCTCTGACCTCCTCCCTATAGGATATCTCATCATTGTCGGTGATCAAGCTAACTACTGTTGTGTCGTCAGCAAACTTAATGATGGTGTTAGAGTCGTGTTTGGCCACACAGTTGTGGGTGAACAGGGAGTACAGGAGGGGATTAAGTATACACCCTTGAGGGGCCCCAGTGTTGAGGATCAGCATGGCAGACATGTTGATGACTACCCTTAACACTTGGAGGCGGCCTGTCAGGAAGTCCAGGATCCAGTAGCAGAGGAAGGTGTTAAGTCTCAGGGTCCTTTTATATTATTAGTTTTTTTATTTAACCTTTGTTTAACTAGGCAAGTCAGTTAATTGACGCTACCCATCCCTGTCGCAGGATATTTTTCGTCAGTAACCGCTGAATAATATAGCAACAGTCAAATAATATTTCTAAAAGTATTCATATTCATGAAATCACAAGTGCAATATTGCAAAACACAGCTTAGCCTTTTGTTAATCCACCTGTCGTCTCAGATTTTGAAATTATGCTTTACAGCGAAAGCAATCCAAGCGTTTGTGTAAGTTTATCGATAGCCTAGCATAGCATTATGTACACTTAGCATCAGGAAGCTTGGTCACGAAAATCATAAAAGCAATCAAATTAACCGTTTAACTTTGATGATCTTCGGATGTTTTCACTCACGAGACTCCCAGTTACACAACAAATGTTCCTTTTGTTCCATAAAGATTATATTTATACCCAAAATACCGACGATTGTTTGTTGCGTTATGTTCTGAAATCCACAGGAAAGAGCGGTCATGACAACGCAGACGGAAATTCCAAATGGTCTTCATGATGTCCACAGAAACATGTCAAACGTTTTTTATAATCATTCCTCAGTTAGTAAAATATATATATTATATATAAATATATATTCGATAATATATCAACCGAGTGTGTAGGTTTTTCAATAACTGTGGGAGGAACAATGGCGCCTTTACTCTGTAGCGCAAAAACTCAATCTGAGAGCCCTCACCTATCCACTTACGCAATGTGATCTTTCACGCTAATTTTTCAAAATAAAAGCCTGAAACTATGTCTGAAGACTGTTGACACCTTAGAGAAGCCAGAGAAAAAGGAATCTGGTTGATATCCCTTTAAATGGAGGATCGACATGCATAGGAACAGAAGGGTTACAAAATAAGAGGCACTTCCTGATTGGATTTTCCTCAGGGTTTCGCCTAAAATATCAGTTCTGTTATACTCACAGACAATATTTTGACAGTTTTGGAAACGTTAGAGTGTTTTCTATCCTAATCTGTCAATTACAGTGGGGCAAAAAAGTATTTAGTCAGCCACCAATTGTGCAAGTTCTCCCACCTAAAAAGACGAGAGAGGCCTGTAATTTTCATCATAGGTACACTTCAACTATGACAGACAAAATGAGAAAAAAAATCCAGAAAATCACTTTGTAAGATTTTTTATTAATTTATTTACAAATTATGGTGCAAAATAAGTTTTTGGTCAATAACAAAAGTTTATCTCAATACTTTGTTATATACCCTTTGTTGGCAATGACAGAGGTGAAACGTTTTCTGTAAGTCTTCACAAGGGTTTCACACACTTTTGCTGGTATTTTGGCCCATTCCTCCATGCAGATCTCCTCTAGAGCAGTGATGTTTTGGGGCTGTTGCTGCAACACGGACTTTCAACTCCCTCCTAAGATTTTCTATGGGGTTGAGATCTGGAGACTGGCTAGGCCACTCCAGGACCTTGAAATGCTTCTTACGAAGCCACTCCTTTGGTGCCTGGGCGATGTGTTTGGGATCATGGTCATGCTGAAAGACCCAGCCACGTTTCATCTTCAATGCCCTTGCTGATGGAAGGAGGTTTTCACTCAAAATCTCACAATACATGGCCCCATTCATTCTTTCCTTTACACGGATCAGTCGTCCTGGTCCCTTTGCAGAAAAACAGCCCCAAAGCATGATGTTTCCACCCTCATGCTTCACAGTAGGTATGGTGTTCTTTGGATGCAACTCAGCATTCTTTGTCCTAATAACACGACGAGTTGAGTTTTTACCAAAAAGTTATATTTTGGTTTCATCTGACCATATGACATTCTCCCAATCTTCTTCTGGATCATCCAAATGCTCTCTAGCAAACTTCAGACGGGCCTGGACATGTACTGGCTTAAGCAGGGGGACATGTCTGGCACTGCAGGATTTGAGTCCCTGGCAGCGCAGTGTGTTACTGACGGTAGGCTTTGTTACTTTGGTCCCAGCCCTCTGCAGGTCATTCACTAGGTCGCCCCGTGTGGTTCTGGGATTTTTGCTCACCGTTCTTGTGATAGTTTTGGCCCCACAGGGTGAGATCTTGCGTTCAAACCAAGCTGCTTACCTATTGCAGATTCAGTCTTCCCAGCCTGGTGCAGGTCTACAATTTTGTTTCTGGTGTCCTTTGACAGCTCTTTGGTCTTGGCCATAGTGGAGTTTGGAGTGTGAATGTTTGAGGTTGTGGACAGGTGTGTTTATACTGATAACAAGTTCAAACAGGTGCCATTAATACAGGTAACGAGTGGAGGATAGAGGAGCCTCTTAAAGAAGAAGTTACAGGTCTGTGAGAGCCAGAAATCTTGCTTGTTTGTAAGTGACCAAATACTTATTTTCCACCATCATTTGCAAATAAATTCATAAAAAATCCTACAATATGATTTTCTGGATTTTTTTTCAAATTTTGTCTGTCATAGTTGAAGTGTACCTATGATGAAAATTACAGGCCTCTCTCATCTTTTTAAGTGGGAGAACTTGCACAATTGGTGGCTGACTAAATACTTTTTTGCCCCACTGTATATGCATATTCTAGCATCTGGTCCTGAGAAATAGGCCGTTTACTTTGGGAACGTTATTTTTCCAAACATAAAAATAGTGCCCCCTAGCTTCAAGAGGTTAAGAACAAATTCTCAATTACAATGACGGCCTAGGAACAGTGGGTTAACTGCCTTGTTCAGGGGCAGAACGGCATATTTTTACCTTGTCAGTGTGGGGATTCGGTCAAGCAACCTTTCGGTTACTGGCCCAACAATCTAACCACTAGGCAACCTGTCATACTTAGCTTAGTGATGAGCTTTGTTGGCACTATGGTGGTGAACGCTGAGCTATAGTCAATGAACAGCATTCTCGCATAGTTGTTCCTTTTGTCCAGGTGGGACATGGCTACCGACGTGAGTGCTATGGGGCGGTAATCATTTAAGCAGGTTACCTTCACTTACTTGGGCATAGTGGTGGTCTGCTTGAAACGTAGGTATTACAGACTCGGTCAGGAAGATGTTGAAAATGTCAGTGAAGACACTTGCCAGTTAGTCCGCGCATGCTTTGAGTACACGTTGTGGTAATCCGTCTGGCCCCGCTTCTTTGTGAATGTTGACCTGTTTAAAGGTCTTTTTCACACCGGCTTCCGAGAGCTTTATCACACAGTCATCCAGAACAGCTGGTGCTCTCGTGCATGCTTCAGTGTTGCTTGCCTCAAAGCGAGCATAAAAGGCATTTAGCTCGTCTGGTAGGCTCGTGTCACAGGGCTGCTCTTGTCTGAGTTTCCCTTTGTAGTCCATAATAGTTTTCAAGCCCTGCCACATCCGACGAGCATCAGAGCCGGTGTAATAGGATTCAATCTTAATCCTGTAATGACACTTTGCTTGTTTGATGATTCCTCTGAGTGCATAGCAGGATTTCTTATAAGCATCCAGTTTAGTGTCCCACTCGAGTTCATGTTCTCATGGGATATTGGTTACTGCTAAAGAGTACTGTCTGCATTGATAGCTGTGCTTGCTGTGGATCTTGTGAGGAAACCTGCATGGAACCGCCATACTTCACTGAGGAAGTATCTACGAGTAGTGAGTAACCACAACGGTGGGGTGCTTCGGGACTTCATGTGTGTCATCATTTTTTTTTAGCTCCAACGCGCACCAAAGGGTTAAGCAAGCTCAAAATAATTTGGACATGGGTTAGGCACAACTCATTGGGGTTTACTATTTTATTTATTTTGATGTGGTGCTTTGAAAATGTAATAATACACACCTTGAACCTTTATGTATGTTGCCTTGGTGGAGTCGTTTACTGTTTCAATTTAATTTAATGCATGGGAAAGCATATCCTTATACAATAACAAAAATCTATAATCATTCTACCTGAAGTAAATACCCTAGTTGTCATCACCTTAGATAGTTTACAATGGGGATTCTTATTGGAGATGTCAGGAATTGTGATAAACTGAGTTTAAATGTCTTTGGCTAAGGTGTATGTAAACTTCCGACTTCAACTGTATGTGTTTCATGTGTCTTACAGGACTGAGGATTCCCCGGGCTGAGTGATCCAGACCATGAAATGGCTGAGCCAGCCATGATATTGTTATATCGAGAAAACGGTGAGATGTGACTACAGTGTAAAAAAAATATATATCCCAAAATGGGTCCATGTTTTGTTGTGTTTATCATTCAATGCCTGTTCTGATACACATAGATGGAAGGCAGTGTTGCCCAACAGAGATCTCCCTTGTCCTTTGAAGAATATGTCTTGTTGTAGAACGAATACGTTGTCGTACCGTCATGTGTTTTGAATGAAGAGATACTTTGTCCGTCCGTCCTTTCCTAGCCCACGTTTACAGCTGCTGCTGCTCACTCAACGGCTAGGAGGTATTACTTCTTTATTGAATAAGAGTTCAAATGTCATACCAAGTTGCCATACTTTAAGCTCACTCAGAAGTTGGCTTAGTTCTGTAGTTTGATATTAGCCCTTTTAACGTATGGACCATAGTCCTCACGTCCTTGGGAACACAAATGTTACATTTTTGTAAAGGGCTTATGAGGTAGGGAGAGAAGGGCGTGTTTCATAGTTCACAACCAATGTCTGCTCACATGGGCGGGGCCACTGAGTTGAGCCTAGTTCACTTATGAAAACCAATTCTCTCATTTAGAGGCTAAAATTACATTTCATATGTTCACAAATAGTTTAATATTTAAACATTTAAATTGACCAACAATTCCAAGTGAATCTGATAACTATAATGTGTAGACTTTCCAATATACAGTTTATGTCATCCTATCATCAGTAATAATGTCTCAGATGACAACCGATCTGATATCATATTCTTTAAGTACCAACGCATATTTTCAACTGGTTGGATTATCAAAATATGATTCTGTTCACCACCCTTTTGATGCTAACAGACTCAGTTAACAAAGGGTTTTCCAGGAGTCACACTTGTAGAGTAGAGAGAGGAAAGGGGGAAAGGTATTTATGGGGGTCATAAACATTACCAACAGGCCAACATCATAACAAATGTATAGAAAGCCAACATGTTCATTATAGTCTACTCCTGTGCTCAGGGTTCTATCACATATTGATTACATATTGAGTTCTCAATGTTGCAATCTTTTTGACGGTTGTGTTAAAATAAGCTAGTTTGCTTTCAAAGCGGACCCGTTATGGGGTTCCTCATACGCACCACTGAAATTAGAACCATGTCCGTGTTCTAACAAGCCACCACTTCCTCCTCTCTTATCTATAACCTATATTACAGCACATACACATTCTGGCAAGCTGGTGTTTTCTACTCCATAGTAATTTTGTACTCCATGTACATCAACAGTAAGATGTTTATTGATATGCGCAATGTATTTGGTACAGAATATTAATTATGCTTTGACCAAGTGACAGCCTTATTCTAAGGGAACAATGTGCAAGAACAATGTGCATGAAGTTGGCCTATTGTACTGGCATTGGTATATTGCTAATAGTAGTATACTGTATATTGTTGCACATTCTAGCTAGCTAGTGTCAATCACTGATACAGGCAAAAGTTGCTTTTCTTGGCTCCCTACAAAAATATTTTTCTGTTTAGGGCCAGCTAGCTACTAACTACTACATAACCTTTACTCTTCAGAGTGACTGTCCCCAAAGTGCCCATGTCCAGATTTTGGTTTGTTTACCATATGGGCTGTGCACACGGAGGAAGGTGGAGATACCGCCTGACTACTCAATATTTATAAGGAGTCATACGTCGGTGTTTGGAGGGTGGAACTAAACACGCATTTCACTCTCTAGGACTAGAATGACATGGAAATAGGGGTGGCAACATCCTCTGGAGGGGTCCTTTAAGGGGCATTATATATTGTAGATATTCAACCTTCATAGTATGATCTGTAGTGCTCAAACTATTGCCAAACTGAAACATTGATCTGTAGTGTCAACGGCAACTCTGTCAACATGCAACAATTATATTCAACATCTTCAGCCAATTAGCAGATTATAATGTTGCATGTTGCGTGTTACAATTGACTAAATGGAACTGACAGGCCAGATTAAGATCTCCAGATCATCTGTGGGGACTATACTATTCTGTTGAAGGAAATAGCTTTCTCATAATGTGTTTTTTCCAGTCATTCACAAGGAGATAGTACATTTCAGAATGTTCCGTGTGGTTTTTCCTCTTCTCTAAAGTAATCAGGGAGATTGCAGCTTCACCACACCTCCACCATTCACCATCTAAAATATTCAACAACTGGGCGTCTGGAGGGACGAGGAATCGAAATGTGTGAAAGCGTAATGTGGTTAGGAAAAATTATGGGGGAGAAATCATATCCTGGTTCTGCTTTCAATGTAGGAAACACCCGTGGGACGTATGAATAAGGAAATGTGGTGATTGCTGCTGGTTTTTTCCAGTTTCCACCGTAGTGTACGTTGATAAATAGTAATAAAAAAAATCCCTGAATGGCAGGCCGGGCAATTTATATTTCAAGGTGTTAATAACTTTCCAGCAGTTAGGGTTGAAGTTAAGAGCGGTGGGATTATAGAGACATTCAGACGGCACTCTTCAATTTAATTTGATCTGTTTCCCTATAGATGTGCACGAATGTCTCACATTTGGCTTACTAAGCATGTAGCTTTTTCCCCTTGTGGTTTTTATTTTTTTAAAGAGTCACTGAACACATCGGTTGATGAGATTTCAGTCTTGGAGTTGTTTTTCAAATAAAATGTTATACATTCACATATTTAGCAGATGCTTTTTTGGGTACAGGAACAATGGTGGACAGCAGACTGGGATCGGGAGAGATTGAATATGTCCGTAAACACTCCAGCCAGCTGGTCTGCGCATGCTCTGAGGATACGGTTAGGGATGCCGTCTGGGCCGGCAGCATTGCGAGGGTTAACACTTTTAAATGTTTTACTCATGTCGGCCATGGAGAACGAGAGCCCACAGTCCTTGGGAGCGGGCCACGTTGGTGGCACTGTGTTATCCTCAAAGCGGGCAAAGAAGGCGTTTAGCTTGTCCGGGAGCAAGACGTCGGTGTCCACGA
Source organism: Oncorhynchus mykiss (assembly GCF_013265735.2). Taxonomy (NCBI): domain Eukaryota; kingdom Metazoa; phylum Chordata; class Actinopteri; order Salmoniformes; family Salmonidae; genus Oncorhynchus; species Oncorhynchus mykiss. The sequence continues at coordinate 69,732,905 of NC_048581.1, forward strand.
CATGGCTCGTTTTCCCTTTGTAATCTGTGATTGTCTGTAGACCCTGCCACTTACGTCACTTACGAGCTGTTGAATTGTGACTCCACTTTGTCTCTGTGCTGACGTTTTGCCTGTTTGATTGCCTTACAGAGGGAATAACTACACTGTTTGTATTCAAACATATTCCCAGTGATCTTGCCATGGTTAAATGCGATTGTTCGCACTTTCAGTTTTGTGCGAATGCTGCCATCTATCCACAGTTTCTTATTTGGGTAGGTTTTAATAGTCACAGTGGGAACAACATCTGCTATACACTTCCTGAGAAACTCAGTCACTGTGTCAGTGTATTTGATCTCAAAACAATCTTGAAGCATGGATTGCGATTGGTCAGACCAGCATTGAATAGACCTCGGCACGGGTGCTTCCTGTTTGAGTTTCTGCCTAATCTGATTTGCCAAAGGGAGGGCCGGGGAGGGCCTTGTAGGCATCCCGGAAGTTGGAGTAGCAGTGGTTAAGTGTTTTAGCAGCATGAGTACTACAGTCAATGTGTTGATAGAACTTCGGCAGCGGTTTCCTCAAATTTGTGTTGTTAAAATCCACAGCTACAATAAATGTTGCCTCTGGATATAGTTGATTTCCAGTTTGCACAAAGTCCAGTGTAGTTCCTTGAGGGCCGTCATAGTATCGTCTTGAGGGGGAATATACACGGCAGTGACAATAACCGAAGAGAATTCTCTTGCGAAGGAATACGGTCGGCATTTGATTGTGAGGTATTCTAGTTGGGTGAACAAAAGGACTTCAGTTTCTGTACGTTATCACAAACACACCACGAATAGTTAAGTTCTTCCAGGAGGGTTCTTTATTTCTGTTTGCGCGATTTACTGAGAACCCAGCTGGCTGTATGGACGGGACAGTATATCCGGAGAGAGCCATGATTTTCAAATCAAAACCAAACCTTCATTTACCCGTTGTGCTGCACGGATGTTCCAAACTCTGTTTTAGACGAGACTGACTTTATGACCAAATTTGTCCTATACACCCCTTGTAGTCAATTTTGACACTAGAATAACTATTTCTGACTCATATCGATGCCACATAGGCCATTTCCAAAGGGATAAGTTGCTTTTTAAAGGCAGTCGCTCTTTAACCCTTTTTGGAAAGGAAGGGGGGTGATATGTGTTAAATAAAGGTGACCTAGTTATGTCTGAAAATATGAAATGGAAAAGATATTCAAGGGTGCCAGAACATCCATGGATGCTTCAGGCCAATCTAGTTTTTAAAATGGACTTTGAAATAATACAGAGACATTTCTATCCGTTGTAATTTTTCCACATTAAACAGCTCTCAGGATGTGTTTCATGTAAAAAGTACAGTCACTATCAAAAGCACATAGGAAAAGTGAAGAGCTTTCATGCTAAATGAGGATAGCTCTTTGAAATGTAAGACAAATTAGAGAAGATATCTGAATGTTTGAATAGGCATTGTGATAAAAAAAAAGAGATGAGCCACTGACTTAACTTAACTCCACAATGAGCTGCCTTATAAGGTTATGCGTTATGCTGTTAGAGGCCACAGATTCCCCCTCTCTACCAGTTTCACTGGGACAAGGTCAAGCAGGCTGTGACTCTCTGCACATTTTCATATGCACATGAGACTTTTTGTTATAGAGTCAAGTCCATAATTATTGGCACCCTTGATAAAGATGAGCAAAAAAAGACCTTCATTAATTCTGAGCTATATTGTATGCTCAAAAACATGGGGAAATTATATTATGTTCTACTAATACAATTGCACTGAGAAAGAGATTATGTTTAATAACAAGTAAGAAAAAAAATAAAAGAAAAAAATATTTGCAACCCTGTTTTCAATACTTGCACCAACTCCTTGCGAGGATAACGACACTGAGCCTGTCATCTGACCATAGCACCCCCTCCTGGAGTTTGATATGGCTTTGACACTTGGATTGGAACCAGTGCTACGGTCGTATGACATGAAAATAGAGTTCTTTGGCCACGCACACCAGTGGTGTGTTTGGCGTTGAAAAACAGAAACGTGCAGAAAAGTAACTAATTATTAAAATATTGTAGTAAAATATTGTGGTGGATCTTTGATGTTATGGGGCAATTTAGCATTTGTTTCGGCAAGTCAGCGAAGAACAAATTCTTATTTACAATGACGGCCTACCAAAAGGCCTCCTGCTGGGACAGGGGCTGGAATTAAAAATGTAAATTAAAATATAGGACAAACACACATCACCACAACACTACACAGAGAGAGACCTAAGACAACAACATAGCATGGCAGCAACACATGAAAACACAGCATGTTAGTGACATAACATGGCAGCAGCACAACATGGTAGCAGCACAAAACATGGTACAAACATTATTGAGCACAGACAACAGCACAAAGGGCAAGAAGGTAGAGACAACAATACATCACACGAAGCAGTCACAACTGTCTGTAAGTGTCCATGATTGAGTCTTTGAATGAAGAGATGGAGATACAACTTCCACTGGTCCTGGGGCCCGTGTTAAGGTCAAGGGCATCATAAACTTTACCAAGTAAAAGGACATTTTAGCCAAAAACCTGGTTGCCTCTGCCTGGAGGCTGACACTTGGCCTCAAGTGGATCTTCCAGCAAGACAATAACCCCAAGCACAAATCAAAATCCACAAAGAAATGGTTAATTGACCTCAAAATGAAAATGTTGCAATGGCCATCTCAGTCTTTGGACTTGAACCCCATTGAAAACCTGTGGTTTGAATGAAAGAGGGCAGTCCATGAGAGCAGAAGAAGGATATCAAGGATCTGTAAAGATTCTGTATGGAGGAATGGTCTAAGATCCCTCCCAACGTGTTCAACAATCTCATAAAACTATAGAAAAAGGCTCTGTGTCATTATCTGAGCCATAATATTAGTATAAAATAATATAATTTCCCTTTTTTTACATGTAGCTCAGTATTTTAATAATTTATTTTATGCTCATCTTTATCAAGGGTGTAAATAATTATGGACCTGACTATATATATTTCCCCCATCGCAAATCATCCTGTAAAATAGTTTTTTTATGTATACATCTCTACATACATAATTTATAATGTAGCTTAGTGTTCATAGTAAAACTTATAGTTCTTAGCTTGCAGTGCACATAGTCTACATACCGCATGTTAATTTGTGTAAACTTTGCATCTACATATGTTGTCTGTATATTCTGTTTATTGTGACTGTATATTCTGTTTATCGTTTTTCTGTATATTCTGTTTATGTGGCAGCACCATTTCACCAAGTCAAATATCCTATACATGCAAATGTATTTGGTGAATAAAGGTGATTCTGATGCTGTTTGATTGGGGTCACAGAGGCATTGCAGTGTTTTATTGTTTCTGTTCATGGATACTCTGATGCATAGGTTATTGTAATGTACTGTTGACATGAGAACTCAGCAGTAAATCTAATCTACAATGTGATTTGTTCTCTGTGACTGCTATTGAGAACATTTCATATGTGCTCTGAATGCTCATATCCAGGGCTCGTATCCCTGGCAGAAATAATTCAACAAGGCTGAATTTGAAATAACGTATTTGACTTAATCTCTAAAGGTGTCTGATTAAGCAGCGCAAAAAACAAATTTCCTCCGAGGAGATTAGTGAACACAGAGGAGGAAGTGTCAATCTGCCATGCCTTCAACTCTGTTGTCTTGGAAACGAAGAGGATCAGCATCTCTCTGCTGTCCCAAGGTGTTACAGTCATTTCTGCTGGGTCATGAGAGGAATGGGAGGTACCATAAACAGACTCGTATTTACATGAAGGTATGTCTGCTTTCCTTCTGTGATTGGTTGCTATTGTAATGCCTGGGTTATAACCTGCTAATTTGGTAGAGGAAATGGATTTGTGCACATGGCCTTCAAATCACAAACACAGGCACAAACGCACTCAGATACGCAGGCAAACACACACAGACGTACACACACACATCCTTAGCACACATCCTTGTTGTCCTCTTACATTTTTTATAATTAAAATGGGCAATTGAGCTGAGTTGTCAGCAGCTTCACAACCCTTCAGGTTTAAAAGTTTAGTCCTGTGAACCTGAGGGTGGCAGAGTAATGTATTGTGCCTTGAATGAAAACACTACTGTTTAGGAAACAATAAACTGTGTATTATTATGCCTCTGACAATCTGAATTCAGGAAGCAGAGAGATTTTTCAAAACAAAGGCATCACATTCATGTGCTGAATGAAACCTTTGAAGGAAACCTTTGATGGGATACATTTCCTTTTGGTCTCATGAACAGGGTTGATGTGAATATGTAACAGTTTAAGAATACTGATAGGCATGCATGAACAAAACGATGTGAATCTACATTTATTTTAGCACTGTGATTGACAATAGAACTTTTGAATAAGTTTGTGCTTCATACTGGTTTTTATGCTGTTCGTCAGCCCTTGCATTTGAATGCACTTGTCACTCATAAGGGCGCCCAATTCTCAATCAATGAAATGCAAGAAAGTGTACTTCAGTGTTATCAGAACATCAGCATGTGTGGTCATGAAAGTGAAATCTATTTCTATAAGCACTCATACATTACCATAAGCAGGGTACTTCAACATCTAAATGGCAGATTGTTCAAACATAATGTCCTTTGACAAGACTCTAAACATTCCTTACATGCAGCTACCAGCTATTCAGGATAATTCCACGGTAAGAGAGTGATGCTGGGACTCTCTTACCGTGGAAGATTTTTCACTTTAAAATGTATGTCAAACTTAAAACAATGACTGCAAAGTTAATCAAACCATACAAATCTATGCAAGGGTGTAACTTTGTGTTGGATATTGGGGAAGGGGAGGGGGGGGGGGGGGGTCAATGGGTTCCGGTGCCAACACCCCTCTAGGGAGGTCCAGGGGAATTCCTCCCTGGGAGATAGCTGAGAAATGATTGATTCTGGTGAATTTTGAAGAGAAAATACATCCAATAATGTCCAATAATTTGGTCAAAATACCCCAATCGCAACTAAAACATAAATATTTTTCTATGTTACTTTAAAATATGTTCTTACTATTAAAAGACCACCACACCCTTTCCTTAACTACATTTAAATGTCAAAACCCATTATTCTATTTGTGTACCCCTCACCACGCTTGGCTAGAATACGACTTGCCGTGGCTATTGAAAGAGATTTCTGTTCATGTGCAGGATTTTCTTCTCCGTTGTTACGGTGCGTGAATGAGGACCCAAAAGCGAATTAACGTAAACAGAGCTTCTTTAATAACAAAACAAACGTAGGCTCAGATGGACCGGCAGATTCCGACAGGACAGGACAGGGTTGCAGCAAACATGACGATAGTCTGGTTCAGGCATGAATAACACAAACAAGAATCCGACAAAGACAGAAACAAAAACAGAGAGAGATATAGAGGACTAATCAGAGGGAAAAAGGGAACAGGTGGGAAAAGGGGTGACGAGGTAGTTAGGAGGAGACAAGGAACAGCTGGGGGAAAGAGGGGGAGAAAAGGTAACCTAATAACGACCAGCAGAGGGAGACAGGGTGAAGGGAAAGGACAGAAACAAGACACAACATGACAATACATGACAGTACCCCCCCACTCACCGAGCGCCTCCTGGCGCACTCGAGGAGGAAACCTGGCGGCAACGGAGGAAATCATCGATCAGCGCACGGTCCAGCACGTCCCGAGAGGGAACCCAACTCCTCTCCTCAGGACCGTACCCCTCCCAATCTACTAGGTACTGATGACCACGGCCCCGAGGACGCATGTCCAAAATCCTACGGACCCTGTAGATGGGTGCGCCCTCGACAAGGATGGGGGGGGGGGAAGACGAGCGGGGGCGCGAAGAACGGGCTTGACACAGGAGACATGGAAGACCGGATGGACGCGACGAAGATATCGCGGAAGAAGAAGTCGAACTGCGACAGGATTAATGATCTGAGAAATACGGAACGGACCAATGAACCGCGGGGTCAACTTGCGAGAAGCGGTCTTAAGGGGAAGGTTCTGAGTGGAGAGCCAAACTCTCTGACCGCGACAATATCTAGGACTCTTAGTTCTACGCTTATTAGCAGCCCTCACAGTCTGCGCCCTATAACGGCAAAGTGTAGACCTGACCCTCTTCCAGGTGCGCTCGCAACGTTGGACAAAAGCCTGAGCGGAGGGGACGCTGGACTCGGCGAACTGAGATGAGAACAGCGGAGGCTGGTACCCGAGGCTACTCTGAAAAGGAGATAGCCCGGTCGCAGACGAAGGAAGCGAGTTGTGGGCGTATTCTGCCCAGGGGAGCTGTTCTGACCAAGACGCAGGGTTGCGAAAAGAAAGACTGCGTAAGATGCGACCAATAGTCTGATTGGCCCGTTCTGCTTGACCGTTAGACTGGGGGTGAAAGCCGGAAGAGAGACTGACGGAAGCCCCAATCAAACGGCAAAACTCCCTCCAAAATTGAGACGTGAATTGCGGACCTCTGTCCGAAACGACGTCTGACGGAAGGCCATGAATTCTGAAAACATTCTCGATGATGATTTGTGCCGTCTCTTTAGCAGAAGGAAGCTTAGCAAGGGGAATAAAATGAGCCGCCTTAGAGAACCTGTCGACAACCGTAAGAATAACAGTCTTCCCCGCTGACGAAGGCAGTCCGGTGACAAAATCGATGTGAGACCACGGTCGAGAGGGAATGGGAAGCGGCCTGAGACGGCCGGCAGGAGGGGAGTTACCGGACTTAGTCTGCGCGCAGACCGAACAAGCAGCCACGAAGCGACGCGTGTCATGCTCCCGGGTGGGCCACAAAAAACGCTGGCGAATGGAAGCAAGCGTACCCCGAACGCCAGGGTGGCCGGCTAACTTGGCAGAGTGAGCCCACTGAAGAACGGCCAGACGAGTAGGAGCGGGAACGAAAAGAAGGTTCCTGGGACAAGCGCGCGGCGACGGAGTTTGAGTGAGTGCTTGCTTTACCTGCCTCTCAATTCCCCAGACAGTCAACCCGACAACACGCCCCTCAGGGAGAATCCCCTCGGGGTCAGTGGAGGCTACTGAAGAACTGAAGAGACGAGATAAAGCATCAGGCTTGGTGTTCTTAGAGCCCGGACGATAAGAAATCACGAACTCGAAACGAGCGAAAAACAGCGCCCAGCGCGCCTGACGCGCATTAAGTCGTTTGGCAGAACGGATGTACTCAAGGTTCCTATGGTCAGTCCAAACGACAAAAGGAACGGTCGCCCCCTCCAACCACTGTCGCCATTCGCCTAGGGCTAAGCGGATGGCGAGCAGTTCGCGGTTTCCCACATCATAGTTACGTTCCGACGGCGACAGGCGATGAGAAAAATACGCGCAAGGGTGGACCTTGTCGTCAGAGAGGGAGCGCTGAGAAAGAATGGCTCCCACGCCCACCTCTGACGCGTCAACCTCGACAACGAACTGTCTAGTGACGTCAGGTGTAACAAGGATAGGTGCGGATGTAAAACGATTCTTGAGGAGATCAAAAGCTCCCTGGGCGGAAACGGACCACTTAAAGCACGTCTTGACAGAAGTAAGGGCTGTGAGAGGGGCTGCCACCTGACCGAAATTACGGATGAAACGACGATAGAAGTTCGCGAAGCCGAGAAAGCGCTGCAGCTCGACGCGTGACCTAGGGACGGGCCAATCAATGACAGCTTGGACCTTAGCGGGATCCATCTTAATGCCTTCAGCGGAAATAACAGAACCGATAAACGTGACGGAGGAGGCATGAAAAGAGCACCTCTCAGCCTTCACAAAAAGACAATTCTCTAAAAGGCGCTGGAGGACACGTCGAACGTGCTGAACATGAATCTGGAGTGACGGTGAAAAAAATCAGGATATCGTCAAGGTAAACGAAAACAAAGATGTTCAGCATGTCTCTCAAGACATCATTGACTAATGCCTGAAAGACAGCTGGAGCGTTAGCGAGGCCGAAAGGAAGAACCCGGTATTCAAAGTGCCCTAACGGAGTGTTAAACGCCGTCTTCCACTCGTCCCCCTCCCTGATGCGCACGAGATGGTAAGCGTTACGAAGGTCCAACTTAGTGAAAAACCTGGCTCCCTGCAGGATCTCGAAGGCTGAAGACATAAGAGGAAGCGGATAACGATTCTTCACTGTTATGTCATTCAGCCCTCGATAATCTATGCAGGGGCGCAGGGACCCGTCCTTCTTCTTAACAAAAAAAAACCCAGCTCCGGCGGGAGAGGAGGAGGGGACTATGGTACCGGCGGCAAGAGCTACAGACAAATAATCTTCGAGAGCCTTACGTTCGGGAGCCGACAGAGAGTATAGTCTACCCCGGGGGGGAGTGGTTCCCGGAAGGAGATCAATACTACAATCATACGACCGGTGTGGAGGAAGAGAGGTGGCCCTGGACCGACTGAACACCGTGCGCAGATCGTGATATTCCTCCGGCACCCCTGTCAAATCACCAGGCTCCTCCTGTGAAGAAGAGACAGAGGAAACAGGAGGGATAGCAGACATTAAACATTTCACATGACAAGAGACGTTCCAGGAGAGGATAGAATTACTAGACCAATTAATGGAAGGATTATGACAAACTAGCCAGGGATGGCCCAAAACAACAGGTGTAAAAGTTTTTTTTTAAAAATTAAAAAATAAATGGTTTCGCTATGATTACCAGAAACAGTGAGGGTTAAAGGTAGCGTCTCACGCTGAATCCTGGGGAGAGGACTACCATCCAGGGCGAACAAGGCCGTGGACTCCCTTAACTGTCTGAGAGGAATGTCATGTTCCCGAGCCCAGGTCTCGTCCATAAAACAGCCCTCCGCCCCAGAGTCTATTAAGGCACTGCAGGAAGCTGACGAACCGGTCCAGCGTAGATGGACCGACAAGGTAGTGCAGGATCTTGAAGGAGAGACAGGAGTAGTAGCGCTCACCAGTAGCCCTCCGCTTACTGATGAGCTCTGGCTTTTACTGGACATGAAGTGACAAAATGACCAGCAGAACCGCAATAGAGACAGAGGCGGTTGGTGATTCTCCGTTCCCTCTCCTTAGTCGAGATGCGGATACCTCCCAGCTGCATAGGCTCAGCACCCGAGCCGGCAGAGGAAGATGGTAGTGATGCGGAGAGGGGGGCAACGGAGAACGCGAGCTCCTTTCCACGAGCTCGGTGACGAAGATCAACCCGTCGCTCAATGCGAATAGCGAGTTCAATCAAGGAATCCACGCTGGAAGGAACCTCCCGGGAGAGAATCTCATCCTTTACCTCTGCGCGGAGACCCTCCAGAAAACGAGCGAGCAAAGCCGGCTCGTTCCAGCCACTGGAGGCAGCAAGAGTGCGAAACTCAATAGAGTAGTCTGTTATGGATCGATTACCTTGACATAGGGAAGACAGGGCCCTGGAAGCCTCCTCCCCAAAAACAGATCGATCAAAAACCTGTATCATCTCCTCCTTAAAGTCCTGATACTGGTTAGTACACTCAGCCCTTGCCTCCCAGATTGCCGTGCCCCACTCACGAGCCCGTCCAGTAAGGAGAGATATGACGTAGGCGACACGAGCAGTGCTCCTGGAGTAAGTGTTGGGCTGGAGAGAAAACACAATATCACACTGGGTGAGGAACGAGCGGCATTCAGTGGGCTCCCCAGAGTAACACGGCGGGTTATTGATTCGTTAGGAGGAGACAAGGAACAGCTGGGGGAAAGAGGGGGAGAAAAGGTAACCTAATAACGACCAGCAGAGGGAGACAGGGTGAAGGGAAAGGACAGAAACAAGACACATGACAATACATGACATCCGTAGCTGTTCCCCACTCTGCTGTCTACGTAACTTCTGCTCAGTTCTGCTCCCACTGCTCCGCTCCCACTGCTCCACTGCCGCTTCCCCCTCATTGATATGGAGGGGGAGACTTAATGTTGTACACTAAAGATATGGTCGTCATGTCCGAACTATGCATTCCATGCCTTAAGTGCGATTTCATGTTCTTTTTTCATGTTGTAGCCTACACACGGTAAATAGCCTATTAACTTGTCTACAAGTTAACAAATTATATGTTGGACTCACGTCTCCATCGCAACCAAAATTAAAAGTGAAACAAATAAAATAATATGATTAAGCCAGTGGCCTAATCATGTTAAGTTACAGCCTTATTCTAAAATCTATTTAAAAAATAATGATCCTCATCTTTCTACAGACAATAATGACAAAGTAAAAACTTTTTTTTTTTTTTTACAGTTTTGTTTTACATAAAATTAAAATTAATTAATACAATTAATTACTCAGTACTCGGTTGAAGCAACTTTGGCAGAGATTACATCCACGAGTCTTCTTGGGTATGATGCTACAAGCTTGGCAGTTTCTCACATTCTTTTCTGCAGATCCTCTCAAGCTCTGTTGGGTTGGATGAGGAGCAACGCTGCACAGCTATTTTCAGGTCTCTCCATAGCTAGTCGATCGGGTTCAAGTCCGGGCTCTGGCTGGGCCACTCAAGGACATTCAGAGACTTGTTCCGAAGCCACTCCTGAATTGTCTTGGCTGTGTGCTTAGGGTCGTTGTCCTGTCGGAAGGTGAACATTTGCCTCAGTCTGAGGTCCTGACCGCTCTGAAGCAGGTTTTCATAAAGGATCTCTTTGTACTTTGCTCCGTTCATCTTTCCCTTGATCTTGACTAGTCTCCCAGTCCCTACCGCTGAAAAACAACCCCACAGCATGATGCTGCCACCACTATGTAGGGATGGTATTGTCCAGGTGATGAGCGGTGCCTGGTTTCCTCCAGACGTGACACTTGGCATTCAGGCCAAAGAGTTCAATCTTGGTTTCATCAGACCAGAGAATCTTGTCAAATCAAATCAAACTTTATTTGTCACATGCGCTGAATACAAGTGTAGACTTTACCGTGAAATGCTTACTTACAAGCCCTTAACCAACCGTGCAGTTCAAGAAGAGTTAAGACAATATTTACCAAGTAGAATAAAAAGTAACACAAGTAACACAACTAAAATAAAAAGTAACACAATAAGAATAACAATAAAGAGGCTATATACAGGGGGCACCAGTACTGAGTCAGTGTGTGAGCGTACAGGTTCTTTGAGGTAATTTGTACATGTAGGTGGGAGTGAAGTGACTGTGCATAAATAATAAACAGGGAGTAGCAGCAGTGTACAAAATGTCCGGTGGAGATTTTATTAATTGTTCAGCAGTCTTATGGCTTGGGTGTAGAAGCTGTTGAGGAGCTTTTTAGTCCTAGACTTGGTGCTTCGGTACCGCTTGCCGTGCGGTAGCAGAGACCCACAATCTGTAACTTGGGTAACTAGAATCTCTGACAATTCTAACGGCTTTCCGCTGACACCGCCTATTATATAGGTCCTGGGTGGCAGGAAGCTTGGCCCCAGTGATGTACTGGGCCGTTCGCAATACCCTCTGTAGTGCCTTACGGTCAGATGCCGAGCAGTTGCAATACCAGGCAGTGAGGCAACCGGTCAGGATGCTCTCTATGGCGCAGCTGTAGAACCTTTTGAGGATCTGGGGACCCATTTAAAATCTTTTCAGTCTCCTGAGGGGGAAAATGTTTTGTCGTGCACAGCTGGTATGTTTGGACCATGATAGTTTGTTGGTGATGTGGACACCAAGGAACTTGAAGCTCTCAAACTGCTCCACTACAGCCCCGTCGACGTTAATGGGGGCTCATTTGTCCCACCTTTTTCTGTAGTCCACGATTAGCTCCTTTGTCTTGCTCACATTGAAGAGAGGTCATTGTCCTGGCACCACACTCCCAGAGCCCTCATCTCCTCCCTGTAGGCTGTCTCGTCATTGTTGGTAATCAAGCCTACTACTGTTGTGTCGTCTGCAAACTTAATGATTGAGTTGCTTGGCCATGCAGTCATGGGTGAACAGAGAGCACAGGAGTGGACTGAGCATGCACCCTTGTTGCGCCCCATTGTTGAGGATCAGTGAAGTGGAGGTGTTGTTTCCTACCTTCACTACCAGTAGCACAGGGTAGCACAGGGTTGGGTTCAGACCCAGGGCCTTGAGCTTAATGATGAGCTTGGAGGGTACTATGGTGATGAATGCTGAGCTGTAGTCAATGAACAGCATTCTTAAATAGGTATTCCTCTTTTCCAGATGGGATTGGCAGTGTGCTGGCGAGTGATGGCGATTGCATCGTCTGTGTCGCAGACTGGGATCGGGAGAGATTGTCGGCGATGTCGCTGGTATATACCCCAACCAGAAGCTTTGGATTAAAAGCAACATTCGCACTGAGCTAAAGGGTAGAGCTGCAGCCTTCAAGGTGCGGGACTCTAACCCGAAAGCTTACAAGAAATCCTGCTCTGCCCTCAAACAGGCAAAGCGCCAATACAGGACTAAGATTGAATCGTACTACACCGGCTCCGACGCTCGTCGGACGTGGTAGGGCCTGCAAACTATTTAAGACTACAAAGGGAAGCACAGTTGCGAGCTACCCAGTGACACGAGCCTACCAGATGAGCTAAATCACTTAGGAACACTAAGGCATGCATGAGAGCATCAGCTGTTCCGGACAACTGTGTGATCACGTAGCCGACGTGAGTAAGAACTTTAAACAGACATTCACAAGGCCGCTGGGCCAGACAGATTACCAGGACATGTGCTCCGGGCATGTGCTGACCAACTGGCAGGTGTCTTAACTGACATTTTCAACATTGAGTCTGTAATACTAACACGTTTCAAGCGTGTGCTTTGAAAGGCTGGTAATGGTTCACATTAACACCATTATCACAGAAAACATAGACCCACTCCAATTTGCATACCGCTCAAACAGATCTACAGACTATGCAATCTCTATTGCACTCCACACTGCCCTTTCCTACCTGGACAAAAGGAACAGATCCTCAAAAGGTTCTATAGTCACAACATCGAGAGCATCCTGACTTGTTGCATCACTGCCTAGTACAGCAACTGCTCGGCCTCAGACCGCAAGGCACTACAGAGGGTAGTGCGTACGGCCCAGTACATCACTGGGGCAAAGCTGCCTGCCATCCAGGACCTCTACACCAGGCAGTGTCAGAGGAAGGCCCTAAAAATTGTCAAAGATCCCAGCCACCCACCAGCGGTACCGGAGCACAAAGTCTAGGACCAAAAGGCTTCTCAACAGCTTTTATCCCCAAGCCATAAGACTCCTGAACAGATAATCAAATGACTATCTGGACTATTTGCATTGTGTCCCGCCCCAAACCTCCCTTCCCGCCAACCCCTCTTTACGCTGCTGCTACTCTGTTTATCATCTAAACACTTTAATTATACCTACATGTACATATTACCTCAGTTAGCCCGACAAACCGACAAACATTGACTCTGTACTGGTTCCACCTGTATGTAGCCACGCTACTGTTATTTTTACTGTCATTTTACAGTTTTTTTATTTCTTTACTTATCTATTGTTTACATAATACCTATTTTTTACTTAAACATTGCACTGTTGGTTAGGGCTTGTAAGTAAGCATTTCACAGTAAGGTCTAATCACAGACTACAAAAGGAAAATCAAAGTTTATTTGTCACGTGTGCCGAATACAACAGGTGCAACAACCTGTTGTATTCGGCGCACGTGACAAATAAACTTTGATTTGATTTTCCTTTTGTAGTCTGTGATTGTCTGTAGACCCTGCCACATACGTCTCGTGTCTGAGCCTTTGAATTGCGACTTCACCTTGTCTCTATACTGACATTTTGCCTGTTGCCATGCGGAGTGAATATCTACACTGTTTGTATTCTGCCATATTCCCAGTCACCTTGCCATGGTTAAATGCGGTGGTTCGTGCTTTCAGTTTCGCTCAAATGCTGCCATCAATTCACCGTTTCTGTTTAGAGTAGGTTTTAACAGTCACAGTGGGTATGACATCGCCTATACACTTCCTGATAAACTCAGTCACTGTTTCAGTGTATTCATCTAAATAATTTCCGCAAGCTACCCGGAACATATCCCAGTCCACATGATCAAACAATCCTGAAGTGTGGATTCTGATTGGTCAGACCATTGTTGAATAGTCTTTAGCACGGTACTTCCTGTTTGAGTTGCCCATATTTGGTTCCATTGTCAACAAACACAATTCCATTTAATTTTGTAAAACAGCCTTAACATTAGGCTATTTACTATCTTACAAACTCATATTTATTCAACTTTAAAATGAGTAACACATCCATGGCCACATTTTGAGGTTACTGTAACAATAAATGTCTTCTTATGTAATCATAGAAAGTATGCATGTTCAGGATTGCAGGTCTGTGGAAATATTCACAATTGCTACAATAATCGGTACAGAATCCCAAACGGCATTAATCACTTGTACCATGTACTTTAATTTAGTCTCAACTGCAACCCAGGTCATTTGGTTGTGCTATTAGATGAAACACAGTGATAAAATGGCTTCTGAGTGGCGCAGTGTTCTAAGGCACTAAATCTCAGTATCAAGTAGGGGTCACTGCAGTTCCTGGTTCAAATCTAGGCTGCATCACATCCGGGGTGATTGGGAGTCCCACAGGGCGTCGCAAATTGGCCCAGCATCATCTGGTGTAGGCTATCATTGTAAATAAGAATTTATTAACTGACTTGCCTAGTTAAATAAAGGTTAAAAAACATTAATTTATTGTTTAAATAAATAACATATCTGACATTGTATTCCCATTTTAACATTGTTGTGCTTTTAAATGGTTTAAAGTACAGTGATAACACATCGGGAATTCAACAAACCTTTGGCTGTCTTTTTAAGTGGGTGAAAATAGGTTGGGATCTCATTGATCAATGTAGCTACCAAACTGACAAAATAATGGAAACACTTGAGTAAATGAGGGATACAAAGTTTATGGAAAGCAGTTGCTTCCACACAGGTGTGGTTCCTGAGTTAATTAAGCCATTAATTAACATGCTTTGGGTCATGTATAAAAATGCCCAGATGCTCAAAGGAGCTTTGGGGGTTTAAAGTGTGTGTGCGTGCATGCGTTTTTCAGTCAGTAGATCTCAACCAAATTTAACACTTATGGGAGATCCTGGAGCGACGCCTCATCACCACCATCAACAAAACACCAAATTATGGAATTTCTCATGGAAGAATGGTGTTACATCCTTCCAGTAGAGTTCCAATCTATAACAAGGCACATTGAAGCCGTTCGGGTGGCATGTGTTGGCTCATCGCCCTATTAAGACACTTTATTTTGGCAGTTACCTGGATATAAATAGTTAGCCTGCATCTCAGTGTAACCTAGGTGATATGGCCACACTGATGCTGACATGAGGGAGGCCCCAGAAAATGGAGCTAATTTTAATTACATAAATATAGGACAAACGCCAGTCATGTTTGGCAAATATAATGTAGCATAATTCAAATTAACGTCTAAAGGCTTGATTCTCTTGACATACACGAGGCACAGTTCAGTAGAAATGTTGAGGGAATTATTTTATAAACATTACCTTATGCCATTGAAACCAGCCAACCCTTTCTCTCATGTTATATTGGTTTTCAAATCAACTTTATTGTCCAGCAGCCAAAGACACAATCCTAGTCATATTAGCAACCCATGCTTGTTGTTGCATCTTTAGATTTCCCCTCTTAAATTTCAAACAGATATTTTCATCTCTGTCACATGAAACGGCTTGCATCTGAAATGGGGTTTTTAGAATAGTGTGTTCCCACTAATTGCATTTTGTAACATTCGATCATCACTCAACTAGATCTCACAGTCTTACGTCAGAGTTAGACATTCATCCATGTTTCTCAAACATCACATTTCAAAGGTGTTGCAAACATCAAATGTTGAAGTGTTCAAGGTTAAGTTTAGGTGTTAACTCCGAATTGTTAAGGTTAGAGTTATGTTCAGGCATTAACTCCAAAATCTTAAGGTTAGGCATTAACTCCGAATGGTTAAGGGAAGGATTAAAGTTTGGGATAGGCTTAAAACAAAAACAAAAAAATATTGCTGGATTCAAACTAGCAACCTTTGGAATCAGAGGGAGATGCCCATCCCCCATTCCTCATCCCCTATTCCCCATCCCCATCCCCATCCACAATGCCCTAACAAAACTGAAACCTACTTGAAGGTAACAGTGCTCACTGATGCCGTAGTGGCCAGTTTCCACATCATCTCCCAACGTCCTCAGACAAGGATGGACGTTGAATACTGTCTTGTCTGACGAAACCAAGTTTGAACTCTTTGGCTTCAATGCCAAGCATCACGTCTAGAGGAAACCTGGCACCATCCCTACGGTGAAGCATGGTGGTGGCAGCATCATGCTGTGGGGATGTTTTTCAGTGGCAGGGACTGGGAGACTAGTCAGGATTGAGGGAAAAATGAATGGAACAAAGTACAGAGAGATTCTTGATGAAAACCTGCTTCAGAGTGCTCAGGACCTCAGACTGGGGTGAAGGTTCACCTTCCAACAGGACAACAACCCTAAGCACACAGCCAAGACAATGCAGGACATGGCTTCGGGACAGGTCACTGAATGTCCTTGAGTGGCCCAACCAGAGACTGGACTTGAACCCTATTGAACATCTCTGGAGAGGCCTGAAAAAATCTTTGCAGCAACGCTCCCATCCAACATGGGTGGGAGAAACTGCCATTCTTGTAGCATCATACCCAAGAAGACTCAAGGCTGTAATTGCGGCCTAAGGTGCTTCAACAAAGTACTGAGTAAAGGGTCTGAATACTTAAGTAAATGTGATATTTCATATTTTTGTATATATATATATAATTTATCAACATTTCTAATAACTTGATTTTGCTTTGTCATTATGGGTTATAGATTGATGAGGGGAAAAAAACAATTTAATCTGAATACTTTCCAAATGCACTATACGTGGATATGAAAAGTGGACGATGTAGTGGAATGGTGGTGGTTCTGTAATGGACAGAAACACAATTAATTAAATCACACATTCCTGTCACGCCTGCTCCCGCTCTTCACCCCTGGCACTCGAGGTTGCCAGGTTTCCCAGCATTGCGCACTCCTGCCATCATCATTACGCACACTTGCCTTCCCCCCCATCACGCACATCAGCAATTATTGGACTCGCCTGGACTCAATCAACTCTGTCATTACCTACCCTATATCTGTCTGGTTCCCGCTCTGTTCCCTGCTTCTGCATTGATCGTCTTATCAAATCAAATCGGTCACATACGCATGGGTAGCAGATGTTAATGCGAGTGTAGTGAAATGCTTGTGAAGGCATAGATCTGTGGAAGGGTACTTGCTTGTATACCAGTGTGCTGACGCTGTTCCTGTCTTGTTTCATGTCGGTTCTTGATTAAATGTTTGACTCCCCGTACCTGCTTCTCATCCCTGGCGTCGGTCCTTACAATACCGAATGAATACACCAGGGACAAATGCAGAGATACAGAATCTTACAGAATATAGCAGCAGTAAATCTCAAAGGACTGTATAGATTGCATATGCCACCTGCAGAGTATTACACAACGCAGTAAATTCAGGGGCAACATACAATAGGAAATAGTAGTAACTAACTATAAAGAACAACCAAACACAAGGCAATATTATATAAGGGCTCAATTCAATCTGTATCACTGAAGTTCAGCGTTACAACGTGATTGAAATTTAAAGGCTATGCTCGCGCGTTAGAGGAGACTGCATTCACAGTAAACACTGCTCAATTGGGAATTACCTTTAAATTTTAATTGTGCAATCTGTAACACTTAAGAGATACAGATTGAATTGAACCCTAAATATAACATTTGTCAAGGCCTATTGTTGTCACACCCTGATCTGTTTCACCTGTCCTTGTTCTTGTCTCTTGTTATCCCCGTATATTTATCCCTGTGTTTCTTTTCTCTCTGTGCCAGTTCGTCCTGTTTTGCCAAGTCAATCAGCGGTTTTGATAACTCCTATTTTTCCCAGTCTCTGTTTTTTCCTAGCCCTCCTGCTTTTGACCCTTGCCTGTCCTGACACCGAACCCGCCTGCCTGACCACTCTGGCTGTACTGACCTCGAGCCTGCCTATCCCCTTGTACTGTTTGGACTCTGACCTGGTTTATGAACTCTCGCCTGTCCCCGACCCACCTTTTGCCTACCCCTTTTGTTATAATAAATATTGGAGCTCAACCATCTGCCTCCTGCATTTGGATCTTGCCTTGGGCCCTGATAATTGTATTGTTTATTTTTAGTTGAATTCTGTGATGAATTGAAACAAAAGCTGGTGATTACTTTGCAAAATGTTATATAGGCCAAAATAGTATAATTGATGATATACAGTATGAGTGATAAAGTATGGTCACATTTAATTTGCTCTGTTAACTTCTTATGGTATAGGGGACGCTTGCGTCCCACAATTCAAATGAAATTATATAAAAATCCAACTTTCATTAAATCACACATGTAAGATACTAAATTAAAGCTACACTCGTGAATCCAGCCAACATGTCAGATTTTAAAAAGGCTTTTCGGCAAAAGCATAAGAAGCTATTATCTGATGATAGCACAATAGTAAACAAAGAGGGTAGCATATTTCAACCCTGCAGGCGCTACACAAAATGCAGAAATAAAATATAAAACATGCCTTACCTTTGACAAGCTTCTTTTGTAGGCACTCCAATATGTCCCATAAACATCACAATTGGTCCTTTTGTTCGATTAATTCCATCCTTATATCCAAAATGTCAATTTATTTGGCGCGTTTGATCCCCCAAAAAACAGCTTCCAAATTGAGCAACATCACTACAAAATATCTCAAAAGTTGCCTGTAAACGTTGTCAAAACATTTCAAACTACTTTTGTAATACAACTTTAGGTATTTTTAAACGTTAATAATTGATCAAATTGAAGATGGGTCCATCTGTTTTCAATAGAGGACGAGAGGAAACTAACGCTACTTTTCAAGTCTTGCACACTCTCAACAGCGTTAACTTTTTCCAAGATGGCCGTACTTCTTCATTGCACAAAGGAATAACCTCAACCAAATTCCAAGGACTGGTGACATCCAGTGGAAGCGGTAGAAACTGAAAACAAGTACCTAAGAAATATTGTTTCCCAATGAGAACTCACTGAACAGACAGAGACATAAAAAAAAATAAAAAATTCTGAACGGTTAATCCTCTGGGTGCCTGCTACATAAGTTCTGTTATACTCAAATCTACTAATAATATGCATATCTTAGATTCTTGGCATGAGTAGCAGGAAGTTGAAATTGGGCACGCGATTTATCCAAAAGTGAAAATGCTGCCCCCTATACCTTAAGAAGTTAAACCTACCCTTTGGAACAACTTCGATAGCAACAGGGAATCTATTTAGTTAAGTGGAGATCTCGGAACATTCATTCTTACAATAAGCACATTTGTAATAGTATGTGACACATCATAGCTGGGCTTGGTTAAAACCCTGAATGGGAAACTAGAGGGTAGCTGTAAACTTTTTATAGTCCCGTATCCCTTCCAACATTCAACCTCCAGCTGCGTACTCCCTCTAGCACCAGAGTCAGTGCACTTGTAAATGTTTTTTGCCATTGTAAGCCTTCACACACACTATACGATACATTTATGAAACATAAGAATGAGTGTGAGTTATTATCACAACCCGGCTCATGGGAAGTGACAAAGAGCTCTTATAGGACCAGGGCACAAATAATAATAATACATTTTTCTCTTTATTTAGCCATCTTACATATAAAACCTTATTTGTTCATCAAAAATGTTGAATAACTCAATGAGAAGGGTGTGCTTGAAAGGATGCACATAACTCCGCAATGTTGTGTTGTATTGGAGAGAGTCACACAGTCTGTGCCTGTATTTAGCTTTCATGCTAGTGAGGGCCGAGAATCCACTCTCACATAGGTATGATGGTTACAAAGGGCATCAGTGTCTTAACAGTGTGATTTGTCAAGGCAAGAAACTCTGAGCGCTATCCAGAAATCTGGCAGTGGCTTCTAACTAAATTCAATTTTCACAGAACCACGTTGCAATTTCGATGAGGCTCTCTTGTTCAGATATCGGTAAGTGGACTGGAAGCAGGGCATGAAAGGGATAACGAATCTAGTTGTTTGTCATCTGTTTCGGGAAAGTACCTGCGTAATTGCGCACCCAACTCACTCAGGTGCTTCGCTATATCACATTTGACATTGTAAGCTTGAGTTCATTTGCACACAAAAAATGATGGAAAGACCTGTGTGTTGTCCTTGTTAATGCAGACAGAAAAGAGCTCCAACTTCTTAATCATATCCTCAATTTTGTCCCACACATTGAATATAGTAGCGGAGAGTCCCTGTAATCCTAGATACAGATCATTCAGGTGAGAAAAAAGATCATCCAGATAGGCCATTCGTGTGAGAAACGTGTCATCATGCAAGAGGTCAGACAAGTGAAAATTATGATCAGTAAAGAAAACTTTAAGCTTGTCTCTCAATTTAAAAAAAATTGTCAATACTTTGCCCCTTTATAACCAGCGCACTTCTGTATCTTGTAAAAGTGTTACATGGTCGCTGCCCATATCATTGCATAATGCAGAAAATACATGAGAATTCAGGGGCCTTGCTATAACAATGTTAACCATCTTCAATCTGTAGTGTCCAAAACACCTTTCACGCTGTCAGGCATTCATTCCCTTGACAGCAAGAGCCTCTCGGTGGACGCTGCAGTGTACCCAAGTGGCGTCGGGAGCAACTGCTTGCATGCGCGTTACCGCTCCATTATGTCTCCCTGTCATGGCTTTTGCGCCATCAGTACAGATGCCAACACATCTTGACCACCAAAGTCCATTTGATGCCACAAAGCTTTCCAGTACTTTAAAAATATCCTCTCATGTTGTCCTTGTTTCCAGTGGTTTGCATTAGAGGATGTCTTCCTTATTTGACCCCCCCCCCCCCCATAAACGTACCGGACATATACCAGGAGCTGTGCCAGTCCTGCCTCGTCTGTTGACTCATCCAGCTGTATTGCATAGAATTCACTGGCTTGAATGTGAAATAGTCAAATATGGTGAAGTGAAATGAAAAAAATTAATTGTTTCAAAAAATGCTACAAAATATAAAACGGAAAAGTGGTGCATGCATATGTATTCACCCCCTTTGCTATGAAGCCCCTAAATAAGATCTGGTGCAACCAATTAACTTCAGAAGTCACATAATTAGTTAAATAAATCCACCTGTGTGCAATCGAAGTGTCACATGATCTGTCACATGATCTCAGTGTATATACACCTTTTCTGAAAGGCCCCAGAGACTGCAACACCACTAAGCAAGGGGCACCACCAAGCAAGCGGCACCATGAAGACCAAGGAGCTCTCTAAACAGGTTGTGGAGAAGTACAGATCAGGGTTGGGTTATAAAACAATATCCAAAACTTTGAACAATCCACAGAGCACCATTAAATCCATTATTAAAAAATGGAAAGAATATGGCACCACAACAAACCTGCTAAGAGAGGGCCGCCCACCAAAACTCACAGACCAGTCAAGGAGGGAATTAATCAGAGAGGCAACAATGAGATCAAAGATAACCCTGAAGGAGCTGCTAAGCTCCACAGCGAAGATTGGAGTATCAGTCCATAGGACCACTTTAAGCCGTACACTCCACAGAGCTGCGCTTTACGGAAGAGTTGCCAACAAAAGGTCATTGCTTAAAGAAAAAAATTAGCAAACACGTTGGGTGCTCGCAAAAAGGCATGCTGGAGACTCTCCAAACATATGGAAGAAGGTACTCTGGTCAGAAGTGACTAAAATGTAGCTTTTTGGCCATCAAGGAAAACCCTATGCCTGGCGCAAACCCAACACCTTTCCTCACCTGAACACCTTTCATCAAAGGAATTTGGTCTCTATTGGACCTTGAGAAGCTATGCTACCGTAAATACAGAATCTTATGCATTCTAATAACCGCCCATTCGGAAAAGGAAAACACAATATATGTATTACTCTGAGCTGCGCTTCAATAGACTGGTCGAAGATGGAAGACTGGTTTGCCCAGTAGAGATCTCCATTGTCCTTTGAAGAATATTTCTGGTCGTAATCTTGCAGAGCGGACCCTTGTACCCTGTCGTTCTTTGGATATTGTCTGTCCTTTCCTAGGCTACGTAGGTTTACAGCTGCAGCTGATAACTTGACGTCTAGGATGTATCACTTCTTCTTTAGTAAATAATAGTTCAAAGTTCATACCAAATTGCCATAATCAGCTTGTGCTTTATTCTGGCTGGAAATTCACCATTCCTGCGTGGTGACCTCCACGTTGAAATGCGCCCTTCTAAACGTTCGGACAGCAGTCCTCACATTTCTGGAACTAAAAGTTAATGATTGTTGCAGGCGCTTTCATACTGGGGAGGAGAAGGGGCATTTCATCCTTCTAATCAATGTCTGTGCTCCCGTGGGTGGGGTTACTGATTGAGCATAAGTTTACTTATGAAACAATTCTCTCATTTAGAAGCTAAAATCACATCTTCTCACAAATAGTTTCATGTTTAATCACTTAAGTTTTGCAACATTTTGATGTAAATATGATAACTAGAATGTGTAGATTTTCAAATATACAATTCTTTCATCCTATCATCAATAACAATCTACCAAGACAATGACTGATCTGACATCATATTCTTTAAGTACCAACGGACCCTTCCATTACAGAAATATTGTCTCATTGTTCAACTTTCTGATGTTACCATCCTGTATAGTCTTTCTCTGTGGTAAAAAAAAGGCTTTCCAAAAGTCAATTCTGTAGAGTGGAGAGAGAGTTATGGTATTTATGGTATGTCATAAACAGGTAGTGGTGGCTATTTAACAGTCTGATGGCCTTGAGATAAAAGCTGTTTTTCAGTCTCTCAATCCCAGCTTTGATTCACCTGTACTGACCACACCTTATGGATGATAACGGGGTGAACAGGCAGTGGCTCGGGTGCTTGTTGTCCTTGATGATCTTTTTGGACTTCCTGTGATATCGGGTGCTGTATGTGTCCTGGAGGGTAGATAGTTTGCCCCCGGTGAAGCATTGGGCAGACAGCACCACCCTCTGGAGAGGCCTGCGGTTACGGGTTGTGCAGTTGCCATACCAGGCGGTGATACAGCCCGACAGGATGCCCTCAATTGTGCATCTGTAAACGTTTGTGAGGGTTTTAGGTGCCAAGCCAAATTTCTTCAGCCTCCTGAGGTTGAAGAGGAGCTGTTGCGCATTCTTTACCAAAATGTCTGTGTGGGTGGACCATTTTAGATCGTCAGTGATGGGTATTCTGAGGAACTTGAAGCTTTCCACCTTCTCCACTGCGGTCCAGTCTGTGGATAGGGGCATGCTCTCTCTGCTGTTTCCACTGTCAGCTCCGTTGTTTTGTCGACATTGAGTCAGAGGTTATTTTTCTAGCACCACACTCCCGGGCCCCTCACCTTCTCCCTGTAGTCTGTCTCGTCATTGTTGGTAATCAGGCCTACTACTGTTGTGTTGTCTGTAAACTTGTTGATTGAGTTGGAGGCGTGCGTGGCCACGCAGTCATGGGTGAACAGGGACTACAGGAGGGGGCTGAGCACGCACCCTTGTGGGGCCCCTGTGTTGAAGATCAGCGAAGTGGAGGTGTTGTTTCCTACCTTCACCACCTGGGGCGACCCGTCAGGAAGTCCGGGACCTAGTTGCAAAGGGCTAGGTTCAGACCCAGGACCTTGAGCTTAATGGTGAGCTTGGAGGGTACTATGGTGTTGAATGCTGAGCTATAGTCAATGAACAGCATTCTTAAATAGGTATTCCTCTTGTCCAGATGAGATAGGGCAGTGTGCAGCGTGATGGCGATTGCATCGTCTATGGATCTATTGGGGCGGTAATTAAATTGAAGTGGGTCTAGGGTGTCAAGTAAGGTAGAGGTGATATGATCCTTAACTAGCCACTCAAAGCACTTCATGATGACAGAAGTGAGTGCTACGGGGTGATAGTCATTTAGTTCAGTTACCTTTGCTTCTTGGTTACAGGAACAATGGTGAACATCTTGAAGCATGTGGGGACAGCACACTGGGATAGGGAGAGATTGAATATGTCCGTAAACACTCCAGCCAGCTGGTCTGCACATGCTCTGAGGATGCGGCTAGAGATGCCATCTGGGCCGGTAGCCTTGCGAGGGTTAACACGCTTAAATGTCTTACTCACGTCGGCCACGGAGAAGGAGAGCCCACAGTCCTTGGTAGCGTGCTATGTCGGTGGCACTGTGTTATCCTCAAAGTGGGCGAAGCAGGTGTTTAGCTTGTCTGGAAGCAAGATGTGGCTGGTTTTCCCTTTGTAGTCCGTGATTGCCTGTAGACTCTGCCACATACGCCTCGTATCTGAGCCGTTGAATTGTGACTCCACTTTGTCTCTATACTGACGTTTTGCCTGTTGATTGCTTTACGGAGTTAATAACTACACGTTTTGTACTCTGCCATATTCCCAGTCACCTTGCCATGGTTAAATACAGTGGTTCGCACTATCAGTTTTTAGTGAATGCTGCCATTGAGCCACGGTCTCTGGTTAGGGTAGGTTTTAATAGTCACTGTGGGTACAACATCTCCTATACACTTCCTAATAAAGTCACTGTATCTGTGAATTCGTCAATGTTATTCTTAGAGGCTACCCGGAACATATCCTAGTCTGCGTGATCAAACAATCTTGAGTGTTTCAACAGCGCGAGTGCTACAGTAAGTGTGTTGATAGAACTTCGTCAGCGTTTTCCTCACATTTACGTTGTTAAAATCCCCAACTACAATAAATGAGGCCCCAGGGTATATGGTTTAAAGTTTGCAAAAGTCCAGTGAAGTTCTTTGAGGGCCGTTGTGGTAACGACTTGAGGGGGAATATACACGGCTGTGAGTATAACCGAAGAGAATTCTCTTGGGATGTAATATGGTTGGCATTTGATTGTGAGGTATTCTAGATCGGATGAACAAAAGGGCTTGAGTTTCTGTGTGTTATGACAAACACACCATGAGTGGTTAATCATGAAACATACACCACCGCCTTTCTTCTTCCCGGAGAGTTCTTTATTCCTGTCTTCGTGATATACTTCCCCCTCAAAAAACACATCAAATAGAAATGGAGACAGGGTAGTGTTGTTGAACTGTTACTGCAGACCAAAGCAATATGACCAATGAAAAGAGAGAAAGCAGAGAAATTTCTCAGAACAAGCCAGCTGCCTCTGAGGACCGGGTGCATCCAAAAGAGTATTTACAGTGCCTTGCGAAAGTATTCGGCCCCCTTGAACTTTGCGACCTTTTGCCACATTTCAGGCTTCAAACATACAGATATAAAACTGTATTTTTTTGTGAAGAATCAACAACAAGTGGGACACAATCATGAAGTGGAACGACATTTATTGGATATTTCAAACTTTTTAACAAAACTGAAAAATTGGGCGTGCAAAATTATTCAGCCCCTTTACTTTCAGTGCAGCAAACTCTCTCCAGGAGTTCAGTGAGGATCTCTGAAAGATCCAATGTTGACCTAAATGACTAATGATGATAAATACAATCCACCTGTGTGTAATCAAGTCTCTGTATAAATGCACCTGCACTGTGATAGTCTCAGAGGTCCGTCAAAAGCGCAGAGAGCATCATGAAGAACAAGGAACACACCAGGCAGGTCCGAGATACTGTTGTGAAGAAGTTTAAAGCCGGATTTGGATACAAAAAGATTTCCCAAGCTTTAAACATCCCAAGGAGCACTGTGCAAGCGATAATATTGAAATGGAAGGAGTATCAGACCACTGCAAATCTACCAAGACCTGGCCGTCCCTCTAAACTTTCAGCTCATACAAGGAGAAGACTGATCAGAGATGCAGCCAAGAGGCCCATGATCACTCTGGATGAACTGCAGAGATCTACAGCTGAGGTGGGAGACTCTGTCCATAGGACAACAATCAGTCGTATATTGCACAAATCTGGCCTTTATGGAAGAGTGGCAAGAAGAAAGCCATTTCTTAAAGATATCCATAAAAAGTGTTGTTTAACGTTTGCCACAAGCCACCTGGGAGACACACCAAACATGTGGAAGAAGGTGCTCTGGTCAGATGAAACCAAAATTGAACTTTTTGGCAACAATGCAAAACGTTATGTTTGGCGTAAAAGCAACACCGCTGAACACACCATCCCCACTGTCAAACATGGTGGTGGCAGCATCATGGTTTGGGCCTGCTTTTCTTCAGCAGGGACAGGGAAGATGGTTAAAATTGATGGGAAGATGGGTGGAGCCAAATACAGGACCATTCTGGAAGAAAACCTGAAGGAGTCTGCAAAGGACCTGAGACTGGGACGGAGATTTGTCTTCCAACAAGACAATGATCCAAAACATAAAGCAAAATCTACAATGGAATGGTTCAAAAATAAACATATCCAGGTGTTAGAATGGCCAAGTCAAAGTCCAGACCTGAATCCAATCGAGCATCTGTGGAAAGAACTGAAAACTGCTGTTCACAAATGCTCTCCATCCAACCTCACTGAGCTCGAGCTGTTTTGCAAGGAGGAATGGGAAAAAATGTCAGTCTCTCGATGTGCAAAACTGATAGAGACATACCCCAAGCGACTTACAGCTGTAATCGCAGCAAAAGGTGGCGCTACAAAGTATTAACTTAAGGGGGCTGAATAATTTTGCACGCCCAATTTTTCAGATTTTGATTTGTTAAAAAAGTTTGAAATGTCCAATAAATGTCGTTCCACTTCATGATTGTGTCCCACTTGTTGTTGATTCTTCACAAAACAATACAGTTTTATATCTTTATGTTTGAAACCTGAAATGTGGCAAAAGGTTGCAAAGTTCAAGGGGGCCGAATACTTTCGCAAGGCACTGTACTTGATGGGGGAATCATATCAATCATAAAATTAGGATCTGAGTCACTGTGGTGCAAAGCCACATAAAGCCAGTCTGCCTGTCGCTTTACAGTGGTGATTTTTGGTATATTATTGGGGGGTCAAATTGACCTGTTTCTAATACGTGGGGTGGTTATGACCCCAGTCCCCCATCCCCCATTCCCTGTCCTCCCGTAAGTTATGCACCTGACAATTTCCATAGAAAATTTTACGAAAACACATTGGCTATGCAACGTTTGGTAACAGAATGGTGGCACAAAGAGCACAAACCGTCATTCTGGTACTAAACTTCGCATTTGAACTGTTCTTCAAGTAAATATGTTTTTGTAAAATGTTCTGTGGATTTGTTTTTAAATAGTCCTTGTGCATACACTATAGTTGTATGGTTTGTTTAACTTTGCTGTCAATGGTTTTGGTTTGACATAGAGTACCAGTCAAAAGTTTGGACACGCCTACTCATTCAAGGGTTTTTCTTTATTTTTACTATTTTCTACATTGTAGAATAATAGGAAAGACATCCAAAACTATGAAATAACACTTATGGAATCATGTAGTAACCAAAAAAGTGTTAAACAAATCAAAATATAATTTATATTTGAGATTCTTCAAAGTAGCCACCCTTTGCAAAACTCAAAACTCACATACCCTTCACTATTATTCATGACAGAACAAGTTACATTCACCCCCTATTTTATGTGGAGGAAGTGATTAAGCAACCCATTTTATCGGTAGCATAGTAGTAACAATTTTATAGGGTTTCTGCTACATTCTGTTCGTCCTTCTTTATACACAAATCCCTGCCTGCCTCCAACCAATGATGCTAACATTACAGCCAACCTAGTACAGGTGAAATCACACCAGTCATAGGCATTTCAAGACATCTTATTCAACTGTATTCTTCTCCCCCCACTGCAATGACGTGAAAACACAGGACAAGTGAAAGCAGCATGGTGGATAACTACTGTGGATTTGCTTTCAACTTTCCAGTTCTATCACATCTGAGCCGATGGAGTAAAAAAGGTGTTGAGGAAGCCACTTTTGTCTATTTAGATGCACACGCTGTGAGCTGTGCCTCCTCTCATCCATCCATCCATCCATTAGCCACCCACAGACGCTAGCACTCACTCCCTAATGACATCAGTGGTTCTCTCAGAGCACAGCCACACCGTTAACATGCTCGCTTTCACAGCCCCACGACTCCTCCAGCATCACCTCCAGCAACTCACAGCCAAACCACTGCAGTGAGGACTTATTACAGCTCAAATGGAGACATTAAAGAAGAGAACATTATCATTAGTATGGATTCGCCTTGGATTTTGTATTGTGTCTCCATGAGTTCCCAGTTAATGGAATTAATATAGAAAGGGTTGCCTGAACTTGAGTGAGAATTTGGAATGGATGAGGGATACAATTCAAAGCTACTTGAGTGTTAACTCATATCCCCATTGGAATGTCCTGCCATTGTGTCACACGGTTTTGCAAAAAGTACTCAATTGCCATACTTGAGTAAAAGTAAAGACAACGTAATAGAAAATGATTCAAGTAAAAGTGAAAGTCACCCAGTAAAGTACTACTTGAGTAAAAGTCTGGTAAAAGTATTTGGTTTTAAATATACTTAAGTATCAACATTTTATGTAATCGATAAAATATACTTAAGTATCAAAAGTACAAATCTTGTCAAATTCCTTATATTAAGCAAACTAGACAGCACCATTTTTTTAAATAATGGATAGCAGGGGCACACTCCAACACTTAGACATAATTTACAAACAAAGCATTTATGTTCAGTGAATCCACTATCAGAGGCAGTATGGATGACCAGGGATGTTCTCTTTTTACACCATACATTTTCCCTCCCACCCAGAAGTACTCATTACATCTTGCCAGGAAAATGGTTGAATTAGTCGAGTACTTTTGGGTGGGAGGAAAACTGTATGGAGTAAAAAGTACATTATTTTCTTTAGGAATGTTGTAAAGTAAAAATCTAAATAGTAAAGTACAGATACCCAGTACATAAGTACTCTACACCACTGGTGTCACAGTGAAAGCCTTTACAGACCAACAAGTAGATTGTCATCATTGGGTTTCTTGGTTAGTGGTTATGGTTAGCCCTCAATGGTTAGCCCTCCATCTCCCACCAATATTTGACTACACATCACTTTTGTGATCATCTTTCTCTCTGCAGAAGAAACATTCAAATAATTAAAGAAAAATCAAAACAGTAGTTCTTTCTCCAAACTGTTTTTAATTGTTCTTTCTCCAGGTGGTGTTTTGCTGCATTTCAGAGACACCGTGAGTAAATGAAAGCAAAAGGGCAGAACAGAACCTGTGTAAAATTAATACAACACACCACGCCTGGCCTTTTTCTTTCATTTGTCAGCAGTGTCTGTGTACTTGTCTCATCAGTGGGCCTGTCTGGGCAGCAGAGGCTGGTGGTTCAGTCCTGATAGAGAGAGGTGGTGCTGTTAAGGCAGAGCCTCTGTGAAACAAGAGCTCTCACCCCCATAATGCACCTTTAAAACAGCCTGGTACCCTGACAGGAGAGAAGTGGGAGGTGGAGGGAGGTGTTAGGAGGATTTAGGAGGTCAGGAGAGAGGGGAGATGAGGGAGGCAGGGCAATACCAGGCATGGAGAGAGAGAGAGAGAGACAACCAGGCAAGGAGAAAGGGAGGAGGTGGAGGCATAGGAGGAGAGGAGACAGGCAGAGGGCATATAGAGAGTTGAGGTAGGAAGGTGGAGGGAGAACAGAGAATGAAGGCAAGGGTAAAAGGTGTGACATGTCACTGCTGTAGCTATCTGTGTTGCAGCAGTCACGATTCAAGGCCTTCGCCATCTCACAGAAAAAAAGGAAAGAAGGGAACATTTTAACTTCTGCCCAAGGCAGTGTCTTGTTAGCTTGTTTTCAAATATTAAACCTGATTTTGATTGCTTACACAACACTGAGACACAAACAAAGCTTCGTATCCACCTCGTCTCATCCAAACAATGAGTGCCTTATTCCTCCCGCTCACTCTTCCTACCTTTCCTATCTAATTTTATGTGCCCTTAAAGAAAACATAATTGAGCAATCAAACCCTCCCCCCTCTGTCTTCCACACACACACACACGCACATGCACACGCACACACACACACACACACACACACACACACACACACACACACACACACACACACACACACACACACCATCTTATTCACTACAATCCACCATTTACCATTTAATCAGTAGGGTGAAGAGAGGAGAAGAGTGGAGGATACCTGAAGAAGCATTGTCTTTATCTCCATATCCCTATGCACAGTGATGTCTGTCTCTCTCTCAGCCTTGGAGCATAACAGGGGGTGGCCCAGCTGCCTCAGATCCCTCAATGATTCCTCAAGATTTATGCCCACTAAATGCTTGAGCAACCCAAGCCCTACCCACTCTCCTACCTGTTTACTGATAGGAGTGTGTGTGTGTGTGTGTGTGTGTGTGTGTGTGTGTGTGTGTGTGTGTGTGTGTGTGTGTGTGTGTGTGTGTGTGTGTGTGTGTGTGTGTGTGTGTGTGTGTGTGTGTGTGTGTGTGTGTGTGTGTGTGTGTGTGTGTGTGTGTGTGTGTGTGTGTGTGTGTGGCGATCATTGGCTGAGTGAGCACAGCTCGCCAGAGAGGCAGCTCAGTGACAGTGATGGATGGGACCTCGCCACCTCTCCTCCCGCTCACTTGCTGACTGGGCCCTATGCCTTATTCATGAGATTTGGGACAGGAAAGAGATGCCGAAAGGTTTAAGAATATATTAAGGAACTCTTTGGGATGTCAACCGAGTTGTCAGGTAGTGTTAAGCAAAGAGTCTGAGGCTATACAAGGCTGTGGCAGAAAGCAAAAGGGACAGTTTTTTTCTCTACCATGCTTTATGTGGTTAAGAACAAGCCGAGAACAAAACAGACTACTGACCGGTGTTGTATTTGCTCATTTGAATCTATCCTTCAGTCTGATGCAGTCACAGTAAGATAAGGGCAGATCAACCAAGGCTTCTTAAGGCGTGGGCATCAGCTGTTAGTCATGCATTTGTGTGAAGTACATTTCAATCAAGAGTCAATCAACCTTTGTTTTCAATCGACCCACGTGGTAATAAGAACATGCCACAAAGTAACAACAACAATTTCAGTCATGGTGGGAGTTGACTGATCCCATGGTCTCTCCTTTGTTGTTATTCTCTTAGAACAACTTCTTATGGCTTAACAGACAGTTCGTTCTCTTAGAATATTTCTCCACAATAACAGACAGTTGGACATTATTTTCTGCCATGAACAGAACTACTTCTGTATGTCAACACACAATAGTGTTGGGTCCTTTATCAATGTCATTCAAGGAACTTTGAAGAGGTGTTCTGGCATAAGTGGTATATTCTTCGTATTGATCAATGTGCCTGTTTGAATGGACTTATTGGGCTGCGGACAACAGCTGCAGTTGCCCACCATTTTGTGTTTTCACATTGATCACTGCCAAGCCTGTTAGGATTTGGGAAGGTCTACAATAAGCTTAAAGTAACAGAATGCCTGCAGGTAAAGCACATGTTGCAGAATTGACACTGGCAAGTCGCTTCCCTCTAGCCAAGCCTTGAGAATACTTTTCTCATCTGCATGTTTGTCTGCGTGAATAGCTCCCCCCACCTCTCTTACAGCTTAGCAAATAACCATTCAAACAACAGAGAAGGTGACGGAAAGGGGAAAAAAGCTCCTTAGTATGTAATAGGATCTACAACATGTGTGGAGGAAACGTAATGGGAAGAAATTGTAGATGAAAGGTAGCTTTTATATGTTGCCAGAGGCAATTAAAAGAGTACTGAGCTGTTCTGTTCACATCCCCCATTTTGGAATCCAAGCACTTGTGCGTTTCATAAATTTGGGTTTGAGAGATTTAGCCGATAGGCTACACACAGGAAGATGAGCAGGTGTACCAAAATCAGATGCAGCGATAAATAGTCTGTCTGAACATTGATGGGTGCTCACTGAATGAGAGATGCCAGCTTTTAGACATTTGTGATTCAGGTAACGTGTGAAGTTTTGTCAAGCTACCGTTGCAGATTGCTTCGTAAAACTGAGATTTAACACGTCCATAAATTGGCTTGCGTTGCCAGGGAATACCAGGGTTTTTTGGTGCTGATAGAATGTTGATCTTTGCTCTCAACTGAGTGTCTCTTCATGGATGTAATTTGAATGAGAAAAGCATTTTTGACTGGCACAAAAAGTACAGCGAAACCTTACTTTTCAGACTGTATCCAGATGTGGATTGACGCATAGAGATTCAGTAAAGAAGTGTAAACATTGGAGGAAATGTGAGACACCTGTTTGGTGATGTGTTGAGACAGGAGCACTATGGACATCAGTGAGCAGCATATCTCTCACATTCCCCATCAGGACTCCAGATGTCAGGGCCACCCAGAGAGAGAAGAAGGGAGCCAGGCCCCAGAGGGTGGATTAGCCCTGTCCCTGGCTGCCCTGCTCCCTCCCTGGGTCTGGGTGGGTGGGGACCCAGCTGTGGGCCCTTTTCAACTAACGCTGCATTAGTCTGCTTTTGCTCATTAATTGGGTGACTAATAACAAGATTAAAGAGATTCCATTAGGAAATGCGGCACACATGTTGTTTCTAATTATCATGTTAATGACCATCTCTAAAGCCATGGTGAGTTTCTTGGGTATCTCTCTCCCTCCAAATGAGGATTGTGTTTCCCTATAGAACTTCTTATCCTAGGGTTTAAATTGTTGCCACATAGAACATTTTAGGAATGCATTTCAATGTATAGACATGGTTGTCAATTCCAAGTGACTAGTGAACTATCCTTAGTATCTGTAACGGTTGGCAATGTTATGCTTTCTGAATAAGCCCAACAGTTGTTCTAGGCTATTCAGCATAGCACAGTGTTTATGGACTGTTACCGTCCCACTTTGTTAGGCTTGTGATGCAGTGAGTTAGACAGCACACAGCACTCAGGACTATGATGGTGATCAATGTGCCTCACTCTGGCAGAGAGGAGAGAGAGAGATAAAGAACATGCTTGTCTAACTTGCAAAAAGGTGCTGGATAGAAAGAGGCAACACATGCATTTACAAACATACAGACACATCTGTTTATGTACACACGCGTGCGCATGTACGGACACACACACGCACATCAACAACACAACAAACTCCACTGGCAAAAGGAGCCTGGAGTTAGCGTGGCGTGCATGCAATTCATCTGGGGGATAGTGGGGCTATTAAGCGCAGCACCAACCGCCTGAGAGGGTTTGAGGGCTTCAGGCAGCTCCAACCTGTTTATGATTTCACAAGCATGTAACTCATTACACATGCTTTTACGCAGTGTGATCCGTGCCACACTCCCCAAACTCTCACAGATCCCCTCAAAGAAGGCAATTTGCTTTTGCACAAGGAAAGGGAAAGGCACACACACACCACCACACTGCTGATTAGTACACACTGAAAGAAGATGCAATAAGCTAGCTGTTGACTCCTCTTGAATTTGCCATCAATATGGTTTTATTCTTTTGAGGCAAAATGAGTTCAATAAGGATAGATGAATAAAGCTCCAGAGTGTGATTTAGAGAGCCGTAAGCAGCATTCACTGCTCACTCTGAGAGGAGCTTCTAGCGTGACAGTCATTCTTCATAGAAAGAGATCACAAACTATACTTTCATGACTTTATCCTTGTTACGAAGTCTCCTTCAGTGGAGGCAGCATTCTACAGTGTCCTGTGGGAGAGTCAGGGATGGCAGCATTCTACAGTGTCCTGTGGGAGAGTCAGGGATGGCAGTGTTCATAACTAACACACCCTTTCTTTCTTTCTGGCTTTCTACAGCACACAATAAACCACATCAATACCAACATGAAGGTGTACTGTATGTGTGACCTTGTTTTAACAAACGCTTTACTTTGACGTGTACATGTAACAGGAGTGTAGGTGTATGAAACAAATCATTCTGGTGTTTCTTGCCATTCCAAAATGTCTTATTGATTTTGGAAGAGAATATGAACATCCAGTCAGCACGGGGCTGTTACATTACAGTTAAGTCTATTTCAGGCATACAATTTTGTGTTAAAACATTCACTAAAAGCAGCAAGAATAATTTTGTAAAATAATGCCAGTAGCATAGTATTTTAGTGCTGTTCCCTTTTCAAGTTTTACTTCCAAGTGCCTGCAGGAATACTGAAAGTTTAAGTTTCTGTTAGGTGATGTTGTGGTCAACCTATTGTTTGCGTCAGGTGTAGCGATGGCATGTGCTTTCCCGTGCAGAGTCAAGCAGTTCTGGTTGCAGTACGGATTTCAATTTTACTGTGAAAGTACAGTAGTTCAATAGCCGGGAGAAATAGACCGATCTTTATAAGATGATCATTGTACCAACTACTGTGTCGCTCTAACATAGCCTATTGATTGTGTTAATTAAAATATATATATATATCTCACATAGCAATAGCTTGGATATTTCTAAAACCACGTGTTTCTTACAATTATACACATCATTGTGTCTCAGCTGATGAACTGTTCAAGTATGTCCACATAAAATGAATACATTCTGAAAGCATTGCTCGCTGGTCGTTTGTCATGACAGCCATTATATATGACTTTATACTACAAAACACATGCATTCAGCAAATCTTGTTATTTATTTAACTACAATAAGGTACATAACATGTCTTGGTAATTCAATGTTTTTATTTCATTGCAGCCAAAAGCATGATTTTATTCTTTGAAACAACTGACATTCATGTTAAGTTATCTGTAAAGTTCCTTTTTGTTTTGATATTTTAGATAGAGGATTTCCGGCAAATTACATATCAACTGTCCACCAGTAGATGGAGCAAACAAGTTGTGCAGAGAGTAATTAAAATATCCAGCATAATGCAAGCAGGCGTTCACAGTCAGTCGCTTGGCAGGAGGTATGGAGAGAGAGGAAGAGTGAGAATGAGAGCAGATATTATTGGCCTGAAACCTCAGTAATTTTGTCAATTCTGAATTGTTCCTGTGGCCGTCTGCTAGCTGGCTGTGTCTTCATGCTCTGACCTGTGGTCCTGCACTCATAGTGTGACCTGTAAATACAGATGTACTGCAGCCTGCCATAACACCATTCTAACTGCTTTATAAACCATCACTGCTTTCACATCTAATGTTCCAGGGTGTATCTAGGACATACATTTACCCATAAATACTTTGAATAGAATGGTTCACTAAAGTTGAGGTCTACATAAACAATGTGGTGATGCAAGGAATATGATGAAATTATTATCATGATGGGTTGGACATAGCCTTGTATTGACAATTAATTTAAGTGGCCCAGCGTAGAGATTGGAGGGGTACACTAAAATCTGTGCGGCACCGGTGTGTTGTAATTAGCTGACTCCTCACTGTGAGACTGTGTGTGTCCTCTAATCATCTCGGCTTGTGACCCAGGTGAGATTTTTTAATTCAGGCCGAGAAATTACAGGCTAAGCCCCAGAGATGCCCGATGGGAGATGCCAACGTGGCCCCATGCTATTACTGAAGTTAACAAGCTACAAACAAGTCTGAAAACATGATTTAAGGGCTGCTACTAAAACGAACAGTGTAAACCCGAAAGCACAGACTCGTCCCAGTGTCAAGTTTTGATTGGTACGCAGCCCACAGTAAATCACGTGCACATGTATTTTAGTCTCTTTAATTTAATCTGTGTTTTCTTCTAATAACAGGATGCAAAAGCACACACAAAAAGGTGATAATACCATTATTACTTTCCTGTTTGTTTTTCCTGTTTGTGTGACTTTCCTAATGGTTTCTAAATAGTATGACTCAAAGTAGGTGCTCTCTTCTGAACTCTTTCACTGTAGCCTGCTGGTAGAACGCTAATTAGCTTTCCTGTTGAACATGGGGAGTTGTGAACATGTTTCTACACTCTACCTACCGTAGATTATTGGCAGGAGATAACGCCACACTCGGTTGTGGAAACAGAGGACCAGATGGTATGTTGTAAACAATGGAGGTACAACAAAATGTATGTACAGTACCTCCACATGAAAATATAATACTCATTGGATGGAGAACATGTAAAATATGGAATACAGTGCATTCGGAAAGTATTCAGTCCCCTTCACTTTTTCCTAGATTATGTTACATTACAGCCTTGTAATAAAATATATTAAATTAAGTAAAAGCATTTTAATCTAGTACAATACCACATAATGAAGAAGCAAAACATTTTTTTTAGATATTTTTGCAAATTTATGAAAATAAAAAAACTGAAATACCTTATTTACATACTAAGTATTCAGACCCTTTGCTATGAGACTCGAAATTGAGCTCAGGTGCATCATGTTTCCATTGATCATCCTTGAGATGTTTCTGCAACTTGATTGGAGTCCACCTGTGGGAAATTCAATTGATTGAACATGATTTGGAAAGGCACACATCTGTTTATATAAGGTCCCACAGTTGACAGTGATTGTCTGAGCAAAAACCAAGCCATGAGGTCGAACGAATTATCCATTGTGTCGAGGCACAGATCTGGGGAAATGTCTACAGCATTGAAGGCCCCCCAAGAACACAGTGGCCTCCATCATTCTTAAATGGAAGAAGATTGGAACCACCAAGACTCTTCCTAGAGCTGGCAGCCCGGCCAAACTGAGAAGGTAGGTGACCAAGAAATCAAAGGTCACTGACATTGCTCTAGAGTTCCTCTGCGGAGATGGGAGAACCTTCCCAAAGGTCAACCATCTCTGCAGCACTCCACCAATCAGGCATTTATGGTAGAGTGGCCAGAAGGAAGCCACTCCTCAGTAAAAGGCACATGGGTGCCTTTTGGAGTTTGCCAAAATGCACCTAAAGACTCTCAGACCATGAGAAACAAGATTCTCTGGTCTGATGAAACCAAGATTGAACTCTTTGGCCTGAATGCCAAGCATCACATCTGGAGGAAACCTGGCACCATCTTTACGGTGAGGCATGGTGGTGGCAGCATCATGCTGTGGGGATGTTTTTCAGCAACATTGACTGGGAGACTAGTCAGGATCGAGGGAACAGAGCAAAGTACACAGAGATCCTTTATGAAAAGCTGTTCTAAAGCCAAAGTTCACCTTCCAACAGGACAGCGACCCTAAGCACACAGCCAAGATGACGTAGGAGTGGCTTCGGGACAACTCTCTGAATGTTCTTGAGTGGCCCAGCCAGAGCCCAGTCTTGAGCCCGATCAAACATCTCTGGAGAGACTTGAAAATAGCTGTGAAGACTCGCTCTCCATCCAACCTGACAGTGCTTGGGAGAATCTGCAGAGAAGAATGTGAAAAACTCGAGGCAGTAATCACTGCCAAATGTGCTTCAACAATGTACTGAGTAAAGGGTCTGAATACTGATGTAAAAGTGATATTTCAGTTTATTATTTTTCATACATTTGCAAACATTTCTAGAAACATGCTTTTGCTTTGTCATTATGGGGTATTTTGTGTAGAATTGATGAGGGAAAAAAAAATAATAATCCATTTTAGAATAAGGCTGTGACCTAAGAAAATGTGAAAAACGTCAAGAGGTCTGAATACTTTCCGAATGCACTGTACATACACTATGCTACTATATATAATGGTAAATCAATACAGCTACCACGGCTTAGTCATATAACAGACATGCGAAACCTAGTTCCAAATCCATTTGCTTTACTCATTATGTTAACAATTCTACTACTACATCTGGTTAATTGTGTGAACCATGAAAGATTGGTTCCAATAATTCGTGGATGTTTCTCTGTTTCCCTTCTTTCATTATTTTAAATATAAATGATTACTTGTTTGCACTGAGCATACATGGTGATGAAAACAATACAATACTTGCTTTATTGGTCCATTTTCATGGATATTCTTTATTTTCTGCTGTAACAGTCTTTTATAAAGAGTACTCATAATACCAAGATCACAATGTAAGGTACTGCATGATGTCACTGCCGAGTAAGAGTTATGAGCATGACTAGACACCTTGTGAAAATAAATTCTTCAGTGTTATTTTCCATGCAATGTTTTGGCCATAGTAATATTTCACAAAATGTCCTATAAAACCCCAACCTCATGACCCGATACAGTCTATTCAGGAAGTATTCTGACCCCTTCACTTTTTCCACATGTTACATTACAGCCATTCTAAAATGGATTTTTTCCCTCATCGATCTACACACAATAGCCCATAATGACAAATCAAAAACAGGTTTTTAGAAATGTTTGCAAATTATATGAAAAAAAACTGAAATATCACATTTACCTCAGTACTTTGTTGAAGCACCTTTGGCAGTGAATACAGCCTTGAGTCTTCTTGGGTATGACGCTACAAGCTTGGCACACCTGTACTTGGGGAGTTTCTCCAATTTTTCTCTGCAGATCCTCTCAAGCTCTGTCAGGTTGGATGGGGAGCGTTGCTGCACAGCTGTTTTCAGGTCTCTCCAGAGATATTCGACCAGGTTCAAGTCTGGGCTCTGGCTGTGCCACTCAAGGACATTCAGAGACTTGTCCAGAAGCTACTCCTGCGTTGTCTTAGCTGCGTTGTCCTGTTGGAAGGTGTACCAGACCTCCAGACCTCCAGTCTGAGGTCCTGAGCACTCTGGAGCAGCTTTTCATCAACGATCTGTCTATTCTTTGCTCCGTTCATCTTTCCCTCAATCCTGACTAGTCTCCCAGTTCATGTCGCTGAAAAACGTCCCCACAGTATGATGCTTTCACCACCATGTTTCACCGTAGGGATGGTATTGGACAGGTGATGAGCGTTGCCAGGTTTCCTTCAGATGTGACGCTTGGCATTCAGGCCAAAGAGTTCAATTTTGGTTTCATCAGACCAGAGAATCTTGTTACTCCCGGTCTGAGAGTCCTTTAGGAGCCTTTTGGCAAACTTCAAGCGGGCTGTCATGTGAGGAGTGGCATCCATCTGGACACTCTACTATAAAGAGATGGTTGTACTTCTGGAAGGTTCTCCCATCTACACAGAGGAAGGTATTGGGTGTAGATTGATGCGGGAAATGTTCACACTCTTGAAGGGTGTGCATTACTGTTTTACAGATGTCTGCAGCCAAAGTCTACCATGACATTAAACGTAGTAGCCTATAAGTATTAAGGGTAGCACTTGTCATAAATCCAACTTGTAAAATGCATTGTGATATGTAATGCTGCATAATTCCCGTGGTTTCACTATCGTGGTACTGTATTAAATAGCTTGTTTAGGCAGACAAATGTTGATATAAATACATTCAATATAAGTTGAATTGTATTGACTTATTCTAGAGTATCATACCCCTAAAGAAATCAAACCCCTAAAGAAAAGACATGACACACATCACACCTGGTACTTCAGCAAAAACATTTAGGCCTTGTTTGATTTCCATTACAATTGGGTATTACAACAACGCGTGTTTGAGTGTCGGTGATGAATGAATGTGCATAGTAGAGATTGTATGGGGATTCCACCTAATTAGCCTTCTATTACACTATAGCTTTAGTCATAAATCAAATGGTAGTTAAACTTGAATAGCAGACTATTAATGTATGGTGAGAGATTATGAGAACAGAGTCTACAATAGTCATTTGGTAATGAGTATGGTGGGTATGTCTAAGGAGTTCTGTCAATGTGAACACAATTACTCCAGGACATCCTGGGTAGGCCTTCTGTTGCTGTGAATCTGAGGAGTGGACATTACGGTGGTGTTTTAGACCAGACACACTCTGGGGATGCACGAATGAAACATTTATCAGCTCTGCATGTAAAAACACTCATAACACCGTATGGGGTGGATGCTGTATGTACTGTACAGTAGGTACTGGATGTATGAGATGTGCTATTTTCAAATCCAATTGTAGCTTTAATAGCTTTCCACCTGGCTGTTGATAGCTGTTTAATTTTGTGGAAATTATAAGAATCGACAAATTGTCTGCGTTGATCAAATTGTCTGTGCGACGTAGCTACTGTACATTTATCTCTGATGGTCCAGCGCAAATGCATATTTCTAAATAACAGAGCAAGTTAAGGTTTAAGCCCTATTAGTTGTTGTGTATTCAAACCTCTAGATTGACTGGTTTACAGTAATATAGACCTGCTTCATTACCCTATATATATATTGGATGGAATGGGTGTTCTTTTGCTACACAACAGAACAGTCCCCATGCTCTCAAGGTAATCTGGCTCAGTTCCCTGTCTGACAATTCTATGGCCAGCTTCCATCTCACCCAGATGAGAAACCTGACCCTGCTCCTGACCCACTTCTTTTAATTATCCCACCGCCATGCATTAGATACAGTGGAATTAGCTACAAATAAACAAAACATCTCGTTGTTATCATACCATGTAGTAAGGAAGCCAATTAGAATAATGGTAAACTTCTCTCTGTCTTTCTTATCCCCATCCTGGTTACTATGATAAATGTTGCAGTTAAGGCATTAATAGAAAAGAAGGAATGTTTTCACTTGCTATTTTCTCCACAAGATAATTTACCCACTCTGCAATATAAGGGTCAAAGAGAATCAATGCATGTATGAAATATTAATCAGAGTTCTCCATTTATTTAAAGAGGATCAAATGACCTTTATGCAACATCAAATTGATTATAACAGAGCATTGGCTACCGCAGCAATAAATCATTTTTAAACGGAGAAGAAAAGACTCCAACACTGGGGTGGGTATGTTTGGTTTGTATTGTGCTGAACAATAATGGTAAACAGGGATTATTAAAGAAGCCTAACCTTGCAGATAAACAAACTATTTCCCTTGTGTGCTGTAGAAAAAAAATGGTATGCAATATGAACTGTGGCAAATACCATTCTGTTGGTTCGGAAAACGGATTTCATATTAATATTTTGTTGACGATTAGCCCTGTGATGATTGTTTAAAATCTAAAGTTTAGCTCATTATGTGTAGCAGTTCTAAACCTTTATTGTGCCTTCATTTTAATGCCATCATCCAATCATCACCACACAAATTATTGCATTCCATGTGATTTGGACCCCACGTGCTATGAGAAAGTAGGGTAAAAAGAGAGAGAAAGAGAGGGCGAGAGGAAGAGTGAGTTAGAGATGTGTAGTGTAGTGCTTTCTACATTGCATGTGTTTTTACTTTCCTTCCTGCAACAAGCAGAGAGAGGCAGAAAGGTCTACACTCAAGGGGGATCTCCAGAGAGATGACTGACATGTGTGACCTCAATGAAATTGATAATATAGTTACATTCAGCTTGCCTTAAATCAATTACCTTTCTCTCTTTTGTATATTATGGAATAGATGTTTACTTCTTCCAATACAATGTTTATGCATTAGCCTCCAACTCACAGACCAGCTGGTCAGACAGTCAGACCACAGCAAATCAAAGAAAAAAGTCAGTAAGCATACTGATTCAGTTCACAATGTTTCTTGACTTTTAAAATACACTTAAGACTGCTCAAGTGAACAAATGGCAATGGAATCAAATAGTACGATACATTGGAAAAGGGAATTATACAGTGGAATATACAACATTATAATCCTCTTCATATTTTGATGGAAATTCTGAAAAATGTTCATGTCAGTTTGTAGCGAACCATAGGCGATGCGATATTCCCCAATATTTAGAACATGTTAATTCGTACCCACAATATATTTTTTTAAATAACATAATTTTGGGGGGGGGGGGGGGGGTTGCCTGGAGGTAGGTTACCTGAGGCCAATCTGTCTCAGTTATTATGGGCATAATACTAAGCTCAGTCTTCATCATTTGTGTATTCTTAATAGTTGCAGTAAAATACCTTCAAGGCAATGATTGGGACGACTTGTCCTACTACTTCTACTAAATACCCTTCAAAATAGACAAACTAACTCATGTCAAACTGTAAAATTGCAGGAAATGCGTTTTAAAATGTTAAAAGCAAATCCGGTAGAGGACACTCGGACCCCCAATCCAATGTTCGTCCCCCCCAATATCTACACCACAATTTCACCCTTGTAACAAACCACATTTACGAGTATGTAGGATAGCTTGGAGTGAAATCATCATGTTGAATCTTTGCTTTACTTCAGCAGTTTGGAGTAGGAAAGAGAGATAAGGTTAGATGTCACATCTATTATTTTTTTGTACAGGGGGGGCCAGGTTTAGCGGATATCTGAAAATCCCTTTCCAAACTTTCATTTCCAAGCAAATCACCCATGGAGGCACAAACAGGGGAATAACAGAGATAATGCGATGCATGGTGTTGTCTCCACCTCGCTGAGGAAATAGCTGTGAATCCCTGAAACCAATCTCCCGATCAGCTCAGGTCCCTTGCCATTGGAGAGAAGCGGGGGAAGAATACAGCACTGACACCGTTAGCGTGCTATCTGAATGAAAATCAAGTCACTCTCTTTATTGCAGAAAAGCCTTCAGGGAAATGTGAACGTTAGCATTTTCATTTGAGTGTTTTTTTCCTCCATAGAACCCACTCTCTTTTACTATTTAAGTTTTGGACAGTAGTTACACCTAATGGAAACCAATTATTTTTTACATGAAGTTATGAATACATATCTACTTAATTTAGTTATTGAAACACTAATGAAATGAGAAATAATCATCAGAAATGATTACGTTAGATTGACCAAATGTATTCAGGTAATCATGCTTCAACTCCCAAATGAATCAATTGTGTCAGTTGTAGCTCTTTGAGTTGTGTTAGTCCTAAATGAAAACAGCACTTATTTACATTCTAAACACGTTCATTCAAATTAACAATAGTATAATTACGATCTAAATATCAAGCTGTATCCTTCCATCCACACCTTGCTATTCCATGAGGCTCTTTACCCATTTTTAAGCCAGCGGACGTTGTATTCAACTAACCGAAAGGACGAGTAGAAGCATAATGACATTCTCAGTAACGGTCACATAAAATTGTTACTTTTTACATGTAGTTGTTTATATAGCTAGTTGAATGCACTGACTGAAGTCACTCTCGATAAAAGTGTCTGCTAAATGACCAAAATGTAAATGTACAAATGTACAATTGCAAAGCATGCTGGGTATTACTCTAATGAGCTATATCAAAACCACAAACTCTTTGACCAAACAAACTTTGGCGTGTTCATTTCTACATTAATGAATCTGGTGCACATCACGTTCCACCGAGTGAAGTAAATTCTTCAAGAGACAATTACATTCTGCCATAAACGCATTAATTAAATGTGTACCAAATATGATAGAGCAAAACTTAAGGTAATATTTTTTTTAGTGCAGCAGCCGTCTTTCCCAGGCAATCAGCTGCAGGATCACCGATGAATCCGGATCTCGCTCCCAGTTTGTGTGTTTTCTAATCAGAAGCGGTTACACAAATATGACAATGTTAGTATTACTTGTCATCCCTGCTCTGTATTTCTTTAAGGGTGAGAGACTGAGGGCAGGGACAGTGATGCAAACAGAGGCTTATGCAGGTTTTGAGCTATTGCTGGAAACAGCTGAATAGAAACGTGGGACTCAAGCAAGGGAGGGGGCTAAGGATCTGTTCTGTGTGGGAACATGTTTACATTCTATAAGAAATCTAAATGACTATTGATAATGTCCTAAATAGCAACAATAAAAGGGCTAGATACAATGGGAAATTGTATGTGGAGGATTGTTTGCACTGTATGTGGAGGATCACTTCACAGTGTTCCAAGGACCTACCATATAAGTGAACATAACATATTCATTGAACCCTTTACCACACGTCATTGCACAAGCTTACCTGAATTTTTACTTAGTATTGTGGCTGTGAAACGATAGTTGCCATGAGCTGTTAGCTGTCATAACAGTTTAATGTGTAGGTCCTATGCCATAATGGTTCAAGTAAAGTGTTGGCCTCTAACTGATCCTTTGAAAAATGCCCAACAAAAACTCTCACTCAGGCCTGTTCTTCTCAATACACTTTTTGGACATTTCTACTCTGACAGGTATATGGCAATCTTTCCCTCTGTCATTGACTCTCTGACCATAAAGTCATCTTTGGGACGTGAGTGTGTTTTGTGCCAGTGCCAATGTCCATAGAGTTCTCTCTAAATGGAATGGATGATAAATACAGGTACTGCTCTGATAGCGTT
Organism: Oncorhynchus mykiss; assembly: GCF_013265735.2. NCBI lineage: Eukaryota > Metazoa > Chordata > Actinopteri > Salmoniformes > Salmonidae > Oncorhynchus > Oncorhynchus mykiss. The sequence continues at coordinate 69,776,656 of NC_048581.1, forward strand.
TGTTTCACTCCATTAATCAATATATATTAGACACAAGTAAACAGATTAATCCATTGGTTGACCTTGGGTTCTATTCAAATGTTGCCAGCTGAAATGGCAGGCACATGGGCAACAAGCTTTTAAATTAAAATACACTGAGTGTACAAAACATTAAGAACAACTTCCTAATTTTGAGTTGCACCCAACCTTTTGCCCTCTGAGCAGCTTCAATTCATTGAGGCATGGACTCTACAAGGTGTCAAAAGCATTCCACAGGGATGCTGGCCCATGTTAACTCCAAAGCTTCCCACAGTTGTGTCAAGTTGGCTGGATGTCCTTTGGGTGGTGGACCATTCTTGATACACACGGGAAACTGTTGAGCGTGAAAAACCCAGCAGCATTGCAGTTCTTGACACAAAACTTTGCGCCTGGCACCTACAACCATACCCTGTTCAAAGGTACATAAATCCCCCTCTGAATGGCACACATATACAATTCATGTCTCAATTGTCTCAAGGCTTGTCTCACACCTGTCTCCTCCCCTTCATCTACACTGATTGAAGTGGATTTAAAATGCAACATATACAAGGGATCATAGCTTTCACCTGGATTCACCTGGTTAGTCTATGTCATGGAAAGAGCAGGTGTTTTGTACACTCAGTGCATGTAATGTGAACATTCAAATTTGGACTGGAGTGCACAAGGTCAAAAGGTCTGAGCCACAATTAATGTTACAAAATGTCCATAAGCAGGAGAAGGTTTGCAGAGAGAAATGAGAACTTAAGGGAAAATACAGCTATTTTCTCCAAACACAAGTTTTAAGCTCCGTGACCTGAGCTGTGCTTGAGACTTTTCTAGAAACTCTTGAATTACTCCCTCCAGTGCACAGGCACACAGCGACAGAAGCGGAGTAATGAAAAACGTGCACGTGGATCCGTGCGGACAGAGTTCAGTGGACCAGGTGTTGGCACTGGCAGCATTAGGCCTGTCCGCCCCACACGCACGCCCTCTATTTATGGAGAATGAACAAGCTCACAGCCCCCAGTCCCTCCTACAAGCCAAATCACAATTCCTTTCAGGAGATCTCTTCTGGGGACACATACGTACGGCAGGAGCAAGTGGAACAACCTGGAAATATGCAGCCATCTGCACTGAACCCTGGCCACAGAGGCACTGGAGTGATAAATGATCCAGCAATATCACCCAGATTCAAATCACATTCCTCTTTTTCCCTGCCTCAGCCACGAAGAGTACACTAAAATGACCTCTTCTTGAGTACACACATTCAGAAGGAGGAGGATCCCCAGGCGAATGAATCACTGATAATGACATTTCCCTGTAAATATATGGGCTCCCTTTCTTCACCCTCACCAAATGTGGCAGTGAGACGCTCAAGTGCTAGTGCTCTTTGCCCTGGGGGTGAGATCTTGAGCTGATATCTCATGCAGGAGCAGGAGCAGCTGATGCACCCCCCACGCAAGTGCTTTCACACCCACAATCCACCAAGGGATTCACAGTGGAGAACCCGGGTACCCTGCTTCACAACCAAGCACGTACACAGATAGGGCTCTACCTGTGCAGAGCACAAGCCCCTTTTCCCTTCCAGTCTCCAAATATCCAAATATGCATGGCTTGAGAGATGTGGTCATCGGTCGAGTATGTGTAGCGAGCGAACTACTGTAAATATCAACAGTACTGCCACAGCAGCATGCCATTTCATTAACACTTGATAACACATGATTTAGCCAACAGTACCACACAAAATATTATGTCTTGTTGGGAGAGAAAGGTAGAAAAACAGAGAGGTCACCATCAGTAAAATAAATTGAGCTAGCTAAATAGCAGATGTACATCAATAATCAACATCAATGATCAGCTGAATGCCCACCCTCTTTTCCTGAGTAGGTCGTCATTGTAAATAAGAATTTGTTCTTAACTGACTTGCCTAGTTAAATAAAAATAAAAAGTAAATAAATAAAGATGTATATCATGTCTTTAGGGGGCACTGTAACTAGCTTGCTTACAATTTGTGATGATTAGTGTTGTTGCAGTAATAAATAGACCCATGCAATAAATACTGAGGCATTTGGTATGTTATTCATTTCGAGATATGAATTTTGAAAGTACACAACCGTTCAAAAGTTTGGGGTCACTTAGAAATGTCCTTGTTTTTGAAAGAAAAGCACGTTTTTTTGTCCTTTAAAATAACATCAAATTGATCAGATACAATATAGATATTGTTAATGTTGTTAATGACTATTGTAGCTGGAAACGGCTGATTTTGTATGGAATATCTACATAGGCGTACAGAGGCCCATTATCAGCAACCATCACTCTGTTCCAATGGCACATTGTGTTCGCGAATCCAAGTTTATCATTTTAAAAGGCTAATTGATCATTTGAAAACACAATTATGTTAGCACAGCTGAAAACTGTTGTTCTGATTAAAGAAGCAATAAAACTGGCCTTCTTTAGACTAGTTGAGTATCTGGATTTGGAGAATCAGCATTTGTGGGTTCAATTACAGGCTCAAAATGGCCAAAAACAAATAACTTTCTTCTGAAACTCGTTAGTCTATTCTTGGTCTGAGAAATGAAGGCTATTCCATGCAAGAAATTGCCAAGAAATTGAAGATCCCGTACAACGCTGTGTACTACTCCTTCACAGAACAGCACAAACTGTCTCTAACCAGAATAGAAAGAGGAGTTGGAGGCCCCGGTACACAACTGAGCAAGAGGACAAGTACATTAGAGTTTCTAGTTTGAGAAACAAGTCCTCAACTGGAAGCTTCATTAAATAATGCCCGCAAAACACCAGTATCAACGTCAACAGTGAAGAGGCGACTCCGGGATGCTGGCCTCCATGGCTGGAGACATCATTTAGTCTTGATACAGATTTTCAAGCAGATTTATGTCAAAACTGTAACTTGGCCACTCAGGAACATTCACTGTCTTCCTTGGTAAGCAACCGTGTCGATTGGCCTTGTGTTGTAGCAGTGGCGGTCAGTGCCATTTAAGATGACGGAGGATTATTTTTTTTGTTATGAGCATGGCCTTATTTCTATTACAGCATGTTGGATGACTCTCATTCATATTCCATTCACCCAGTTCAATGTAACAGTGATAGGTTTAGGCTAGTACACAATACTCACATTTTCCCTATACCCTATAATTCATTAAAAATCCTACAATGTGATTTTCTGGATTTTTTTTTTCTCATTTTGTCTGTCATAGTTGAAGTGTACCTATGATGAAAATTACAGGCCTCTCTCATCTTTTAAGTGGGAGAACTTGCACAATTGGTGGCTGACTAAATACTTTTTTCCCCCACTGTATGTTGTTGTCTTAGGTCTCTCTCTACGTAGTGTTGTGTTGTCTCTCTTGTCGTGATGTGTGTATTGTCCTATATTTTCATTTTATTTATTTATTTTTATCCCCGTCCCCGTCCCCGCAGGTGGCCTTTTGCCTTTAGGTAGGCCGTTATTATTACACCCTATATCAGCTAGATATTGTAAACAAGAATTTGTCCTTAACTGACTTTCCTAGTTAAATAAAGGTTAAATAAACCAAAAATGAATAGCATATTTTTATTTATTTTTATTTAACTAGAGAAGTCAGTTAAGAACAAATTCTTATTTACAATATCTAGCTGATATAGGGTGTAATCATTAGTCCAGCAGTTGAAAAATAGAGTTTCTATTGCACAAATTCAGTTTGTTTATCACAGTTTTGTTTCGTTTGCTTCTGTTTAAGAAAGTTTTTCAACAGAATTGGCGGAATGAATACACAGCTGATCAAGCATTAACATAGTTCACTCTCATAACAGCCACGTTTTATATATTCTCTTCCCTTCACCTGTGGACTTCAATGCACATCAAACACATCAGCTGTATGTTACCAGGCGAAAAAACCTTTCCAAGCCAAACCGCTACACATAGCCTACATCGTTGTCACCATATTAGCTAAAGTAAAGTCATGGTCAGCATAATAATAATAATATAACTAATGCATTAGTAAACCAGCTATAATCATGCAGTAACGTTAGTGTACAGTCAGTAAGCAGTTACCGGTGGTCCCCGGTGGCAATAAATTAGTAATACCAAAAGCTTACCTTGACTTAGAAGAGTTCCAGTGTTGTGTTGGAAAGTCATAGCCAGCTAGCTAACTTAGCATCCCTCTGTTTGATTAGGGTGTTTCAGTAGGCTACATTAGCTAGCTGCATTTATTTATTTATTTTTTTAAATTTTATTCCACCAGGTAGGCTAGTTGAGGACAAGTTCTCATTTGCAACTGCGACCTGGCCAAGATCAAGCAAAGCAGTTCGACACATACAACAACACACAGTTACACATGGAATAAATAAACTTACAATCAATAATACAGTAGAAAAGTCTATATACAGGATGTGCAAATGAGGTAGGATAAGGGTACGGCAATAACTAGACCATGGTGGCGAAGTAATCACAATATAGCAATTAAACACTGGAATGGTAGAATGTGCAGAAGATGAATGTGCAAGTTGAGATACTGGTATGGGAATGAGGTAGATTGGATGGGCTGTTTACAGATGGGCTATGTACAGGTGCAGTGATCTGTGAGCTGCTCTGAAGGCTGGTGCTTAAAGATAGTGAGGGAGGAAAGAGTCTCCAGCTTTAGTGATTTTTGCAGTTCGTTCCAGTCATTGGCAGCAGAGAACTGGAAGGAGAGGCAGCCAAAGGAAGAATTAGCTTTGGGGGTGACTAGTGAGATATACCTGCTGAAGTGCGTGCTACGTGTGGATGCTTCTATGGTGACTAGTGAGCTGAGAAAAGGCGGGGCTTTACCTAGCAGTGACTTGAAGATGACCGGGAGCCAGGGGGTTTGGCGACGAGTATGAAGCAAGGGCCAGCCAACATACAGTTCGCAGTGGTGGGTAGTATATGGGGCTTTGGTGACAAAACGGATGTCACTGTGATAGACTGCATCCAATTCGTTGAGCAGAGTGTTGGAGGCTATTTTGTAAATGACATCACCAAAGTCGAGGATCGGTAGGATGGTCAGTTTTACGAGTGAATTTGGCAGCATGAGTGAAGGATGCTTTGTTGCAAAATAGGAAGCCGATTCTAGATTTACTTTTGGATTGGAGATGTTTAATGTGAGTCTGGTAGGAGAGTTTACAGTCTAACCGGACACCTAGGTATTTGTAGTTGTCCACACATTCTAAGTCAGAGCCGTCCAGAGTAGTGATGCTGGACGGGTGGGCAGGTGCGGGCAGCAATCGGTTTAAGAGCATGCATTTAGTTTTACTTGCATTTAAGAGAAGTTGGAGGCCACGGAAGGAGAGTTGTATGGCATTGAAGCTCGTCTACAAAATGGCGCCGGAGGAGATGGCTGCCATTTTACGGTCTCCTAACCAATTGTGCTATTATGTGGGTTTTTTTCGCGATATTTGTAAAGGATTTTGTACATAATGTTTCTGCAACCGTATCTTACGGCAGAAAAGAGCTTCTGGATATCAGGACAGCGATCACTCTCCTCGGATTAGACAAAGATTTTTTCAACAACAACAGCAGCAGCAGCAAGCAGGACTCACACGATATTCTCCAAACACCCCACAGGGCAGACATCCTAATTATTCGCAGAAGGAAGCGACGCAGAGGACGAAGAGCCGGATGCCTCATCTGGACCTGCAGAAGACAACCAGGAATGCTGCCGTTACCGTCAATATTACTCGCAAATGTGCAATCATTGGACAATAAACTAGACAAGGTACAGTAAGATCACGAATATCCTACCAACGAGACATCAAAAACTGTAATATCCTATGCTTCACGGAATCGTGGCTGAATGACGACATGGATATTCAGCTAGCGGGATATATGCTGCACCGGCAGGATAGAACAGCACACTCCGGTAAGACGAGGGGGGGGGGGGGCGGTCTGTGCATATTTGTAAACAACAGCTGGTACACAAAATCTAAGTAAGTCTCTAGATTTTGCTCACCTGAAGTATATTGTGATAAACCGCAGGCCACACTACTTGCCTAGAGAGTTCTCAGCTATACTTTTCGTGGATGTTTATTTACCACCACAGACAGATGCTGGCACTAAGACCGTACTCAGTCAGCTGTGTAAGGAAATAAGCCATCAGGAAACCACTCACCCAGAGGCGGCGCTCCTAGTGGCCGGAGACTTTAATGCAGGGAAACTTAAATCAGTTCGACCAAATCTCTATCAACATGGTAAATGTGCAACCAGAGGGAAAAAAATTATAGATCACCTGTACTCCACACACAAAAATGCGTAAAAAGCTCTCCCTCGCCCTCCGTTTGGTAAATCCGACCACAACTCTATCCTCTTGATTCCTGCTTACAAGCAAAAATTAAAGCAGGAAGCACCAGTGATTCAGTCTATAAAAAAATGGTCAGAAAAAGCAGATGCTAAACTACAGGACTGCTTTGCTATCACAACCTGGAACATGTTCCGGGCGACTGTGTGATCACGCTCTCCGTAGCCGACGTGAGCAAGACCTTTAAACAGGTCAACATACACAAGGCTGCAGGGCCAGACAGATTACCAGGACGTGTGCTCCGGGCATGTGCTGACCAACTGGCAGGTGTCTTCACTTACATTTTCAACATGTCCCTGATTGAGTCTGTAATACCAACATGCTTCAAGCAGACCAGCATAGTCCCTGTAACCAAGAACACAAAGGCAACCTGCCAAAATGACTACAGACCCGTAGCACTCACGTCCGTAGCCATGAAGTGCTTTGAAAGGCTGGTAATGGCTCACATCAATACCATTATCCTAGAAACCCTAGACCCACTCCAATTTGCATACCGCCCAAACAGATCCACAGATGATGCAATCTCTATTGCACTCCACACTGTCCTTTCCCACCTGGACAAAAGGAACACCTATGTGAGAATGCTGTTCATTGACTACAGCTTAGCGTTCAACACCATAGTACCCTCAAACTCATCACCAAGCTTAGGATCCTGGGACTAAACACCTCCCTCTGCAACTGGATCCTGGACTTCCTGACAGGCCACCCCCAGGGGGTGAGGGTAGGTAGCAACATATCTGCCACGCTGATCCTCAACACTGGAGCTCCCCAGGGTTGCGTGCTCAGTCCCCTCCTGTACTCCCAGTTCACACACGACTGCATGGCCAGGCACAACTCCAACACCATCATTAAGTTTGCTGATGACACAACAGTGGTAGGCCTGATCACAGACAAAGACGAGACAGCCTATAGGGAGGAGGTCAGAGACCTGGCCGGGTGGTGCCAGAATATCAACCTATCCCTCAACGTAACCAAGACTAAGGAGATGATTATGGACTACAGGAAATGGAGCACCGAGCACACCCCCATTCTCATCGACGGGGCTGTAGTGGAGCAGGTTGAGAGCTTCAAATTCCTTGGTGTCCACATCAACAACAAACTACATTGGTCCAAACACACCAAGACAGTCGTGAAGAGAGTACGACAAAGCTTATTCCCCCTCAGGAAACTAAAAAGATTTGGCATGGGTCCTGAGATCCTCAAAAGGTTCTACAGCTGCAACATCGAGAGCATCCTGACCGGTTGCATCACTGCCTGGTATGGCAATTGCTCGGCCTCCGACCGCAAGGCACTTCAGAGGGTAGTGCGTACGGCCCAGTACATCACTGGGGCAAAGCTGTCTGCCATCCAGGACCTCTACCCCAGGCGGTGTCAGAGCAAGGCCTACATACTACATACTACCTCAATAGGCCTGACTAACAGGTGTCTGTGTATAGCCTTGCTACTCTTTTTTCAAATGTCTTTTTTTACTGTAGTTTTATTTATTTTCTTACCTACACACACACATACTTTTTTTTTATTTTATTTTTTTCCGCACCATTGGTTAGAGCCTGTAAGTAAGCATTTCACTGTAAGGTTGTATTGAGGTTAGTTAACGCAGTGTCCAAAGAAGGGACAGAGGTATACAGAATGGTGTTGTTGTGTAGAGGTGGATCAAAGAATCACCAGCAGAGAGAGCAACATCATTGATGTATACAGAGAAGAGAGTCAGTCCAAGAATTGAACCCTGTGGCACCGCCATTGAGACTGCCAGAGGACCAGACAACAGGCCCTCCGATTTGACACACTGAACTCTATCAGAGAAGTAGTTGGTGAACCAGGCGAGGCAATCATTAGAGAAACCAAGGCAGTTGAGTCTGCCAATAAGAATGTCGTGGTTGACAGAGTCGAACGCCTTAGCCAGGTCGATGAAGACGGCTGCACAGTAATGTCTCTTATCGATGGTGGTTATGATATCGTTTAGGACCTTAAGCGTGGCTGAGGTGCACCCACGACCAGCTCTGAAACTAGATTGCATAGCGGAGAAGGTATGGTGGGATTCGAAACGGTCGGTAATCTGTTTGTTAACTTGGCTTTCGAAGACCTTAGAAAGGCAGGTTAGAATAGATAAAGGTCTGTAGCAATTTGGGTCTAAAGTGTCTCCCCTTTCAAGAGGGGGATGACCGCGGCAGCTTTCCTATCTGTGGGAATCTCAGATGATACGAAAGAGAGGTTGAACATGCTAATAATAGGGGTTGCAACAATTTTGGCAGATAATTTTAGAAAGAGAGGGTCCAGATTGTCTAGACCGGCTGATTTGTAGGGGTCCAGATTTTGCAGCTCTTTCAGAACATCAGCTATCTAAGTTTGGGTGAAGGAGAAATGGGGGAGGCTTGGGCTAGTTGCTGTGGGGTGTGGAGGGCTGTTGTGTAGCCAGGTGGAAAGCATGACCAGCCGTAGAAAAATGCTTATTGAAATTCTCAATTATAGTGGATTTATCGGTGGTGACAGTGTTTCCTAGCCTCAGTGCAGTGGGCAGCTGGGAGGAGGTGTTCTTATACTCTATGGAGTTTACAGTGTCCCATAACTTCTTTTGAGTTTGTGCTACAGGATGCAAATTTCTGCTTGAAAAAGCTAGCCTTAGCTTTCCTAACTGCCTATGTATACTTGTATTTCCCTGAAAAGTTGCATACCACGGGGGCTGTTCGATGCTAATGCAGAGCGCCACAGGATGATTTTGTGCTGGTCAAGGGCAGTCAGGTCTGGAGAGAACCAAGGGAAATATCTGTTCCTGGTTCAATTTTTTTTGAATGGGTATGCTGACAGTATTTAAGATGGGAGGAAGGCACTTTTAAAGAATAACCAGGCATCCTCTACTGACGGGATGAGGTCAATATCCTTCCAGGATACCCGGGCCAGGTCGATTAGAAAGGCCTGCTCGCTGAAGTGTTTTAGGGAGTGTTTGACAATGATGAGGGGTGGTCGTTTGACCGCAGACCCATTACGGATGCAGGCAATGAGGCAGTGATCGCTGAGATCTTGGTTGAAAACAGCAGAGGTGTATTTGGAGGGCAAGTTGGTTAGGATGATATCTATGAGGGTGACTGTGTTTATGGCTTTGGGGTTGTACCTGGTGGGTTCATTGATAATTTGTAGGATGGCCGGGGTGTTAAGCATGTCCCAGTTTAGGTCACCTAGCAGCACAAGCTCTGAAGATAGATGGGGGGCAATCAATTCACATATGTTGTTCAGAGCACAGTTGGGGGCAGAGGATGTTCTGTAGCAAGCAGCAACGGTGAGAGACTTCTTTCTGGAAAGGTAGATTTTTAAAAGTAGAAGCTCGAATTGTTTGGGTACAGACCTGGATAGTAAGACAGAACTCTGCAGGCTATCTCTGCAGTAGATTGCAACACCTGTCAGTTTTATCTTGTTGGAAAATGTTATAGTTAGGGATGGAAATTTCAGGATTATTGGTGGTCTTCCTAATCCAGGATTCAGACACAGCTAGGGTATCCGGGTTGGAGGAGGAGGCTTCTAATGTTAACATGCATGAAACCAAGGCTTTTACGGTTACAGAAGTAAACAAATGAGAGCACCTGGGGAGTAGGAGTGGAGCTAGGCACTGCAGGGCCTGGATTAACCTCTACATCACCAGAGGAACAGAGGAGGAGTAGGATAAGGGTACGGCTAAAGGCTATCAGGACTGTTCATCTAGTGCATTCAGAGCAGAGAGTAAAAGGAGCAGGTTTCTGGGCGCGAGAGAATAGATTCAAGGCATAATGTACAGACAGAGGTATGGTAGGATTTGAGTACATTGGAGGCAAACCTAGGCATTGAGTAATGATGAGAGAGATATTGTCTCTAGAGACGTTTAAACCAGGTGATGTCACCGCATATGTGGGAGGTGCTTGCTAAGTAAGTGAAACTGAAAGTGAAAAATAAATGACAATCTCTCTCTATTTCTCTCTTGCTTCTCATTCATTTGGAATAAATTAATTTGTTAAAAACTGTTCAACGATTGTCTTAATCTCTCTTTGCATCAACTACATTTTAATGCTATTTTTACCCCTTTTATCCCCCAATTTTGTGGTATCCAATTGGTAGTTACAGTCTTGTTACATCGCTGCAACTCCCGCACAGACTCGGGAGAGGCGAAGGTCGAGAGCCATGCATCCTCCAAAACACGACCAAACCAAGCCGCACTGCTTCTTGACACAATACCCGCTTAACTCGGAAGCCAGCCACACCAATGTGTCGGAGGAAACACCGTACACCTGGCGACCATGTCAGCATGCATGCCCCCGCCCCGCCACAGGAGTCGCTAGAGTGCGATGGGACAAGGACATCCCTGCTGGCCAAACCCTCCCCTAACCTGGACGACGCTGGGCCAATTGTGCACCGCCCCATCGGTCTCCCAGTCGCAGTCGGCTGCAACAGAGCCTGGACTTAAACCAGTATCTCTAGTGGCACAGCTAGCAACTGCGATGCAGTGCCTTAGACCACTGCACCACACTTTATACACTGCAGTGCTAGCTAGCTGTAGTTTATGCTTTCAGTACTAGATTAATTCTCTGATACTTTGATTGGGTGGACAACATGTCAGTTCATGCTGCAAGAGCTCTGATAGGCTGGAGTATGTCCTCTGGATGTTATCATAATTATTGTGTAAGTCTGTGGAAGGGGGTAAGAACCATGAGCCTCCTAGGTTTTGACGTCAATGTACCCAGAGGAGGACGGAAGCTAGCTGTCCTCCGGCTACACGATGGTGCTACCCTACAGAGTGCTGTTAAGGCTACTGTAAACCTTCATAACAAAATAGTGTGTTTTAATCAGTTATTTAGTGATTAATGATTATATTTAGTATAGTTTATATAAAAAGTATTACTTTTTAAATGTTTAACAATTTAAATCTTTATGAAATTCACTGAGGAGGATGGTCCTCCCCTCCTCTGAGGAGCCTCCACTGTGTTGTAGGTTATTGTCCTGCTGAAAGGTGAGTTCCTCTCTCAGTCTCTGGTGTAAAACAGTCTGAAGCATGTTTTCCTCTAGGTTTTATTTTATCCTTCAAAAACTCTCCAGTATTTGCAGATGTAAAGCATACCAATACATTGATGCAGCAACCACCATGCTTGAAAATAAGGAGGCAATTACTCAGTGATGTGTTGGATTGGCACCAAACATAATACTTTAGTGCCTTGTTGCATACAATATGCATGTTTGGGATATTTGTATTCTGTATATTTGTATTCTTCTTTTCAATCATTTATGTCATTATTGTGGAGTCACTACTCAGTTTTCTCCCATCATAGCCACTGAACTCAGTAGCTGTTTTAAAATCACCAATGGTCTCATGGTAACATCTCTGAGCAGTTTTATTCCAATCCTGCAGCTCAGTTCAAGACGACTGCATCTTTGATGTGTCTCGGTGGATTAATACATAATTAGTACATAATCCACAGCATAATTATTAACTTGACCATGCTTAAAGAAATATTCCATGTTTGATTTTTTATTGTTACCCCTCTACCAATCACTAACCTACTTTATTGAACTTTCGAAAAGCTCCCTGATCTTTGCAGTTGAATCTGTGCTTGAAATTCAATAGTTGACTAAGGGACCTTACAGATGTATGTAGGTTAGTCATTCAAAAATCATCAACCCCTATTATTTCACTCTGAGTGAGTCCATATAACTTATTATGTGACTTGGTAAGGTTCGCCTAAACACAGGGGAGTAATAATTATGCAACAACTATATACTATATACTATAAAAATATGTCTAATTTTTCCACTTTGACATTAGAGTATTTTGTGTAGCTGGTTGACAAAAAAACACAATATAATTTGAAGAAATCCATGGGGTCTAAATACTTTTGCGAGGCACTATAGCTACTGTAGGCTACTGACCACACAGCTTTGATCATCACAGGACCTTTCATTTGTTATTCAGTACTGCAAGTACTGATGTGGTATTACATCCAGATGAAACTGGTTTTTCACATTCAAGCATCCTACTATTTATTGCAGTCCCTTTTTACATGGTATGGGTTATGGGTTGAGTTAGCTACATTTCTATGAAATAATGTCTTTTCACAAATATAAGGGAGTTATATTTTCAGAGGCCTTGGATATGGCAATAGAAAATGCTGATTAGAGAAGTGAACAAAGTTGCTCTCATTTATTCTAAGACAAAGTTATGAGATAATTATGTTAGAGTCTGCTGTCTTGTGTGTGTTTGGGGAGTAAAATGTTGCAGTACTTTTTCTCTTTCTCTTACTCTGGGGAGAACAGTTTGAGAGCCATCTTAGCAAAGCGGTCTGTTAGTTTGTCATTAATCGCGTATCGTGTAACCCAGAGGGCAGGGGGTTGACATGTTATTTATTGGCACCACACCCCATGGGTACCACAGCCAGGGGAAACGTCTTCCCTTGGTTGTGGTGGCAAAGGCCATCTCCGTGATGGCTTACATACTCACTTAATTTTCTTAGCCACAGGCAAACAGCATGCTAGGGCCCCCTCGGACTTTCCCCAATCTCCTGAAACATAATGTATTTTTTAAATTAATTTAAGCAGCTTTGTATATGTATTTGGGAATTCACCTATTTTTTCTCTCTCTCACAACTAGCTATGTTTCAGAAACCAAAACCAGACAGAGAAATTTGATTATTTTAATATACAGTACCAATCAAAAGTTTGAATACACCCATCAAGGTTTTGTAGAATTGTAGAATAAAAGTGAAGACATCAAAATTATGAAATAACACATTTGGAATAATGTAGTAAGCAAAAAATATATATTTTATCTTAGATTCTTCAAAGTAGCCACCCTTTGCCTTGATGACAGCTTTGCACACTCTTGGGATTCTCTCAACCAGCTTCAGAAGGAATGCTTTTCCAACAGTCTTGAAGGAGTTCCCACATATGCTGGGCACTTGTTGGCTGCTTTTTCTTCACTCTGTGGTCCAACACTTCCCAAACCATCTCAATTGGGTTGAGGTCGTGTGATTTTGGAGGCCAGGTCATCTGATGCAGCACTCCATCACTCTTCTTCTTGGTCAAATAGCCCTTACACAGCCTGGAGGTGTGTTTTGGGTCATTGTCCTGTTGAAAAACAAATAATAGTCCCACTAAGCACAAACCAGATGGGATGGCATATTGCTGCAGAATGCTGTGGTAGCCATGCTGGTTAAGTGTGCCTTGAATTCTAAATAAATCGCAACATTGTGACCAGCAAAGCACCCCCACACCATCACACCTCCTCCTCCATGTTTCAGGGTGGGAACCACACATGCGGAGATCATCCATTCACCTACTCTGCATCTCACAAAGACATGGCGGTTGAAACCCAAAATCTCTAATTTGAAATCAGGCCCAGAGGACAGATGTCCACCAGTCTAATGTCCATTGTTTGTTTTTCTTGGCCAAAGCAAGTCTCTTCTTCTTATTGGTGTCCTTTAGTAATGTTTTTTCCCAGCAATTCAACCATGAAGTATCACGCCCTGATCTGTTTCACCTGTCCCTGTGATTGTCTGCACCCCCAGGTGTCACTGATTTTCCCCAGTGTATTTATCCCTGTGTTTTCTGTCTTACCAATGCCTCCGCTGTTTTCCAGGATTTGGTCAACGATGTGCTCCGGGACATGCTAAACCATTTTGTGTTCATTTACCTTGAAGACATCCTGTTTTTTTCCCGATCTGCCCAAGAACATGTACTTCATGTCAGACAGGTTCTTCAGCGCCTCCTGGAGAACCAATTGTTTGTGAAAGCCGAGAAGTGTGTTCCACTGCTCTATCACCTTTCTGGGATATGTCATTGCTGAGGGCAATGATCAGAAAGGAGTGGTGGATTGGCCTCAACCTACGTCCAGGGTGCAGTTGCAATGGTTTCTTGGTTTTGCTAACTTCAGTTTGATTTGGGATTACAGCACCCTGGTGGCCCCCCTCTCGGCACTCACCTCTTCCAAGGTACCGTTCAAATGGTCTCCAGCTGTCGACAAACCCTTTGTGGACCTGAAGCATCGGTTCTTAACAGCTCCCAGCCTCATCCATCCGGACCCCTCACGTCAATTTGTGGTGGAAGTTGATGCTTCGGATTTTGGAGCGGGGGCCATGCTGTCCCAGCGATCTGCCCAGGACCAAAAGCTTCATCCCTGTGCTTTCTTGTCCCATCGTCTCAATCCTGCAGAGAGGAACTACGATGTAGGTAATCGAGAACTCCTGGAAGTTAAGGGTCAAACAATGTGAAGCCTATACAGTTCCTGCCTATACAGTTCCTCTGCCACACCCTTGACCTCCGAAACCATTCCCCCTACCTCATGCCTTGCTGCCAATGTGGATTCGGGTATTGAGAACCTGGTTCGCGAGGTGCAACGCTCCCAGCCTGGACCTGAAGGGGGCCCGGCTAACTGTCTGTTTGTCCCTAACCCAGTCCGGTCCCGGGTCCTGGAATGGGCTCATTCCTCCAGGCTGACCTGTCATCCAGGGTCCGGTCGTAGACTAGCCTTCCTCCGACAATGTTTCTGGTGGCCCACAATGGTTCCTGACTTCTCTGCCTTTGTCGCCGCATGCACAGTGTGTTCTCAAAACAAGACTCCACGGCAGGCTCATTCTGGCCTCCTTCAGCCACTACCGGTCCCTCATCGTCCCTGGTCTCATATCTCTGGACTTTGTCACTGGGCTCCCTCCATCTGATGGAAATACTGTCATTCTGACGGTAGTCGATCGGTTCTCCAAGGCCGCCCATTTCGTCCCTCTCCCCAAACTACCTTCTGCCAAGGAGACGGCCCAGCTTATGGTGCAGGATGTCTTCCGGATCCATGGACTCCGAGTAGACATGGTCTCCGATCGGGGTTCTCGTCTCAGTTCTGGAAGGCATTCTGCACCCTTATTGGGTCGTCGGCCAGCCTGTCATCTGGATTCCATCCCCAAACCAATGGTCAGTCGGAGCGAGCCAATCAAGATCTGGAAACCACCTTGAGATTCCTGGTCTCAATCAACCCGACTACCTGAAGCCGTCAACTGGTCTGGGTGGTGTATGCCCGGAACACCCTTCCCTGTTCTGCCATGGGACTCTCCCCTTTCGAGTGCTCCAGGTATCGTCGACAAGCGGACGGTCACCGCATTGGGCAGAGGGTTTGGCTTTCCACTCAGGACCAGCCTCTGTGGGTAGAGTCCCACAAACTGTCTCCCTGGTTCATAGGTACTTTCCCATCTCCAGAGTCCTGAGTTCCACTTCTGTCCGTATTGTGTTACCCTGTACCCTCTGTATCCACCATACTTTCCATGTGTCCAGAAATAAGCCTGTGTCTCACTGTCCTTTGTCTTCTGTTTCCAGGCCCATCCCAACCCCCCGGGTAATCAATGGCCAGCCAGCATATAGGGTGAGATGCTTTCTGAAGGTTTAACCACGGGGCAGGGGTTTTCAGTACCTGGTTGACTGGGAGAGTTATGGCCCAGGTGCGTCCCTGGGTGGTGGGGGGGTACTGTCATGCCCTGATCTGTTTCACCTGTCCTTGGGATTGTCTCCACCCCCTCTAGGTGTCGCTGATTTCTCCCCGTCTCTCTGTGCCAGTTCGTCTTATATGTCTTTCCAAGTCAACCAGAGTTTTTCCCATTCTCCTGCTTTTTGCTATTCTCCTTTTTCTAGTCCTCCCGGTTTTGACCCTTGCCTGTTTCTGTATCCGCCTGCCTGACCATTCAGCCTGCCTTGACCATGAACCTGTCTGCCACTCTGTACCTCCTGTCCACAACCATTCTCTTGCCTACTCCTTTTGGATTAATAAACATTGTAAGACATGCAAGTAATAGCCGATTTCTGAAGCTGGTAACTCAAATGTAATTATCCTCTACAGCAGAGGTAACTCTGGGTCATCCTTTCCTGTGGCGATCCTCATGAGGGCCAGTTTCATCATAGCGCTTAATGGTTTTTGTGACTGCACTTGAAGAAACTTTCAAAGTTCTTGAAATTTTCCCTATTGACTGACCTTCATGTCTTAAAATAATGATGGACTGTCGTTTCTCTTTGCTTATTTGAGTTGTTCTTGCCGTAATATGGACTTGGTCTTTTACCAAATAGGGCTTTCTTATGTATACCCAACCCTACCTTGTCACAACACAACTGATTGGCTCAAATGCATTAAAAAGGCAAGAAATTCCACAAATTAACATTTAACAAGGCACACCTATTAATTGAAATCCATTCCAGGTGACAAGCTCATGAAGCCGGTTGAGAGACTGCCAAGAGTGTGCATAGCTGTTATCAAGGCAAAGGGCGGCGACTTTGAAGAATCTCAAAAAATATACAGTGGTGCAAAAAAAATGTTTAGTCAGCCACCAATTGTGCAAGTTCTCCCACTTAAAAAGTTGAATATTCATCATAGGTACACTTCAACTATGACAGACAAAATTAGGAAAACCCCCCCCCCAGAAAATCACATTGTAGGATTTTTAATGAATTTATTTCTAACTACACCTAAGTTTAGGCATTCATTCTAAATGCTTATGGTAAGGGTTAGTTAAAACAAAAAATACGTAAAACAAGTGTCTACCACTGAGATTGAACATGCGACCCTCGGAAGGATTATGCTGAGCAGGAAGAGCAATTCCGCAACCCTTGGAAGGACGATGCTGAGCAGGAGGAGCAACCCAGGGTGTCAAAATTGGACATTTGGAGAAATGTGGATAAACATCAGAATCGGAAGTCAAATTAGTAAAACCGTGAGATGTTGTTGGCCCATTTACATGTTCTGGCATTCAAAAGCAGCTTTAACAGAGAACTGTCAATGAATAATCATATAAATGGTTGGAATCAGTGAATGAATGGCTGTAGCAACGGCCTGACAAGCACAACTGGCGCAGCATAACAATTGAGGCCTAATTAGACAAAATAAGTGTTTAAGTTGTATCTCGTTTAACAACTTAGTAAAAAAAAAGAGATACTAAATCATTCAAACAAGATACTAAGTTAATCAAATGAGATACTAAGTAATTCATACAACAGTATATGTTTTTTTTACTATTTTTGTGTGGGGGGGGGGGGGGGGTAGCTAACAGAAGAAGTGCACAAATGTCACAAAAATAATGATGTTCACAATCAGCGGGGATAGAGAATCAAACCAAAAAACTCAAATGTACCGGTCGGACTGGTTCTGACTGATATTTTGGTGTACAGAGCACTCTGTGAACGTCGCAGGGTCCAGTGCCTCTACAACCACTCTGTCAGCGGAGCTGACTTGAAGTGTCAGGTTTCACACCCAACATTTTCATAGGGAGTGATGTGTCACATTTTCTGGCCTATCCAGACAAATAATCGATTTTCCCCTGCCTCTGAGCAACGGAGCCAAGCCTGGGAGACTGCATATTAAAGGGGACAGTCTCGCGAATCCAGCAATCATATTACTCACATCATATACTCAGCTGGATTTAGAGCCAAACATCGGAAAAAATACTAAATAATTGTCTATAATAGAAACATAACCACTTTCTCTTGGTACAGAGGGAGAAAATCGATTTGTGTACAAAGCTGAAGTTGTAACGAGTCTGCAGAATCCGAATAGTGTCTCTACACTGCTTAGAGGATGCTTGGCAGAAAATGATCAGTCGTCAGTTATATGAAATGGGGCCAAATTTGTACTGGCACTAAATATGATATTTATTTTAGTTATAAGAAATGTGATATCTTATAGTAAGTCATTACAGCACCAAACACCACAAAAAAGTTCATTACTGCTCAAACACATTCCTCCTAAAGCCATTCCATTCACTAAGCACTACCTATTCAAGAACCTGGATACAATTTGAGAGAAGAATAGAAAAATAGATAGGGAAAAACTGAAGGCCATTTTTGATAGCCCCAACTGCATGCAGACCTGTCACAATATATACTACCTCTGATCAGGATGTATTTCTCTTTGCTGTTTTTCTGTTCACTGGTAGAAACTGACAAGTCTGTAAAAATGACTACTGGTTAATAATATTGTTCCTATTGTTATCAGCATAAGTAATTTTAGGAAGGTAAAAATGTAATGTGGTTAACACTGCTAGCAAAAATTCATATAGAAGACATTAGCACAAATGTGAGAGTATTTCTTGGAGACCTAAATCTCATCCATGCACTCATACCCACAGGAGTAGTAGAAACCCCTGTGCAGTTTGGTCTGTACACAGTGGAGGCTGCTGAGGGGAAGACGGCTCAAAATAATGTCTGGAACGGAGCAAATGGAATGGCATCAAGCCATGTGTTTGATGTATTTGATATCATTCCACTCATTCCGCTCCACCGATTACCATGAACCCGTCCTCCTCAATTAAAGTGCCACCAACCTCCTGTGGCTGTACATTACATAAAAAACATTGCCATGGCATATACAGTCTGTTAGGAAAGTATTCAGACCCCTTGACCTTTTCCATGTTTTGTTACGTTACAGGCTCAGTACACGGTTTCTTCAAACGCACCTATAATGGAAGACACATCCATTTAGTTGAACCAGAGGATGTGTTTCTATTACGGGTAAATAATGATGGTTATAAATAATGAATAATGATGGTTATGTGTGGGGTCTCCAGCCACATTTCATAGTAATGCTGAACTCGCCTGCTGACATGTGCAGATGCATATCTGATGGTCCAGGGATATTATCATTTGAAAAGAAGCTGTATGACTCTACATATTGTTACATTCAATGATGGTGGAAATAGGAAAATTAGTGTTTCCTATAAGTGAGGTGTCTCCTCTAGTGAATACATGGTTGGCCAAAACACACAATACACAACTAGATTTAATGCCCATGGATCTTTCGCTCTGTTGGGACAGAATATGCTAGTTTCTTGGATGCTTTTACATTTAGTTTTTCATGTCAATGTTCATGCTTTAAATCAATATTATAAGAGCATTTGGGTTGTGTAATGAAACATCTAATCTATGAAGTTCAGGTAAACAGTCTTTCTCTTGAAATACAAGCAAAACATTAGTCAGAGAAGTTCCCAAAAGCCAATCTCACAGTGTAAGTAAAGTGATTCATGGTACCATTGAAGCGGTAGCCTGATATTCCTATAAAAGATGTCGGGAGTTATTAGGCCCTATAACCATGTCAGAGAGGTAATTAAACCATTCCTCAGTAAATAGGAACACTTTGAGTCATCCATCTAATAGATTTGGGATGTGCCTTCCATTCCACAGCACGTGAAATTTATTTCAACGTTATTCTCTGGTAGCTAATTATATTCAATATGCTTTAACGATATCCAATTCTATGTTCCTACTAATTATTTCATATTACGATCAACCACAAACCTGTGAAATGGAAGGGATATTAAAAGGGGCATTTGGATCGTGGTAACAGTGTTGGTCCTGAAGCCAAGGTCAAATATGAACTGTATATTCCTTTATGTGAGGCTATGTTTCCCTCACTGTGTGGGAAAGTTTAATCTTACTGGACCTACAGTAGATGGATTTTCTCCCCCGACTCTTTGAATTATTGCCACTGAGGAATTCCTCATGCTTAATAATATTGTTTAAAATTCATGGGGCCTTTTACAGCTTGATTGCCACTAGAAAGCCACTCACACATTGTATTTCAAGAACAGGATTGTATTTCTGCATCCAGCTGAGTAAATGGCAAGACTGGCATTTTATTCCAACATCGATACAAAAAAGAAAATCAATGTAGCCTTATGCTGTGCTATTCATCAGGCATAACCACCAGGAATCAATCCATTACTGTGATCATTGTTTCAATCATAATGCCACTTTATTGAATGTTGAGGTGGAGTTTAATTCACACCATTTATTATGGTCCATTTTTCAACCTTGTACCAAACAAAACCCATTCCCTGGACTCAACACTGATAGAAAAATAGGTGCTATCTAGAACCTAAATGGGTTCTTTGGCTGTCCCCATAGGATAATCCTTTGAAGAACACTTTTTTGTTTGAGGTAGAACCATTTGGGGTTCTATGTAGATCCTTTTCCACAGAGGGTTGTACATGGAACCCAAAATGGTTCTACATGGAACCAAAAAAGGGTTATCCTATGGGGACAGCCAAAGAACCCTTTTGTGTGTGCAGGGAAATGCTTTTAAGCGCTTCACAACTGAGTTGAAGGAAATGAAAGTATATCAAAGCTTCAACTGAAAACTGAAATTAGGCTTCAAAATGCTTCTCGTAATGTTTCAGGTCTTCATTATCTCACTGTAAATGGTATTTTTTTGGTCTTCCTATATATATATAACTCTTATTTTAATTGAATGTGATATCTTATGTTTTTCTTGCTATGTATTTGTATGTTTTATGTGGACCCCGGGATAGTGTAGCTGCTGCATGTGCAGTAGCTAATGGGGATCCTAATAAACTCAACTAAACTGAGTATTATGAAAAGCAAACTTTTTTCCAAATCAGATGCTTAAAGTTAATCACAAATATTAAGAAAAACCAGCAACAACAACATCTCTGCTTTCCACTACTATGACCTCTGTCAATGTGGAAGCAGATCTATTGCCTTCAGCTGACTCTTTGGCAGGCTTGTTGTCTCCTACGGCACACTAAATCTGATTTGACAATTTCACAGATCCCAGAGCAGCTGCTCCTCTTTATTAACCACATGTTACCTTCATTATCCACTCGTTTTTAGCTCCGCTTTGCATGGAGGTGCTCACATGCATGTTCATAGCTGTGACTGTGGGGTTTAGAGGGCCTTTAAATGTTGTTATGAGCACTGACTTGGTGCGATTAAGAACTGATGCAAGGGAGAGCGATTGATGAATAATTCAACATTTACATGTTGTGACACTCATGGAATATAAAACAACAACAATAACTCTGGTACAAGTCTAACCCCAATAAATTCTAAGGAGAACAACAAAAACACCACAAAAAAAAACACCTGAGGTAATAATACAAGTCACACATTACATTTAAAGATGTATGAACTGTAATCAACCACATCAGTTCAGTTCAAAATACTTTTTCCAACAACAGTCCCAACTGAAGAATTATCCACTGCACAATCACTTGAAACGTTGCAAGTTGTCGTTATAGAGATTCTGGATTGGAAAAAAGACAAAACGCAATAAGTCATGAGTCACTAACATGAACCTTCTATTTCAACTAAAGCACTCATCAACAACAACTTTAACATCATGGGCAAAACATTTTCCATGTAGCCTTCTTTATAGAGAAAGACCTAAAGTGGTTCTTTACAGGACAGTTTAGCTGAATTGTTTCCTCAGATCAGAAGCCTCTGCTGCCATCTCCTCCTCTGTTCTCCACCTGGAAGGGACGTCCTCACTCTCACGGTCATGCTTCTGGAGCTGCACATAAATACATCACATAGTCCTTTACGTTACTTTACTAAATGTCTACTAAACAGAGGCTACTAGTTAATGAATAAACACATGTATACCCAGACATACCCGCACGTATGCACACGCATAGTCACCTGTTTACCTCAGTAACTGGAGGGAGAAATTGACAAAATTCCTTTGAGTATGCACCATAATAAAAAATTAAAAACTGTGAATAAAAAACTGTTTCAATGTAGCAGAATAAACAAAGTTGTTGACCGGGTGTTAGCAGAAACATTAGCACTCAATAGTCTCTGTACACTTGACTGTTCCACCAGATTATAGAATATAAAAGATGATGCCCAGTGGAACTGGGGCACTGGTGAAATTCCATGAAATGCACAAAACAAAAACAACGACAACCTCACTCCTCATTTAGTCTTTTCAGACACAATCAGAGTTGAGGTTTAAAATATAAACGTCTCGCCCTTCCAACAAGGCAAACAAGAGGAACACATGATGGTTAATTGAGAATAGCCACGGAGGGGAAATTGTATGACTGTGACAGATTCTGACACCCGTGCCTGTGGTTGCTGTTTTTGTAACATTCATAGATTTAGAGGGAAACGATGTACTTCATCACACTAATGCCTCCCCCAGGACAGATGGGCTGACATTCTGAGGTTTGGGAGGTGTCTTCATTTTAACTGCCAGGGGGGTTGTTTATAATGTAAAGCCACATGCAATACATACCCTCTCCCAACCATAAAAGCCACAACAGCACGGGGTGGTTTCCAGCTGCTAAGGCTTCACATTGGGATCTGTCATACGTGGCTGTAGTTTAGATGATGTTAAGATGCAGGAAAGCCCTCAAGGCTAGTATACAGTGTTCAGAATGAGATGTCTTTCAAGCCACACAAAATAAATAAACATAAACAGTGCAGAAAGCTTGCACTGGTTGGTGATATTGATTTTTATGTCCTTGAGTTATTTTCACAGCACATCTAACATGTTTGTGGCATGCTTGGTTAGTCTAGGTAAAAAAACGATGCAATAAAAATACCCACCAGTTGAAGATAGCTACTGTAACAGCACGGCACAGAGAGGGATGTTTTATGTTCTCAGAGAGCTAGGCAGTAAAATGATTCAACATGTAATAGATTTCAATGTTTCCCCGCTTCCTCTCTAAACCGTCTGGAAGCTAAAACACCAGGGGGTCATTATTTCAATACATCTTCTCTTTCCAACACTGACAAGCGCTGTTCTGTTTTGTTGCATATTCTTTTTTGTTATATGCGCAAACAGAATATGACCCTGGCTTGAAAGCTTGTCGGATTGGGTCCTGTGGAAAGCAGGAGATGGCCAGTTGGAACATGAGGACATGGGGGTCATCTCTCTAGCGCCCTTGGGAGTCATGCTAGTCCCTCTTCTAGGCTAGGCTGGACCCTCTGCCTGTTCATGTGGGTTATCTGAGACCACACCAACACACTGCTCAAACCCCAGACAAACCTTATCTCAGACCATCACACTGTATTAGGATCTAGTCCATTTACCTCACAGGACATGGTTACAGCAACTGGAGGATGACATTTTGTTGGAAAAGAGTTAAGGGGGGGAGTGGTGGGGTTGGATGGAGTCAGAGATTTTCAAGCTTCAAACGTTGAACTGAAATGGCTTTGTAGGCTCACGTAATCCCATAAGACGTTACAATGTATTTCAAGCGTAGAAAACTCACATCAACATCGTATTTCGCTGTAAGCAAAGGAATGGGGGAAGGAAAGATATGTCTTTCTGATGTTGAAGCTTTTCTTTTTCTGGTAGAACATTCATTCACAGTAAGATGAATTGCACACAGTTTTAGTAAGGCATTGTTAACTTATCAGAGATTTATAATGCATGCAGTAAGTGTAAGGTGCCTCACTAGGACGAGGTAGGTGCAGGAGTCAGGAGCAGGAGAGCACTGAGGTCCAAATAGTATAATATTTATTTGGAAGTCCCAAAACACAACAAAACTGGTCTGGAAATAAACCCAATGAAGGCGCCCAACATAACAGGAACTCGAAGTGACAACAGGAGGAAAAAACAATCTACTCCTAAATAAATCACAACAGCACAAACGACCGTGAGAATAGCCTGTGGCGCAATCTAGCACACGCACCAAACAAACACAGAAATTATCCCGCACAAAATAACAGCAGGCAACGAGGTTAATAAACCTACAGAAATTAACTAAATAGAACACAGGTGTAAGAAACAGACAGACACAAACGAAAAAGAAAAATGGATCGGTGGTAGCTCGTAGGCCGGCGACGACGACCGCCGAGCACCTCCCGAACAGGGAGAGGAGCCACCTTCGGTGGAAGTCGCGACAGTAAATCACATAATTTGTCACAAATTGATTTTCATGGGGACATTATGTATTTATGGAGCTCAAATATATTGTTTCCTTGCAACACAAAATACCAGCTGACACTTCAGATTATGTCATTAGAGACACTAATATTGCAAATTAGCCCTGAGCTGGTGACCAGCCTCTAAACATTTACTTGGGCCTCAGACATCATATTATATCAAGGCAAAACACTAAAATAAGCCTAAATTGTTCTCCTTTTACTTAACAGTGTTGATTCATGGGGCAAACATATATTGAGTAAAAGCTGAATTGACAACAGCATGGAAAACTGAAGAATTGCAGAACAATTGCTAATAGCATGCAATGTAATCATGTAATATTAACAAAGACTTGTCTTTGACTTTATCTGAATAATCATCAGGCTCATCAAGACTTAATCAAGGATTTTTGTTCTCCATCTAAAAATCCCCCACACAAATGCTAGCGCAACAACTGTTATGTCATCAAACTTTGCAGTGCTAATTGAGTCTCTTTGAGAAAATACAAAGCACCGAAAAACAATAACTATTCCTTCAAGTAAGACATTGTTTTTGCTGAAAATGCATGGAATAGGGTAGCCTTCTTACAGTATCTCTTCTTGGAATTGGTTTTTCCAGTATGTTGTAAACTGCAACATTCATACAATGTAAGTTCTACATAGTTCATTATACTGTTGAAAACAAGTTCCTTCACTTGTACATTATAAGATCTCAGCATGTCCAAGATAACAGCAGCACAATTAGCAGCATGGTGTGTGTGTGTGTGTGTGTGTGTGTGTGTGTGTGTGTGTGTGTGTGTGTGTGTGTGTGTGTGTGTGTGTGTGTGTGTGTGTGTGTGTGTGTGTGTGTGTGTGTGTGTGTGTGTGTGTGTGTGTGTGTGTGTGCGTGTGTGCGTGTGTGTATGTGTGTGTATGCATTTAGAGCAGGTGGGTTGGTCTTCCTGCTGTTTCTCTGAGAGAAGGGCAAGCCGATCCCCTTGTGTCCTCACTAGCAGCTGTGCGGATGTCCAAACACGCACTGGTGTGTGAGAGCGCGTGTGTGTGTGTGCAGAAACCCTGTTAATACTTTCAGTGACAAACGTGCCCATGAATATTAATGCTGGAGATGACTCGCAACATGGCCACAAACATCTGTAGGTACAGTACAGTAGCTGGCTAGCTGTCTCACAGTGTGTCAAAGAGCTAATGCAGCAACTGTCTATTCACATTGGCGGGAGCAGCATGTGTGAATTATCCCTCCCATGGCGGCTTTTAATGTATCAATTTATGCCCTTATTAAAGACATAAATTTGGAGCCAAGGAACATAATGGTTTTGTTTGAGCTCCTTAACATTTAACACAGCACTCCAGTGAAAGGAGACACACCTCCGCTATCAGCATGGCTTTTCACTATGGGACTCTGACATACATGCCATGGCATTACAATGTCACACTAGAGGTCATCTAATAATTACATGTGAACAAAAAGGACTTCAGAGGATAAGCCTTTGCTCTCAGCACAAAGACATCCTACTCATTAAATAATTTGTCACACCCAATTTACTCATAAATGGAAGTTTGTGGAATTCAAATTCCTCCGGGTGCGTCAAGGCTTCTGAATAAATAAGGAAAACTGGGTTTTCTGAGTAACATACAGTACCAGTCAAAAGTTTTAGAACACCTACTCATTCAAGGGTTTTTCTTTATTTTTAGTCATCAAAACTCTGAAATAACACATATCATGTAGAATCATGTAGTAACCAAAAAAGTGTTAAAACAAATCAAATATATTTTATGTTTGAGATTCTTCAAATAGCCATCCTTTGCCTTGTTGAGAGATTTGCACACTCTTGGCATTCTCTTAACCAACTTCATGAGGTAGTCACCTGGAATGCATTTCAATTAACAGGTGTGCCTTGTTAAAAGTTAATTTGTGGAATTTCTTTCCTTCTTAATGTATTTGAGCCAATCAGTTGTGTTGTGACAAGGTAGGGGGGGTATACAGAAGATAGCCCTATTTGGTAAAAGACCAAGTCTGTATTATGTAAAGAACAGCTCAAATAAGCAAAGAGAAACGACAGTCCATCATTATTTTAAGACATGAAGGTCAATCAATACGGAACATTTCAAGAACTTATAACGTTTCTTCAAGTTCAGTAGCAAAAATCATCAAGCGCTGTGATGAAACTGGCTCTCATGAGGACCCCCACAGGAAAGGAAGACCCAGAGTTACCTCTGCTGCAGAGGATAAGTTCATTAGAGTTAACTGCACCTCAGATTGCTGCCCAAATAAATGCTTCAGAGTTCAAGTAACAGACACATCTCAACATCAACTATTCAGAGGAGAATGTGTGAATCA
The DNA here is from genome assembly GCF_013265735.2 of Oncorhynchus mykiss. NCBI lineage: Eukaryota > Metazoa > Chordata > Actinopteri > Salmoniformes > Salmonidae > Oncorhynchus > Oncorhynchus mykiss. The sequence continues at coordinate 69,802,945 of NC_048581.1, forward strand.
GGGCTTCGTGATCAAATTGTTGCAAAGAAACCACTACTAAAGGACACCAATAAGAAGAAAAGACTTGCTTGGGCCAAGAAACACAAGTAATGGACATTAGACCGGTGGAAATCTGTCCTTTGGTCTGATGAGTCCAAATTTGAAATGTTTGGTTCCAACCGCCATGTCTTTGTAAGATGCGGTGTGGGTGAACGGATGATCTCTGCATGTGTATTTCCCACTGTAAAGCATGGAGGCGGAGGTGTGATGGTGTGGGGTTGCATTGCTGGTGACAGTCTGTGATTTATTTAGAATTCAATGCACACTACCAGCATGGCTACCACAGCATTCTGCAGCATTACGCCACCCCATCTGGTTTGGGCTTAGTGGGACTATCATTTGTTTCTCAACAGGACAAAGACCCAACACACCTCCAGGCTGTGTAAGAGCTATTTTATTTGTTTAACACTTTTTTGGTTACTACATAATTCCATACGTGTTATTTCATGTTTTTGATGTCCTCACTATGATTCTGCAATGTAGAAAAAGTCAAATGAAGAAAAACCCTTGAATGAGTAGGTTTCTAAAACGTTTGACCAGTAGTGTATGTCAATACAGAAAAAATAAAAACATCTAATGAATCCGCCAACATATTTACACAAGATTCAGGACCCAGACCTCTTCATCCCCCATACAATTCAAAGATCTAGTTATGTTATGTTTATTGAGTTATTGATAATTCATGGTTCTAGTCTCAGCCTCCCATTGGACCTTGGAGACTATGATATAAATGGTAGATGCAAGTGCATATCTTTTAATCTCCACTGGTAATTACCTTTGGCAATCAGTTTCTGCAAGGCACATTTCCATTCATTGGTTTGTATTTTCAATAGGGTGGATGATGATTTCACATGAGATGACTACTGTAGCTCAACTCTTGTACCGTTCAATTTCACTCCTAACTCGCTCAGATTGATTCAATTATGTTGGGTTTTCAAGATATGTTTGGATTAGGGTTGCAAAACTACCAGTAATTTCCAAAAGTTACCGGAATTTTCAGTCGTTTCGGCAATTAACTGAAAATCTATGGCAATCTATCATAACTTTGGTCATTTATACTTGAATAACTGGTATAAAATGTATTCATATATGGTATATATTTTTAAATATCTGTGTCCATATTGTCCATTCGTTTCTAGTAGATAGAACATATGGATCAAGAGAAAAAAGCCTAATTAATGAAAAAAAGCATCAAATCAACAATGGCATTATTTTCAATGAACTCTGCAATTCTTCCAACTATTGACTTTTCTTCACAACTGCCACCAGTTTGTTGCCAAAACATTGCCAAAAAATACATGTTGACATAGTAAAAACATTTGAAGTGTATAAAAATATATAGAAAGGATATTTCATGCTGAAACCCTCATATTTAACACTAATGGTATTCACTAAGTTGATGGTTTATATTTAGGATAATATTTTACAGCCTTGTCATTCCCAATTTTTTTAAATCATTATTTCATATATTTTACATGTGACAAGGCCACACAGAGGGCCAGGGATAAATACAGACACCTGTGATAATCTGAAGTACCCAAAATAGCCACTAGATGTCTTGTGATAGATCCTTGAAAGATACCAAAATTATGGTAGTTTACTGACAGAGATACTTTTGAAATTACCCTCTCTTTGCGACCCTAGTTTGGATACATTGGTATGACAAATCGCGCTATTGGCAGCTTATTGAAAACATTTGGCAATTATTGTGTTTTTGTTAAAATATTACACAGCATCCGTGCCATAGTTGAGAGAAAAATTGTTGTCAGTAAACAAACTGCCAAAATCCTAATTAAAATATACACTGTAGCCTGAACCATATTCTATTTGCTATCAAGACTGTTACAGTAGGTGTGGCAGGTTGTACGAAGCAATCAAACTACATTTTAAGTTAACATTAGACAATGAAGTTAAGAAGTAAAGTGTAACACTAGAGATTGCACTATGGCATCAGGCTTGCGTAACAGTAAAAGCTGGCCCGCCCAAGTAAAGAAAATAATTTACAACTGTACCATAGTGTCTTATTACAAGCTACACAAGGACACATTGTATGACAGCGACAAAACGTAAGTACTAAATAGGATTCATGGATGATATAAAACAAAAGGAGAAATGTGAAATATGAATGATAATCTAGACTAGTGTCAAACCCTGATATGTTTCACCTGTCTGTGCTTGGCTGCATCTGGGTCTTCCCTAAAATGTGATAACTAGATATGGTTGCCAGAGGCAAGGATATTACACATTTCCTCCAAACCATAATATTTGAATTGCGCTGCCTCCTTGGCAGCATGGGGGCAGCAGTGTTGGATAATAGTATGCTGAAGCCTCTTACATCAGAAACAAATAGACTGTACAGTATATGCATTCCACAACTAAAATCAGTTGTGTGCATATAACTTACAAACTGTCCAACATATTTTAATTAAATGAATGTGTGATTATAGAAATGAATATGCAACCATCCCATATTAGTCAGTTGGTTTGAACAAGGTGTTTACAGCGCTTTACATACAATTTGCATCAAATATGAAGATTCTATTCCTTATGTATTTTTCCAAGCTTCACTGATTCTACCTTCTGTTTGGTTTGTCAGTCACATATTCTGGCCAACAGTAAAAACCCAGGAGACAGAGAGAGACAGAGAGAGAGGAGAACTTCACACAACCACAGTAAGAACAGATTGCCCTAGCTTCTCTCCTCCTGTCTTTCCTCTGTGACTGAAGCCATCTTGATGGCATGTAAAACCATTTCAGCAGCTGGTGCGGTAATTACCCAACAAAAATAATATTCCCCAGATTTTTAAAAAATACCCTTTTTCTGACAGGCTGTCAAACACGCGCCTCTATTCTCAGACACACTGATTAAGCTCGAGAGGTTCTGTGATGCGGACCCGTCAGACGTTTCGAGAGAACACATGCAGAGATTCTATTGGCTTCCTTTTTGGCCACCTTCCCCGTACACTTGTGTTCCCCTGCTGAGACCGCCACAGGAGGGGCTCAGCACACGGCCTGTCGTTGAGAGAAGCCAGCTTTCATATGAGATCTCAGGTTCAGACTGCAGACTGCACTCAAAGTACAGTAGAGTACAGTCACATGTTGCCAGAGAGAGGGCTCATGAGACACCCATGAGAGAGAGAGGGGTGTGTGTGGGGCTAGGGAGGAGAAGACATGGCACAGCTAAGGATTACCCTGGTGAGATGTTCTAGTTTGGTTGAGTCGCATAATCTCAACTAGAGTACATGCATGAAATTATTTATGAATCATAGAAACATACAGCTCAGTATAATGGATTATATGATTATGCCAAGAGTTGGCATTTGGACAATTATTATGGACAATATCTGTTTATCACAGCATGGTGGATAGCTGGAAGACGCTACACTGCCTTTTGAATGCACTTTATGATTTGAGTCTTTCTGTGATAAAATTTCAGGGAAAAATATAAATCCATTCAAATGTCTTAACAATCTCAATGGGGAAATCAATTGTTGCCGATACAATGTTATTCTTCAATGCACTGTATAGTAGGCATATGTACTGTAATGGAGGTGAAGAGACCCTGATAGTATAGTTATGTATAGCTATGAGGCCATAAAAAGAGCCTATAGCTCTTTCAGAACAATCAGGGATCCATCTCAAAGTCAAGCAGGTAATATCATATTGCACACAGAGAGCAGAATCAGACTTGATTAACCCCTGGTAACCCCATGTTCTCTTGTGGGGACTCTGTGTCATAGCACATGCAGGGCAGGACCTCATAAGTCAGACAGGACATGCTTTCATTAAGCACTGACCTCAGGGTCAGCGGGGTCGCCGTGACCTCAGAGTGATCCATGGTTTTACCAGAGAGGAGACCGATAACGAGCCATCTGTAGAAACTGTATGTCAGGGATCATCATTTAGATTCAGCCACAAGCCGATTTTTTCTTGAGCGCATGGTCGGGGGACCGGAACATAATTTGTATACTGCAAATTGACCACCAGAAGCCCAAACAGATATAATATTTGACAAAAAAATGAGACTGGGTGACTTAAAGAAATGACAACTGGGCTGTTCCTCAAACTGCTGAGTGACTTCTTTATCCTTCTCTCTTTCCATCCTTCATTGTCTTTACTAGAACATCATGTCTCATATTGTGTCCTACCTGACTCCTTGATCATTTTGTTGGTAATGGTGAAATACTATTTCATGTACATGGCTTTGCACCTCGAATCACAACAACCTCTCAACAGTCATGTCAGCACATCATGTAATTACTTTTTGCTTGATTGAAAGTCGCTATTTTTCTTGTTGTTCAATTTATTTCCATAACCGCAGGGTAGACCTGGTGTATTTCATAGTTTGATGACATTTTCCAAGACGGTATATTTCCAAGATAAGAAAAAGTTACTGTTTTAAGTACTGATGTGATTAACTTACACATTCACCCAGAGTTGTGACGTTTTAAACCAGAACAAATAGTGCTGTTGAATGATAGATACATGGTTAACCACATGTTCAGTTTGACTCTGCTGTCATATCCAACCTGGATCACAGTCAAACGGATTCGGAAGTAGGTCCCAAAGTGCTCTTCTAAGCACTGAAGGTGAGCAGTCATCCCTCGTGTAGGACACTTATTGACGCTGTTTTCTGTTAGAAACATGCACAGCGGAGGGAAGGGGGCATAGATCTCCATTAAGAATTATTTCCTCTGAATCCACTGATTTGGTCACTCATCTGTAGAATGCTTTTGTATTTCCCCTGCATGCTTGCGTTCAGTTCGTTCAGTTTCCCAAATATGTCTGTTACATACAGTAGGTAAGGAGACCATTTTTTTCCCATTACACATAGTTTTGCGAACAAGCGTGCTCGCAGTGGATGTGGTTTGATGTAGTTTACAATCGAAATTACCTGCAGCATAGTATATCTCTGAGTTCTGTGCTCAGCTCTTTTGCCGCCAGTTGCTCTCAGTGTATCACTATCAATGTGTCCATATGGCAGAGGGAGACACATCCATAACTAGAGTGCAGAGGCCTGTCTGCCGTCCCGCCATAGATTGAGCCTCATCTGTGCAAAAGCCCACCATTCGATCCCATGGGATCTGTTTTTCGTCAATATAGCCACGCAGCACACTGAACATCACCTGTGCCGTTTCATGCTTGAGAATTGTGAGACAAAACAATATGTCCTCGTGAGTAGCATCCCCCGACATGTATTGCAAACTAAAGTCAATGCATGGAATGCATGGGCATCGCGGCCCGCGCAGCTAACGTCCATTTGGAAAGCATAAGCTGGGGAGTTTTTGTGTTATTCAGTGTTCCCTCTTGATTGCTAGCACACATTCTTTGTTTAAAAGTGTTATCTGACAAAGGTATTGATGTGAGTTTCTGTGCCTCTGCCTCCCCACACATTTTCACAATATCAATTGCGGCTGGTAATACTGTGTGTTTTCGTACGGTAGCGGGTCTAGCCATTCACCAAGGGAATGTTTCAAGTGCAAAAGTCAAGTGCGTCCTTTTCCCATGATCTTACGCCACTCTCTGGTTGAATTTCATCTTTTAGATTTGAATATGTTTCACTTAGATTTTTAAGGTTAACCACATTACAATGATTTTGAGATACAAAAATTATTTGTATATATATTTTTTTTCTCTGGATTTTGGAAATTCTCCCAGGACCCCATTTTCATATCAGGCAACCCCACATGGGGTCGCGACCCCTTGTTTGGAAACCGCTGGACTAAAACAAGCATTGCTTCAAGCACACAATGATGCACAGCAGTAGCTTTGGACAATACGAACATTCAGTTTCGGGACCCAGATAGAGACATCAGTACTGAAATTGTACGGAGTGGCAGTCATGTTAGTCAAAGAATAGACTGTCAACCCTCTACTCAGAGGTCTCCTCCTTCAGGCAATTTCTGGCTCACAGCCTGACGAAAGAGAGAACCCTTCATTGTGTTTAGTTTTTTTTAAATCCGGCAGCTCAATTAAACTCCATCAAACAGAATCTCTAAACCCTCGGACTGTTTTATTAATTTGTCTCTTTCTGGATTCCCCTTATTGATGAAAGGGATAAAACCCACATGATACCAACTTAAGGCACCCTGGGATGAATGGTTAAAGAGGCATGCCCCATTTGACACATGGTAGCAGATGACTATTACCATCACTTCAGTTATGTAAATAACGCCACATCTCCCACTGTGGAGACACCATCCCTGTGATGTTCTGATTCCCAGGATAGGAGAACAGGTACTCTGTGGAAAACCTTCAGCTAATATGTTTCAATGCCCTTATCAGGAGGGGGTAACATTTGCTATGGACAGGCTTTGATGGAACTAATGAATGAAGTGATGTGGCATGTGCTTCAATATGTACGAGTTTGAGTGCTATTCAAATGGGCTGTCACGGCCATCGTTCAAGGAAGACCAAAGCGCAGCTTGGTGAGCGTACATTTTCTTTCATTTGTTAAAATGTCCCCAACAAAACAAGAAATAACAAAAACGACTGTGAAGCTTACAAGGGCTATAGTACCTCTAACAAAGACAACTTCCCACAATGACAAAAGGGAAAAAGGCTGCCTAAGTATGATTCCCAATCAGAGACAACGATAGACGGCTGTCCCTGATTGAGAACCATACCCGGCCAAAACATAGAAATACAAAAACATAGAAAATAGAATGCCCACCCAAATCACACCCTGACCAAACCAACTAGAGACATAAAAAGGCTCTCTAAGGTCAGGGCGTGACATGGGCACTGAAAATATTCTTATACTGAACACAGTTTATACATTTTGTCATCAAATCAAATCTAATTGTATTTGTCACATGCGCCGTCACCTTACCGTGAAATGTCATCTGACCACTCCCTCTCTCTGTCCCGTAATCTGACCACTCTTTCTCTCTGTCCCATCGTCTGACCACTCTCTCCCCCTGTCCCATCATCTGACCCCTCTCTCCCCCTGTCCCGTCATCTGACAAATCTCTCTCTATGCCGTCATCTGACCACTCTCTCTCTCTATCCTGTCATCTGACCACTCTCTCTCTCCGTCCCGTCATCTGACCTCTCTCTCTCTCTCTCTATCCCGTCATCTGACCACTCTCTCTCTCTCTCTCTCCCTCTGTCCTGTCATCTGACCACTCTCTCTCTCTGTCCCGTCATCTGACCACTCTCTCTCTATTCCGTCATCTGACCACTCTCTCTCTCTATCCAGTCATCTGACCACTCTCTCTCTGTCCCGTCATCTGACCCCTCTCTCTCTCTCTCTCTCTCTCTCTCTCTATCCCATCATCTGACCACTCTCTCTCTCTCTCTCTCTCTCTCTATCCAGTCATCTGACCACTCTCTCTCTCTGTCCCGTCATCTGACCTCTCTCTCTATCCCGTCATCTGACCACTCTCTCTCTCTATCCAGTCATCTGACCACTCTCTCTCTGTCCCGTCATCTGACCCCTCTCTCTCTCTCTCTCTCTCTCTCTCTATCCCGTCATCTGACCTCTCTCTCCCTTTCTCTCTCTCTCTATCCAGTCATCTGACCACTCTCTCTCTCTGTCCCGTCATCTGACCACTCTCTCTCTATCCCGTCATCTGACCACTCTCTCTCTCTATCCCGTCATCTGACCACTCTCTCTCTCTCTCTCCCTCTGTCCTGTCATCTGACCACTCTCTCCCTCTGTACCGTCATCTGACAACTCTCTCTCTATCCCGTCATCTGACCACTCTCTCTCTCTGTCCTGTCATCTGACAACTCTCTCTCTCTGTCTCGTCATCTGACCACTCTCTCGCTCTGTCTCGTCATCTGACCACTCTCTCTCTCTCTCTCTCTCCCTCTCTCCCTCTGTCCCGTCATCTGACCACTCTCTCTCTCTGTCCCGTCATCTGACCACTCTCTCTCTCAATCCCGTCATCTGACCACTCTCTCTCTCTGTCCCGTCATCTGACCACTCTCTCTATCCCGTCATCTGACCACTCTCTCTCTCTGTTCCGTCATCTGACCACTCTCTCTCTCTGTCCCGTCATCTGACCACTCTCTTTCTCTATCCTGTCATCTGACCACTCTCTCTCTCTGTCCCGTCATCTGACCTCTCTCTCTCTCTCTCTATCCCGTCATCTGACCACTCTCTCTCTCTCCCTCTGTCCTGTCATCTGACCACTCTCTCTCTATCCCGTCATCTGACCACTCTCTCTCTCTATCCAGTCATCTGACCACTCTCTCTCTGTCCCGTCATCTGACCCCTCTCTCTCTCTCTCTCTCTCTCTATCCCATCATCTGACCACTCTCTCTCTCTCTCTCTCTCTACCCAGTCATCTGACCACTCTCTCTCTCTGTCCCGTCATCTGACCTCTCTCTCTATCCCGTCATCTGACCACTATCTCTCTCTATCCAGTCATCTGACCACTCTCTCTCTGTCCCGTCATCTGACCCCTCTCTCTCTCTCTCTCTCTCTCTCTCTCTCTCTCTCTCTATCCCGTCATCTGACCTCTCTCTCCCTTTTCTCTCTCTATCCAGTCATCTGACCACTCTCTCTCTCTGTCCCGTCATCTGACCACTCTCTCTCTATCCCGTCATCTGACCACTCTCTCTCTCTATCCAGTCATCTGACCACTCTCTCTCTGTCCCGTCATCTGACCCCTCTCTCTCGCTCTCTCTCTCTCTCTATCCCATCATCTGACCACTCTCTCTCTCTCTCTCTCTCTATCTAGTCATCTGACCACTCTCACACTCTCTATCCCGTCATCTGACCTCTCTCTCCCTTTCTCTCTCTCTCTATCCAGTCATCTGACCACTCTCTCTTTCTCTCTGTATTATCTCTCCCTGTCTTTCTCTCAGATCATACACTCGCTGTCTTTCTTACAATCCATATTAAACAGTACCCTGGCCTGGAATCCTCTCTGTGTTGAAGTAATGATTTGTGCTCCCAGAAAGTTGCCTGTCACCATAACTGTCATTTACTTTAGCAGTAAGCTACTCCTCAGAGGGACTGGATTACCTAGACAGACAGACAGTCAATCTGGCCCCTCACTGAACTCTCTCAAGATGCCACGTTGATTTTAGAATGAATGTATTCTATCTCATTTAGACCTGCCATTATTTATTCACGGTTTGCAGGTAATGTTTTGAAAATGTAAAGCGTCGCAACTTAATGAGCCAAGAGTTTCCTGTCTTAATATAAAATGATCAACTGTCAAATCGAGTTGTAAAATAACACATTGTGACAGAACAAATACACAGACTAGAAATTGTGTTTCTGGCTCAGTGACAAGCAAGGACATTACAATTAATCCCCCCACAAAAACATCCTCCCATGACAAAACTTAGTGAACAGAAGTTAGGTACATATGCAAATACACAATGACTTTAGAATACGCACAGTAAGTTAATGAGGAGAACTCTTTGCTACTATATCCCCGTCCTCATGGAGAGCTTGGTTATTTCAGTAGTGTGGGCTAGAGGCCAGCTCTTGTGAGGAGGAGGGATTGGGAAGGGAGGAGAGTGGTCCCTGGACTGGTCCCTCTGGATAGTGACAGGGGCTCTCAGTGGATTGCTGGACAATCTGGTGTGTGTCACAACAACCTGCCGCCCTTCTTGGCCCATGAAAACTAATTACTCAGCGTGACAACTTATATTGCTCTCCTTTTTTCTCCAGCCCTCCCTCTGAGAAGCTAGCAGGACAACTTTTGCGGTGGTTTGGTAAATGGGGACATAGCTACTACAGGAACCCACAGGTGCTAATTGAGCCAGTGCTGGTTCTTGGTGCTCACTTCCCTTTCCACCTTTCAAAAAAGGCACTAGTAATGACATTGAAGTTGTGCCCTTCCTGTGATACACTACATGGCCAAAAGTATGTGGACACCTGCTTGTCGAACATCTCATTCCAAAATCATGGGCAGTAATATGGAGTTGGTCCCCTCCTTGCTGGTATAATAGACTCCACTCTTCTGGGAAGGATTTCCACTAGATGTTGGAACATTGCTGCGGGGACTTGCTGCTTTCATTCAGCCACAAGACCATTAGTGAGGTCGGGCACTGATGTTGGGCAATTAGACCTGGCTCGCAATTGGCGTTCCAATTCATCCCAAAGGTGTTGGATCGGGTTGAGGTCAGTAAATTTCTTCCGCACCAATCTTGACAAACCATTTCTGTATGGACCTCGCATTGTGCACAGGGGCATAGTCATGCTGAAAGAGGAAAGGGCCTTCCCCAAACTGTCGCCACAAAGTTGGAAGCAAAGAATTGTCTAGAACGTCATAGTACAGTATGCTATAGCGTTAAGATTTCCCTTCACTGGAATTAAGGGGCCTAGCCCGAACCATGAAAAACTGCCCCAGACCATTATTCCTCCTCCACCAAACTTTACAGTTGGAACTATGCATTGGGGCAGGTAGAGTTCTCCTGGCATAAGACAAATCCAGATTCGTCCGTCGGACTGCCAGTAAAGCTTGATTCATCGCTCCAGAGAACGTGTTTCAACTGCTCCAGAGTCCAATGGCGGCAAGTTTTACACCACTCCAGCTGACGCTTGGCATTGCACATGGTGATTTCAGGCTTGTATGCCGCTGCTCATGCATGGAAACCCATTTCATGAAGCTCCCGACGAACAGTTCTTGTGCTGACGTTGCTTCCAGAGGCAGTTTGGAACTTGGTAGTGAGTGTTGCAACCAAGGAGAGACGCTCTACGCACTTCGCACTCGGCGGTCCCACTCTGTTAGCTTGTGTGGCCTACCACTTCGCGGCTGAGCCATTGTTGCTGCTAGACATTTCCACTTCACAATAACAGCACTTACAGTTGACCGGGACAGCTCTAGCAGGACAGAAATTTGACGAACTGACTTGTTGGAAAGGTGGCATCCTATGGCTGTGCCACGTTGAAAGTCACTGAGCTCTTCATTACAGGCCATTCCACTGCCAATGTTTGTCTATGGAGATTGCTTGGCTGTGTGCTCAATTTTATACACCTTTCAGCAATGGAGTGTCCACATATCTTAAGGTCTTAACTCCTGACACACCTGTGCTGCCCTGCACATCCAATCTTTCTATTTGGCACTTAGACTGTCTGTTTTCTTCACAGAAAAGGTACGACACAATAAATAAAAAAATTTAAAGCAGTAATAGCTGAATAGAGAGGCTGAGTGCAATGACTAAAATTGCGGGGACACACATGCACACGCACGCACACCCACATGCACACAAACGCACAATTACATTTACAACAGCTTGCAGTCATACTAGGCCCAATGCGTTTGCTGAAAGAGCTAAATACAGGACCGCAAGGGGTTACATTGTTCTGAAAATCTATGTTAACCTCCTGCACTTGGAATTTGCATAATAATATCAAACACTTTGCAGACACAGCTTAACATATTGAAGCACTACTTACGGTTGTGTGGGCACACAGTTTGTAATATCTTGCTGTACAGCAGCGCTAATGCCTGGGTCCTTATATAAGTCAACCTGACATATTTTAGATGATAAAATATTCACATCAGTTATTGTCTCCAAGACGACATGATTGTGCATGGCATTTAATGATCCCGAATTCAAAACCCTGCAATTATGAACCAACAAACCAATGAATTGTATTAATGTAATATTAATCTACAGAGTTATCTACAGAATGTACCTTAATATTGTTATTACGGTACATTTAAAATTCTTAACATTCTCTAAAGGAGTCTTGCTGAGAATAATGTATTCAACTGCTAAAATGAGTAAACAGCTTTGCCCTTCCCAATCAAGATAGAAATGATCTTAAATTGACCACTAATGGACTACAAAAGCCAAGTTTACAGCACATTTAGGTGATGATAAAGAAACCCTAAGAGCTGCTATTAAGATTGACATTTGAGTTTGACGTTCATTTTTGCAATGACATGCTTGAATAGCTGTGGTGATGGAAAAGCAGGATAAACACCAGATGTCCACACAGATGACGCTTTTCCCGGGAAGAGAGCTCAGTGCATTTGTGGGTATATTAGAGGGAAATCAACACTGCCTGCTTGTGTACGTACTCTATCTTTAATGATCTCCACCAGGAGAGAGCGGCTGCCTCCTAAATGACTTGCGTTTGAACAGAAGGGATTTGATCAGCACACTACAATAGCGACTGAAGTGCCACAAAGCTGCTGTCAATAGAAAAATAAAAATCTTTAACTCTAACTCACGAGAGGAATCACATCTCATGCTAATCTCTTGACAGGTACAATGTTCAAAAAATATGTAGCTGAGTGATGCGCGTGTGTGGCTGTAAAGTTAACTTTGTCCACCCTCAAGGCACAGGCGGCCGGTGGCACCTTAATTGGGGAGGATGGGCTCATAGTAATGGCTGGAACGGAATATATGGAATGGTATCGAACTAATCAAACACACGGTTTCCATGTGGTTGATACCATTTCATTCACTCCATTCCAGCCATTATTATGAGAAATCCTCCCCTCAGCAGTCTCCTGTGCCTCATGGTAGCTTGGCCTTGGTGTTGGAGATCAAATACAGCCCTAGTAAACAAGCAACAGCTGCTGTTGTCAAAGAAAACCATCACAGAGTGAAAACTTTTTAAATTCAAGATATTTCTTGTGTAAATGAGAAATGAGACCGATATAATGGAGCAAGGCTCATATCGAAACCTACTGTTGTCAGTTATGCTATTCTCACTTTATTACAGCAAACATTAACATTGTCAAGTGGGAAAGACTCATTCTATTGCAGCGGTCTATGACGTCTGGGACAAATCTTCACGTCATTTGCATAAATCATGCATTTACTGTATGGCAATGAGAGATTTGCATTAAAGTTTAAATTACATTTGCACATCTCAAGCAGCTGACTCCACTGACCTCATAACTCATCTGTATAATTCATCTGGTTTACAGGAGTGGGTCTGGTTAGGTCACCTTGGACTGCACCAACATAACACCCTACTCTACTCTATATCACCCATGTTGATTGCTTAAGCAGGCTCAATTGTCATTCTATATGATTTCAAAGTCGGTGACTGATGGGTGACTGATAACAGGTATCATGTATGAACCAATTTAAGAGGAACAAGACTTAAACATAACTATGGTACGTTTTTAGGCATGTAGTAGGGACGTCTGCTGGGCAATGAAATTGATGTACCCCCTTTTTTTGTTTAAATCTCAAAGCAACAGAGCAAACATCACCCAGAGCTGTATATTCTGAAGTGTAAGCATTTAAAGGTCGCTACCACAGTGCGTCCAACACACCAAAGAGCACAGATTACATTAAACTCATGAAAAAAATAACCACCTAATTAAGTAATTAATGGGAGAAATCAAAGGGACCTTTAACAAACTTAACTAAAAACATGTTGTGCTCTTGGCTCTTATTATTAACAGACTCTGGTTCCTTCATGATAGACCATGATCTGTCAGATAGCAGTGCTGTTAGAACTGAGGTACAGTTCCCTTGTATAAAATGAAACAGCTGACAGATTAATGTGAGATCAAACAAAGCGCTAACAACAAACCTCTGTCAACTGTCACATGCTGTATTTTGTAGCCTGTTAAGCAAATTAGTCAAGAGAAAAAATTTCGCAGTAGCAATGTCAAACATGTTGACAACAATACTACTGTCTACTGACTTTTATATTATGTGCACCTTGTTTTTCATATTGAGTTAGCATCGTCCTCTCTAGAGAAATAGCAAACACTGTGGAGTCAATATAACAGCCAAATATATCACCATAGCATAGAATCTGACTGCATTGAAACATTCCAGACTTTCAATTACTGCATTTTTGAAAGGATAATCATTACCATTTTCTTCATGTTAAAATTCAGGGATGAACCCAAATGCACACCCCTACATAAAACTAGTAATTGGGAATAATTATGTTATTTCCCCCTCTGAATAGTCTGTGTGGGTGGTTATGGTGTTCCTCTTATTAAACACTGGCCTGTCTCTCTCCCCTTAACATTCACCTTTCCTGCACTGAGGGGGTGGTTCTGAGGGGGTGGTTCTATGCCTCCCTGCCTTTATTCTCTCCCCCTTCAACAAATAACTAAACATATGAAAAATATATGAAACAAAAGTATGGTATTCTGTCCCTCTAAACTGAACTCCGAGAGTCACATTTCATATCCTTGGAACAATAATGAAAGGCAGAATAAAATTACTCACAGTGCTTGTAGCAGATTTGAATACAGTAAACACTGTGGAAATGGTGTGTTGTTCCAAATTCATTTTGGACTTGATATACCATCTGCTTAAAATGTAACTGTTATTTTGCGAGGTGCTGTTGAGGGGACAAAGGGTGTCATATTGATTTAACCTTAATACCACAGATAACAAGTTATTGTGTGATCTCTTTTCTTACATTTTCACAACCTATCAAACATTTATAACAAAATAATTTAAACTCTTTGAAGTCATTTACATCATTTTTACTTTTATAAAAATAACAGTGCTGCTTATGCAATGTCTCCCCGTTGTCTTTTTCAGATTTAATTGTATATTTAATGCTACATTCATATTCCATATCATTTTAAACTCTCCCTGAACTATTCTGCTAACAGCTGCACATTACTAACAGTAATACTTTGCTCAGGAGAGTTGACTGTTATAACACATTACTAACAGTAAGACTTTGCTCAGGAGAGTTGACTGCTATAACACATTACTAACAGTAAGACGTTCCTAAGGAGAGTTGAGACCGCTATAACACATTACTAACAGTAAGACTTTGCTCAGGAGAGTTGAGACCGCTATAACACATTACTAACAGTAAGACTTTGCTCAGGAGAGTTGACTGCTATAACACATTACTAACAGTGAGACTTTGCTCAGGAGAGTTGACTGCTATAACACATTACTAACAGTAAGACTTTGCTCAGGAGAGTTGACTGTTATAACACATTACTAACAGTAAGACTTTGCTCAGGAGAGTTGACTGCTATAACACATTACTAACAGTAAGACGTTCCTAAGGAGAGTTGAGACCGCTATAACACATTACTAACAGTAAGACTTTGCTCAGGAGAGTTGACTGTTATAACACATTACTAACAGTAAGACTTTGCTCAGGAGAGTTGACTGCTATAACACATTACTAACAGTAAGACGTTCCTAAGGAGAGTTGAGACCGCTATAACACATTACTAACAGTAAGACTTTGCTCAGGAGAGTTGACTGTTATAACACATTACTAACAGTAAGACTTTGCTCAGGAGAGTTGACTGTTATAACACATTACTAACAGTAAGACTTTGCTCAGGAGAGTTGACTGCTATAACACATTACTAACAGTAAGACTTTGCTCAGGAGAGTTGAGACCGCTATAACACATTACTAACAGTAAGACGTTGCTAAGGAGAGTTGACTGTTATAACACATTACTAACAGTAAGACTTTGCTCAGGAGAGTTGACTGTTATAACACATTACTAACAGTAAGACTTTGCTCAGGAGAGTTGAGACCGCTATAACACATTACTAACAGTAAGACTTTGCTCAGGAGAGTTGACTGTTATAACACATTACTAACAGTAAGACTTTGCTAAGGAGAGTTGACTGTTATAACACATTACTAACAGTAAGACTTTGCTCAGGAGAGTTGACTGTTATAACACATTACTAACAGTGAGACTTTGCTAAGGAGAGTTGACTGCTATAACACATTACTAACAGTAAGACTTTGCTCAGGAGAGTTGAGACCGCTATAACACATTACTAACAGTAAGACTTTGCTCAGGAGAGTTGACTGTTATAACACATTACTAACAGTAAGACGTTGCTAAGGAGAGTTGACTGTTATAACACATTACTAACAGTAAGACTTTGCTCAGGAGAGTTGAGACCGCTATAACACATTACTAACAGTAAGACTTTGCTCAGGAGAGTTGACTGTTATAACACATTACTAACAGTAAGACGTTGCTAAGGAGAGTTGACTGTTATAACACATTACTAACAGTAAGACGTTGCTAAGGAGAGTTGACTGCTATAACACATTACTAACAGTAAGACGTTGCTAAGGAGAGTTGACTGTTATAACACATTACTAACAGTAAGACTTTGCTCAGGAGAGTTGACTGTTATAACACATTACTAACAGTAAGACGTTGCTAAGGAGAGTTGACTGTTATAACACATTACTAACAGTAAGACTTTGCTCAGGAGAGTTGACTGTTATAACACATTACTAACAGTAAGACTTTGCTCAGGAGAGTTGACTGTTATAACACATTACTAACAGTAAGACGTTGCTAAGGAGAGTTGAGACCGCTATAACACATTACTAACAGTAAGACGTTCCTAAGGAGAGTTGAGACCGCTATAACACATTACTAACAGTAAGACGTTGCTAAGGAGAGTTGACTGCTATAACACATTATTAACAGTAAGACTTTGCTCAGGAGAGTTGACTGCTATAACACATTACTAACAGTAAGACGTTGCTAAGGAGAGTTGAGACCGCTATAACACATTACTAACAGTAAGACGTTGCTAAGGAGAGTTGAGACCGCTATAACACATTACTAACAGTAAGACGTTGCTAAGGAGAGTTGAGACCGCTATAACACATTACTAACAGTAAGACGTTGCTAAGGAGAGTTGACTGTTATAACACATTACTAACAGTAAGACTTTGCTCAGGAGAGTTGAGACCGCTATAACACATTACTAACAGTAAGACGTTGCTAAGGAGAGTTGAGACCGCTATAACACAGCCAGGTAAAGAAAAAAGGCCACTTCCCGATGGACATCTCAAATAAGAGCTGTCAGAACATCGATGAGTACATTAGAGGAAGTTGTTTAGTTATTAAGCGGCATTGATTTTGTAGTCTGAATCACACACTCTCTACTTCTGTGAGTATTCACAACAGATCTCTCCCCTTCACGTCTGCTCCACTTATTAATGATTCTCTGTATTGCTATTGATCTGATGCGTATACGAACTGACCAAGCAGAGTTAGTTCAACTGGAATGCCCCATACAGTCTGGTCTGGGCAATAGAAGCAGACACTGCTCTGTGGCTCTTTGACTTTGATCTAGATATGAACATACAGCTCTGGAACAGTTTCTCCTAGGGTTATTAGCATCACAGAATACAGTATCATTGGACAACTAAAGGAATTAACCAGTCTCATCTGTATAGATCTGCTGAGGCAGAGGAAGCACGAACATGACTACAACGTATGTGGGGAAATACAGGAAAACTGGCTTCTGATGCTATCAGTAAGGATAACAAAAAGTATTTCTGTATTTGTCCATTAAAAACATTCCTTCATTAAAAACATTAATGAGCCAAGCAAGGTCAGTTATTAGCGTAGACACAATATCCCTACATTCTTCAGGCTCTTGCTTGTGGCAGGATACTGTTTGTTCTTATCATCTTCTCATGCCTATCGTCACATACCGTACAGTAGGTTTCATGTGAAAGAAAGGAACAGTGTTGTTCTTTTTCTGCACAGATGGTGAAAGCTTAAGGGAGCCATGTTCAGACATGCTCAGCCACTACAAGAAACCCACAAAGCCTCAGTAGGCTGGGGAACACATAGCGGCAGCATAAATATTGCATACCACACGACTACAAGTGTGTGTGTGTGTGTGTGTGTGTGTGTGTGTGTGTGTGTGTGTGTGTGTGTGTGTGTGTGTGTCTGTGTGCGTGTGTGTGTGTGTGTGTGTGTGTGTGTGCGCGCGCGCGTGTGGAGGGGAGGGGAGGGGGGGTTCATTACATTGCTTCTTGCATTCTAGTTGGGGAAACATGTGAAGGCTGGATTTCCTTAAAATATTTTCAGATTTCACTATGAAGGATCAGCCATCAGGTTGGTTCCCTCAAAAACAAAAGTTATGAGACTGCCACTAATCACACACCAACACAACAAAACAACAACATACATTACCATTGACACAGGGATCTTAAAGAAAGGTGAGAATACTCTTCAATTAATATCTTGTGGACAGACATACGTAACATGATGGTACCGTACGTCTGTGGGATGCGATGAATAACGAAGAACTTTGTTTCCGGTACACAGATTTTTTTGTACCTGATCATTGAACAAATCAGGATTTTCCACGTACTCGCCAGCTTGCATTTTTCGAATTTTGGAAAGTGAGAGGACTTTTGGCCCATAGACTTGCCTGAAACTTGCAGAGAGTTTCAGTTTAGAGGGAGTGAGACTTCACAAGTACCGTTAATATCGTTCTCTTAACATTTCCCCCCAGAACTTATTTGACCATCTGATGCAATTATGCAACATTTTAGTTCTGGGCTTCCAAGATTATTCTTCAGGTAATACCAGTCGACAGGTCATGAATTAAAAACTCCTGAACTTCTCCAATGAATCATCTGTCTGAGGGGTAGCTCACAGCACACTTTGAAGGGACAGACCAATAGGCACTGCAGGAGCACATTCGTACCCTTCACACATTATAACCATAGTTCTGTCTTCCCCTGCTTTGCTCAATGTCATGGCCTTGAGAATGTCCCTCAAACACATCCGTTCCAGACCTCTGACTTCATATTAAAGTTGTTGCTGATACAAAAGACATCCCGTTATAGCAGTTTCTTTTAATTACACTCTTTTAGGGGCTGATTAATTCTGTCATCTTGTGATAACACAGAGATCTGATAGCGACTAATTAACATGCAAATGCATGAGGACTTTATTGGTAATGGGATTTAGTGTCTACTATGGAGCTGTCACCTGTTCGATCAGTGACAGACAGGGATGGGGAGCAGGAGCCCAAAAAATCGTGTTTGATTTACCTTCCCTGTCCCTTCATCACAGTGTCTGTCTGTGAGTCAATTTAACCCGTCAGTCACACAAGGACGGGAAACGCAGCCTGGTCACATTCTCCATCTAAATTGCATGTGCTTGGCAGGAGCAATGTGCATCATAAGAGCAGCTCAGCTAATGATAGAGCTTCTATAACTAATAGAAGAGAGTAGACAAATAGCTTCGTCTGATAGCTCATGTCTTTGTTAGATGTCAGACAAAGTAGAAAAAAACATCCAGTGTTGATGCATGAAAACATCAATGGTCTTTTTGTTCTTGAGAACAAATGGTAGCAGGACAAAGTGTGCATACACAATCCACGGCCTTCCTTGCATGCCTTTCATTCGCTGAGCGACAGCCGAGTAAACAGGTGTGGAGGATTAATCACAACAGATTTGTGCGAAAACAACGAGCAGGATGAGTGACACGGTGTACAAACATGGCTTTAAAGCTCTTTAGCAGTAATTAGATAGAAAGCGAACAAAAGCTAGATGTGGCCTTGGTGTGAGAACCCAGAACCACAGCTCCAGAGGCTGGGGCAGAGCAGGATGGCGACAGAGGTGGTGTAATGACCAGGCCTTAGACAGTTGCACAGGAAGTGGCTTGGTGTGGCAGAGCAACAGCGCCAGGGGATGGTCCAGGCTAATTGGCTCTGTCCAATGCCCAGACTAACAGCTCCAACACTGGGACTGGGGTGTGGGCCAGGCTCGGCAGGCAGATGCTGACTGGCACCGTGCTGGCACTGAAGTCATGTCAGTCCAGGTGTTGGGCTTGGACGGCGCCAGGCTCAGAGAATGCTCAATGGGGATGTCACTGGAACCGATTTCTCTCTTTCTTTCTCTCTCCGGAGCTGGAACTGGATCCAAAACAACTCCACTACCCGCGTCCAACAGATGTGCAAGCTGGCATGCAATTAAAACCATCCAGAATGGGTGAATGGACATAAGAATTTCTACATATGTAAGCTACAGCATGGTATACTTGGAGAATATTATATACTGGTCAATTAAAATACATCTCAGAATCACAAATCTCAAACCAAGTTCTGATCAAATGCTGCCACCCAACCCATGAAAATTCAAGAACAGAGTTGTTACACAGTTATGAGTCTCCATCTTCACCCTCCCCTCCAAAAAAGGTCATCTCCAGTTAAATAATGAGCAGCAGCCTCAGACCGATAACACCTCCTCAATTATAAGAGAGAGAAAAGTCTAATTACAGACCCTTCTTCTGTGCTAAGATTATTAGGCAGAAACTGATAAAAGGCTTTAGTACCTGGGCCCTGCTCTCTCTCCTTCTCTCTCTCTTTTTCCATATCCCCTGCTATATCTCGCTTTGCACTGTATTACCTCTCCTGAAGAGAGGAAATGTGCAGCACTCCTGCTACGGGAGTAATCACCTTTAATTGCAAAATCTCGGCGAATAACTATCCCAGCAATTATTTTCACAGTGATGGCACGAGTAGAGGGGCTTTCTCTACACTATCTCATTGGGAGGTTGTGGGCTACAGTGGCCTTCAGAACAGCCTCAATTTGACGGGCATGGACTCTACAATGTGTCAAAAGCGTTCCACAGGGATGCTGGCCCATGTTGACTCCAATGCTTCCCACAGTTGTGTCAAGTTGGCTGGATGTGCGCCTGGCACCTACTACCATACCCCGTTCAAAGGCACTTAAATCAATTGTCCTGACAATTCACCCTCTGAATGATTCACATACACAATCCATGTCTCAAGGCTTAAAAATCTTTCTTTAACATGTCTCCTCCACGTAATTTACACTGATTGAAGTGGATTTAACAAGAGACATCAATAAGCGATCATAGCTTTCACCTGGAATCACCTGGTCATTCTATGTTTTGGAAAAAGCAGGTGTTCTTAATGTTTTCTACACTCAGTGATTGTATCTTTTATATTTCCCATATTTAAAAAAAATCTGAGTTGAGCCCCTTTCCATCCTGCTGGTATGCTAACGACCGTGACACTGGCCCCCATGTATATATTAGGGAGATGGAGAAGTTCTGTGCTCTGCAGAAGGAGGGTCAGAAGTCAATTAGAACATACTCCCACTCTGGGCAGGTGCGGTGCTCCATTTGGGGTGTAGTTCGCGCTTTCAGAAGTAGCTGTACATCAGACAAAGTTCATTTTAGCACGTCGGCACTTCTATTCCTGTTGTGTAAAAAAGTTGCATTAACTTTCTAAAGACATATTATTGATGTATTACAGTGCACCTGTCTCCCCGACTGTTTTAAAAAGAGAAGCATGCAAACCCAGAAACAATAATTATTATCTGACACATAAATGATCAAGTCCAATACTTGTGCATGAACCAATGTGTTACTGAAGTCACATACTATCCTGTACTATACTGTGTTCTGGAAGCCCTCTCCCCTGTGTTCTGGAAGCTCTCTCGACTGTGCCATAGTGTATTCTGGAAGCGCTCTCCCTATACCATAGTGTATTCTGGAATCCCTCTCCCTATGTCAGAGTGTGTTCTGGAAGCCTTCTCCCTATGCCATAGTGTGTTCTGGAAGCCCTGTCGACTGTGCCATAGTGTGTTCTGGAAGCCCTGTCGACTGTGCCATAGTGTGTTCTGGAAGCCCTCTCCCCCGTTACCATAGTGTGTACTGGAAGCCCTCTCGACTATTACTTTAGTGTGTTCTGGAAGCCCTCTCCCCCGTTACCATAATGTGTTCTGGAAGCCCTCTCGACTATTACTTTAGTGTGTTCTGGAAGCCCTCTCCCCCGTTACCATAATGTGTTCTGGAAACCCTCTCCCCGTTACCATAGTGTGTTCTGGAAGCCCTCTCGACTGTGCCATAGTGTGTTCTGGAAGCCCTCCCGACTATTACTTTAGTGTGTTCTGGAAACCCTCTCCACTGTGCCATAGTGTGTTCTGGAAACCCTCTCCCCGTTACCATAGTGTGTTCTGGAAGCCCTCTCGACTGTGCCATAGTGTGTTCTGGAAGCCCTCCCGACTATTACTTTAGTGTGTTCTGGAAACCCTCTCCACTGTGCCATAGTGCGTTCTGGAAGCCCTCTCGACTATTACTTAAGTGTGTTCTGGAAGCCCTCTCCCCCGTTACCTTAGTGTGTTCTGGAAGCCCTCTCGACTATTACTTTAGTGTGTTCTGGAAGCCCTCTCCCCCGTTACCATAATGTGTTCTGGAAACCCTCTCCCCCGTTACCATAGTGTGTTCTGGAAGCCCTCTCGACTGTGCCATAGTGCGTTCTGGAAGCCCTCCCGTCTATTACTTTAGTGTGTTCTGGAAACCCTCTCCACTGTGCCATAGTGTGTTCTGGAAACCCTCTCCACTGTGCCATAGTGTGTTCTGGAAACCCTCTCCACTGTGCCATAGTGTGTTCTGGAAACCCTCTCCACTGTGCCATAGTGTGTTCTGGAAACCCTCTCCACTGTGCCATAGTGTGTTCTGGAAGCCCTCTCCACTGTGCTATAGTGTGTTCTGGAAACTCTCTCCACTGTGTTATAGTGTGTTCTGGAAGCCCTCTCCACTGTGCCATAGTGTGTTCTGGAAACTCTCTCCACTGTGCCATAGTGTGTTCTGGAAACTCTCTCCACTGTGCCATAGTGAGTTCTGGAAGCCTTCTCCCTATGCCATAGTGTGTTCTGGAAGCCCTCTCGACTGTGCCATAGTGTATTCTGGAAGCCCTCTCCCTATGCCATAGTGAGTTCTGGAAGCCCTCTCCACTGTGCCATAGTGTGTTCTGGAAGCCCTCTCCACTGTGCTATAGTGTATTCTGGAAGCCCTCTCCACTGTGCCATAGCGTGTTCTGGAAGCCCTCTCCACTGTGCAATAGCCTGATTGTTGCAGGGGGCATATTGTACACACTAGCCCAGATTTGCATTACGTGCTGATAATTAAGCCACATGAGTATATAGAGGGGTGTGCTGTAAGGACACTGAAGAAGCCATAGGGATTTGAACTGGCCTCCATAACTATCCCATGCCATTCCCTTCATATCCCAGTATTTACTATTCTTGTTACTATTCCAGCTGGGACAGAAAAAGGAACCCATTTTCAGATCCTTTCTCCCAGCTTCCTTTGCCCCCATCAAAGTCATTTGCACTACAGAGACTTACGGGAAGGCAGATGTTTAAAATATCCCAGAATGAGCATCGCGCTCTGGATTCCCAAAAGAAATTAAAGCAGAACCTGTGGTTTTTCGTCTCCTGTCCATGCTGCTACACAACTGTGACAGCCCCCACCGGACACGGTATACATGGCCGCTTTTTAAGTTCACAATGGTTCCATTGTGAAAAAAGGAGAACCAACCAACCTATTGAAGATGAGAAAATATACAATCAAATCAAATCACAAGGGGGGGCCGAAGAATGACAGGTGATTTTCCTGCTCGGCTTAAAGCCTCTTCCAGAATCAAATTACACTTTCCCAGCAGGTACTTTCCCAGACTGTCTTCTGTTCTGTGGACGCATAATTTAGCTCTCCTCGGGCCACTCTGCACATGGCCAAAAGAGAGACGGCAGAGCTGAAGTAAATGAGAAATGATTTCGGCTAAAGGTTAGCTGGCACAATCCACTTGCCACTCTCTTTGTTGCTGCCTGCCACTTTCGATAAGCCAGCTCTCCTAATACAAACACAATATTTAAAGACTTGACTTTCTCCCTCTTTCCTTGTGCAAGACTGAATGATGTCTATCACAGGGCTCAGTGACATGGAGTTTAGCTGTGTCTAGGACTGTGTGTGTGTGTGTGTGTGTGTGTGTGTGTGTGTGTGTGTGTGTGTGTGTGTGTGTGTGTGTGTGTGTGTGTGTGTGTGTGTGTGTGTGTGTGTGTTTATCCTTGTGTGTATACTGAATGAGTGTGTGTGTGCGAAAGAGAGAGAGAGATTGCTTACCCATCCACACTATATGCCTGTATGAAGTGAGTCAAATTTGTGAATGAATTTATGTTCTCTCTTTGCAGAAATAAAAGCAAAAAACAATAGTATTAGTCCTGTAATGGCTACATTCCACAACTTTCTATACATTTATTCATTTGTTAATTTATTTTATATGAACCTTCTCCAAAATATAAATCATATGGAAATCTAAATGAGACTATACTACAATGAGACTAAAAACAAGAAGAAGCAGCTCCGGTGGGCATGAGATCACCAACACTGGACAATTGAGGAGTGGAAAGAAATAGCTTGGAACATGACAGCAAGTTCAGTTTACTTGAGTGGCCTGAGCAGTCCCCAGACCTCAACCCAATAGAGCATGTTTGGGATGAGATGGAACGGGCTGTTTGCAGCATGAATGTACCACCGTACAATCTTCAGCAACTGCGTGATGCCATCGCGTCAGCATGGACCAACATCCCTGTGGAACGTTTCCAACACCTTGTAGAATGCCCCGAATAATTTAGGCTGTTCTGGAGGCAAAGGGGGGTCCAACCCAGTACTAGATGGGTGTGCCTAATAAACTCTCTGGTGAGTGTATATTCTTCCTAATATTGTGCAATCTGTGTGTCTCTTCATTGGCCCATACTATTGTTTGCATTCAAAACCAGGTTGTTTGTATTGATCTCAGTTTGTCACTGTTCGAGTAGCCATTCATTTCGGTAATTTGTGTGGTATTAAAAAAGATTCTGCTAATGTCTTCTCTCATGTAAAAAAGTAGAATTGCATGAAATGTGCTTATAAAAGGAAAAAAAAGGCAGACCCTGCTAAAAGAAAATCCCCAAGTGTGTAAATGCTAAAAATGCGGCTGCTCATCTGTATGCCACTACACAAATGCTATATAGATGCATGACATGCTTTATTATATAAAATACAACTGAATATAACACTGACTGAGTATACAGGACATGAGGAAAAATGAGAAAGGCATCTGCAGTAACATGCTGTATCAGAAGATGACAGTGCTTTGTTGGAGTTGCATGTAGCTTTCTGTATCACATTACAGACCCAGACCCAGATGTCTGGCTGAATCTGTCTGCTGAATCTCAGAACTGCCATGCTTCTCTGAGTCTCTAAACACAGTGGGAGACCTTTTTTACAATGCAGAAATGCAGAGATATTACCAAAGAGGATCCCCTCAATTTCATGTACTCAACACTGTATTTAATTCAAGATGAGCTTGGAATACTGCAGATCCTTATTGCATTGCATGTGTCATTATTCATTTTGCTGTGTAAGCCATGGATGCTTTCTCATGGAGACCATGAGAGAAAGTTGACTTTGGAGTGAATAATGCCTCAAGAACTGTGAGTAATGCAGTCTTGTTTGGTAACATGTTTGATCACTCATGGAGCTATTCATATTATTCATAAATCTATGTGAAGGTGATACCTCATTCTCAGCATAAGCTTATGCAAAGAGATACTTGAGACCTAGCAAATAATACATCTGGTAATGAAGTGAATGTGTTTGGAATGTGAAGCCGATCACAACTCTGTAAACCATGCTTCATACATATATTTGCATTCCAAATGAGATGCAAATCAACACTTCTATGACATCTCCTGAACCTCTCTCACACTTAGCTAACAACGAAAATTGTGTTCAAGCTGTAAGCGCTTGGGCGTACGCACCACATCAGATGATTCCTGCTTTATTGGGCAATTTACCAGGTCCTCCACAAGTACAACAACATTAGCATATGGAGAGAGAGAGGGGGAGAGAGAGAGAGGGGTAGAGAGAGGGTGGGAAAGAGAGAGAGAGAGAGAGAGAGGGTGGGAAAGAGAGGGAGAGGGCGTGAGAGAGAGAGGGCGCAAGAGAGAGAGAGAGAGAGGGTAAGGACGGGGACTATATAAGTTGCTGCTTCTAAAAAGTACAGCAACTTCATGGTCTTAACATATGCTCAGCTAAATCAGCTCAATACATCCCACAGTCGGTAGAATAATTAACAGTTTCATCATCGGCAAGCGTTGTCAATAGCCGGTTATGGCGAACACATTTATAAACTTGACAATGCCAAGTACCCCATGGGAGGCTAGCTGTGATACTAAATCGCTCGCCTTATCTTCCTCAGTAGGGACAGATGGGAGCAGCAAGGAACAGAGATGCTTTAACACAGACTTGGAAAAGTAGAAGAGACAAGAAAGTGGATTGAACGCTGCAGTCAGGAATACATAGATGTGTTTTTCTTTTCTCACAGAGGAATCAATACATAACTCATACATAACTCTTTCCTATTATCGTTGCAAGCCTGACCAGAGACAGCGCCACACTCAGAACTAGTTTAAAGTACAATGCATTTTTAAAATAGTATAGGAAACAAATGTATACATAGACAAAGCGAGGAGCTGACTTGAAGTATTGATTGTTTGTGGGTGTCGTTGATAAAAAAGATGACAGTGATAGTACGGACACTAAAATCTGTTTAAAACTTCTCAAGGTAGATTCATCCAGACACTATATCATCTCACTAGTTATTATGCAAAGGCAAAATTACTAATTGTCGAAGCATATTATTTTCAAGAGTTAGTTCTGTAGTAAAAAGTATCTCTAGCTATCACCCTCTGCGTAATTGTATTTGTAAGGGCCTTACTGCAATCCATACTCGCAATCCATACTCATAAACTCTGCTGTGAGATACCTAAGGTGTGTGTGTGTGTGTGTGTGTGTGTGTGTGTGTGTGTGTGTGTGTGTGTGTGTGTGTGTGTGTGTGTGTGTGTGTGTGTGTGTACAATTTAAAAAACACAATACATTCACAGATTTCACAACACACTGTGTGCCCTCAGGCCCCTACTCCACCACTACCACCTATCTACAGTACAAAATCTATGTGTACGTGTGTGTATAGTGCGCATGTTATCGTGTGTGTGTGTATGCATGTGTCTGTGCCTATGTTTGAGTTGCTTCACAGTCCCCGCTGTTCCATAAGGTGGTTTTATTTTCAGGTTTTAAAAAAATCTAATTTTACTGCTTGCATCAGTTACTTGATGTGGAATAGAGTTCCATGTAGTCATGGATCTATGTAGTACTGTGCCACTCCCATAGTCTGTTCTGGACTTGGGGACTGTGAAGAGACCTCTTGTGGCATGTCTTGTGGGGTATGCATGGGTGTCCGAGCTGTGCGACAACAGTTCAAACAGACAGCTCGGTGCATTCAACATGTCAATACCTCTCATAAAAACAAGTAGTGATGAAGTCAATCTCTCCTCCACTTTCAGCCAGGAGAGATTGACATGCATATTATTAATATTATCTCTCTGTGTACATCCAAGGGCCAGCCGTGCTGCCCTGTTCTGAGCAAATTGCAATTTTCCTAAGTCCTTTTTCATGGCACGTGACCACATGACTGAACAGTAGTCCAGGTGCGATAAAACCAGGGCCTGTAGGACCTGCCTTGTTGATAGTGTTGTTAAGAAGGCAGATCAGCGATTGAATATTGATATACTTCTCCCCATCTTAGCTACTGTTGTATCAATATGTTTTGATCATGACAGTTGCTCAACTTGCTCAATTTCCACATTATTGATTACAAGATTTAGTTGAGGTTTAGGAGTTAGTGAATGATTTGTCCCAAATAGAAGCCATAAGACTGCTGAACAATTAATCAAGTGGCCACCCGGACAATTTACATCGACACCCCCCTTTGATTTTACACTGCTGTTACTCACGGTTTATTATCTATGCCTAGTCACTTTACCCCTACCTACATGTACAAATGACCTAGACTATCCTGTACCCCCACACATTGACTCGGTACCGGTACCTCCTGTATAGAGCCTTGGTATTGTTCTTTTATTGTGTTCTTTTTTTATTGATTTTTTAAAACTTTATTTTATTTAGTTAGTTATCAAGTTAGCTTGTAAGTAAGTATTTCAAGGTAAGGTCACCTGTTGTATTTGGCGCATGTAGTAACCTGGTATATTTATGTTTACCAATAGATGGCAGGATTGACTCAGGACGGGGGTTTGCTTTCCGCTATCCGTAGCCATTTCCTATGTCTGCCTATATAACCGTGATTTAAGAAAGCTTCAGGTAGCTTAAGCCAGGTCCATTAAAGAATGTTATTCTAAGTTACAATTAAATACTAAACCGTACTTTGGGTGGCATGAGTCATCAATCTAAGAAGCCTCTAAAAATACTACAGAGCATGTGACAAATACAATTTGATTTGATTTTAACCGGAGGTAGGGCAGTTAGCATTACATGATGCTGTATCAGCCTCTGTCATTAAGAGTGGTGCACATGACCTTGTTGATGGTGGGAATGGCTTCACATTACTGAACATCAATTTGCTTAACAGTTTCGATATCAGTTTATCAAGAGCAATTACACCTCAGAGCACAAAAAACTGCTTAATATTATGTTTTAAATATACTTATCTTTCTTCAAACATGCATACAACATTGTGTAAAAGTATTTTAATTATTTCTTAATTAATTAAACAGTCCTCTAAAAATCAAGCCACATTGCACTACTATGTTTCAATAACTTGCAAAAACTTAATGATTCTATATCAGCACATAACGAATAACAAAAGTGTTTTTTTACTAAAATATCAATGTTTCTGACGACTACTTTATTTGTTTTTAAATGGTAGATTGACTTTAAAATATAAAAAAAATCATAACTTGAAAAAACTAAATTTAAGATTAGCAGAACACACATATAAAGTTATATTTATCAATAACCTAATATTTGTTGACAGTATTCAAAAAACATTAAGTGATAAGAAATATTATTGACATTTGAGTTAGTACAACTTTTATGATTTGAGTTCTACTGACCGTTGGAGGTGTTTGAGTAGCCACTAATCAATTTATTTTCTAAGTTATGCAGTTACTTCTAAGATTGTGTGTGTGTGTGTGTGTGCATCTGTGTGTTTGTGTGCGGGTGTGTGTGCGTGTGTGTGTTCTGCTGAATAATATGTCTAGAGATACCTGTCCTCCTGCACAGTCTCAGGTAGACCCTGAGGATGAGTTGAACAACATAACAAGAACCCTAATGGGTTCCCATGGTAAACATTATTATTTGACACCCCCTCACTCCTCCCTTTATCTAACAAAGTAGGCTACAGTACTGCATGTCCAACAGTGCCAGACAGATGGGGGCTGCACTTTAGAACAATTGCTCATCATTTGCACAGGAAAGTGTGGGCCGTGTTCTGGATCTTTCTCCTTTATCTAAACTATCGGTGAAAGCTCCAACTCCCCCCGGGAAGGGAAAATGACAAATCTTGTCCATTTGATAAAAATGTTAACTAGGTGAGTGCCAGAGAGATGGATAGTAGCCTGTCACAGCAGGCAAGAACATGAGGATCCATTGATATTTGTCATTACATAGCCCTATGTTCCCTAATAACACTGCCACAAAATATGATGAATGACAGTCAAATAACAACGCAGCGCCTCCCCTGAATATGATCTCTCTGTCTGGATATCCTCACACACAGCAAAGGGGAGCACCATAGATAAAGATCTAATGAGCAATGCTATCACACAATATCAGGGTTGAGAGAGACCCACTACATATCTTAGGCAGGTTACGTCAGCACGGCGCCGAGGAGGTGTCTGGCTAGTAGAAATAGAACGGAGCGGGGAGGGGATTTATCGATTGGGTGGATAGATACTGGAATGAAAGATAATAATCGGGAAGCTGAATAAGTGAAATTCAGTCTCCAGGGCCCCTGAATGACTCGTTGTCTTTGGAGTGACTAGGCACATAAGCAGAGCAGAAACAATGTGGGGTAATTTAAGAGCTGCTGTTTCCAACAGCAAGCAGCTAGAGACAGTAAAATAACTTTCCTGCTTTACCTTGCAATGTTCTCCCTAGCTGATCTGTACAGTAGAAATACATATGAAATATGACAGAACCAGACATAACAAGCAGTGATTTTAGAACATACTGTAGATCTAGTTGAAAAACAAAATGCATTAGATAAATTGTATACAGCGAATCATTAAGAATAATGTATTTCCACCCTCATTATTCAGGGGGCATATTCTAGCCTTGACCCCGACGCAGTCATCTTCTCATTTATTGTATTCAGTTCTGAGATGGGGTGAATATTCATGTTGCTAACCCCTCTTCCAATCAATAAGCCTGTATCAAACTCCTGTTCCTGCAACTGTTTCAGTGGCCAGCACAAATAAGCAGAACCAAAATGGAAAACATTTACAGTAGCTGCCGATCAAACCGGATCCATTCAGACCCGTTTAAAAGCTACAAACTGCCTTCAAAACACTAGGTTCACAGCATTTCCTCCATCTGTCTGTCACTTCCATTCTCCCTAGAGAACCTGGAGAGGCATTTGAAAAAAAAACACACACAAGGCCTAATTGGAGAAAATAACATCATTACAACTTATAATCACGAGCTGACATTGTTCCCCACTAACAAGCATGGCAGCGGCGTAATTGAGTTTCCACTGATCTCTGAGGTGGCTCAGAGCAAGAGCAGAAGAGAGGCATAGCCTGGTGCCGTCTCACTGCTTTTTCCTCTGATTAAATAGCCATAAAGAGTGCACTTTCTCTCTCTCATCCAATACGAGTGACTCGTGTCTACAGTGCCAGTGTTCTTAATAGGACTGAAGAGGAGTTTTGGGATTCTAACTACACGAAGCGCTATGGTTATTAACGCCAGCTCACGACTAGATGCTACAGTACAGCTCTCAAGCTCCTGTGTTGAGATGGTCTTCCAGGCACTGAGAGTGAGTGAGTGCAGACTTCATTAAAGAAAGACCACACTTTTGATTACAATTGTCATTTACATGTTCTGAGCACAAACACATACTCAATCAGCACTTAATCAGTTGGATGAGATGGATTAGGGTACGAGGACACAAACATTTGAGGCATCATTCAAAAGCTCGTGTTCGTCAACAACATGGCTTCCCAGGTCAGAAATGTAGGAAAACATGTAAAACGTGGAAATGGAACCCATTAATGGGTTATAGTTGTACCAGGCTAAAAGGTTCACCATCTACATTTCGGGTCATGGTCACCATGTACCTGCTGAAGTACAGTAGCTTTAAAGTGCATATTCAATGGGTGTAAATTGCATTTCTTCATGTGCATAGAATGATCATGGCAAAGATTAGCCTCTGTAGTTCAGCAGGTAGAGAATAGCGTTTGCAACGCCAGGATAGTGCGTTCAGTTCCCAAGACTACCCATATGTAAAATGTATACACGCATGACTAAGTCACTTTGGATTAAAACGTCTGCTAAATGGCATATATTATTATATTAGATAAAATGTGTGTTAAACGAATGCCAAATGTGATTCAATGTTTTTTTCCCCCTTGGCTGATTAAAAGGTCATAGCACATATTTTTGAAAGTGCTGACCTTTAAAAGGTGTAATGAGTGGTGTCTGGGCAGAAGGCTGCTGAGGTGCAAATACACAATGCTTGCCATGTTGTGGGGCAGGCATCCAACTCTCTACGCCTTTCAACCTTTTCTCTCTCTTCCTCTCTCTCTCCATCTACCCCACTCTCAAAGCCCCCAGAGGCTGTAGGCCATCACATTCATAGATGTGATCTATTTTCAGTTAGTAGCTAATTGGGTGTTTGACATGATTCATTGTACGTGTATAACTTGACCATTGATGACCATTACCAAGGTCAAGTAGATAAATGGCTGGGATATTGCTATTCGCCCACTGTAATGATTATTACAACATCATTCTCCACACAGTGAAATCCTTCACCTTTCCAATCATGTTCATCTGATATCCACTCTGACCTTTTGGAGCAAGTTATGGAGCAAGCGCCGAGAAGACGATCCAACTTGACTATCTAGAGGAAGTAAAAGTGGTAACAAGGGCGCATGCTGCTACTGCAGGCAATATTACAACAATATACTGTATCTTTGTTTATGTCTCTCTGTCTTTCATCTCTGCTAACAAACCATACTGCCGTGAAAGCATATGTAACTTGTTTCAGGAAACTAGGAGTATGTCGCGTGCCACTACTTCACAGGAGAGGCATTTGAACATAATGATTATTTGTTTTATCAAAATTAGTTTTTTGTCCAAAATGCCATCTGGAAATTGTGAACTTTCATGTGCCTTATTAACAAACTTGCATGCCATCTGTAAATACGAATAAAATTGTTAAATTACGAGCCTAGTTGGTTGAGCCATGGAAAGAGGTAGAAACCTTCCCACTAGCCATGATTGGTAGGACATGCCAAGAGATGAGTTCGGATTGGTCTGGTATGTAGCACGCTTCTGTCTATAACATGAGCTTCTCAGTATGTGTAGATAATCTTTCTAACGCATCTCTTTTGAAAGATATCATGAAGAACTGCAAAAGTGTTGCTAATGCTCTCCAAGTTTTGAAATCAGTGGAATGCCCGGTGGAAGCAAAATATGATAGCTAAGGAGTTGGAGAAAATTCAGGCATTTGATTGCAAATATGCATAGGGAGTCAAAAAGAGAACACACAAAAGACTGTTGTATAAAACACCTGTCTCTGGATTCCATCTTCAAACTAATGGCAACTATGGCATCCGTGACAGACAGGGAGAGGCGCTCGTCCATGTATATGGGTAAGAAAGTCTAGCTAGCTACATTTTCAGATATTATACGTTTCTAATTTGGTCAGCTTTCATTGCAATTTAAAGCGTACTGTTAGCTAGCTAGCATTATGTGTATGATCTGTGTAGTATTATTCTTATATTCCTATCTCAGAGCCATTTGCATTGCTAGTTATAGTCTGATGTTAGCTAGTTAGCTAGCATTGAACCTAGTTGCATAGCTTTAGCTACCTGTAGATTTATGTAGGGTAGTAAAATTATGAGTTTGGATTTACACCTTCTGTATCCTATGCATGTGACAAATAAACGTTGATATTATTTGATATAGTGTGTGTTTACCAGAGACGGTAATGCTAAGAACAACATGACCCGCACCAAAGTCAAATTAGAATATAACGTTAGGCCAATGAGACAGTGTCCAATTTCCAAAATTCTCCAGTGGAATTCCCTGCTTTTATTACGTCATACTCACTACTGTAAGCTATTTTAGCTAAAGTTACGACGTTGTCAGCTATATGATATGATCATACTTTGAACTGGCTAGCCAGCTAACTTAATGTTAGCTAGAAACTAACCAAAACATTATTTAGAAAGGTGCTTTTAGTTGCCTGGTTTGTTAGATTGACGTATACTAAATTAATTTTAAACGGATGGGTGGTGTTGGTGTTAAAGTACACTTAAGAGGGTGTAAACGATGCTGAATAGGTGTAGACAAAGAAGAGCTCTCCTGTAGGTGTACCAAAACATTGAAGGACCATTTTCTCAATAGTGGGGTTACAAGTTTCTAAACTTTCAAAGCAGAATTACTTTCCCATTTTTCCTCAACTGTAGTGTATGATATACCATTCTCTTCTTTTCTCCTGTGTAAAAATTTTCAAATGATGCTACATAAAACAGAATTGAGCCGGTTGGTCACATATATAAATTGTAAAGATTTCAGATAAACTTGACAAAGTATATTTTGTACAGTACACTCTTTATAGTAGTGTATCTGTATGAAACTTTGAATAGCTACAGCATCTAGTTCGGTGAGAGAGGAAGACAAAACCTGAGCATTTGCTGTTGTCTCCATTATGACTACTGACAAGCTCGTACATTCAAAGCACATAACAAAGAAAATTTGTGAAAGAGAAGAGACAAAACAAGTGTAATATGCCATGACAGCTTTTTTGGCAAGGTGACACTGCTAAGAAAATTGGAAATGGCATGTGTTATATCTGAGAGAGAGAGAGTGCAAGAGAGAGAGCGAGTGCAAGAGAGAGAGAGAGGCTGCTGACTGTATCTTTCAGAATGGCTGTCATGCGGGGGACAGGCTCTTTACGACCACGTTGCGTGAATCTACCGGGCCGTGTCACTTCATCTAAATAAAGTGACAAATAAAATCGCCCTCCAGAGTCCCATCCCTTTCTCTGCGACAATAAACACCCCAGACAGTGGAGCCTCGGTGCCTGCCCCAAAGTCAGCCTTGTAGTGAGCATGGCCACTGAATGACTATCTGGGGTAATTGGCCTAGTCACTGACATCAGAGACATCAACCAATCATTAGGTAATGTCCTAATCAGAAATACAGCAAATCAGAGGCTGTGACTAGATGACGTGGGTCTGAAGTTTAGATGTCTATTCACTAAACACAATATCACCCAAATAGATGATTGGAAACCCTGTGCGACATTTCTCACTAGATTCACACTGTGAAGGAGGAAAGTGGTTAAACTATTCTATTGCCTCTTAAATAGTCTTTATGAGGGAGTAAATGTGCACAGTTTGAGTTATAAAACACTTAACAGTGGTAAGGTATGGGGGAGCCAACACTGGGTGATTATTCATTGTGAAGCAAAACACCTCAGAGGAAAAAAGGTCTAATTTGCAGCGTGTGACATCAACAATATGAATGGCATACAGTAGCTGCTTTCACAATAACCCTTATGATCACATGCAAATTAAAAACAAACATATTTGTATTTGGCTGGTGGGCCACACATGTGGATGCGTTCTATTTCCGCCTCTGGCTCGTTAGGGAACTATAGTCAAGCCTGTTTTTATTAGATGTAGTAATTAGAATATTCATATCAAACTTAGTCATTGATATTCATTTGGTGTGGTCGCTCTTGTTGCAAATTTTAAATGTCACAGGGAAATTTAAATCACTATGAAAGGCATGTTCATTATTTGTGTATTGAAGTATCGTGGTTCATTGGTTTGGTGATTTTATTTTCGAAAAGGTCTCAGGGTGTATTGACGTTTGTTCAACCCCAGCTGTAACATGTTTAATTAAAGCTATTCTTTTGAGGTACAGGTGAGCTAGTGCATTACTGATAAACATAAGATAACTATGATGAAAACAACTCCTACCCTGGAAGAATTTAAACAGACAGTGTTTCATATTGAATATCAATGTTTAGTCATAAGAACTCAAATCAATGTAGTGGGAGAGACAAAATAACTTTAAAAACGCTCTACTTTACCTCATCATAGACGTTGTCGTTTCTCTCAAAGTCACCTGCCATTCTGGGGAGGACATGCACGTGAACATGCTGAAAACACACAATGACAAAACAAATTAACATGTTTTATTTCTAGATATTATGTTATTCACTCATTCAGAGAGACATACATACTATGCTGTGCCAGGTACTCTTGTAACAAACTGAACTGACAACAGACCTATCCAGAGACATCTTTCATTAATTCACAACCTTGTGGTGAAGCAATGCTTTAAATCACAGGAGGGTTACAATACATTCCGCCAAGTGTAGCACCTGTATACCATCGGGACT
This sequence comes from Oncorhynchus mykiss, assembly GCF_013265735.2. NCBI lineage: Eukaryota > Metazoa > Chordata > Actinopteri > Salmoniformes > Salmonidae > Oncorhynchus > Oncorhynchus mykiss. The sequence continues at coordinate 69,837,941 of NC_048581.1, forward strand.
CCTTAATTTTATGCTTTTAAAACTTAAATTGACTTTGTCAGACATCCTTTTCTGTTCCCCCTTGCCTCGTGCTGTCACAAACTTGGCCATCTGCACAGTTAGTTTCCAACTTGCAGCTTTCCTTGGGTGCTTATTAGTGTGGTAAAGTCCCAGAACAACTGCTACGTATTTACGCAGAAGAAGAAAAAACACACACATTAAAACAGGAAAGATAATTAGACAATGCAAACATTTATCTTACACTATGCAAATCTGCAACAAAGTTTTACAGAGTAAAAAAAAGTCATTAGCTAGTGATAACACAATGAAGGACAAGTAGAGAACGAGAGACTCCTCTGAAATGAAATACAACACGCTCAAACTGAAGAAACAATGTCCTCATGATGCTAATGTCCCCAGCACTTACATATGCTTGAATTTTAATCAGCAATCCACTTGGCTCTAGTTTGCTGAAATGTTGCATACTTCAAATAATGCAATAGAAATCCACTAAAATAGATGTTAGTTAAATGAATAGTTCAGCAGCAGTGTTCCTAACACAACAACCGCATGAGGAATTATCGGAGTAAGCCTGTATAATGAAGTGGCGAAGTCACTTTGTACATGTCATGTACATGTCATTTTTATATTGTCTCAGTTGATTAGTTCCTTTTTCAATCCCTGGTATATATAATTATTATTTCTCTAAGTAAAACAGAATAAATCAATATGAAGAATGAAGGACACAGTTACAATTAACATGACAGTAAGCCACATTCACAGGGAATAGGCTTACCTTCGACATTATTTCAGAGATGGTTTTAAACACATTTTGCAAATTGTCATACCGGATTTTACAAATTGTCAACAGTCATTGTGATTCTGCCACTGGCATTGTGGGAGAACAGCACATCATCGTGTTTGTATAAGCATCAACGTGAATAGAGCAAGCGTACTGTCAAGGCTATTCAGATGTAAGAAATGATTCCCACACAAAGCAGCCTCCTGGGCCTTCTGAATACTTGTGACAGTTCTTTAGAGTACACAGCTCTTACTTAATAAGAGCATTCTCAGAAGTATCTTCAAAACAATTTGATTAGCTGACTTGAATAGATGTTCATTAGCATACAGAACATAAATGACAGCACATCCTGTGTTTGTTAGGATCATGTAAGCACAGACTGTCAACTTTGTACATGATAAATAAAATCAATGACATGAGGAAAAGTGTCTTATTCTTTTCTGGATCGGAACATCTCACTTATCTCAGAATTCTCAGAGTTGACAGCACATCGAAAAACTAAACTGACAGGGGAAATTAACTGACAAAACTGATATCCTTGTTTAAAGCTGCAATATGTAACTTTTTGGGAGTTACAGATTTGTCATTGTCATTGAAAGCAAGTCTAAGAAGCTGTAGTTCTGTTCTATGTGCACTTTTCTATGCTTCCCGCTCTTAAGTTTTATTTGTTGTGTGTTTTACTTTTGGTTTTGTACACCAGCTTCAAACAGCTGAAAATACAATATTTTTGGTTATGGAAAATATATTTCACAGTGGTTTAGATGGTACAATGATTCTCTGCACTATACTTGCTTGTTTTGTCACAAAAACTGAAATTAGCCGAACTGTTCTAATTTTAGCAACCAGGAAATGTCGGAGCAATTTCTGCATAGTGCACCTTTAAGAGTTCTTTATCATGAACTTCGGCTACTCAGCAAAGATGTGTATAAAATATCAAGAAGGGCCATTTGAACTCTGAGGCTCACTTTTATCTACAGGTCCTAACCTCAAAAAGCATTTTCTTCAGCACTTTAGTCTCATCTAGAGCATAATATCCAAATTGCCAGCTTTTATTCATTTATCATTACTCAGCTATGCTAAACAGCACAGTCTGTGTCAATGAGTGTTTATAAATGCTACAAACAAGATAACATGTTGAGGCCTCTGCTTTGTTGCCACACATTTTCTATTTAATGAGTACATTTGCATAATGTCTGCATTATTAAATCTGCCTACCTTGAGGTAAAGTTTGAAGGAAGTCGGCGGTAGCGGTGTTCAATACATTTTAAACGGTGCTGAGTGCGGGAGGCAGAGGCCGGCAGACAGGGAGTGTGTAAAAGCCGGCATGCCAGCAATGTGAAGGGTGGGATGGGAGATCATAAACCCTGACTGACACTGCAGAATGTGTGGGGTGAGTTTCAGACAGTTTGATGCCCACATGCACAGCAAGGGGCCACTCTGCGTGAGCTCAATAAGTCTCCCCTCATAAGATATGGCAGCTGTCATGCCTTGCCTTGACTGGGATTCACACTGGTAAAGGAATTAGAACATGCAAGGTAGTGGAAGTCTGACTTCCTGGATTAGATTTACAGCAGCAGTGTCACTAAATGGCTGTTAGTGCTCTGAAATGGGGGAGTTGGGGACTCTACAATATCACCATTTGAAAGTGTATTAATGCGGGAACAAAGCAAAGCACACACTAAGTGGTACCACTATTTCCTTACACCCCAACTGATATAGGACTATATCTATCTTAATAAAGCTAATAGAAAACAATTTGATCTTAGTTGTTTTCCATCAAGACTGGTACGTGTCCTTGGCAGCAGTCAGAGTCCCACTTACAGTATTTCTGTTTGGTCTCATTGCCTCCCTGATTAGACACATACAGATACTGGGGGTCAAAGTTCAATGTCATCCCCTCCAACGTCCCCTCATCAGTCTGTGGATACTTCCTTATGCTTTATTTTCTATCCATACTTGGTCACCATACCCTGTTTCAAAGAACTCACACACAGCACAGACCTACTCATTTAGAACATCCTTCATACAGAGCTGTATGTTTGTTTGTCTGTGCTACGTTCTAAGAGGTATGTAAAGTTTCTCCAAACATAATAAAACATATGTATTTTAATTAGTTTCTGACTGCAGAGATAAAAGTGTGAATAGCTATAGAGCATTTTTTTTGTTTAGGTGAAATCTAGTCAGACAGGGAGACAAATGTATTTTGTCACAAACAGCTGTGTTCCCATTAAGGCAGAGGGTGCAGGAGCCTCCGTTGCTCCGAGCAGGAGCTACTAATTAGAGGAAGAGAGGAAGATCTGTCCCACCATTCTTTGCTTCCACCGCCAAACCACCTCTCGCTAAAAAGAACAACAGCTAGCAATTTACAGGAAGATTCATCTTGCTTTGTTTGATGGGTCCCCTTTGCTTTGCACTTCAACACCGTATAAAGGGCTCAAACAAACTAAAACGTGCCACCATAAAGATTAATGAGTCTAATGCTAACATTGCTAACCCATTATGTTTGCAAAGTCCATTGTCATGCATCTGCTAGGAGCCCTGCGCAAAAGGTGGTGTGTTTGACTATGGTTCACCCTGAATGTGATGTGTTGTGACTGCTAGCATGAGGGTTAGTCACCAGCCCCAAGACACAGCATAACCTCTGTATTTTACTACAACATAGTCTTTACTGAACCATGGAAAATTGCTGTCTGAAAGTATGTTACACTGTAAATATCAGGTATTTTTAATCATGGTCGAATTACTGACCGGGACCCCACCATTGATTTTGTTTGTCACTCTCACTCAGATATCATATTAAAAACATTACTCTCCACCCTATGCCAATATGTGTAGAAGTGTAATACATTTGCTGTAAAACTGCACATTTTCCTCTCTGCCTCTTGGCAAAATGTGCAGAATTGCAGCAAACTTTAAAACTGCAAAATGTTCTCTTCGAGGGCCTCCCGGGTGGTGCAGTGGTCTAGGACACTGCATTGCAGTGCTAGCTGTGCCACCAGAGACTCTGGGCTCACGCCCAGGCTCTGTTGCAGCCGGCAGCGGCCGGGAGGCCCGTGGGGCGACGCACAATTGGCCTAGCGTCGTCCGGGTTAGGGAAGGTTTGGCCGGTAGGGATATCCTTGTCTCATCGCGCATAGCAGCTACTCTTCCTGAGGTCAAGCAAAATTAAGGCAGTTTATACAATTTTAAAACATTACAATACATTCACAGATTTCACAACACACTGTGAGCCCTCAGGCCCCTACTCCACAACTACCACATACAGTGCCTTGCGAAAGTATTCGGCCCCCTTGAACTTTGCGACCTTTTGCCACATTTCAGGCTTCAAACATAAAGATATAAAACTGTATTTTTTTGTGAAGAATCAACAACAAGTGGGACACAATCATGAAGTGGAACGACATTTATTGGATATTTCAAACTTTTTTAACAAATCAAAAACTGAAAAATTGGGCGTGCAAAATTATCGAGGTCGCAAAGTTCAAGGGGGCCGAATACTTTCGCAAGGCACTGTATCTACAGTACTAAATCCATGTGTATGTATAGTGTGTGTGTGTGCCAATGTTTGTGTTGCTTCACAGTCCCCGCTGTTCCATAAGGTGTTTTCTTATCTGTTTTTTAAATCTAATTTTACTGCTTGCGTCAGTTACTTTATGTGGAATAGAGTTCCATGTAGTCATGGCTCTATGTAGTCCTGTGGCACTCCCATAGTCTGTTCTGTACTTGTGGACTGTGAAGAGACCTCTTGTGGCATGTCTTGTGGGGTATGCATGGGTGTCCGAGCTGTGTGCCAGTAGTTTAGACAGACAGCTCGGTGCAGTCAACATGTCAATACCTCTCATAAATAAAAGTAGTGATGAAGTCAATCTCTCTTCCACTTGACTACTGTTCAAGAGAGAGGAGAGATTGACATGAATTAATATTAGCTCTCTGTGTACATCCAAGAGCCAGCCATGCTGCCCTGTTCTGAGCCAATTGCAATTTTCCAAAGTCCTTTTTTGTGGCACGTGACCACACGATTGAACAGTAGTCAAGGTGTGACAAAACTTGGGCCTGTAGGACCTGCCTTGTTGATAGTGTTGTTAAGAAGGCAGAGCATCACTTTATTATAGACAGACTTCTATCCCATCTTAGCTACTACTGCATCAATTTGTCTTGATCATGACCGTTTACAATCTAGTGTTACTCCAAGCAGTTTAGTAATTTCAACTTGCTCAATTTCCACATTTTTTATTACAATATTTAGTTTGTTTAGGGTTTAGTGAGTGTTTTGTTCCAAATACAATACTTTAAGTTTTAGAAATATTTAGGACTAACTTATTCCTTGCCACCCACTCTGAAACTAACTGCAGCTCTTTGTTGAGTGTTGCAGTCATTTCAGTCGCTGTAGTAGCTGACGTGTATAGTGTTAAGTCATCCACATACATAGAATCTCTGGCTTTACTCAAAGTCAGTGGCATGTCGTTAGTAAAAATTGAAAAAGCAAGGGGCCTAAACAGCTGCCCTGGGGAATTCCTGATTCTAACTGGATTATATTTGATAGGCTTCCATTAAAGAACACCCTCTGTGTTCTGTTATTCAAGTAACTCTTTATCCACATTATAGCAGGGTGTGTAAAGCCATAACACATACGTTTTTCCAGCAGCAGACTTTGATCAATAATGTCAAAAGCTGCACTGAAGTCTAACAAGACAGCCCCCCCACAATAATTGTATCATCAATTTCTCTCAGCCAATCATCAGTCATTTGTGTAAGTGCTGTGCTTGTTGAGTGTCCTTTCCTATAAGCATGCTGAAATTCTTTTGTCAATTTGTTTACTGTAAAATAGCATTATATCTGGTCAAACACCATTTTTTCAGGAAGTTTACTAAGGGTTGAGAACACGCTGATTGGTCGGCTATTTGTGCCAGTAAAGGGCTCTTTACTTTTTTGGGGTAGCGGAATGACTTTAGTTTCCCTCCAGGCCTCCACACTCTCTAGTACGCTTAAATTGAAGATGTGGCAAATCATAGATCTCATTTAAGAAGCTATCCCTTTTTCCTTTCTTCTCTGCCCCCAAATGTTCAGATATGCTGGTAAAGTTATCAGGTTGTCAGCTAGCTAGCTAATGAGGTAACAAACATGACTGAACAAGGTGTAAAACAAATGATTAACTACCCATGAATAGTTTTAGAACGGCCCACGACATGGTTTATGATTGTAAAATGCAGCCCCCCCCCATCCACGACAGGAAGAAGGAAACATTGCACTGGTAATATGGGTCAGATCTTTTGAACTGTTTGGGATAGAAACAATACGTTTTCGCTGCATAAATGGTGCAAGCAAGATGCTAATGAATCTGTGTTCGGGTAGCAGCGGGATAGACGTTTTACATTTACATTATAGCGAAGCCTTATCATTACAACAATTAATACACACATGAAACAAATTATTTGCATTTATTAATATTCTTTGCACAAGTGCTCCCAAATTAAAACTGCAGGTCATAGCAAAATATTTTGTTGTATATATGCCACTTTAGAGACTTGTCTACACCTCATGGCAAAATAATTTTTTAGGGCCCCCAAAAGGTTAGGGCCAGCTCTGACTGCATGTGTTGTTATGGATGTGGGTACACAGACCCGCTAGCCACTGAGACCCCTCATGATCAGTTCAGATTTTTTTAGTGGCCCGCACTCCTATCAAACTTGCACATCCCTGCTTTAGAGTGAGATCCTACTTTGTGAGGAACCGTACTAACATTCATTGCGGGTGTGTTGAAATGTATTAAACACCTACTGCATTGTTAAGCAGTTGCAGTCAGCCATCAGTGGCAGTAACAAATGGCCTACTGTGCCATTCTAGGGTCACCTGAAGCCCTAATTAACCCAGAACCATGAGGCAGTGATCTGTTTTGAAGTTGGCTAGGTCTTCGGTCAAGCCCTTAGGTTATCTCATCAGCATGCCCCCTCCCCAATACACATCATCACAAACAGTGAGAGTGCTGCCAGTACACACTGCAAATGACTGATAGGAATATATCCATTTAGCAAAAACAGGACCTCTGCAACTGTCAATCAAATAATGGGAATCAACCTCTCTGGTTCATCTGGCTCTTTAATAAACAATGACTGTGCCATCAAACCAGCACACAATCCGGCTTCACTGGTTTTACTGTTAATATTTCTGTTTAAGCACATTCTCTTTTGTTTTCATACAGCAATGTATATATCATAGCCCTTCTCTGTGAACACACACAGCAACAAACATGTTCCAAACAGAGCCGTCCACGTGATGAATAACTATAATCACCCCTACATTTTCCACAAGATGAAAATAAACTAAATTCCATCATTCTAATACAAAGATTTGTCTGCTGTCTTTGTGAGACTCCAGGCACAGAGTTTATAAAAGTGCATTTGCCTCCATAGACTGCCTCTCTCTTATTCAATCAAAGAGTCATTTTTTATTGCCAGTGCGAGAGCACATGATTGCAATAATCCAGTTGATAAATGGAGGTGGGGCAGCTCTGTAGCCAGTGTGCTTGGTGCACCAGATAATATTTTTCTCATAAAGGGACCAGGCAGGCCTCTAATTCAGATTTACTGCATGTTCAAAATTACTGGATAAAATATGTAGATTATTTCAGTGGGTTAAGGAACAGTGATAGAACAACTTCTCTTTATTACTGCCTTTGGTTCATGGCTGAGAGGTTATCTGTTGCGTTTCCCAGTGATGGCACTCACTGCAAATGAGAGAATATTTGATGCAGGCGATTTCATGATAATCCAAAAGCCAACCTTCCCTTAGGTTTGAATCTAATTGAAGATAGCAAAAAATACATTGCTATTTGACCTTGTTTGTATTGACAGACAAAAACAATTTAATCTCAAACAATCACTGGATGAAAAATTGTTTTTGTGAAAAACGGATGGCAAAGCTTTGTTTCTCTGGGGGGTAGTGTGACCGCCATCTTCTCTCCACACACTAGTCGGGTTTTGGGGGCATTCTCTAGATCAGATCAAATCTGGCTGCAAAATGGCCTGACTGCAGGACTTTGCATTCATTTATTATTCATGCAGAGTATTTTAAAGTTGATTTAGAAACTGGTCAGGCTAAAAGACAGTTGGCCCAGGAGCACATTTGAAACCCTGACGTGTCCTGTTAAAAAAAACACCCAAAACAGCAAAACTCAGGCCCCTTGTGCCCAAGAACAGACATCTCATGTCATTGTTATTCAAATCAGAGAAAGAGAACAGGGCAAGTAAGAAAGGCCATCCTTTAAGCAGAAGGTAGAGTAGGTTATGTGGAAAGTTGTTGGTGAGGTGATGCTGTGTGTTCAGCAGTCCCATTAGCAGATAGACTGGTGTAGGGTTGGGCTGGGGAGGACAGATGTTTCTAGCGTGCAGCGTGAAGCTAATGAGCATGAAGAAGACAAGGCAGGGGTAAAAACAACATTAACGGCGCCAACAACAACAAGAAACAATGGAAAACAACAGCCTCCAGAACCATTTATTACAGATGTAGAATCATAATTTGAGCCAGTTTGCTACAAAAGGAAATTAATCCTGCAGCAACAGGAATTGTGAATTATTATGTTGGTTATAATTCATGGACATATTTTTAGGGGTTGCAACATTTTTCATAAGGGAAAATCAAGTCTGAGATTTCAAAGTATAAATTACAAGCTTCAGAAGCATTTTTAAACCTGAAATACAGTAATTATCCTGCAACAGGGAATTCTAGTTCTCTATTTAGCTTTCTAAAGGTAATTACTTGAATTTAAAGTAAGCGTTGATTGTGAGCGGAAATTACAAAAGAAAACAGTATTTTAGAAGTAGTGATAAAGGAGGCTCTCTTATTGGCTGTTGGCCTTCTGAGTCATAGAGAAGATGCGGTTTCTGTCCGAGTTGGATTACAACAAAACAGAGTGGTTTGGACAAGTTTTAAGGTTAATTGATATGTCAGGGCAATAACATGGATGGTGTATAATTTTTGTTGTTGTTGTTATTTAACTAGGCAAGCCAATTAAGAACAAATTCTTATTTTCAATAACGGCCTAGGAACAGTGGGTTAGGGGCAGAACAACAGATTTTTACCTTGTCAGCTCAGGAATTCAATCTTGCAACCTTCCGGTTACGAGTCCAACGCTCTAACCACTAGGCTACCTGCCACCCCAGATACTCAGTCAATATGAGTCCCTCCATTCAATCAGACATGGAGGAAGGCGTGGGCTTACCTACTGTTGAAGAGTGTCCGAGCGGTTATGAAAGCTAACCTTTACTATTAAAAGGCACACCAAATACGCTATGACAGAGGGACCCCCCCCTTCCACCCTCCTAAAGGCACCCCACCTGAGAGGGGCCACTAAGCGCCTGTCTGACATTTCTCAGGTTCACATGAAATTAACATTATCCACCACAAAACTCCCTATTTAGATAAGAAATCCTACGAGCCGTAATGCCTCATTGAGCCTATATATGATGTGATAAGAATATAAAGAGAAATAACAAACCTCAATGACCTGCTTGTTCCACACATGCCTAGACAGCCCATACAGAATACTAAACAGATAAATCAAAACCACTGCTGGCCTCTTAAAGTAAATAACAGCATACATTTATATGTTTGATGCTGTCTTTCCTCCTCTGCGAGAAGAATGAAAAGGCTTTCGACTTTAAATGCGCTTCTTAGGTGATTAAACATTTCAATGGAGGAGGCATTATCTGGGGGACCGGGTGCCATTTGAAGAGGATGTAGCACTTATTCAAAGACCTCTTCAAATAAGTACCTTTGTTCTCAGGCAAATTCTTTGGATGCCCATTCAAATCTTTAGCGTGCAGAAGCCGCCAGAGCAGGTTGGGAATGTGCTGTGGTTCCGATGATGATTACGTCTGAGGATTCGTGACTTTTTCACATCTCAGTGGCACTTTATTTCACGGTAGAGAAATGGCCTGGTATTTACCTTGCATGTCACTACTTCACAGGAGAGGCATTTGAACTTAGAATTGTTTTATTTGACCAACAACAAAAAAAATGCATATAAAATATATTTTGATTAGTTTAACACTTTTTTGGTTACTACATAATTCCATATGTGTTATTTAATTGTTTTGATGTCTTCACTATTATTCTACAATGTATAAAACCCTAGAATGAGTAGGTTTTTCCAAACTTTTGACTGGTACTGTATATGTCTAGACAATAGCTAGATGTGACTGTGGGTGATTTTAGCATTTCTTTCACATGACCCATCAATTTAGACAAGTGTGTCTGGTAAAGGTGTGTCGCCATGGCCATACTCGTATTCGTAATCGTATCCGTAAATTGACAGTTGACAGTCGATTGGATGACACTCTTGATCGGAAAAACGGAAGTGTTTTAGTAGCCTAAATAGGGGTTGGCAAAATACCTCCCTGCATGTTCTCGCTGAACAAAACTGCAGATTAGAAGCAGAGCGCGGAGGGGTGTGTGTGTGTCTGTCTGTGTCCTCAATATTGCAGCGGGTAGTCAAGTTTGCAGTCACTCAGTCAGAATGCGCATTAGTTTCATATTTTTCCCTACCCTTGCCTCACTTGTTAAATATTATGCATATTGATAGCAAACGTCCTCGCCTTGTGATTTATCATAGTAGCAGGCAGCAGAAATCTAAATGAACAGAACGAAAACATGCGAGGAAAGAGGAAAAGTGATCGGATGAAATTATGAAGCGAGTGGCCAGAGAAATATGGTTTCACTCTATCCAATCAGAGCAAAAGGATCAACGTACCCTTTTCTTTACGGACAGGCAAACTAGCCAGTTGAGTTATTTAGACCATGCACGTGACTGACTCAAACACAGTACAGTATGGTTTAGAAACTCTGACTGACACATGAGAAACATGCGTGCTGACACCTGAAAAAAAAACTTTCCTCTTATCACAGATATTTAAAAAAAAAAATACTCTGAACATAATCGTATCCAGAAAATTGCCCATATCCATAACGATACTCGTTTTGTCCGACCACTAGGCTTTAAGTGTTTGTTTAGCATCATCTAAGAATTATTAAATATTTATAAAATATTTTTATCTAGACACTTTCTATTTTCGATATTGCCACTATTCAAACACAAGTAACCATTTCACAGTGCTGTTTACAACTGTATCCTGTGCATGTGACAAATACAATTTTATTTTATTTGATGTAGTGTGTGATTACAAGGGACGGTAATGTGAAGAACATCATGACCTGCAGATTAGGATATCAAATCAAATCAAAGTTTATTTGTCACGTGCACCAAATACAACAGGTGTAGTAGACCTTACAGTGAAATGCTTACTTACAGGCTCTAACCAATGGTATATGTGTGTGTGTGTGTGTGTGTGTGTGTGTGTGTGTGTGTGTGTGTGTGTGTGTGTGTGTGTGTAGGTAGGTAGGTAAGTAAAGAGTAGCAAGGCTATATACAGACACCTGTTAGGCAGGCTTATTGAGGTAGTATGTACATGTAGGTATCGTTAAAGTGACAATGTATGTATGATGAACAGAAAGTAGCAGAAGCGTAAAAAGAGGGGTTGGCGGGTGGTTGGTGGGACACAATGCAGATAGCCCGGTTAGCCAATGTGTGGGAGCACTGGTTGGTAGGGCCAATTTAAGTAGTATGCACATGAATGTATAGTTAAAGTGATGATGCATATAAGATAAACAGAGAGTAAAAGAGGGTTTGGGGGGACACACAATGCAAATAGTCCGGGTAACCATTTGGCTTGGGAGTAAAAACTGTTGAGAAGCCTTTTGGTCCTAGACTTGGCACTCCGGTACCGCTTGCCATGCGGTAGTAGAGAGAACAGTCTATGACTGGGGTGGCTGGAGTCTTTGACAATTTTTAGGGCCACCCTCTGACACCGCCTGATATAGAGGTTCTGGATGGCAGGCAGCTTTGCCCCAGTAATGTACAGCCCCGTTGATGAGAATGGGGATGTGCTCGGTGCTCCTTTTCCTGTATTCCACAATCATCTCCTTAGTCTTGGTTACGTTGAGGGATAGGTTGTTATTCTGGCACCACCCGGCCAGGTCTCTGACCTCCTCCCTATAGGCTGTCTCGTCTTTGTCGGTGATCAGGCCTACCACTGTTGTGTCGTCAGCAAACTTAATGATGGTGTTGGAGTCATGCCTGGCCATGCAGTCGTGGGTGAACTGGGAGTACAGGAGGGGACTGAGCACGCAACCCTGGGGAGCTCCAGTGTTGAGGATCAGTGTGGCAGATGTGTTGCACCTACCCTCACCCCTTGGGGGCGGCCTGTCAGGAAGTCCAGGATCCAGTTGCAGAGGGAGGTGTTTAGTCCCAGGTTCCTTAGCTTGGTGATGAGCTTTGAGGGTAGTATGGTGTTGAAAGCTGAGCTGTAGTCAATGAACAGCATTCTCACATAGGTGTTCCTTTTGTCCAGGTGGGACAGGGCAGTGTGGAGTGCAATAGAGATTGCATCATCTGTGGATCTGTTTGGGCGGTATGCAAATTGGAGTGGGTCTAGGGTTTCTGGGATAATGGTGTTGATGTGAGCCATTACCAGCCTTTCAAAGCACTTCATGGCTACGGACATGAGTGCTACGGGTCTGTAGTCATTTGGGCAGGTTGCCTTTGTGTTCTTGGGCACAGGGACTATGGTGGTCTGCTTGAAGCATGTTGGTATTACAGACTCAATCAGGGACATGTTGAAAATGTAAGTGAAGACACCTGCCAGTTGGTCAGCACATGCCCGGAGCACACATCCTGGTAATCCGTCTGGCCCCGCAGCCTTGTGTATGTTGACCTGTTTAAAGGTCTTACTCACGTCGGCTATGGAGAGCGTGATCACACAGTCGTCTGGAACAGCTGATGCTGTCATGCATGCCTCAGTGTTGCTTGCCTCGAAGCGAGCATAGAAGTTATTTAGCTCGTCTGGTAGGCTTGTGTCTCTGGGCAGCTCGCGGCTGTGCTTCCCTTTGTAGTCTGTAATAGTTTGCAAGCCCTGCCACATCCGACGAGCGTCGGAGCCGGTGTAGTATGATTCAATCTTCTTAGCCCTGTATTGACACCTAGCCTGTTTGATGGTTCGTCGCAGGGCATAGCGGGATTTCTTGTAAGCTTCCGGGTTAGAGTCCCGCACCTTGAATGTGGAAGCTCTACCCTTTAGCTCAGTGCGAATATTGCCTGTAATCCATGGCTTCTGGTTGGGGTATGAACGTACAGTCACTGTGGGGACAACGTCCTCAATGCACTTATTGATAAAGCCAGTGACTGATGTGGTGTATTCCTCAATGTCATCGGAAGAATCCTGGAACATGTTCCAGTCTGTGATAGCAAAACAGTCCTGTAGTTTAGCATCTGCTTCATCTGACCATATTTTTATAGACCGAGTCACTGGTGCTTCCTGCTTTTGCTTGTAAGCAGGAATCAGGAGGATAGAGTTGTGGTCGGATTTACCAAATGGAGGGCGAGGGAGAGCTTTGTACGCGTCTCTGTGTGGAGTACAGGTGATCTAGAATTGTTTTCCCCCTGGTTGCACATTTAACATGTTGATAGAAATTTGGTAGAACTGATTTAAGTTTCCCTGCATTAAAGTCTGGTAATCAAATGGTAATTACACTATAAATGATCTAACACAATGCACTAATGTGTTACGAAATATACTGGAAATATTTAATACAAAATACCACAAATTCACAAGGCTGAGACTAATTCAAATGATTTGTAAATGTTCTTTCTAATAGTACCATAACCATTGTTTCAAATAATGCAATTTCAAAGTATATAAAATAAATGAAAGGGGGTGCAAATGATGGTGGTAGTAGGTATGGAATTTCAAATCAATGCACATAAAGCAACTCCTTACACCTTTGTGTATTCTTACACCCTTGTGTTTTTTTTCCCAAATACATAACATGAGCTATATTTAAGTATGTTTCAGTATTCTTTCATATATTCTGCAAATACTGACTTTCATCTCTATGATTAAAACATGTCCACACATCCATTGGCTTAATGTCTTCAGCTCAAATTACACCATTAACATTTCAATATTCCTCCTCAGTTCAGGCCAAAGACTGCTCTCATGGCAACTTCCATAAATGTATAATTAAGCTTGTGTTCTATATGCAATATGAAATGAGTGTGTGGGTTTTGGGAATAACAGTATTATGCACTAAGGTGATACGCATAAAAAGAAGAGGGTAAAAACTTGTTCAAATACAGTTTGTCTCTGAACAAATACACTGTAGACTGTTGCATTGTGCATTCATCGTCTCTAACTTTTAAATGTTTGAGATATGAGGTATAATCATAACAGATTTTTAACCTCAGGACTATGATTGTAACCTTTATCTAACTAGGCAAGTCAGTTAAGAACAAATTCTTATTTACAATGACGGCCTACCAGGAAACAGTGGGTTAACTGCTTTGTTCAGGAGCAGAACAACAGATTTTTACATTGTCAGCTCGGAGATTCGATCCAGCAACCTTTCGGTTACTGGCCCAATGGTCTAACCACTTGGCTATCTGCCGCCCCATTGCCCAACAAGCGAATAAAAACCAAAACAATAATAGTAATAATTCATCTCAAAATGACCAACAACGTAAAAATTTATGCTAAATGGCATATATTATTATATCTCACTACAGACATAAAGAGTAGGAAGAGTGAGGGAAGAAAGTTTTTGTCAGGCAGAGCCAGGCCTAAACTACTGTCAGTGCTGGAGGCAAGGGTGGGATCCCCTGACACCATTCACCCCCTTTAGAGTGGCAGCCCCCATAGCCCCTGAGTCTCAGCGCATGTCATTCCATCTTCCACCAAAAGAATACAGACAACGCATTTTAAAATAGAACTCTGAATAATTTACATATGCCAAGAGTTTGGGACCTGCAAATGAAATACAATTATTATTTAATAGCATATAACTGTTGCAGAGGCCTCATGATAAATTTAAAGGGAGTGCATTATTAAGTCCTCACCTTCACAGTTTGTCCGGCTTCAGGGCCATCCTGGTGGGAACAGAACGAGATCATTAGGAACGGTAGAGAACTCAGAAATGCCTACGTTAATAATTCAACAGGATTTTAATTTCAGATGAATCATGGCGGCACCTCCCCATTGCCACGTGAATCTCAAAGTTTTTAATTTGTTTCTTTTGTCTTCTTTCTGTCCTCCGGCGTTGAGCTGTATTCTCACTTTAGTGTCTCTCCTCTGTCACATGACAGCTGTTTTTGGAAATGTTTTTTTTTGACAAGTTGACTCGTTTAATAGAGTTAATTTAAAGCACAATATAGACTGCATACCTCGAAGGCATTTTCTAATATAGGGATCAGGAATTGAGGACACAAATATCTAAAGCATTAAGAGACCTCAAAGGAACATCTGTATGACAAAAATGTATTTGGTGACAAAGTGTGCATTATGATGTAATATTTATGCAAGTCTATGAAGTAATGAATTTTCACATCTCCTTTCTCAGGTTTGTGTTGTGTGATTTTGTTTGTTGTGTGGCGCTCTATGCAGAGAACAGCAACCCTCCTGCAGAGAGTGTTGCTTGATACAGTGCCTCAGTTTTATGACTCTAACCTCAGAGCTGTCACAACTAATCTCACATCATCACTTCTCTATACCCCTCAAGTCAAAGAAAATGATATCCCCATAAACATTATTCCCTGCTTTTTTCAAACACATGAAATCATTTTTTTGTGTCGGGCAGCCAAGCAAGCTTGGTGACATTTGAACATTAGCATATACTGCATATATCAAAAGTTATGCAGAATGACAAAGCCTGTGAAGTGATAGGCTGCCTGGCTGTCAAATCCTGCCTGGAAGTCCAATGAGAACCTGTTATTGTATTGTTCCAGCAGGTGGGGATATTCTGTTGGCTCTCGGTGCAACTTTCCTCAGTTATGCCTCTTATTCCAATGCAGATCTACAGGCTGAACGAGTGGGAGATTGATGTAGTCCTCTCTAAGCCTCTGTGGTTGTGTTTTACTTTCTTTCACTAACACACTCACTGACTCAGATGGTGACTCACACAATTGTTCACTTGGTCATTCACACATTACTCCTTCTCTCTCTCGCTCTCTCTAACCCACACCATATTATATAGATAGATACATGGCCCACAATAATTAATTATTAAAAATAATTTTGAGCTTGAATAGTAATGAACACTTTCTTCTGTCTGATATGGACCAGAAATGAGCCATGGAAGATACATACGCAAAGGGATGTAGATTTGGAATTGGTATTCATCCCTATGTTGTAATGCTGGATACCGACGGTAGTGTGTACAGTATTACCTGTATGGCGATGGTGAGGGAGGAAGCCTGGAAGTGTTTCTCCACCAGGTCAGCCACTCTCTGGGTAGTGGTGAAGAGGTCAGCCACCTCATCAGGATGCAAGTCTCGGAAACGCTCAACGGGCCGCAGAGGACACACCAACACATCTGAGAGACAGGCTGGTTAAGGAAACCACAGACAGCAAGAGAGGTAAGGGAACAAAGTCAGAGAGATACATTATCAACAACAGAGTGCATAGATACAGTAGCAACACTGATAGACAAGCAAGGATATTTAAAATGGGGAAAGAGAGGCAGAATCCTAAATTGAGACACAAGTGTGTTATTTGAAATATTACATCGTGTTGTTGTTGGCATTGCCTTCTTAAGCTGAGTCAAATAAACTCAATTGAGATGGTTTATATGGGACTTTTGTACAATTTGTTCACCGAGGTAACTTTATATGTTTTTTTCAGTATAGCTAGTCTCCAAATGTTAATGTGAAATAAAACAGAGCTTTACAGAGGTGTGATACTGTCCGTATCTCTGCTTTGTTCCTCTAAAAGGCAGGCAGCATAAAAACGTGTTTTTGTAATTATAAAGCTCTATTTCATCATGTTCTACATTTAAGACCTATACTATTTAAGATCTATACTATGAATACCAAAAATGAAACAACACTTATCATGAGGACACTTATCATCTAGATAGCAATAAAACTATTTTGATTATTTTCAACACCAAAATTATAAACTATCATTGTGTTAGTCATGTCCTTCTGGAAATAACATTGTTCTCATATAGTGAAAAAACACCATAGTTTTTACCAAATATTTTGTTTCATCTAGCCATACAAAGTATACATTGAGACTTGGTTGTGAAAGGTGTTGAAAAACATTTGAGAGCTATATGAAATATAAACAACCAATATTTATACAAACAAACTCAACAAAAAGCTGGCAGAACAATGACATTCTAGACTATTCTGTGCTTCCAACTTTGTGGCAACAGTTTGGGGAAGGTCCTTTTCTGTTACTGCCCCCGTGCACAAAGCGAGGTCCATACAGCAATGTTTTGTCGAGATCGGTGTGGAAGAACTTGACTGGCCTGCACAGAGCCCTGACCTCAACCCCATCGAACCCCATTGGGACGAATTGGAACGCCGACTGCGAGCCAGGCCTAATTGCCCAACATCGGTGCCTGACCTCACTAATGCTCTTGTGGAATGGAAGCAAGTCTCCGCAGCAATGTTCCAACATCTAGTGGAAATCCTTCCCAGAAGAGTGGAGGCTGTTATATCAGCAAAGGGGGGACCAACTCCATATTAATGCCCATGATTTTGGAATGAGATGTTTGACGAGCAGGAGTCCGCATACTTTTGGTCATGTTGTGTATGTACAAGCCATTTACAAACCCATTATAAAGTCCCTATTAAATAGCATAGGCAAGGGGATTGAAAGCAGACTCATTTATTATCAGTATTCTGGCTTTGAAGTAACTAAAATAGAGAAAACTGCCATGTTCATACCTCTTACAACTTAAGTGCATGGGGATGTTTTGTCAGGGACCAAAAATTATCAATTTCAGCTGAGTTATAAAGGTCATGAAACATATTTCACAGAAATTCTCACAATCCACACATCTCAGTGCAATTGCACACTGGAAAGTAATCAAGCTTTGTTACTAAAGCGAGACGTGTTGATGACAGGTGGAAGGACTTTGAGAGAAAATGTCCAAAGGCTGAAGGACATTTTTCCTTCAGACTCGGGTCATTGGATCAATAACAGTGTTCTGACAACACTATCCGGGAAACAGTTCTCTGAGAAACAGGAGCCAACAATTAAGGAGAGATCGAGGGAAAATAAGAACAGGAAAGAAAAAAAATGCACCTTAGATTGATATTTTCACAAAACAAAAATGGGAAACTTGAGATAGGATAGTGTGTAACAGACTGACATGACTGAGAACAAAACCTGGAACATAGAATTCATGATGTATGTTCATTTCTTGCTTGGAAATAACTTTCAAATAAGCAATCAAAATATAACATTCTGGATCAAATTTTGTTATTGCTCCTATGTCTCGCCTTTTGATTCAAAAATCACTTTACAGCCAGACATGTCTTGATTACAGGCATCAAGTAATCAAAAATGATTTCCATATTCTATTGCACCGTGGCAGATATAATTTGTGGAGACAGACAGCAGAGTTGAATCTTAATGAAAGTCAAGCATAGCAATCAACTATACCAAATATACTTTAATATGAAGAACTGGACCATTATGAAAGATCAAGAGTTGTCACATTGACTTCATGTGCAGGCCAGATTTATGAGAAAAATAACATCTAAAGTGTTGAATTACTGATGTGAAAAATATTCAAAAACTTGTCCACAGGCAATAGAAATGAAAGAGACATCCTAGTCCAAAACCAAACATAAAACAGCATCCTGCAGCGTTTGGAGAGGATGATTACATCCTTGTGTTTCATGGCATAATGGCTGTGTCTGGGCGCCATTCATCTTACGAGTCAGAAACAGCGGCACTAATGATCAGTTTGCTACCCTTTTCATGTGCAGCACACTGGAATGAAATCAGATATCATAATACGGTCTATGACATCTGCTAAACACGTGTATGTGACAACTACAATTTGATTTGATTTGATTTTGACATCCACACCTCATTCAATAATCATTCAATAATGTAATGGTTACTTACAAGCCCTTAGCCAACAAAGCAGTTTTAAGAAAAAATATGTGTTAAGTAAAAAATAGATAAATAAAAAAGAAGAAATAAAAGTAACAAATAATTAAAGAGCAGCAGTAAAATAATAAAGTGGAGGTTATATACAGGTGTACCGGTACAGAGTCAATGTGGAGGCTATATACAGGTGTACCGGTACAGAGTCAATATGGAGGTTATATACAGGGGTACCGGTACAGAGTGAATGTGGAGGCTATATACAGGTGTACCGGTACAGAGTCAATGTGGAGGCTATATACAGGTGTACCGGTACAGAGTCAATATGGAGGTTATATACAGGGGTACCGGTACAGAGTGAATGTGGAGGCTATATACAGGTGTACCGGTACAGAGTCAATATGGAGGTTATATACAGGGGTACCGGTACAGAGTGAATGTGGAGGCTATATACAGGTGTACCGGTACAGAGTCATGTCATGTGGAGGCTATATACAGGGGTACCGGTACAGAGTGAATGTGGAGGCTATATACAGGGGTACCGGTACAGAGTGAATGTGGAGGCCATATACAGGTGTACTGGTACAGAGTGAATGTGGAGGCTATATACAGGTGTACCGGTACAGAGTGAATGTGGAGGCTATATACAGGGGTACCGGTACAGAGTCAATGTAGAGGCTATATACAGGTGTACCGGTACAGAATCAATGTGGAGGTTATATACAGGTGTACCGGTACAGAGTGAATGTGGAGGCTATATACAGGTGTACCGGTACAGAGTCATGTCATGTGGAGGCTATATACAGGTGTACCAGTACAGAGTCAATGTGGAGGCTATATACAGGTGTACCGGTACAGAGTCATGTCATGTGGAGGCTATATACAGGTGTACCGGTACAGAGTGAATGTGGAGGCTATATACAGGGGTACCGGTACAGAGTCATGTCATGTGGAGGCTATATACAGGTGTACCGGTACAGAGTCAATGTGGAGGCTATATACAGGTGTACCGGTACAGAGTCAATATGGAGGTTATATACAGGGGTACCGGTACAGAGTCAATGTGGAGGCTATATACAGGGGTACCGGTACAGAGTGAATGTGGAGGCTATATACAGGTGTACCGGTACAGAGTGAATGTGGAGGCTATATACAGGGGTACCGGTACAGAGTGAATGTGGAGGCTATATACAGGGGTACCGGTACAGAGTCATGTCATGTGGAGGCTATATACAGGGGTACCGGTACAGAGTGAATGTGGAGGCTATATACAGGGGTACTGGTACAGAGTGAATGTGGAGGCCATATACAGGTGTACCGGTACAGAGTGAATGTGGAGGCTATATACAGGGGTACCGGTACAGAGTGAATGTGGAGGTTATATACAGGGGTACCGGTACAGAGTCATGTCATGTGGAGGCCATATACAGGGGTACCGGTACAGAGTGAATGTGGAGGTTATATACAGGTGTACCGGTACAGAGTGAATGTGGAGGTTATATACAGGTGTACCGGTACAGAGTGAATGTGGAGGCTATATACAGGGGTACCGGTACAGAGTGAATGTGGAGGCTATATACAGGGGTACCGGTACAGAGTGAATATGGAGGCTATATACAGGTGTACCGGTACAGAGTGAATGTGGAGGCTACAGTGCCTTGCGAAAGTATTCGGCCCCCTTGAACTTTGCGACCTTTTGCCACATTTCAGGCTTCAAACATAAAGATATAAAACTGTATTTTTTTGTGAAGAATCAACAACAAGTGGGACACAATCATGAAGTGGAACGACATTTATTGGATATTTCAAACTTTTTTAACAAATCAAAAACTGAAAATTTGGGCGTGCAAAATTATTCAGCCCCCTTAAGTTAATACTTTGTAGCGCCACCTTTTGCTGCGATTACAGCTGTAAGTCGCTTGGGGTATGTCTCTATCAGTTTTGCACATCGAGAGACTGACATTTTTTTCCCATTCCTCCTTGCAAAACAGCTCGAGCTCAATGAGGTTGGATGGAAAGCATTTGTGAACAGCAGTTTTCAGTTCTTTCCACAGATTCTCGATTGGATTCAGGTCTGAACTTTGACTTGGCCATTCTAACACCTGGATATGTTTATTTTTGAACCATTCCATTGTAGATTTTGCTTTATGTTTTGGATCATTGTCTTGTTGGAAGACAAATCTCCGTCCCAGTCTCGGGTCTTTTGCAGACTCCATCAGGTTTTCTTCCAGAATGGTCCTGTATTTGGCTCCACCCATCTTCCCATCAATTTTAACCATCTTCCCTGTCCCTGCTGAAGAAAAGCAGGCCCAAACCATGATGCTGCCACCACCATGTTTGACAGTGGGGATGGTGTGTTCAGCTGTGTTGCTTTTACGCCAAACATAACGTTTTGCATTGTTGCCAAAAAGTTCAATTTTGGTTTCATCTGACCAGAGCACCTTCTTCCACATGTTTGGTGTGTCTCCCAGGTGGCTTGTGGCAAACTTTAAACGACACTTTTTATGGATATCTTTAAGAAATGGCTTTCTTCTTGCCACTCTTCCATAAAGGCCAGATTTGTGCAATATACGACTGATTGTTGTCCTATGGACAGAGTCTCCCACCTCAGCTGTAGATCTCTGCAGTTCATCCAGAGTGATCATGGGCCTCTTGGCTGCATCTCTGATCAGTCTTCTCCTTGTATGAGCTGAAAGTTTAGAGGGACGGCCAGGTCTTGGTAGATTTGCAGTGGTCTGATACTCCTTCCATTTCAATATTATCGCTTGAACAGTGCTCCTTGGGATGTTTAAAGCTTGGGAAATCTTTTTGTATCCAAATCCGGCTTTAAACTTCTTCACAACAGTATCTCGGACCTGCATGGTGTGTTCCTTGTTCTTCATGATGCTCTCTGCGCTTTTAACGGACCTCTGAGACTATCACAGTGCAGGTGCATTTATACGGAGACTTGATTACACACAGGTGGATTGTATTTATCATCATTAGTCATTTAGGTCAACATTGCATCATTCAGAGATCCTCACTGAACTTCTGGAGAGAGTTTGCTGCACTGAAAGTAAAGGGTCTTAATAATTTTGCACGCCCAATTTTTCAGTTTTTGATTTGTTAAAAAAGTTTGAAATATCCAATAAATGTCGTTCCACTTCATGATTGTGTCCCACTTGTTGTTGATTCTTCACAAAAAAATACAGTTTTATATCTTGATGTTTGAAGCCTGAAATGTGGCAAAAGGTCGCAAAGTTCAAGGGGGGCGAATACTTTCGCAAGGCACTGTATATACAGGGGTACCGGTACAGAGTGAATGTAGAGGCTATATACAGGGGTACCGGTACAGAGTCATGTCATGTGGAGGCTATATACAGGGTTACCGGTACAGAGTGAATGTGGTGGCTATATACAGGTGTACCGGTACAGAGTCATGTCATGTGGAGGCTATATACAGGGGTACCGGTACAGAGTGAATGTGGAGGCTATGTACAGAGTGAATGTGGAGGCCATATACAGGTGTACCGGTACAGAGTGAATGTGGAGGCTATATACAGGGGTACCGGTACAGAGTGAATGTGGAGGTTATATACAGGGGTACCGGTACAGAGTCATGTCATGTGGAGGCCATATACAGGGGTACCGGTACAGAGTGAATGTGGAGGTTATATACAGGTGTACCGGTACAGAGTCATGTCATGTGGAGGCTATATACAGGGTTACCGGTACAGAGTGAATGTGGTGGCTATATACAGGTGTACCGGTACAGAGTCATGTCATGTGGAGGCTATATACAGGGGTACCGGTACAGAGTGAATGTGGAGGCTATGTACAGAGTGAATGTGGAGGCCATATACAGGTGTACCGGTACAGAGTGAATGTGGAGGCTATATACAGGGGTACCGGTACAGAGTGAATGTGGAGGTTATATACAGGGGTACCGGTACAGAGTCATGTCATGTGGAGGCCATATACAGGGGTACCGGTACAGAGTGAATGTGGAGGTTATATACAGGTGTACCGGTACAGAGTGAATGTGGAGGTTATATACAGGTGTACCGGTACAGAGTGAATGTGGAGGCTATATACAGGGGTACCGGTACAGAGTGAATGTGGAGGCAATATACAGGGGTACCGGTACAGAGTGAATGTGGAGGCTATATACAGGGGTACCGGTACAGAGTCATGTCATGTGGAGGCTATATACAGGGGTACCAGTACAGAGTCATGTCATGTGGAGGCTATATACAGGGGTACCGGTACAGAGTCATGTCATGTGGAGGCTATATACAGGGGTACCGGTACAGAGTCATGTCATGTGGAGGCTATATACAGCGGTACCAGTACAGAGTCAATGTGGAGGCTATAAACAGGTGTACCGGTACAGAGTCATGTCATGTGGAGGCTATATACAGGGGTACCGGTACAGAGTCAATGTGGAGGCTATATACAGGTGTACCGGTACAGAGTCAATATGGAGGTTATATACAGCGGTACCAGTACAGAGTCAATGTGGAGGCTATAAACAGGTGTACCGGTACAGAGTCATGTCATGTGGAGGCTATATACAGGGGTACCGGTACAGAGTCATGTCATGTGGAGGCTATATACAGCGGTACCAGTACAGAGTCAATGTGGAGGCTATAAACAGGTGTACCGGTACAGAGTCATGTCATGTGGAGGCTATATACAGGGGTACTGGTACAGAGTCAATGTGGAGGCTATATACAGGGGTACCGGTACAGAGTCATGTCATGTGGAGGCCATATACAGGGGTACCGGTACAGAGTCAATGTGCGGGGGCACATTGTGCGTGGGCACATGTAGGTAGAGTTAAAGTGACTATGCATAGATAATAAACAGAGAATAGCAGCAGTGTGAAAGGGGAGGGGCGGCAATGCAAATAGTCTGGGTAGCCATTTCATTAGCTGTTCAGGAGTCTTATGGCTTGGGGGTAGAAGCTGTTTAGAAGCCTTTTGGACCTAGACTTGGCGCTCCGGTACTCAGCCTACTGAGTCCACAGAACTACCCTACACCTTGACCTCTTTCTCCTCTCTCTTTTCAGATTAAATCCTGTGACTAGTGATGTCCAGGCGCACGACAACCTTCCCACTTGACCCCATCCCCTCCTCCCTTATCCAGACCATCTCTGGAAACCTTGTATAATCATCAGCACAGCAGGGACAGTTTTTGTGTTACTATAACATTTGCCGCAAATGTTCTGGGAACTTTTACAGAACCAATTTTGGTTCTCACGCAACTGAGACCGCTCTCCTCCGTGTCACTGAGGTTCTCCGCTCTGCCAAAGCTGACTCTCTCCTCTGTTCTCATCATCCTAGATATATCCACTGCCTTCAAAACTGTTATCTATCAGCTCCTCCTCTCCACCCTCTCAGGGCTAGGCTTCTCAGGCTCTGCATACTCCTGGATTGCATCCTACCTGACATGTCGCTCCTACCAGGTGGCATGGAGAGGATCTGTGTCTGCACCGCATGCTCGGTTCTAGGCTCTCTCCTCTTTTATCTTAAAACCAAGTCTCTCGGCTCTGTCATATCCTCACATGGGCTCTCCTATCATTGCTATAGGAATTACACTCAACTACTTTTCTCCTTGGCCGATTCAGACACCCAGATGGCGACACACATCTCTGAGTGCCTGGCAGACATCTCAGCTTGGATGTCGGCCCACCACCTCAAGCTCAACCTCAACAAGACGGAGCTGCTCTTCCACCCGGGGAAGGCCTGCCAGCTCCAAGGTTGACAACTCCACGATGTCCCCCTCCCAGAGTGCAAAGAACCTTGGCATGACCTTGGACAACACCCTATCATTCTCTGAAAACATCAAAGCAGTGACTCGCATGTTCATGCTCTACAACATCTGTAGAGTACAATCTTTCCTCACACAGGAAGCGGAATAGGTACTAATCCTCTCCCGTCTAGACTACTGCAACTCTGTTGGCTGGGCTCCCCGCTTGTGCCTTCAAACCCTGCAACTTATTCAGAACGACACAGCATTCCTGGTGTTCAACCTTACCAAGTTCTCCCATATCACCCCGCTCCCCTGCACATTCCACTGGCTTCCAGTCGAAGCTCACATCATCTTCAAAACCCTGTTGATTGCCTACAAAGCAGCAAAAGGTACTGCCCCTCCCTACCTCCAGGGTATTGTCAAACCATACACCCCAACCTGAGCACTCTGTTCTGCCACCTCTATTTAGTCTTTTGACCCTCCCACCCTCACGGAAGGGCAGCTCCCACTTAGCCCAGTGAAATATATTCTCTGTCCTGGCACCCCAATGGTGGAACAATCTTCCCCCTAATGTCAGAACAGCTGAGTCCCTGACCATCTTCCGAAAACTTTAAAAAGTATCTTACATATATTTTAACGGTGAGCTAACCCACCACTCATTTTCACTGCATGCAGACTACACACACATCTTCGCTCTCTGCTAGCCCAACACATCTTTCCACTTTTCCATCTTCTAGTATGCATTGACTACCTGCTGTGGGTTGAATATAAACATAACCTAAGCATTATCTTCAGTCGAATCAGCACAATACCAGTGCATGTTTTTACTGCATGCCAACCCAACACACATTGTCCTTGTGTGCCAGGGGCTTCATTACCCTCTACAGCATCCCACAGGTGAGATGGAGTCCATATGGCTCTGCCTAAGCCAATCCAATCTCAATCTCTCAGCGGAGGCTGGCCAGGCGGGCACACTCATTCTCCAGGCTCCACAGATGGGGACCGGGGCCCGGGCGAGAAACCCCATTCTGATCCCATTATTATCTGTCATAACAGTTATTTGACTGCTTTCATCTGATTCACTCCTGAGGTCGCAGTGCATATAATAAGAACAAGGCATGTAGATTGGTTTTACATTGCAAATGCAATCATTTCTTTCGGGAAAACATCTGCCCCCAAACGTTATCATTTTCTACTGTGACATCGACTTTGTCTGGGTCTATGAGAATCAGCCCCTTCGACACCAGCCCCCACCCGACACTGTCACCCCCCTCCACATCCTGAAGCCCCCTCCCTTTTCAATATGCGGTGGGAAAATTGAGTAGCCGGATAAATAAATAACGGCACTACACAATTGGATCACAAATCCCATGATTAAGCCAAGAGAGATATGATCCAGTTGCATTTTACACAGTCTGAGAAATTAAAATGACATCAAGAGTAATGACATCTAACATAACAAATACAGATTTGTGCGCAGTGTGACCCTGCAAATGGTGTGGGGCTGGAGGTGAAGGCTTCAGTTGGGTGTGGGGGAGCACACACACACCTGCACATACACTGCAAACCCACACACAAACCTTCTGACATATACCTGGTCTGAGATGAACACAGCAGGCTTTGAATGAATCAAAGTGCCTCCACAGCTCAGAAATAGGGCTGCCAAAACAAGGGGATCCATCACCGCGGCAACAACTTGGTCTGTCTTCCTGATTACAGCTGTGCCTAAACAACCCCCATCACCCTTCACCCCTCCAAAGTGGCATGGATCTGCTGACAAAGGGATTCATTTCTGAAGAGGGCTCTTTTTTTTAACCAAATCAATCTACCCAAGGACTAGACTCTGTTCAGCAACACAGGAGAGACTAACAGAGCAATGAAAGGATATGAGTGTTTCTCTGAAGACTGAACAACACAGCTCTCTTTATTTCGGTTTCTTCTCTGCCGTGTCTGTGAGGCGGGAGGACACAAACTCATTGGGTTTAATTACTATGTGCAGTCGTTATTGAAAACATCTCCGTGCTTTGGAATTGGGTTTTATTGAAACCCAAATTCCTCTAATCAAAGCTTATGAGTAACTTTTCATCAAATATTTACGCAGCCTTTCAGCTGAGTTACAGCTGGGACACTGAAAATAAATCATTATTTCAACACTTAATAGAATAAACTTGAACTCAATCTCATAGCTGCGATATTGCCCTGACACTCACAGTGTTGTTGTCAAAGAGATACGACGAGGCTCTGTTTCAACATGCTCCGCTCCAAACCCTCAGCAGCTTGCTGCACTGTATACCTTACCCTTCTAAGCACACACGCCTCCACACCAATAGAAATTAAAAACAAAAATATTGAATTAAAAGCTGACTTATGTGAAATGAGGCACAGGGGGGGGGGTTCAGAGCTATGCCCTCTTTGACTGCCATGCCTCCCCTCAACCCTTCCCCACAGAGCTGGGAGTTCTGCCAGTCTGCCAGAGACGACCCTGGGACATTGTACTCAAATAGCCCCCCCCCCCTCTTCAAAATCTGTTATTTGATTTAATCAGATTGGTCAGACACTGTCATGAGAATACAGTAGCACATACTGTACACAGTGTACTGTCACTGGACTATGAAGGGGGAGTCTGGTGGAAAGTAGAAAGAGGACTATGTCTGGGCTGTCATTCTAGCCACATCTGTGTCCATGAGATGATTGACACAAACATAGGCTGCTTGCACATTGTTGTTAGAGGGCACAGAAAACATTGGGGATAGAAAGATGTCTGTCCTTCATGTTGTATCAATATCAATAATCAAAGTTACTATTCAAAAATAGAGAGAGACAAAAGAGCATACCAGAAACAACTCCAGAGACATGGACAGACATGGGTACAGGCAACATTCAGGAGACATGGACAGACATGGGTACAGGCAACATTCAGGAGACATGGACAGACATGGGTACAGGCAACATTGTTCAAACGCTCTCCAAAGAAAAGATTGCGTCCACCTTTAACCCTTCACAGCAGGACAACGGGGCGGCAGGGTAGCCTAGTGGTTAGAGCGTTGGACTAGTAACCGGAAGGTTGCAAGTTCAAACCCCCGAGCTGACAAGGTCTGTCGTTCTGCCCCTGAACAGGCAGTTAACCCACTGTTCCTAGGCCGTCATTGTAAATAAGAATTTGTTCTTAACTGACTTGCCTAGTTAAATAAAGGTAAAATAAAAATACATAAAAAAAGGACTGCTCAACAACCAAGGCCGGATCACAATTCAAGGATGTCTCTCAATACTCTCCTCAAGAAAAAAAAGGAAAGATGTAATCCCCTTTTCCAGTGGTATGCTGTCAGGACAGTCAGGAGAGCCCATGAGGTTAATGGGACCATTCATTCTTTGGAAGGTTCAAGGCCCTGATTCCCACTTTAATGGACACATGCCCTGGCCTCAACAACACCATCCTCCACACGATGATTACAGGGAGAAAAAATGGGAAGACCAATGGTAGAAATATAACATTGCATCCCGTTTAGGCTGGTGAGCTCTTGATGTAATATGAAGTGTTCTGTAAAAAGTATGGCCCCCTGTCGCGTTGGCAAGGTGCACTTTATTCCAGAATGTGTTATTTTTCGTTGGTTGGAGATGTTTACTGCAAGAGTTGAGGCAGTGTATGTAGTGGTTTTGTGAGTGGATGCTCATTTCTTACAAGGCTTAAAGAATAAGACACTTACTGTAAATGTGGATGGTAGACTTGGATGGGGGAGTTTGGTGTTACAGTGAATGTGGAAATGTATGATATGTGAGAGAGCCTGAGATCTGAAAGAAGAGCTGAGACAGGGTGAGCATATGGAGAGAAGCAGATGATGTCAGCAAAGCCTGGGATTGTACAGGATTTGCTGCTTACCTCATGAGAAAACATTCCCAGAACCAATCACAATCCTCTAAAATGAGCCCAACATGCCTCCAACTGGCTCTTTCTTTGTTCAGTCATTGGGAATTTCTAAACATATCTATTCACACTAATGTATTGAAATAATTTTCCAGACAGCTCACCCATTGTTCTGCAAAAGCACTGCAAGGTGAGCTGATAGTTTGAATTGTGACGCCACATTCAATAGCCAACCACTATTTATTTGTAAACAATAAACTTGTCTGTATCATTACTACCTTTCCCTTTTTTTTCAATGTGTTCTTTTGTAAAATGGGGTATTGGCTGTAATAGAGCAGTAAGCTAACAGCAGCAGAGAGAGGTGTGTGTACGCTGCCAATGAGTGGGTATAGGCATGGAAGACTCAATGCTGACTGGCAGTGCAGAGACAATGGGAGAATGGTAGAGGAATAAGTGCTACCCATCATGTTTCAGAAGAACAAAGCCTTGTTGTGCTATGCAGAGGCTGCCTCTGGCACAAAATGTCTGCTCATTTTAACATCCAGTCTAAAACATACATACTTTGAGGCAACACAAAAACAACAGGGAAGGAAAGGAAAGAAAAAAACAACTGAATTTCATTTTAATACCCTCCGTCGGGCTATTTGACAGGTATTGTAGTACTGTGTGTGCATGAGTCTATTCTACACATGATTAATCCATTCATGAGAAAACAGCCATTGGCAGGAAACAGATAGCACCTTTTTAAGAGTGTATATCTAGAACCTAAAATGGTTCTTCGGCTATCCCCATAGGAGTACCCTTTGAATAACACTTTTTGGTTCCAGGTAAAATCCTTTTGGGTTCCATGAAGAACCCTTTCCACAGCGGGTTCTACATGGAACCATAAAGTCTTCTATGGGGACACCTGAAGAACCCTTTTGGAACCCTTTTTTCTAAGACTGTAGATCTTCATACAGGAAGGATTGCATGGTTCCAGCTGAGTCACTTATTGTGTGCATTCAGACTGGACAAGACATGCAAGAGTTCAAGCGATATGCCTTAGTTCAGAGAACCTTACATACATCTGTCATAGAGAACGTGAGTAAAAAAAAAGGCCTCAATCCATTCACAAACCCAACACTTTTTTTCTTATAGCTTGACTGATTTCCTACATTTATAGTCCATTATCATCTCATAATAAAATATACTGTTGGTGAACCAATCAAGCTCTATTTTCTGCTATATAATTGTTCTATCAATCACACATCCACCTTACAATGTTATGGAATCTGTAAGTCAAAGTGCGACCCGGTTCAGAAAAAAAGCCAAAATCAAATCAGCTCCAACATACCAATCAAACATAAATCACACACTGGTGTGTGGGTCGTGTGAAAGCGGTTTAGCGCTTCTGTGCCAGGGGCTGTATAAGTGATATATGGTATAGATAGAACCTCTACCTAAACACAAGGGCATGCAAGCATGCCACTACACCCCTTTGCAAATACCCCAACCAATCTTGGGTGAGTGAAGTGCTGGGTCTCTTTGGAGATTTACGACAGGGATATCCCCCGGCCTGGAACATACCGGAACTGAACAATAAATAATAATATTAGGGGAGATGCAGGTCTGGGCAACTTCATATTCAGTCCATAAAACTTTAATAAATGACAGATTGACTGCAGGTCTTCAATGAGAGTATCCTTACAGTTCATTGTCAGAGGCACGAAAAAGCAATTTACAGGATATGTCCGTATTATGCATAGGTGGGAGTTCAAGAGATTATCTGTCATATTGAAAGATTCTATAAACAAATCCCAATTCAAAAACACAATGGTTGCGATGTCAACTGTGACCGAAAATCTAAAATGTTTATTTTTCAATCTTCAATAAGCTCTTCTCTCGGAATACAAGGCACTATACCTCAGCAACATGTGGTTGACTGAGGGGGGTGCAGGCAGAAAGATCTAGAAATACGATTTCTCACGCTTACCAGGCTTTCATCATTAAAGATAGGATTTCCCCTCTCTCCTGTCAATAGCTAGCACAGTTCTCATTCAATACCAAGTGTCTTGGGCAAAGCTTACCTCTGCAATTATCACTTAACTGTCAGCTAGGATTAGACAGTCGTAAGCCGCCCTGAGCGATCTGCAACAAAAAGAAAAAGCCAAGACCATATCCTGTGACATCTGCACTCTTAGGAGTACATCACTAGATGGATAGATGTAGAGAATGTAGAAAGGTAGAGTAAAGCCCTAGGACTCTTCTGGATAACAAATGCAACTCTCTTCTCTAACTCCTCATCCCTACAGGATCATGGTTGGCTTTAAACAGCCAGGGTATGGGTGTAAAGGCTTTAATGATGCTTTCAGATATAGTTACACCACCATCAGAAGACTGAGGGAAAGCTCGCCCAGTGAACCTTTCCTATAGAAGTATGGAATAGAAACAATCGATACACTTTCTTATCTTTCAATCTTCACAATAGGTGACTATACAAGGACACAAAGACAAGAAAAAGTACACCTAATATTGTCACATCACCTATTCCAATGAACTAAGAATGTATTGTAAAAAAAAATACACGTGATTTAGATCAATGTAATCAATGCAATCAATGTAGAGTACGATTTATTGTTCCATATCAAAGCATTACGCAGACAGAAATGCTGTAGTGATTTTTTTTCTCTATACAGAACAGTTTATGTTCTGATCTGCCAGTGATGAAGGAGCTAATTGTTTATAGTGAAAATAGAGAGACATATAAAAGCCTAATTTACAAAGTGGATTTTCATCAAATTAAGCATGCTGAAATTGAATAATGGGATGTATATTAAATTGGTCCATCAATACAAACAGACTACAAACGACATCAGCACTAATCAAAGTTTTTCCAATCCCCCCTTGATGTATTCTCAAATACACATAGATTCTGTCACGTCAATTTAAATTCAAGCACTCTACGTAGAAACATTCAGTCTCAGAAACAACCCTTGGACAGGAATTGTCAGTTTTGTCTAGGACAATCAATTCTATCAATGCTGAACCTCCAAATCTGATATGATTAAACAAAGACGGGGGTGGGGGGATGGGGGATGAGAATAAATCAATATCTGTGATAAATACTTCCAAACAGGGGGGCTTTAAGACAAGATCACACTACTCGGGTGGATTCTCCATCTCTCTGTCTCTCCTATGAGATGTAGCGACTGTCAGTGAGCACCGGCTGCTTTTCACCACCACATTTTTTTATACTGTAGCAGTTGGAAAGCCAGGGACTTGGAGACAGAGAGTTGCCAAAGCATTACACCTTTCAGTTTTCTGGAGAACACAGACCCTCAGAAACGCCCTCAGCTCACGTCTTGCTGACTAGTTCAGATGGTGTGTCCATCATTGGACTCAGAACATCCTCAAGATACGGGCTGCAGCAGACATGGTGCTCACAAAGAGATGACATGGAGCTCAAAAAGAGATGATACGGCTCCACATATTAAATAAAACATTTCTCTGAGGGAATTTGTGGAACATGAAATGTTGTATTCAGCAATAATCCGATTGTAGAGCGGAATATGATCCATTGTAGCTGTATAATAAGTGCAGGCAGAGCATTTTGATGAGTCCTTGACGTGTCTTGTGAAGTCTGATCCTGAGGTCTTGTATTGTCGGGGGTTACTTGACTCTGTCAGGTGCTGTTTGTTCCAGGAAAATGCTATCAACAAAGCAGAATCACTCTTTAAGCAGTTATTGTTTCTACCCAAACAGTTGAGAAGTAGTTGTAGTAGTTTGTTTTCTGTGTGTCTTTTCTGTGTGATGATAACAGACAACTGGAGCATGGCTGTCTGTCTGCCGTTTGTTCTGTGGAAGCAGTTGTGAGGGATGACAAAATGTCTCCCTGTGTTTTGTTTTTGCCCATCTGGAGCTGCACAAAGATGAAGGATTGACGAAAGCAGGAACACGGAGGAAAATACTGAGGTGACAACAAATAAATCTCTTTCCGTATGAAATCTTTTTTTTCTGACCAGGTTTCATAAGCTGTGGAGGATATCCATTCACATTATGATTTGTGACATTTAGCTGAAGTGATTTTGGTTTTAAAGAGCACTGTTGTGTTTGTGTACATTGTGGAGTAGCTTAGAGGGATCAAATGCAGTGGTAGGTGCAAGGTATGTTTGTGTATTTTGGTAACAAATATATTGCCGATTACATTTGTACTTGTGCCAATTCTATTCACTAATACACATTTAATACCTGGTTTGAACTAATGTCCTTTTTTTGCTGGTACAGTATAATCTTAGAGTTATAGTATCATGATGTACACAATAGTCAACTGCATCTATAATTGCTTTATTTGGTTACATAAATGTTAATCAGGCCAATCTCCTTTTGGA
The DNA here is from genome assembly GCF_013265735.2 of Oncorhynchus mykiss. Taxonomy (NCBI): domain Eukaryota; kingdom Metazoa; phylum Chordata; class Actinopteri; order Salmoniformes; family Salmonidae; genus Oncorhynchus; species Oncorhynchus mykiss. The sequence continues at coordinate 69,870,635 of NC_048581.1, forward strand.
GTAATGTTTTCTATATATTTTTTTAATTTCACCTTTATTTAACTAGGCAAGTCAGTTAAGAACAAATTGTTATTTACAATCACGGCTTACCCCGGCCAAACCCTAAACCAGACCACGCTGGGCCAATTGTGCGCCACCCTATGGGATTCCCAATCACAGCCAGTTGTTATACAGCCTGGAATCAAACCAGGGTCTGTAGTGATGCCTCTAACACTGAGATGCAGTGCCTTAGACCGCTGTGCCAAGCTATGAATGATGTCTGATATACTTCATACACAAGTCGAGAAATGGCTCTCAAGTCTCCTTTATTGCTGTCTTTTTCAGTTGAGTTATATTTGCCTTTTCTGTAACTATCAGCCACACGCCAACTGGGATGCAGGAGAAAAGAGGAAGAACATGTGAACAGCAAATTTGTTCAGTGGAAGGTCCCACATGAGAAGATATAAAGTGAGAACGTTTAGATTGATGTAACTTTAAAGACCACAGAGATGTATCTTGTCTGCGTGGGTATCCATCATCTATGAAGCAAACAAACCATTTTAGGATCCCTGTCTCCCATACCCACTATATTATTGATGTGAAGACAATGGTTACCACCTATATGGTTTGAAAGCATATGAAATGTACAAATGCTATTCTTTATTCAACTGTTGAACACACAATGACAGAACACAATGACATGATAGAAACAACATATACAGTACCAGTCAAAGGTTTGGACACACCTACTCATTCAAAGGTGTTTCTTCATTTGTACTATTTTCTACATTGTAGAATAATAGTGAAGACATCAAAACAATGAAATAACACATATGGAATCATGTAGTAACCAAAAAGTGTCAAACAAATCAAAATACATTTTATATTTGAGATTCTTCAAAGAAGCCACCCTTTTCATTGATGACAACTTTGTACACTCTTGGCATTCTCTCAACCAGCTTCATGAGAAATGCTTTTCTAGCAGTCTTGAAGAAGTTCCCACATATGCTGAGCATTTGTTGGCTGCTTTTCCTTTACTCTGCACTTTAACTCATCCCAAACCTTCTCAATTGGGTTGAGGCCAGGTCATCACTGTCCTTGGTCAAATAGCCCTTACACAGCCTGAAGGTGTGTTTTGGGTTATTGTCCTGTTCAAAAACAAATTATATTCTCATTAAGCGCAAACCAGATGGGATGGTGTATCGCTGCAGAATAATGTGGTAGCCATGCTGGTTAAGTGTGCCTTGAACTCTAAATAAATCATTGACAGTATCACCAGCAAAGCACCCCCACACCATCACACCTCCTCTATGCTTCACGGTGGGAACCACACATGCGGAGATAATCCGCTCACCTACTCTGTCTCACAAAGACACAGCGGTTAGAACCAAAAATCTCAAATTTGGACATCAGACCAAAGGACAGATTTCCACCTGTCTAATGTCCATTGCTCATGTTTCTTAGCCCAAGCAAATCTCTTCTTCTTATTGGTGTGCTTTAAAACCTGTTGTGACTAGGGGGCAGTATTTTCATTTTTGGAAAAATATCGTACCCAAAGTAAACGGGATATTTTGTCAGGACAAGATGCTAGAATATGCATATAATTGACAGCTTAGGATAGAAAACACTCCAAAACTGTACAAATATTGTCTGTGAGTATAACAGAACTGATATTGCAGGCGAAAGCCTGAGAAAAATCCAATCTGGAAGTGCCTCATGTTTTGAAAGCTCTGCGTTCCAATGCGTCCCTATTGAGCAGTGCATGTGCTATCAACCAGATTACTTTTTCTACGTATTCCCCAAGGTGTCTACAGCATTGTGACGTAGTTTTACGCATTTATGTTGAAGAATCCCCGTAAGCGGCTACATTGTGTAAGTGGTCACCTGATGGCTCTCAAAGTGATTATTGCGTAAAATACAGAGGTAGCCATTTTTCCAATCGGTCCTACTGAAAAACCAATTGTCCCGATGGATATATTATCGAATAGATATTTGAAAAAGACCTTGAGGATTGATATTAAACAACGTTTGCCATGTTTCTGTCGATATTGTGGAGCTAATTTGGAATATTGTTCAGCGTTTTCGTGACCGCAATTTCCCGTCCATTTCTCAGCCAAACATGAAGAACAAACTGAGCTTTTTTGCCTACAAAATTAATATTTTTGGAAAAAAGGAACATTGGCTATCTAACTGGGAGTCTCTAGAGTGAAAACATCCGAAGCTCATCAAAGGTAAACAATTTAATTTGATTGCTTTTCTGATTTTCGTGACCAAGTTACCTGCTGCTAGCTGGACATAATGTAGTACGTGTAGTGTACGTGTAGTGTAGTACGATTCAATCTTAGTCCTGTATTGACACGTTGTCTGTTTGATGGTTTGTCTGAGGGCATAGCGGGATTTCTTATAAGCGTCCGGGTTAGAGTCCCGCTCCTTGAAAGTGGCAGCTCTACCATTTTTCTCAGTAAGGATGTTGCCTGTAATCCATGGCTTCTGGTTGGGGTATGTACGTACAGTCACTGTGGGGACGACGTCATCGATGCCCTTATTGATGAAGCCAGTGACTGATGTGGCACTCCTCAATGCCATCGGAATAATACCGGAACATATTCAAGTCTGTGCTAGCAAAACAGTCCTGTAGCTTAGCATCTGCGTCATCTGACCAATTCTTTATTGACCAAGTCACTGGTGCTTCCTGCTTTAGTTTTAGCTTGTAAGCAGGATTCAAGAGGATATAATTATGGTCAGATTTGCCAAATGGAGGGAGAGGAAGAGCTTTCTACCCATCTTAGTGACAGGTTGCACATTTAACATGCTGGTAGAAATGAGGTAAAACCAATTTAAGTTTCCCTGCATTAAAGTCCACGGCCACTAGGATCGCCGCCTCTGGATGAGGGTCTTCCTGTTTGCTTATGGCCTTATACAGCTCATTGAATGCGGACTTAGTGCCAGAGTCAGTTAGTGGTGGTAAATAGACAGCTACGAAAAATATAGATGAAAACTCTCTTGGTAAATAGTATGGTCTACAGCTTAGCATGAGATACTCTACCTCAGGCGAGCAAAACCTTGAGGCTTCCTTAATATTAGATTTTGTGCGCCAGTTGTTGTTTACAAATATACACAGACGGCCCCCCCTTGTTTAACCAGAGACAGCTGTTCTATCTTGCCGATGCAGCATAAACTCCGCCAGCTGTATTTTATCCATGTCGTCGTTCAGCCACGACTCGGTGAAACATAAGATATTACAGTTTTTAAATGTCCCGTTGGTAGGATACTCAAAATACTCAATATTTTGTTATCCAATGATTGTACATTGGCTAATTGGTAGAGGCAGATTACCCCCTCGCCGTTGGATCCTTACTGTCTCTGTCTCTTTCTCCTGCGAATGATGGCATGTTGGCCTTGTCGGTTGTCTGGTTAAGAGCCCGTAAAACGGCAGCTATCTCCTCCGGTGCCATTCTTCTTTAGCAGTGGTTTCTTTGCAGCAATTCGACCATGAAGACCTGATTCACACAGTCTCCTCTGAACAGTTGATGGTGAGATGTGTCTGTTACTTGAACTCTGTGAAGCATATATTTGGGCTGCAATCTGAGGTGCAGTTAACTCTAATGAATGTATCCTCTCTATCAGAGGTAACTCTGTGTCTTCCTTTCCTGTGGCAGTCCTCATGAGAGCCAGTTTCATCATAGCATTTAATGGTTTTTGCGAAAGCACTTGAAGAAACTTTGAAAGTTCTTGAAATTTTCCAGATTGATTACCTTCATGTCTTAAAGTAATGATGGACTGTCGTTTCTCTTTGCTTATTTGAGCTGTTCTTGCCATAATATGGACTTGGTCTTTTTGTCATGCCCTGATCTGTGTCACCTGTCTTTGTGATTGACTCCACCCACCTCCAGGTGTCACCCGTTTTCCTCATTGGTCCTCATTCCTCATTACTTATTTCTGTGTTCCCTGTTTGTCTGTTTCCAGTTCGTCTTGTTTGTCAAGTCAACCCGCGTGTTCTACCGTGCTCCTGCTTTTTCCTTTTCTCTGTTTTTTCTAGTCCTCCCGGTTTTCACCCTTGCCATACTGCCTGCCCTGACCTCGAGCCTGCCTGCCACTCTGTACCTCCTGGACGCTGACCTTGTTATGATCTTTTGCCTTTCCACGACCATTCTCTTGCCTACCCCTTGGATTATAATAAATATCAGAGACTCAAACCATCTGCCTCCAGTGTCTGCATCTGTGTCTCCCCCTGTGCCCTTCTTTTACCAAATAGAGCTATCTTCTGTACACCACCCCTACCATGTCACAACACAACTGATTGTTTCAAACACATTAAGAAGGAAAGAAATTCCACAAATTAACTTTTAACAAGGCACACCTGTTAATTGAAATGCATTCAAGGTGACTACCTCATGAAGCTGGTTGAGAGAATGCCAAGAGTGTGCATAGCTGTCATCAAGGCAAAGGGTGGCAACTTCGAAGAATCTCACTTTTTTGGTTACTACATGGTTCCATAAGTGTTATTTCATAGTTTTGAATGTATTTTGTGTTCACTGTGATTACTATTATTTGACCATGCTGGTCATTTATGAACATTTGAACATCTTGGCCATGTTCTGCTATAATCTCCACCCGGCACAGCCAGAAGAGGACTGGCCACCCCTCATAGCCTGGTTCCTCTCTAGGTTTCTTCCTAGGTTTTGGCCTTTCTAGGGAGTTTTTCCTAGCCACCGTGCTTCTACACCTGCATTGCTTGCTGTTTGGGATTTTAGGCTGTGTTTCTGTACAGCACTTTGATATATCAGCTGATGTAAGAAGGGCTATATAAATCAATTTGATTTGATTTGATTCACTATTATTCTACAATGTAGAAAATAGTAAGAATAAAGAAAAACCGTAGAAATAGTAGGTGTGTCCAAACTTTTGACTGGTACTGTATGTGTTATGAAATTGCCTGATCCATGTGAAATATGCATAGGAGCTGAATATAACAAAGGTACTTTTCACTTGAGGCCTTAAAAATTGTCCAAGACTCCAGCCACCCAAGTCATGGACTGTTCTGTCTGCTAACGCACAGTAAGCCCCTTAACAGCTTTTACGGCTTTTTACGCTGCTGCTACTCGCTGTTTATTATCTATGCATAGTCACTTTACCCCTACCTATATGTACATATTACCTCAATTACCTTGACTAACCTTTTAGCAAATTTTTCTTCCTTAAAAAAAAAAAAACTCTGCATTGTTGGTTAAGGGATAGTAAGTATTTCACAGTAAGGTCTACACATGTTTGATTTGAATACTGTAATCAATCTCTCCCCATCAGAGTTTGACTTAACACTTGAGAGAAAGAAGATTGCTCAATGCGTTCAACAAATGAACATGACTTCCTCCTTAACAGAGTTTCATTGGCATTGGATGCAACTTCTTTCTGAGCAGTGACACAGTTTTGTTTTTGCTCAGAGGCAAAGGGCAAATCCGCAAGGGAACGCAACACTGATCAAAGCCTTCAGCCTGCAATCAAGAAAGAGAAAGGTCCCTGGTGGTTCTCTGGCATTCTGGAGCATGTTGTGTTCCCTCGTGGAAAAACAACAATAATAAAGAGGAAGCGCGGGAGCTGTGCTGGCCCCCGGATCACTGCCACCCTCGTCTGATGGTGTGACGCCAATCCCCAGGGGCCGCGGGGCCCCAGGAAAACAATCCATATTTTAGCCAGATAATGATTTCAAAACTGCATATGTGCCAAAATGACCCCCCAAGTTTAAGAATATTTGCAGAAACCAAGCCACAGTTACCAGCTGTGTGCCCCCTGGTGGCTGTGGCAGCCATTGTGCTATTCCTCCATAGCCAGACAATGTATTTTCCTTCATATGTGCTGAACCAACCATGATAACATTGAAAAGGTTGGGATTTCCTTGCATGGTTTACCATGGCAGTCCACCATTATATAATAATCTGAACAGGGTATGATGTTGTACATGTCACCATTGTAATCCTTGACCATAACAATTGGGGTAGACATCACAATTTCTGTGTTATCATGTTTGGATCAGCAGATATGAATGAAAATGTATTGTCCGGGTATGGTGGAATAGCAACTGCCGCTACAGCCGCCGGGTGGCGATTTTTAAAGTTGTACAAATAAAATAAAATACATGTTTGTCACATGCTATGTAAACAACAGATGTAGACTAACATGAAAATGCTTACTTATGGGTCATTTTCCAACAATGCAGAGTTCAAGATAAAATATGTAAAAAAAATCTCTCTCTCTCTCTCTCTCTCTCTCTCTCTATATATATATACATATATATATAAATATATAAATATATATATATACACAGTAAAAAAATATATATACACAGTACTAGTCAAAAGATTGCACACACCTACTTATTCCTCTACATTGTAGAATAATAGTGAAGACATCAAAACTATGAAATAACACATATGGAATCAGGTAGTAACCAAAAAAGTGTTAAACAAAGCAAAATACATTTATATTTGAGATCATTCAAATAGCCACCAGCTTCATGAGGTAGTCACCTGGAATGCATTACAATTAACAGGTGTGCCTGTTACTCCGGACCAGGTTGCTTTTCCTTCACTCTGGAGTCTAACTCATCCCAAACCATCTCAATTTGGTTGAGGTCGGGGGATTGTGGAGGCTAGGTCATCTGATGCAGCACTCCATCGTCTCTCCTTCTTGGTAAAATAGCCCTTACGCACCCTGGAGGTGTGTTGGGTCATTGTCCTGTTGAAAAACAAATGATAGTCCCACTAATCCCAAACCAGATGGGTTTGCTTCGATGCCTGTCTGCCTGCTTGATGAATGGGGTGGTGTACCTAATAAACTGTCCGGTGAGTTTATAGTATCCACGACTCTGAAAAACATATTATAGTAATACTGTATATAGGATAGTCTTGAACGGTGCTCATCCAGTTTGTTCGCCGGTGACTGCACGTTCGCCAATAGAACAGAGGGCAATGGCAGTCTATTTGCTCGCCGACGTAGTCTCGTCAGGATGCAACCTCGCCTGCCTCTCTTTCACCGCCGCTTCCTCTTTTGGGGATTATAGCCTGGTTGGAAGTAAGCAGAATGTACAGAGCTGCCGACTCGTTGAAGTAGAAATGTTCATCCAAATCGAGGTTAGTGATGTTGTAATGTCCAGAAGCTGTTTTCTGTCATTGGAAATTATGGCAGAGATCTTATGTACCAAAATATTAATGGGAACCAGGTGTGCGTAATGAGACAAGACAGTCCAGGGTTGGTGGTAATGAATCCATTTCAGTGACGCCTAGAAGGCCGGTGACGTACAGTAGACCTCCGGAGATGGTGAACGGAATGAGCAGCAGTACCGGGGGGATCCGTGACAGACGGCTGCCACTGCAGCACCATCTTTCTTTTTTTACATGGACGCATTGTCATCCTTGATCTTCAAAACGTAGGGATAGACACCTTTTCTGCGTGATCATGTTTGGTTCAGCAGATATGAAGGAAAATACAATGTTCGGCTACAGATGAAAATAAGAAATGGCTGCCACGGTCGCCAAGAAGCGTTTATGCGATGGCTCCCTGTCTGAAATTGTCCAGGACCCAAAACTATACAAGAGTACCAAGTTTCATGCTTTTATGAAAAGCTGATCACTATTTTCACATATTGCCTAGACTACAAGTAAAGAAACAAGTGAAGTGAGAAAGAGGAAAAATGATTGAAGCCAAAAAGTTGGAATGAAGTGATATAACTTTTGAATAAACACCAAACTGATATGCTATCATATCTTGGCAGTACCAGAGCTGCTTTGGGTTTGTTTTGGTCTTCAGTCACCAACAATTTACAGTAGTGTCATAATCTGCACTATCACTGCACCCATTCAACAATCATATCAGCGGTGCATGGTCTAAAACCATAATTCTATGGATACAGAAGCAGGGAGAGAGAAATTGAAAATTAGAGAGAAAGAGAGAGAGCGAGAGAGCGTTATAGAGAGCGCCCCAACATTTATTCATGTAACATTAACATGATCAAAGAATAAATAATTACTAGGATTTTTTTTTTTTAAGTTATCTGAATTCCAGTAATAGCTTTCATACCGTATGTGTCTTTTCAAAGTTGTTTTTCATCCCTCTCACACTTAATAACATAAAATATAAAGTTATGTGGTGTATGTGTTAGTTTGTCTACATCTGTTTTGAGTCTACACTGTTGCGAAATTGCTTCTTTGTGTTTTCACAAAAAATATATATTTTTTTGTCTGTTGTTTTGATATTTCTCTATATAAATGTTCCAATAAACGGACAACCGGCTCGGCTGTCTCTGATGTATATTGTGCAGTAAAGAAATAAAGACTCTCTTAGCCTTGGGTTATAATACAACACCACTTCAATTTATTTTATAAAATCTTATTGTTAAATAATATATTTTTCTTTCACTAAAGCCTTGAGAGAGACATTACCTTATTTTCTGATAAATGAAAAATAGTGTGTGGGGGGGACGTTTGGCATTACAGGGATATCTGAATGTTGTCTGTATTAGTGATCAATAAGATCTAGCTACTAGGTCATTATTAAATCAATATTTAAGCCAATAGCTCCTGGGTGGACAACAACCCATTGTTATAAACACATTAATACCAAAGAAGTGCTTTCTTTGGTATTTACTTTATGACAACATAATTCAGACACACTACAGTATATAAACCTGTAACTTGTTAATGTCAACATGCCTCTCTGTAAAACTGAATCACCACAGAGACCACCTGGATATACAGGTGTAAATATGTAACGGATGTGAAACGGCTAGCTTAGTTAGCGGTGTGCGCTAAATAGCGTTTCAATCGGTGACGTCACTTGCTCTGAGACCTTGAAGTAGTAGTTCCCCTTGCTCGGCAAGGGCAGCGGCTTTTGTGGAGCGATGGGTAACGATGCTTCGTGGGTGACTGTTGTTGATGTGTGCAGAGGGTCCCTGGTTCGCGCCTGGCTATGGGCGAGGGGACGGTCTAAAGTTATACTGTTACATATATTTACATACAGTGCCTTCGGAAAGTATTCAGATCACTTGAACTTTTACACATTTTGTTAGGTTACAGCCTTATTCTAAAATTGATTAAATTGTTGATTGAAACTCCATAATGACAAAGATTTTTTTGCTAATTTATAAAACATTTAAAACTGAAATATCACATTTACATACAGTGTTGTGAAAAAGTATTTGCACAACTTAAATGGTTCAGATCATCAAACACATTTACATATTACACAAAGATAACCCAAGTAACCACAAAATGCAGTTTTTATGTGAAGATTTTATTTATTAAAGGGAAAAAAACTATCCGAACCTTCATGGCCCTATGTGAAAAAGTAATTGCCCCCTAAACCTAATAATTGGTTGTGCCACCCTGAGCAGCAACAACTGCAATCAAGCGTTTGCGATAACTGGCAATGACTCTTTCACATCGCTGTGAGGAATGTTGGCCCACTCTTCCTTGCAGAATTGTTTTAATTCAGCCACATTGGAGAGTTTGAGAGCATGAACCGCCTTTTTAAGGTCACAGCATCTCAATCGGATTCAAGTCCGGATTTTGACTAGGCCCCTCCAAAACCTTCATTTTTTTTTGAGCCATTCAGAGGTGGACTTGCTGGTGTGTTTTGGATCATTGTCCTGCTGCAGAACCCAAGTGCGCTTCAGCTTGAGGTCACGAACTGATGGCCGGACATTCTCCTTCAGGATTTTTTGGTAGAGAGCAGAATTCATGGTTCCATCAATCACAGCAAGTCGTCCAGGTCCTGAAGCAGCAAAGCAGTCCTAGACCATCACACTACCACCACCATATTTGACTGTTGGTATGATGTTCTTTTTCTGAGGACGCAAAAATTCCAAAAATTCAATTTTTGTCTCGTCAGTCCACAGAATATTTTCCCAAAAGTTTTGGGCATCATCAAGATGTTTTTTGCCAAAAGTGAGACGAGCCTTTATGTTATTTTTGGTAAGCAGTGGTTTTCGACTTGGAACTCGGCCATGGATTCCATTTTTGCCCAGTCTCTTTCTTATGGTTGAGTCATGGACACTGAACTTATTTGAAGCAAGTGAGGCCTGCAGTTCTTTAGATGTTGTTGTGGGTTCTTTTGTGACCTCCTGGATGAGTCGTCGCTACGCTCTTGGGGTAATTTTGGTAGGCCGGCCACTCCTGGGATGGTTCACCACTGTTCCAAATGTTCTCCATTTGTGGATAATGGCTCTCACTGTGGATCGCTGGAGTCCCAAAGCTTTAGAAATGGCATTGTAACCCTTTCCAAACTGATAGATGTCAATTACTTTGTTTCTCATCTGTTCCTGAATTTCTTTGGATCATGGCAGGATGTCTTGCTTTTTGAGATCTTTTGGCCAACTTCACTTTGTCAAACAGGTTCTGTTTAAGTGATTTCTTGATTCAACAGCTCTGGCAGTAGTCAGGCCTGGGTGTGGCTAGTGAAATTTAACTCAGCTTTCCAAAAAATGTGATTAACAACAGTAAATTCATGATGTAACAAGGGGGGTCAATTTCTTTGTCACATAGGGCCATGAAGGTTCAGATAGCTTTTTCCCTTAATAAATACAATTATCACTTAAAAACTGCATTTTGTGTTTACTGGAAAATGTTATAGTTAAGGATTTTTGGTGGCCTTCCTAAGCCAGGATTCAGACACGGCTAGGACATCAGGTTTGGCGGAGTGTGCTAAAGCAGTGAATAAAACAAACTTAGGGAGGAGGCTTCTAATGTTAACATGCATGGAACCAAGGCTTTTACAGTTACAAAACTCAACAAATGAGAGCGCCTGGGGAATGAGAGTGGTGCTGGGGGCTGCTGGGCCTGGGTTAACCTCTACATCACCAGAGGAACAGAGGAGTAGGATAAGGGTATGACTAAATGCTATAAGAACTGGTTGTCGAGTGCATTCGGAACAGAGAGTAAAAGGAGCAGATTTCTGGGCCTGGAAGAATAGATTCAAGGCATAATGCACAGACAAGGGTATGGTAGGATGTGAGTACATTGGAGGTAAACCTAGGCATTGAGTGACGATGAGTGAGGTTTTGTCTCTAGAGGCACCATTTAAGCCAGGTGAGGTCCCCGCATTTGTGGGGTGGTGGAACAAAAGGGTTAGCTAAGGCGTATTGAGCAGGGCTGGATACTTTACAGTGAAATAAGACAATAATTACGAACCAAAACAGCAATAGACAAGATATATTGACATTAGGGGGAGGCATGTGTAGTGATCATTGGGTCCAGTGAGTAGCTAGGCGAGCTGGAGACACAACGATTCAGGCAGCTAGCGGGCAGGGGATAGCAGGCTAGCAGATGGGCCTCCAGGGGACGTCGCAATGGAAGAGCCTTGTTGAAACCCTATCAGATAGTTACGTCGGCAGACCAGTCGTGATGGATCGGCGAGGCTCCGTGTCAGCAGTAAAAGGGTCCAGGCCAATTGGCAAAATAGGTATTGTAGCCCAATAATTGGCTGATGGACCTCTTCGACTAGCCGGGAGATGGGCCTAGCATGAGGCTAGCTCCAGGCTAACTGGTGCTTGCTTCGGGACAGAGACGTTAGCCCGGAGTAGCCCCTCGGATAGCAGCTAGCTAGCTGCGATGATCCGGTGTTAAGGTTAAATTCTTGCGGTAGGAATCCGGAGATGTGGTAGAGCAGTCCGATATGCTCTGGGTTGATATCAAACCATGCTATTATCTGAGGACAGCACCCCATCACACAAACACGTGAAAATCATAATTCAACCCGCCAGGCGTGACACAAAAGTCAGAAATAACTATATAATTAATGCCTTACCTTTAAAGATCTTCTTCTGTTGGCACTCCAATATGTAAATTAAACATCACAAATGGTCCTTTTGTTCGATAAATTCTGTCGTTATATCCCCAAAATGTCCATTTATTTGGCACGTTTGATTCAGAAAATACACAGGTTCAACCTTGCGCAACATGACGACAAAGTATCTAATAAATTACCTGTAAACTTGATCCAAACATTTCAAACAACTTTCCTAATCCAACTTTAGGTATTTTTAAACGTAAATAATCAATAAAATTTAAGACGGAATAAACTGTATTCAATGAAACCGGAGCGAGCTTCAGGTCGCTCGCCCCAAACAAAACAGTACATTTGACTGTACACCCAGAAAGGAAAGGGCTACTTCTTAATTTCTCAATGGAAAAACATCAACCAATTTCTAAAGACTGTTGACATCTAGTGGAAGCCATAAGAACTGCAACCACGTCCCTCATAAATCTAGTTCCCCATAGAAAACTAACAGAAAAGATAGTGACCTCAAAAAAAAAAAAAAAATCCTGGATAGTTTGTCCTCAGGGTTTCACCTGCCAAATAAGTTCTGTTACACTCACAGACATACTTTTTTTGAAGAATCTCAAATATAAACTGTATTTTGCTTTAACACTTTTTTGGTTACTACATGATTCCATATTTGTTATTTCATTGTTTTGATGTCTTCACTATTATTCAACAAAGTTAGAAAATAGTAAAAATAAAGAAAAACCCTTGAATGAGTAGGCGTTCTAAAACTTTTGACCGGTAGTGTATATGTTTTATTATTCTGTTTTATTGTAATGTATACAGGGCTCTCCTGTAAAATATATGTAAAAACGTATTGTGACTCCCTGTGTAAATAAAGGTTAAATACAAAATACATTTTTTTTAAATCGAGTCTCACAGCAAAGGGTCTGAATACAAAACCTGTTTTCACTTTGTCATTATGTGGTATTGTGTGTAGATTGTTGAGGATTTTTTCTTATTTAATCAATTTTAAATGTGGAAAAAGTCAAGGGGTCTGAATACTTTCCGAAGGCACTGTCCTGTACACACAAAAATCTCATTGCACATGGCCCTCCACTCTTGCCCCAGGCTTTGTGTCTGTGTTCCTGGCCATGTGTCTGTGTTCCTGTCTGAAGTGCTGGCCACAGTCAGCCTGCCTGCCTTTCACTGGGCACTCACACTCTTCTCCACTACCCAGACCAAGCATCTGGTGCCTGAGAGGTAGGAGGCAGAGAGGAGGGAGAGGGATGGGCAGGCTGCTACCGCCAGTGTCCTCAGACAGCTTGCTGGGCTGGGTTTTAGGAAGCCAAAGCAGCACGCCTTTAAACACAGGATCTGAAGTAAGGGCCTAAAACCATGGAAGCAGGATGAGAGGCCAACTTTGCTCCCATCCTGCTGATGCTTTAATGATTTTTAATGAAGGCTCCTCTGTCGTAAGCCGGAGGCAGGGAGAGATATTAATACTTAATTAGAATTCCTGTTACACTGCAAGTTTTCATACCTTGAGGTGGCACTACTGAAATAAATCTACCTTTCCAGGTTTGGTACCCATGGAAGTATACAAAGAGGAGTAGAGGGAATACATAGTCAGTGTGGCTGTATCATTTATTAAAAGATATTTTTCATTCCTTGTCAGAAGTAGAAAGAAGAAGAGCAACACATTTATTTTAGGGAAACTTGTGGCATTTGAATTGACTAGCCTCTAAACAAGCTTTAATTCATGTTTCCCAATTAACTCCGTAATTAAATCCAATTAAGACCCAAATACTCCAGTGATTTTAGATCTTAAAATGTGCATCCTTTCACAGAACCTGGTCTCCTGCCCTGTAATAGGCTTTGGCTAGGACAGAATTAGAGCATTTATTTGTGTACTATAATCCCAGTGCTGACAATGAAACATGGTTGACAGCCAAAGCAGTAACAATAAGGCCATGGAGGTCCCCGAGCGAGATTCACTTTAATAAACTATCATACAAGCTCCTTCATGCCTCTATGAATAAAACAGGACTCTTTAAATGCCTCCAAGGGCAGCATAACACTGTACCTAGCCTTTACCATAGCCGACTTCAATATAGATACACAGTGAAATGCTGAAAGTGAATTTAAGATGCCTTTACCGGAGGTGCAGTTTATATGACAACCCAACCACTAGCTTGAAACACTAAAAGCAAAACATCCAAAAACTATTGCAGATTATATCTATTTCCAAACAAAACAGATTCACTCACACACAGAAACTCTAATGAGAAAAGCCATGGCGTAGGTTATTTGTGTATCAACTTAAATGGCTGGTATCTTTGAAACACCCCATTTCGACTGATCAGTATCCATGCCTTGAGAGTCCACCCCAGATGTCTGGCTGAAAAGTCAAACAGATGATCAGACTGAGCCTGTGAGGATTGAGATCAGACTGAGCCTCTCTGCCCTCTAGGATCGTTCTCTGCTCCTCAAGCCAAGGCAAAGACGGCCACATCATCATTCAGAGTAAGTCACAGCGGACAATGAGTTTGTCTTCCAAACCATTAACCACATTTCAGACCTGGCAGCCTAGGTATAGACGTTTCCCTTCATAGCAGCCGGCTCCAGGAACATAGACCACAGTCACAGTGAGCTAAGTCCACACAGGTCTTTGGAGACTATTAGTGGTGAAGGGAACACACAGTTTGTGAGGACAAGATGTATATTGGAGAGTTAATCAAGCTGACTAATTTGCCGTGAACCATTACTCGCTGTGGCTTATTGTGTGGTCAACAAGACAAACAGAGGCCCGGCACTGTGCACAAACACATAAATAACACACTTAATCTTTTTTAGGGAAGGCACAACCAAACCCAAACACCCAAATTGCAAAACGCGTTTCATTAAAAGTTCAAAAAGTCATCAACATTGACAAACAACCTCAGAGCGCTGCCCTGCAAACTGTAAACAAGCTTTTCCCCGCAACAATCTATTTGACTTTTAAATTTAATCTAGACTGTGCCCCATTTAACCGCGAACACAATTATACAGCAAATTAAAACATATATCCACCTGTGGGTTGTCACTCATAAATAAACACAATCAAAAGTGATTACCGGGTTATCAGCGCCCATCCCGTGCCACGTTGGCACTGCCGTCCCAGGTGAGGGTTGGAGTAGATAGCTGTCAAGAACTCAGCTCATTTCCTCACATAGTCGGGTCCCTCAAGGACTTCTGAGCCTGGGAACCTGAGGCCCCTTCTATCCCCCATCTCTCCCCAGTCTCCCTTCTGTCTGTCCCTCACGCAGCTGCTAAAACTCTGCTGTTGTCAAGAGCTGCTAGTTGTGGGGCTCGTGAGACTGTCATCAACAGCTCCCGTTAAGCTTACTCCAATTTCCCTTTCCTGAAGCTGCAAACAGAAACAACAACAACATGCAGATGAGCATTCAATGAAGAGGGATGAGGCTGGAGTTTTAAAATGATTTGTTTCCTAATGTTGTTACTAAAATATATACACACATACATACACAGTTGAAGTCGGAAGTTTACATACACCTTAGCCAAATACATTTAAACTCAGTTTTTCAAAATTCCTGATATTTAATAAGAGTAAAAATTCTCTGTCTTAGGTCAGTTAGGATCACCACTTTATTTAAGAATGTGAAATGTCAGAATAATAGTAGAGAGTAGAGAGAATTATTTATTTATTTCATCAGACTCCCAGTGGGTCAGAAGTTTAAATACAGTTTAAATTGTTTAACTTGGGTCAAACATTTTGGGTAGACTTCCACAAGCTTCCCACAATAAGTTGGGTGAATTTTGGCCCATTCCTCCTGACAGAGATGGTGTAACTGAGTCAGGTTTGTAGGCCTCCTTGCTAGCACACGGTTTTTCAGTTCTCCCACACATTTTCAATAGGATAAAGGTCATGGCTTTGTGATGGCCACTTCAATATCTTGACTTTGTTGTCCTTAAGCCAATTTGTCACAATTTTAGAAGTATGCTTGGGGTCATTGTCCATTTGGAAGACCCATTTGCAACCAAGCTTTAACTTCCTGACTGATGTCTTGAGATGTTGCTTCAATATATCCACATAATTTTCATTCCTCATGACGCCATCAATTTTGTGAAGTGCACCAGTCCCTCCTGCAGCAAAGCACCCCAAAAACATGATGCTGCCATGGGATGGAGTTCTTAGGCTTGCAAGCCTCCCCCTTTTTCCTCCAAACATAACGATGGTCATTATGGCCAAACAGTTCTATTTTTGTTTCACCAGACCAGAGGACATTTCATCAAAAAGTATATATATACAGTGCCTTGCGAAAGTATTCGGCCCCCTTGAACTTTGCAACCTTTTGCCACATTTCAGGCTTCAAACATAAAGATATAAAACAGTCTTTTTTTGTGAAGAATCAACAACAAGTGGGACACAATCATGAAGTGGAACGACATTTATTGGATATTTCAAACTTTTTTAACAAATCAAAAACGGAAAAATTGGGCGTGCAAAATTATTCAGCCCCTTTACTTTCAGTGCAGCAAACTCTCTCCAGAAGTTCAGTGAGGATCTCTGAATGATCCAATGTTGACCTAAATGACTAATGATGATAAATACAATCCACCTGTTGTAATCAAGTCTCCGTATAAATGCACCTGCACTGTGATAGTCTCAGAGATCCGTTAAAAGCGCAGAGAGCATCATGAAGAACAAGGAACACACCAGGCAGGTCCGAGATACTGTTGTGAAGAAGTTTAAAGCCGGATTTGGATCCAAAACGATTTCACAAGCTTTAAACATCCCAAGGAGCACTGTGCAAGCGATAATATTGAAATGGAAGGAGTATCAGACCACTGCAAATCTACCAAGACCTGGCCGTCCCTCTAAACTTTCAGCTCATACAAGGAGAAGACTGATCAGAGATGCAGCCAAGAGGCCCATGATCACTCTGGATGAACTGCAGAGATCTACAGCTGAGGTGGGAGACTCTGTCCATAGGACAACAATCAGTCGTATATTGCACAAATCTGGCCTTTATGGAAGAGTGGCAAGAAGAAAGCCATTTCTTAAAGATATCCACAAAAAGTGTTGTTTAAAGTTTGCCACAAGCCACCTGGGAGACACACCAAACATGTGGAAGAAGGTGCTCTGGTCAGATGAAACCAAAATTGAACTTTTTGGCAACAATGCAAAACGTTATGTTTGGCGTAAAAGCAACACAGCTGAACACACCATCCCCACTGTCAAACATGGTGGTGGCAGCATCATGGTTTGGGCCTGCTTTTCTTCAGCAGGGACAGGGAAGATGGTTAAAATTGATGGGAAGATGGATGGAGCCAAATACAGGACCATTCTGTAAGAAAACCTGATGGAGTCTGCAAAAGACCTGAGACTGGGACGGAGATTTGTCTTCCAACAAGACAATGATCCAAAACATAAAGCAAAATCTACAATGGAATGGTTCAAAAATAAACAGGTGTTAGAATGGCCAAGTCAAAGTCCAGACCTGAATCCAATCGAGAATCTGTGGAAAGAACTGAAAACTGCTGTTCACAAATGCTCTCCATCCAACCTCACTGAGCTCGAGCTGTTTTGCAAGGAGGAATGGGAAAAAATGTCAGTCTCTCGATGTGCAAAACTGATAGAGACATACCCCAAGCGACTTACAGCTGTAATCGCAGCAAAAGGTGGCGCTACAAAGTATTAACTTAAGGGGGCTGAATAATTTTGCACGCCCAATTTTTCAGTTTTTGATTTGTTAAAAAAGTTTGAAATATCCAATAAATGTCGTTCCACTTCATGATTGTGTCCTACTTGTTGTTGATTCTTCACAAAAAAATACAGTTTTATATCTTTATGTTTGAAGCCTGAAATGTGGCAAAAGGTCGCAAAGTTCAAGGGGGCCGAATACTTTTTCAAGGCACTGTATATATAGTATAGTATATAAATACTTATTTTCCACCATAATTTGCAAATAAATTCATTAAAAATCCTACAATGTGATTTTCTGGAATTTTCTTCTCATTTTGTCTGTCATAGTTGAAGTGTACCTATGATAAATATGACAGCCCTCTCTCATTTTTTAAGTGGGAGAACACGCACAATTGGTGGCTGACTAAATAATGTTTTGCCCCACTGTGTGTGTGTGTGTGTGTGTGTATGTGTATATATATATATATATATATATATATATATATATATATATATATATATATATATACACACACATATATATATACTGCTTGGAAAGGTAATTAAGTTTAATAAGGCAGAGAATAAACCCCTATGAGCCCACAAACCTTCTGCTATATGGCCCATAACTGACTACTTAATCTCCATGAAATATGTTTCTCCTTTCTTAAAATATTACATTCCATTCCAATGTTGTTTGCTTTCACTGCCATATACAGTAGTATTACATTTGACTGTGCAAAGAAAATAATGGGCTAGAATTGTTAAGCAGTCAAACAAACAGATGAGTTAATCAATGCTGAGTTCACACTGAATGTACAGATGCCGGATGTACAGTATCTATGGATTATTATTACAATATTACTCAATGTCATTGAGTGAGCCCCTCCATTGAACACAGGCAGTGTACTTCTAAAACAAGAAAGGAGAGTAGGTACAAACTCAGCTAGTCCTAGAACAAATAAAGAAGGTTAGCTCTTTCCATATACTGTAAGTCCTCTGAGTTTTCAAGTAATATCTCACTTTGCTTCTCCCACCTTGGCCCTTTTAGTTTGGGGGAGCAAGCCTTTAGTAACCTCTGCGCTGGTGGATTACATGGCAGACATTGTACGTTAGTCCTCTCCAGCCAGGAAATCAACCCCAAGCCGCCACAGCCTCTCTCACTGATCGGGACCAGAACCTCCATTTTGCCCACTACTATAATTCTTATAGTTTTTTTCTTACCTTCTTTTTTTTTCTTACAAGGGTTGAGCGATACTGAGGGGATGATGGGTCAATTCCTGATTTTATAGATTAAACTTCACATTTCCTACACTCATGTACAAAGGTGAAACACAAACATGCTCACAGAAGCACACATTCACAAAAATACACAATCCTGTTTCGTACCTACTCAAGTGCATTAAAGTAGTATTTATTTAGTATTCATACTGAAACTAACTCCACATGGAGGCACTGTCAACAAGTCCTGTATCCAAAAAGGCTGAAATCATGTCAAAAGGAATGGGTAAATCAGTAAGTGTACTTTGGCCTATTTAATTTCTTCCTCTCCACAATTCAGTGCATTTCCATTCATATGTATCAAGTAGATTTCTGTACAATTGTGTGTTAATTAGAGGAAACTAAAGTCGAATATTTCTCTGATCGAGTATGTTTATATGCAATGTAAGTGGCTTAGCAGCTTCCTGAATTGTACTCAAACAACCATTAAAGCTTGACTTCAAAAGAATCTTCAGAATGAAATGCTCCATTTCCTGCATATTTTCAATGGGAACGATTAAGGGAACTTAAATCCTCTAAAGTCAAGCTTTTATCCCCTGCCTGGCAGGCTGCAGCCAGCAGACCAAAGACTAGACAAATACATTAGCTTCATAATTCTAATGCAATATCTAATAACTATTAGAAAGTCAGGTAAGCTCTTCATGTTCCACATGGCATGTGGTAAAATAAAGGTATAAACAGTGTGATTAAAAATGTCTTCACAATAACTGGAAGAAGGACCTTTGCCTGTTATTTTGAGAGGAGAATCAGAATTGTATATCATCTGGACAAAGCATAATGAAAAGAAGCAGAGACAGAAAATTTGTAGCATACCCAGCAAACTGGGAACATTCCCAGGACATTAGCTAAGATTCACATTCAGGTCTAGTTAGGGTTTTATCTAATATTAGGATGATAACATTCCAAAAACATTCAAATACAATTTTTTCAAAAATATATTTTTGTATATTGTCCTTGGAATGTTATCCTAACATTCACTAAAATGTTGGGGACAACATCTGTAACAAACACCACAGAACATTCCCCAAAAGTTCTCATTAGGTTTCAAGGTAATGTACCAGTACTGTTTTCCCAACTAAAATTGGTTCTGTGAAAGTTCCCAGAACATTCATAAGGATGCAGCAAATGATCTCATAACACAACTGGACATTTATGCTGAGGATTATACAATGTTTGTTTAAAATATTTGCCTGATGTTGCAAGAATGTTCCCAGAACACATTTTGTCTGTTCTGTAAAAGGTTCTAAGAATGTTTCATTAGGTTGTGGGAACAGTCTGTTTAAATGAATTTAAATATATTTAAATACTTCAGCGTGTCCTCTTGGTGATTTCCATGGCTGGGACTGAGGAGGCATATCGTTGCGGGGGACTTTGGGGAAAACGTTCCAAGTTCCAGGTGACTCTGCCTTTGATGGACAGGTTAGTGTTATTTAATAATGACTATCATCCATAATCTGCATATAGATTTATACAATCTATAATTAACACCTGGGGGTATAAGGTAGAAGGTCTAAAGTACCCACCTATTCTCCTGCTTAGACCACTGTACATGTATTACAGTTGGCACTATGCATTCGAGCAGGTAGCATTCTCCTGGCATCCGCCAAACCCAGATTTGTGTGTTGGACTGCCAGATGGTGAAGCGTGATTCATCACTCCAGAGAATGTGTTTCCAGAGTCCAATGGCAGCAAGCTTTACACCACTACAGCTGACGCTTGACATTGCGCATGGTGATCTTAGGCTTGTATCCAGTTGCCCATGATTTTGGAATGAGATGTTCGGCCAGCAGGTGTCCACATACTTCTGGTCATGCAGTGAATATTTTGTGATGTCCCCACAATGTTCCCACCAGACTGTTCCCACAACCGTATGAAACATTCTGGGAACCTTTAAAGAACAGACTAAATGTGTTCTGGGAACGTTATTGTAACATCAAGTGAATGTTTCTTGCACCCTAAAAGAAACATTGTAGAATTATCCGCAGAACTGGATAATTTTTGTGTTTCGGGAACCTATCTTTTGTAATGTGCTCACAATGTTCTCAGCAGACTGTTCCCACAACCTAATGAAACATTCCGGAAACCTTTAAAGAACAAATTAAATGTGTTCTAAGAACGTTCTTGCAACATCAGGCAAATGTTTTATACAAACATCCTATAATTATCGCCACATGACTGGACAGTTTTTGTGTGAAGAGAACATTTGCCGCGACCTAACGAGCGTTCTGAGAACTTTCACAGAAACTATTTTCGTTTGCTGGGTAGGGTCTAACGATAGTAGAAGTCAAATAAAAAGTGGCTGTCTGCAGGTGTTTGACTCTGAGAATCTCCTAAGAGTGAACAGCACTTATGAATACGCTGCAATCACTCGGATTTGGCTCACAGGCAGCACCGCTCATCTCAATACATTTAAATTAATTTAAATATATTTAAATACTTCAGCGTGTCCTCTTGGTGATTTCCATGGCTGGGACTGAGGAGGCATATCGTTGCGGGGGACTTTGGGGAAAACGTTCCAAGTTCCAGGTGACTCTGCCTTTGATGGACAGGTTAGTGTTATTTAATAATGACTATCATCCATAATCTGCATATAGATTTATACAATCTATAATTAACACCTGGGGGTATAAGGTAGAAGGTCTAAAGTACCCACCTATTCTCCTGCTTATACCACTGTACATGTATTATCATTACACCCATTTCTTACTGTCTTGTAGGTGTGATAGTAAACCATTGGCATGACTTCAGACAATGATCTGGGTTTTGAAGTGGTATGGGACTGCATTAAAGCAAAAATGTATGTTCTGCATAATTAATGGACAAAAACAAAGCCACAATCACATAAGTGCCCTTTGTGATAGTTTAAATGTCAGACATAAAAGTCAGAGATGAACCAATCATGTGAAGGGCCTTCTTACATACTGCAGCTACATGTTGCTTCATTAGGTTGGCTCCTTAGACAACCTTTCATTTAGGGCAACTCCTGCTGTGTCCAGTTCATATGAGAAAGAGCTGAATTTCTCATCTCAAGTAGGCCTACTAATGAGCTCCAAGCCACTATCATTCTCCCTCACAAGTGATCAGGTATTCTATAAATGTATTTCATACTGGCAGTGTATCTGTCCATCCATCCACACACCCATCGACCTGTATCTCTCTTTCCCTCTCTCTCTCTTTCTCTCACTCTCTCTCTCCATTGCTCCCGTCCTCCCACTCTCCATGGGAGTGAAGTGATTCATCTGGGTGTGAAAAACGTAACCAAACAAATTCCAGTACTGTCCCAATACAGGCCATTACTCGAGCTCCATGAGAGCAGATTCAAATCATTATGCATCAACAGAGAGTCGGGATCCATCTCCCTCCTCCTTGTGGGAGGTGTAGGAATGATGAGTGACATTTGGACTTCATTAAATCAATTAAGTAGCTCATTAGTGTGCGCAGGCTAAATAACGCATTCAGGGGAGGCTGGCTCCTATTGACTTTACCAGGCTCAAAGACAGTGGGACACCCTCTATAGTATATATGTGACCCTGTGTAAGGAACATACAGTAACTTAATGAGATGTCGAAGGGACAGTGGCATATTCTGTGGGTTGATACATAATCCATGGGTAAATTGATGGATGTCACTAACAGACTGTGTGTAATGACAAGAGGCATGGCTAACATGTTGATATGACAGAGTGAAGTTTGAATGAGGCACCACAGGACATGAGGCATAGACTGTAGATACACTGTAAATAAAATATATGAGAACAGGAGATTCGTATACCATCAGACTGATATAGAGAGTGAGAGAGATATATATAGAGAGAGAAAGAGATCCACACAGAATCAATCCTACCGAGGTGTCCCCCACGCGTCTGACCCCGATCACTCCTCATTCTGCAACATTAGCATGCACCAAATTAGCCACTGCTCATTGTGTTTCACGTCTGCTCCGCTCTACACTCATCAAAGTGACCTTAACCGCCGCAATCGCTGAGCCTTTGAATTATACTTTTTCTTCAGTCATAAAAGGAGGCCAGAACAGTACTTCTGAAACAGGATGAAAAGCCATGTAAATGGCAGATAACTTCCTTAACGACTTGCCCTCTAATGTCTTCAGGTACTATACTGAAAACCGTCAAGACATTGCTTTAGAACATGTGGTGGTGGGAAAGAAGCAAGTGAAAATATTAAATGGCTGAAACAATTCTGAGGGAGTGGGATGTTGGAAATGGGTGAGTAAAATGGATGGCTGGCAAATAGTGTTTTTCTTTTTATCCACACACAGAGAAATCACTTAGAGCCTGCTGGTTAGAGCATACTGAATGTCATATAATAGCCTTGGTGCTTCATATCCAGATGGGTCTAGATGGCCCTGCCAACCAGCCGGCTACATTATACATCTGGTGCGTCAACAAGGCATTATTGCCAATCCTTCATTTATCAGACAGCGTCCATTTAGCCACTCCATCTCGGTCTTGATCCTACCATGCAATGCCTACTAACAAACAAACCTCACTAAACCGAGTGAGTGGAGCCCGGCCTCAAACTGCATACAAAAGGTCTGGCATCGGCAATATACAGTGCCTTGCAAAAGTATTCGGCCCCCTTGAACTTTGCGACCTTTTGCCACATTTCAAGCTTCAAACTTAAGATATAAAACTGTATTATTTTGTGAAGAATCAACAACAAGTGGGACACAATCATGAAGTGGAACGACATTTATTGGATATTTCAAACTTTTTTAACAAATCAAAAACTGAAAAATTGGGCGTGCAACATTATTCAGCCCCCTTAAGTTAATACTTTGTAGCGCCACCTTTTGCTGCGATTACAGCTGTAAGTCGCTTGGGGTATGTCTCTATCAGTTTTGCACATCGAGAGACTGACATTTTTTCCCATTCCTCCTGGCAAAACAGCTCAAGCTCAGTGAGGTTGGATGGAGAGCATTTGTGAACAGCAGTTTTCAGTTCTTTCCACAGATTCTCGATTGGATTCAGGTCTGGACTTTGACTTGGCCATTCTAACACCTGGATATGTTTATTTTTGAACCATTCCATTGTAGATTTTGCTTTATGTTTTGGATCATTGTCTTGTTGGAAGACAAATCGTCCCAGTCTCAGGTCTTTTGCAGACTCCATCAGGTTTTCTTCCAGAATGGTCCTGTATTTGGCTCCATCCATCTTCCCATCAATTTTAACCATCTTCCCTGTCCCTGCTGAAGAAAAGCAGGCCCAAACCATGATGCTGCCACCACCATGTTTGACAGTGGGCATGGTGTGTTCAGGGTGATGAGCTGTGTTGCTTTTACGCCAAACATAACGTTTTGCATTGTTGCCAAAAAGTTCAATTTTGGTTTCATCTGACCAGAGCACCTTCTTCCACATGTTTGGTGTGTCTCCCAGGTGGCCTGTGGCAAACTTTAAACAACACTTTTTATGGATATCTTTAAGAAATGGCTTTCTTCTTGCCACTCTTCCATAAAGGCCAGATTTGTGCAATATACGACTGATTGTTGTCCTATGGACAGAGTCTCCCACCTCAGCTGTAGATCTCTGCAGTTCATCCAGAGTGATCATGGGCCTCTTGGCTGCATCTCTGATCAGTCTTCTCCTTGTATGAGCTGAAAGTTTAGAGGGACGGCCAGGTCTTGGTAGATTTGCAGTGGTCTGATACTCCTTCCATTTCAATATTATCGCTTGCACAGTGCTCCTTGGGATGTTTAAAGCTTGTGAAATCGTTTTGGAGAGTTTGCTGCACTGAAAGTAAAGGGGCTGAATAATTTTGCACGCCCAATTTTTCAGTTTTTGATTTGTTAAAAAAGTTTGAAATATCCAATAAATGTCGTTCCACTTCATGATTGTGTCCCACTTGTTGTTGATTCTTCACAAAAAAATAAAGTTTTATATCTTTATGTTTGAAGCCTGAAATGTGGCAAAAGGTCGCAAAGTTCAAAGGGGCCGAATACTTTCGCAAGGCACTGTATATGCTTAGCAATTCAAAAGATGATAATGATATAACCATAGCATACGGCTGATGCTAATAATAACAGCAAGGATATGAGATATCATTTCAACTGTGAATCCCTTAAAAGCAAAGGCACAGGATTTAAATAGCATGCTTGCTGACCTACCTACAATACCGCAATAGGCTTATGAATTTCATTCATAATGTAAACTTAATTCCACAAAAATATATTTATCTATAATCTCTTAAGATTGAAAACTACACTGAACAAAAACATAAACACAACAATTTCAAAGATTTTACTGAGATCATATAAGGAAACCAGTCAGTATCTGGTGTGGTAAACATTTGCCTCATGCAGCGGGACACATCTCCTTCGCAGAGTTGATCAGGCTGTTTATTGTGGCCTGTGGAATGTTGTCTCACTCCTCTTCAATGGCTGTGCAAAATTGCTTGATATTGGCGGAAACTGGAACACGATGTCGTAGATGTCGATCCAGAGCATCCCAAACATGCTCAATGGGTGACATGTCTGTTGAGTATGCAGGCCATAGAATAACTGGAACACGGTATCTCTCTGCATTCTATTTGCCATCGATAAAATGAAATTGTGCTTGTTGTCCATATCTTTTGCATAACCATACCATAACCCCACTGCCACCATGGGCCACTCTGTTCATAACTTTGACATCAGCAAACCGCTCACCCAAACGAAGCCATACACGTGGTCTGCGGTTGTGAGGCTGTTGAACGTACTGCCAAATTCTCTAAAACAATGTTGGAGACGGCTTATGGTAGAGAAATTAACATTACATTCTCTGGTAACAGCTCTGGTGGACATTCCTGCAGTCAACATGCCAATTACACGCTCACTCAAAAGACATATGTTGCAATGTGTTGTGTGACCTACAACTGTTGCACATTATAGTGACCTTTTATTGTCCCCACCACAAGGTGCACCTGTGTAATAGTAAGATGGCACCGACAGATATGGCAGCTCTGCTTCTAGCTCCTAAGCAACTGTCATGACGTTGGCCTGGGGGGTAGGTTTATGACAGTCATAAATGCCTCTTTCCCCCTTTTTCCTCTCTCTACCCTACTGAGGTTACATTTGCAAAACCCTTGGTTAACATAGAGATTCTGGGGACATAAGTAGGTGGGGGGAAATAAACTATATTCTGGTAATCCGAACAATTGAACATATGCGGTGGTACTTAATGAATATGATGTCAGTTTGGTTGTCATCTGAGAAATTCTCATCAATGATAAGATGACATAAACTCTACAGTGGAAAGTCTACACATCAGAGTTATCGGATTCACATGGAATTGTTGTTCAATTTAAATGTTTGAATATGAAATTATTTGGGATGGGATGAAATGTGATTTTAGCTTCTAAAATGTGAGATGTGGGTTTTCATAAGATAGGGCTGCTCAATCAGAGGCCCACCCTGTGAAGGGACATGGGCTATAAAACTTTTCAAACACGCCCTCCTCTCCCTTCCTATATAAAGCCTTGACGACAATAGAACTTCCTGTTCCGATGATATGAGGACGACGGTCCTATGTCAGAATGGTTCAGATAATGACTACAGAACGAAGCCAACATCAAAATGAGCTTTGGTTGAGAATGGTATGCACTTTGAACTTTTATTCACTACAGAAGTGATACCTCCTAGCCGTTGAGTTAGCAACAGCTGCTGCAAACGAGGGTTAGGAAGGAACAGACAGAGTATCCCGTCTATCAAACAACGACGTTACTACAAATTATCCAATTGACCACCAGAGACATTCTTCAAAGGACAGAAGACTCGGTTTGGCAACACGGTCTTCCATCTACCACCAACCTACTGAAGCACAGTTTAGGGTAAATATTTATTGCATTTTCCTTTTCCAAATGGGCAGTCATTTAGAATGCATAAGATACTCTATTTACGATAGCACAGCTTTTCCCCTTTGTTCCTCAGTCTTCCCGCTCTTTCACTCCAACCCAGCCCTTTTCTTTTGTGTAACCAGCTGTGGGACGTTTTCCTTTATGACGTAATTTGTAATCAAGTTATGATTTAAATATGTGTATGTGTAATTCTGTGTGATTAGTTAGGTATTTAGTAAATAAATAATTAAACCCAATTTTGTACTGCTGATTCAAATTGTTAGCCAGGGTTCTTGCAGATAACCAAGAATTTACAACTTTCAGATGAGACTGAAGTAAGATGACGATTGATATTGACTGCTATTGATACAAAATATTACTAGGTCTTTAAGAGTTTATTCGCAAGATAACAGCTCAATAAATATTATTTCTGGTGCCCGACTCTCTAGTTAATTACATTTACATGATTAGCTCAATCAGGTGATATTAATTACGGATAAATTATTTTATAGCATGTCATATCACTTAATCCGGCATAGACAAAGACACAACACAACTTTGCAGTATTTAGTTTTTTTGTGTGTCATTGCATACATTATTAGCCCAGAAAATGTTTTGTATTATTACATTCAGCCAGAAATAACTTTTGGATATCAGAGTGGCCCGAATTGGATCCTATGCTCGTACCCCCCAGGGCAATTGAACTTATTCCAGAGGCTGCTCCAAAACACCGCCGGCGGAGAAGAGGTATTCGGAGTGGACTTCTAGTCCGACTCAGGAAGTGTGCACATCATTCACCACTTCTGAGTATATTACTCGCAAATTTTCAGTCTCTGGATAATAAAGTAGACAAGCTCAGGGCGAGGATCTCCTTCCATAGAGACATCAGGGATTGTAACATACTCTGTTTAACGGAAACATGGGTCTCTCTGGATATACTGTCCCCGTCCATACAGCTAGCTGGGTTAACAGTACATCACCGCCTGGTAAGGCAACTGCACCGCCTCCAACCGCAGGGCTCTTCAGAGGGTGGTGCGATCTGCCCAATGCATCACCGGGGGCAAACCTCCCCTCCAGGACACCTACAGCACCCAATGTCACAGAGAGGCCAAAAAGATAATCAAGGACATCAACCAACTGAGCCATGGCCTGTTCACCTCGCTATTATCCAGAAGGCGATGTCAGTACAGGTGCATCAAAGCTGGGATAGAGAGACTGAAAAACAGCTTCTATCTCAAGGCCATCAGACCATTAAATAGCCATCACTAGCACATAGAGGCTGCTGCCTATATACACAGACTTGAAATCATTGGCCACTTTAATAAATGGAACACTAGTCACTTTAATAATGTCACTTAATAATGTTTCCATATCATCCATTACTCAGCTCACATGTACTGTATATACTGTATTCTCTACTACTCTACTGTATCTTAGTCTATGCTGCTCTGACATTGCTTGCCCATATATTTCTATATTCTTAATTCCATTCCTTACTTAGATTTGTGTGTATTGGGTATATGTTGTGGAAAATGTTAGATATTACTTGTTAGATGCCAGAACTAGAAGCACAAGCATTTCACTACACCCACAATAACATCTGCTAAACATGTGTATGTGGCCAATAAAATTGGATTTTCATTTGATTTGTTAGCTAGTGATAGATAGTGATAGTGATGCACAAGCTAGGCCTATTTGAAACATTGGCATCTACTGGCAGCATTTACCCACCAGATTCAGAAGTTCAAAAACCCCATTCGTAAAAAAGCTTGAAAACCACATGATTATTGCCTAAAGTTTAGAAGAAAAAAACTCAAACTAAACAGAATTTATGGTTTTTATTTTATTTGAATTGGTTTGCAGTCAACAATAATAGTTTCAGTATAGTTTTAGTTTTTTATTTCAGTTTACTAAATTGTTTTTCGAATTTGAGTTATTATTCTATTTTCAGTTTTCATTAACTATAATAGTCTTGGAAAGGGTTATGGTTGTTTTAGGACCTGTGAAATGTGTGAGGGTCTCACTTTTGGTACTTGATTTGACTCTTAGATACAGCTATTAATGTTTGATAAAACTATTTAACATTTGTATCCAGGAGAAATATAGACTAAAGGTCCCATTCAGATTCAGTTCGGTTTGTTTCTAAAGAGGATTTGGTACAATAGAGTGGTACAGTAATACCGGTTCAGTTAGACTTCCATTTAACTCCAAGTATGGCAGAATTCAAGACAGAATCATCCTAACTGGTAATGGCTTCAGCTCATATTCTATGATGGATCTTCTTATTATTCAAATTGGGTAAACAAACGCCTGCCAGAAAGTCGAGGCAATGTTTGAGCATGTTTCATCTCCTCTCCATTAATGATGTTTATTTCTTCCTGTTCGACTCCCCGAGGAGCATCAGCAAAGCATCTCAAAACGCCAGCAATCAGCTCCCACTATCTGCATAACTCAATTAGTGCTTTGGCGTGACTTAGAATGTGTTTGTTGCCTCTCCCCCCGTCCCTTCCCCCTTTTCATTTATTTCAGATATCAAGGACTTCTTGAATGACAGATACGTCCTCTATTCTCAAAATAGACGGCACAAACAAGGCACAAAGATACCGAGATCTTATTTGGTCTTTCTTCAAGACGTCAATTTGGGGACGTTCTTGAGATATGGAAATGTGGGGGAAATGTAAAGAAATGCAAAGTGACTTGCATTTTTTTTCCCACTCACGAAAATATGTTTTCATGAAACACATCAGTAAAAATGTAGGAGCTGCATCACCACTCTCTCGATCCTTTCTACACACACAGCACAGTCCCTATTATGCACACTGTGTGTGTTTGTTATCTTCAGAATATCTAGCTCCAAAATCTATAGATGTTCAAGTCTATTTGATGTAACCATCTGCAATATGTTTTTTAGAGCCAAAGGGTATTGATCATCAAAATATCCTTACACAAGGACCTATTGAGCGAGAATTCTTCAGCCATTATGTGTTATACTTCATACACTGTTGTGAAACATTATAGTCCCCCTTGACCATCTATATGCAGCATGAGAGTCCTTGATATGATAAAAGCATGACAGATGAGTTATGTCTTTCTATAAATAGTCCCCATTAAAAGGAAGAGGTACATTATATTTAAGACTTTTCAACAGCCGATATGACACGGGTCAGAGAGGATATTGTATTACTGTATAATAGAGTGTCCTGTATTCTAACAGTATATGGACAAATTAAGTGATACAACATTTTATAAGTAATTAAATCATCTTTGGAAACCAATGTCAGATTTGATCGATGAAGAGTTTTTAGTATTATAACTTAGGCCCATAAGTAAGAATATTTTCACCTGTTTATTGATCTCTAATGTTGCATTGAGAAAAGAGACACTTACAGTGCCTTGCGAAATTATTCGGCCCCCTTGAACTTTGCGACCTTTTGCCACATTTCAGGCTTCAAACATAAAGATATAAAACTGTATTTTTTTGTGAAGAATCAACAACAAATGGGACACAATCATGAAGTGGAACGACATTTATTGGATATTTCAAACTTTTTTAACAAATCAAAAACTGAAAAATTGGGCGTGCAAAATTATTCAGCCCCTTTACTTTCAGTGCAGCAAACTCTCTCCAGAAGTTCAGTGAGGATCTCTGAATGATCCAATGTTGATCTAAATGACTAATGATGATAAATACAATCCACCTGTGTGTAATCAAGTCTCCGTATAAATGCACCTGCACTGTGATAGTCTCAGAGGTCCGTTAAAAGCGCAGAGAGCATCATGAAGAACAAGGAACACACCAGGCAGGTCCGAGATACTGTTGTGAAGAAGTTTAAAGCCGGATTTGGATACAAAAAAGATTTCCCAAGCTTTAAACATCCCAAGGAGCACTGTGCAAGCGATAATATTGAAATGGAAGGAGTATCAGACCACTGCAAATCTACCAAGACCTGGCCGTCCCTCTACACTTTCAGCTCATACAAGGAGAAGACTGATCAGAGATGCAGCCAAGAGGCCCATGATCACTCTGGATGAACTGCAGAGATCTACAGCTGAGGTGGGAGACTCTGTCCATAGGACAACAATCAGTCGTATATTGCACAAATCTGGCCTTTATGGAAGAGTGGTAAGAAGAAAGCCATTTCTTAAAGATATCCATAAAAAGTGTCGTTTAAAGTTTGCCACAAGCCACCTGGGAGACACACCAAACATGTGGAAGAAGGTGCTCTGGTCAGATGAAACCAAAATTGAACTTTTTGGCAACAATGCAAAACGTTATGTTTGGCGTAAAAGCAACACAGCTGAACAAACCATCCCCACTGTCAAACATGGTGGTGGCAGCATCATGGTTTGGGCCTGCTTTTCTTCAGCAGGGACAGGGAAGATGGTTAAAATGGATGGGAAGATGGATGGAGCCAAATACAGGACCATTCTGGAAGAAAACCTGATGGAGTCTGCAAAAGACCTGAGACTGGGACGGAGATTTGTCTTCCAACAAGACAATGATCCAAAACATAAAGCAAAATCTACAATGGAATGGTTCAAAAATAAACATATCCAGGTGTTAGAATGGCCAAGTCAAAGTCCAGACCTGAATCCAATCGAGAATCTGTGGAAAGAACTGAAAACTGCTGTTCACAAATGCTTTCCATCCAACCTCACTGAGCTCGAGCTGTTTTGCAAGGAGGAATGGGAAAAAAATTCAGTCTCTCGATGTGCAAAACTGATAGAGACATACCCCAAGCGACTTACAGCTGTAATCGCAGCAAAAGGTGGAGCTACAAAGTATTAACTTAAGGGGGCTGAATAATTTTGCACGCCCAATTTTTCAGTTTTTGATTTGTTAAAAAAGTTTGAAATATCCAATAAATGTCGTTCCACTTCATGATTGTGTCCCACTTGTTGTTGATTCTTCACAAAAAAATACAGTTTTATATCTTTATGTTTGAAGCCTGAAATGTGGCAAAAGGTCGCAAAGTTCAAGGGGGCCGAATACTTTCGCAAGGCACTGTACATGTCAGTAAAGTGGTTTTATCCCATTGTACTTTTATATTCATGCATATTTCATGCTTTGGGTATATGAATAATATATAGTTTGATGCCTTGTTTAAAAAGATAATGTACGGGGTTGGACACTCAGGCAGCAGCAGTGCTGCTTAAAGAACCTGTTCATGGGCATAAAATATACACTCAACCAATAAGCATTGGAAAAAAAGTATTTAGCTCCTATATTTGACCACTTGACTTTAATGTACTCTTATGTCCACTGACCATCACCTCTATGACTCAAATTACATTTCTCACCCTGTAGACTATAGACATAATTGCTTCCAGGTGGATACGCTCAATTCTAGCCCACCTGTTTTTTACAGTGTAGCAAGTGTTATACTGTACAGTCAATCTATTTTGACATGCCATGGAACTTTTACAGCCATGTTGCATATAGAAATCAGCTAGTCTCTAGTTTACCTTCTTTACACATTGTGCAGTGATTGAGAGGTTGCTGTTTTCTTTGATGGTGGGTTTCATATTTGAATAATCATTTGAGCATGCCTCTCCACAAATCACTGGGCAGAATGATTATGAGCATTTACACTGTGAACATCTGTCGCATCAGGCTGGTTTAAAGGGTGCTGCTAATGATTGGTTACCCATTGATGAAGGTCTTGCTGTGTTTCATCTATCAAAGTGCTAGCCTGTAGAAGCCTGTATAAGCAATGGGAGATAGATAGGAAAGCAGATCTCTGATGAAGAGCGAATGTGGATCCCAGCACTAATACCCTTTGGTGACACAAGTGAGGAGGGCCTTGATCAAATGGAAAAGGGGATTATTCAGGGTTATGAGGAGAATTTGATGTGATGCCTGTTTGTGTGTGTGTGTCTAAAGATTGCTCATTGTGTTTACGAGGACTGTGGGAATGGCTAGCCCCAGAAGGATATAGTCGGGTAAAATAAAGTGAAGTAGATTTAGCAGATACAATGCCAAATGACTCCTATCAGAAAGGTTCAGGTAGATGCCCCTAACCCAGCAAGGTCACAGCGCACTGAATCTGAAATATGTTATTGCCATCGCTCTTCCATCCAGCTATGTTATTGTGAACCTTAATGAGAATGATACTCGTCGACCTTGGAAATGCGATGGCTTTTTCACACAAGCTTCAGTAGGCAGGAGCGGAGAAGGGTTTATTTTTGGCACGGAGAGGATCAGGCAGTACTGTGAGGTTCACTGAGGAGCAGGTAAAGGTCAGCGTGCAGCGCCAGCTAGCAACCAACCAGATAACAGAGAAAACAATAACAAACAAGGTGCTAGCTGCAGAAACAAAACAAACCCTCAATGGGACCTGAAGGACGTCATGGGTTGGGTTGTTTGAACATCTGTATGTGCCTGAGTAAATGAACACCAAATCCCTGCCAACATCAGATAAAGAGATACCATCAGACATCCAGAGAGGACAGCGTTATGGCTGTAGCAGCAGCATCTCTCCATGTCACTGTGTACCTATTGTCTACGTTCAGACAGAATGGTTAGTAACCACAGCATGCAGTCCTTGAACAAGAATGTTTGATTTGAATGTCAAAATGCATTACAGTGAATGACACCAAACAGGTAAGGCAGGCATTTCATTTTTTATAAATGATTCTGAATGCCATCCCGCACAATGTAAATGATTGAGATGGTGGGCCTTTCTAATGAACTAATTGTGATGGAGGTATTCCGTGATGGCTGTGGATGTGCTACTAAAGGAAAACAGTAACACAGGAATATTGATGATGCGAGATCTAGGGATGTGGATGATGTGGCCCTATCTCTCTTCAAACTTATCCAGGGCCCATTTCTTCCAAGGCACATTTCAGTGCATTAACTATAATTTTCAAAGCCCCTTGCCTCTGCGCTGAATCATTGGTATTTATTAACCCAATATCACTATAGAGATGGCTCACAGGGCATTAACAGGCTAAGAGAGGAAAGCTGGGATTATCAGAACCCATCAGCCTGTCTGTCTATTAGCTCATCATTCTATTATACAATGGGGTTATACACTGAACAAAAATATAAACAAAAATATACAAAAATATAAACGCATTATGTTGAGAGTTGGTCCCATGTTTAATGAGCTGAAATATGCACAACAAGCTTATTTCTTTCACATTTTGTGCACAAACTTGTTTACATCCATGTTGAGCATTTCTCCTTTGTCAAGATAATCCATCCACCTGACAGGTGAGGCATATCAGGAAGCTGATTAAACAGCATGATCATTACACAATCAAATCAAATTGTATTGGTCACGTTCACATATTTAGCAGATGTTATTGCGGGTGTAGCGAAATGCTTGTGTTCCTAACTCCAACAGTGCAGTAGTATCTAACAATTCACAACAATACACACAAATCTAAAAGTAAAAAAATGGAATTAAGAAATGTATAAATATTATATCGAGCAATGTCGGAGTGGCATTGACTAAAATGCATTAGAATATAATACAGTATATACATATGAGATGTGTATAGCAGTATGTAAACATTATTACAATGACTAGTGTTCCATTAAAGAGGCCAGTGATTCCAAGTCTATGAATATAGGGCAGCAGCCTCTAAGTTGCAGGGTTGAGTAAACGGGTAGATGCCAGCTAGTGATGGCTATTTAACAGTCTGATGGCTTTGAGATAGATGTTTTTCAGTCTCTCTGTCCCAGCTTTGATGCACCTGTACTTACCTCGCTTTCTGGATGATAGCGCGATGAACAGGCAGTGGTTTGGGTGGTTGTTGTCCTTGATGATCTTTTTGGCCTTCCTGTGACATCGGGTGCTGTATTTGTCCTGGAGGGCAGGAAGTTTACCCCCGGTGATGCGTTGTGCGGACCGCACCACCCTCTGGAGAGCCCTGCGGCTGTGAATGGTGCAGTTGCCGTATCAGGCGGTGATTCCAATTGGATTCCAATTGGTCAGACCAGCGTTGAATAGTCCTTAGCACGGGTACTTCCTGTTTGAGTTTCTGCCTATAGGAAGGGAGGAGAAAAATGGAGTTGTGGTCAGACCTTCCGAAAGGAGGGCGGGGGAGGGCCTTGTATGCATCCCGGAAGTTGGAGTAACAGTGGTCTAGTGTTTTTGGTAGTGCGAGTGCTACAGTCAAAATGCTGATATAATTTGCTTTGTTAAAATCCCCAGCTACAATAAATGCAGCCTCAGGATATACAGTGGGGCAAAAAAGTGTTTAGTCAGCCACCAATTGTGCAAGTACCCCCACTTAAAAAGATGAGAGAGGCCTGTAATTTTCATTATAGGTACACTTCAACTATGACAGACAAAATGAGAAAAAAAATCCAGAAAATCACATTGTAGGATTTTATATGAATTTATTTGCAAATTATGGTGGAAAATAAGTATTTGGTCAATAACAAAAGTTTATCTCAATACTTTGTTATATACCCTTTGTTGGCAATGACAGAGGTCAAACGTTTTCTGTAAGTCTTCACAAGGTTTTCACACACTGTTGCTGGTATTTTGGCCCATTCCTCCATGCAGATCTCCTCTAGAGCAGTGATGTTTTGGGGCTGTTGCTTGTTAACACGGACTTTCAACTCCCTCCAAAGATTTTCTATGGGGTTGAGATCTGGAGACTGGCTAGGCCACTCCAGGACCTTGAAATGCTTCTTATAAAGCCACTCCTTCGTTGCCCGGGCGGTGTGTTTGGGATCATTGTCATGCTGAAAGACCCAGCCATGTTTCATCTTCAATGCCCTTGCTGATGGAAGGAGGTTTTCACTCAAAATCTCACGATACATGGCCCCATTCATTCTTTCCTTTACAAGGATCAGTCGTCCTGGTCCCTTTGCAGAAAAACAGCCCAAAGCATGATGTTTCCACCTCCATGCTTCACAGTAGGTATGGTGTTCTTTGGATGCAACTCAGCATTCGTTGTCCTCCAAACACGACGAGTTGAGTTTTTACCAAAAAGTTATATTTTGGTTTCATCTGACCATATGACATTCTCCCAATCTTCTTCTAGATCATCCAAATGCTCTCTAGCAAACTTCAGACGGGCCTGGACATGTACTGGCTTAAGCAGGGGGACACGTATGGCATTGCAGGATTTGAGTCCCTGGCGGCGTAGTGTGTTACTGGTGGTAGGCTTTGTTACTTTTGTCCCAGCTCTCTGCAGGTCATTCACTAGGTCCCCCCGTGTGGTTCTGGGATTTTTGCTCACCGTTCTTGTGATCATTTTGACCCCACGGGGTGAGATCTTGTGTGGAGTCCCAGATCGAGGGAGATTATCAGTGGTCTTGTATGTCTTCCATTTCCTAATAATTGCTCCCACAGTTGATTTCTTCAAACCAAGCTGCTTACCTATTGCAGATTCAGTCTTCCCAGCCTGGTGCAGGTCT
This sequence comes from Oncorhynchus mykiss, assembly GCF_013265735.2. Taxonomy (NCBI): domain Eukaryota; kingdom Metazoa; phylum Chordata; class Actinopteri; order Salmoniformes; family Salmonidae; genus Oncorhynchus; species Oncorhynchus mykiss. The sequence goes on from NC_048581.1 coordinate 69,906,546, forward strand.
ACAATTTTGTTTCTGGTGTCCTTTGACAGCTCTTTGGTCTTGGCCATAGTGGAGTTTGGAGTGTGACTGTTTGAGGTTGTGGACAGGTGTCTTTTATACTGATAACAAGTTCGAACAGGTGCCAATAATACAGGTAACGAGTGGAGGACAGAGGAGCCTCTTAAAGAAGAAGTTACAGGTCTGTGAGAGCCAGAAATCTTGCTTGTTTGTAGGTGACCAAATACTTATTTTCCACCATAATTTGCAAATAATTTCATTAAAAATCCTACAATGTGATTTTCTGGATATTTTTTCTCATTTTGTCTGTCATAGTTGAAGTGCACCTATGATGAAAATTACAGGCCTCTCTCATCTTTTTAAGTGGGAGAACTTGCATAATTGGTGGCTGACTAAATACTTTTTTGCCCCACTGTACGGTATCCAGTTTGCATAAAGTCCAGTGAAGTTCTTTGAGGGCTGTCGTGGTATCGGCTTGAAGGGGGATGTACACGGCCGTGACTATAATCAAAGTAAATTCTCTTGGGAGATAATACGGTCGGCATTTGATTGTGAGGTATTCCTGGTTGGGTGAACAAAGGGATTTGAGTTCTTGTATGTTATCACAATTACACCATGAGTCATTAATCATGAAACATACACGCCCGCCCTTCTTCCCGGAGAGATGTTTATTCCTGTCAGGGCGATGAACTGAGAATCCAGATGGCTTGACCGACTCCGACAGTATATCCAGGGAAATCCATGTTTCTATGAAACATAGTATTTTACAATCCCTGATGTCTGTCTGGAAAGAAACCCTTGCCCTGATCTCATCATCTTTGTTATCCAGGGACTGAACATTAGCAAGTAATATACTTGGAAGCTGTGGGTGGAGCAGCAGGACCCCAGGAAGATGCCAGCATGATGAATCCAGCAAGCATCTCACAACAGTGCTTCAGAAATATAGCTTCCTCGCATCGAAGATTGTGTCTGAGGTCACTGTACAGCCGGAGGGTCAACCTGGCAGGGCATTAAGTGCCCAGAGTGAGCTGCAGAAATACCTGGAAGAAGTCAAGGGGGGCCTGTTTACAGAGTCACATCTCCAGTTCTGTTTATCCAAAGCTGTGCCCTGTGGCACTGGATATTCTCTATCTGTGGATAACTGTCATCAGGCTTGAGAAGCCGAACGACCACCTCTCTTGAACGCAGAGCCTTCAATCAATCAATGAAGCCCTTTTTACATCAGCCGATGTCACAAAGTGCTATACAGAAACCCAGCCTAAAACACCAAACAGCAAGCAATGCAGACATAGAAGCACGGTGGCTAGGAAAAACTCTCTAGAATGGCAGGTACCTCAGAAGAAACTGTTAGGTTCTTATTTTTCAGAGTATTTTTCAGAGTAAGTAACTCATGGACACTAGCTTTAACCAAGTTTAATTCTTCCCAAAGGATCTGTACAGCTGTAATTCAGACAGCAAATCATTTCTCACCATCACAGTTCTATACATCCCACTTAAAACACTCCTTCTCTCCAATTCTTACATCTTATGGTTCACCAGGAAAAGGGTATCAGGATACCAAACCCGTATTACTCCCTTAAGGGAATCTGTCCTCACCTCCTGACCTCAACCCCTCCTTCACCTAAAACACAAATGTGCATCTGTCATCCCTATATTAACACGTTGCTCTCATCTCATCCAGCCAACACATTCCAAAGCCTTCTATCTTTCTTCAGAGAACCCTTAACTTCTGACATAAAACCCTGTCTCTTTACTCCTTTGATTCTATGCTTCTTTCCTATCATGTATTTAATATCTCAATGTTCAAAGTTTAGCCGATTCCCACAAAACCTAGAGAGGAACCAGGTTCTGAGGGGTGGCCAGTCCTCTTCTGGCTGTGCCGGGTGGAGATTATAACAGTACATAGCCAAGATGTTTCCAAAGTTCAAAGATGACCAGCAGGTTCAGATAATAATAATCACAGTATCACACCCTGTTCTGTTTCACCTGTCCCTGTGATTGTCTCCACCCCCTCCAGGTGTCGCTTATTTCCACGGTGTATTTATCCCTGTGTTTACAGTCTCCCTGTGTCAGTTCATCTTGTATGTTCAGTCAAGTTAACCAGTGTGTTTTTCCCCGTACTCCTTTTCTATTCTCGTTTGCTAGGCTTCCCGGTTTGGACTACTGCCTGACTCTGGACTATTTTCCCGCCTGCTTGATCATCTTGCCTGCCCTGACCTTGAATCTGCCTGCCCTTCGGTACCTATTGGACTCTGAACTGGTTTTGACCTTTTGCCTGTGCACGACAATTCTCTTGCCTACCCCTTTTTGGATTAATAAACATTGTAAGACTCCAACTATCTGCCTCCTGGGTCTGCATCTGGGTCTCGCCTTGTACCTTGATACACAATGGTTGTAAAGGGTGCAACAGGTCAGCACCTCACGAGTAAATGTCAGTTGGCTTTCATAGCCGATCATTCAGGTGCGGTAGAGGGAGTGAGTCGAATACAGCATCTTTATCTTCAAGCCTCCTTGAACATTAACAAGAGAATCTTGTTTGGTTGAACAGAAACACACACACACGCCCAAGCTGGCTGGCTGTGAACTGATAGATTTGTGTTGTATTGCTTATGTGTTTTATTACTTATGTCTTTGCTGTTGCTGAAGCTGTTTTTATTAACCTTATTTGAAGGGGTTAGTCAGTGATACATGTTTAATATTGCATACGTTTAATATTGCATACATAACATGTCAAATGTGCCATGACTTAATTTGTTGTTTTTACCTGTCAGATAAAGGTAAAAGTACTTCCCAGCAAACAGGGGATGTCCTGACGATATTCGTTGAGGTTCCCATTAGATCCCTTAAGCATTTCGGTGCAACGTTCTTCCATTTCTGAAATTATTCTAAGAACGGCATGAGATGGTTGCAAGGGAACGTTCTCTGGGGACCTTTATGTAGTTCCATGCAATTTACCAGGACTTCACTGAGGGACATGTCAGGACCTTAATATGATGTCTTTCATTAAACTAGTCCTTAGGAGGCAAAGGGAACGTTCTCTGGGGTTCTTTTTATAGTTCCAGGTTTGCCCCGGGGACATTTTTTAGGACATTCCTGGGAGATTGTGTCATTTTCCCCTGGAGGTTTTGTCTAGTTCTGTTTGTCCCTGGGATGTCCACAAGGACTTATTGGGACGTTGTGTCATGTTCCGCTGGAGGCTTTGTCACAAGACATTCCCAGTTGTCCCAAACCATTATGGAGTGCCTTCAAAAAGTATTCACACCCCTTGCCCTTTTTCCAATACCAAATTGGAATTAAAAAGGATTGAATTGTATTTTGGGGGGGAGGGGGGGGGGGGGTCTACACAAAATACTCTTATATCAAAGTGGAAGATTTAAAAAAAAGATAAATAAAAGACTAATATATATCGATTAGATAAGTACCCCCTGAGTCAAGCCCCCCAACCCCCTGAGTCAATAAATATTAGAATCACCTTTGGCAGTGATAACAGCTGTGAGTCACTCAGGAACATTCACTGTCGTCCTGGTAAGTTTTAGGTGATTGTCCTGCTGAACCAGGTTTTCCTCTAGAATTTTGCCTGTGCTTAGCTCTATTCCATTTATTTTTATCTTTAAAAAACTGCCTAGTCCTTGTCCGATCACGAGCATATCCATAACATGATGCAGCCACCACCATGTTTGACAATATGGAGAAGAGTGGTACAGTGCCTTGCAAAAGTATTCATAATTTCATTTAATGGACATACACAAAATAGTCCAAATTGGTGAGGTGAAATGAAAAACAAATGTGTGCATATGTATTCACCCCCTTTGCTAAGAAGCTCCTACATAAGATCTTGTGCAACCAATTACCTTCAGAAGTCACATAATCAGTTAACTTCTTGATGCACCCATCCCTTTAGCGTGGATCATTTACATCAACATCCGCTGAATTGCAGAGCGCCAAATTCAAATTAAATTACTAAAATTATTTAATTTTCATGAAATCACAAGTGCAATATAGCAAAACACAGCTGAGCTTGTTGTTAATCCACCTGGCGTGTCAGATTTCAAAAAAGCTTTTTGGCGAAAGCATACCAAGCGTTTATGTAAGGACATCTCTCTCAGCAGACAAAATATTACAAACAGCTAGCAGCCAAGTAGATTGGTCACGAAAGTCAGAAAAGCAATAAAATGAATCGCTTACCTTTGATGATCTTCGGATGTTTGCACTCACGAGACTCCCAGTTACACAATAAATGTTCCATTTGTTCCATAAAGATTATTTTTATATCCAAAATACCTCCATTTGGTGGGCGCGTTATGTTCAGAAATCCACAGGTCGAGCGGTAATGACGGGGCGGACGAAAATTCCAAATAGTGTCCATAAAGTTCGTAGAATGATGTCAAAAGTTTTTTATAAACAAACCTCAGGTTGTTTTTACACTATATAATCGATAATATTTCAACCGGACTGTACCTTCTTCAATAGGAGAGAGAGAAAATGTCTGCTCCGAGCTGTTGCGCATGCAAAACGCTGCTGGCACCCAGCCATAAAATTATGCGATGTGATCTTTCTCGCTCATTTTTCAAAATAAAAGCCTGAAACTATGTCTAAAGACTGTTCACAACATATGGAAGCCATAGGAAAATGAATCTGGTTGATATCCCTTTAAATGGAGCGAAGGCAGGCTATGGAACAGAGAGCTTTCGGGAAAAACAGCACTTCCGGGTTGGATTTTCCTCAGTTTTTCGCCTGCAATATCAGTTCTGTTATACTCACAGACAATATTTTGACAGTTTTGGAATCTTTAGTGTTTTCTATCCTAATCTGACAATTATATGCATATTCTAGATTCTGGGCCAGAGAAATAGGCAGTTTCATTTGGGTACGTTTTTCATCCAAACATCAAAATACTGCCCCCTACACTCAGCAGGTTAAATAAAGTCTACCTGTGTGCAATCTAAGTGTCACATGATCTGTCACATGATCTGTGTATATATACACCCGTTCTGAAAGGCCCCAGAGTCTGCAACACCCCAAAGCAAGGGGCACCACGAAGACCAAGGAGCCCCCAAAACAGGTCAGGGACAAAGTTATGGATAAGTACAGATCAGGGTTGGGTTATAAAAAAATATCAAACTTTGAACATCCCACGGAGCATTAAATCCATTATTTAAAAAATGGAAAGAACATGGCACCACAACAAACCTGCCAAGAGAGGGTATTAATCGGTGATGGAACAAAGAAACTAAAGATAACTCTGAAGGAGCTGTAAAGCTCCACAGCGGAGATTCGGGTATCTGCCCATAGGACCATTTTAAGCCGTACACTCCACAGAGCTGGGCTTTACGGAAGAGTGGTCAGAAAAAAAGCCATTGCTTAAAGAAAAATATGAGCAAACATGTTTGGTGTTCGCCAAAAGGCATGTGGGAGACTCTCCAAACATATGGAAGAAGGTACTCTGGTCAGATGAAACTAAAATGATCATTTTTGGCCATCAAGGAAAACACTATGTCTGGCGCAAACTCAACACCTCTCATCACCCCGAGAACACCATGTTTTTCATCAGCAGGGACTTGGAAACTGGTCAGAATTGAAGGAATGATGGATGGCGCTAAATACAGGGAAATTCTTGAGGGAAATCTATTTCAGTCTTCCAGAGATTTGAGACTGGGACAGAGCTTCACCTTCCAGCAGGACAATAACCCTAAGCATACTGCTAAAGCAACACTTGAGTGGTTTAAGGGGAAACATTTCAATGTCTCGGAATGGCCTAGTCAAAGCCCAGACCTCAATCCAATTGAGAATCTGTGGTATGACTTAAAGATTGCTGTACATCAGCGGAACCCATCCAACTTGAAGGCGCTTGAGCAGTTTTGCCTAGAAGAATGGGCAAAAATCCCAGTGGCTAGATGCGCCAAGCTTATAGAGACATAAGAGACTTGCAGCTGTAATTGCTGCAAACGGTAGCTCTACAAAGTATTAACTTTGGGGGAGGGTGAATAATTATGCACACTCAAGTTTTCTGTTTCTTTGTCTTATTTCTTGTTTGTTTCACAATAAAACATATTTTACATCTTCAAAGTGGTAGACATGTTGTGTAAATCAAATGATACAACCCTCCCCCCCAAAAAATGTAATTCCATGTTGTAAGGCAACAAAATAGGAAAAATGCAAAGTGGGGTGAAGACTTTTGCAAGCCACTGTACTCAGTGATGTATTGTGTTGGATTTTCCCCAAACATAATGCTTTGTATTCAGAACAAAAAAGTTCATTTCTTGGCCACATATTTTGCATTATTACAAACAGAATGCATGTTTTAAAATATATTTTTATTCTGTGCAGACTTCTTTTTTTAATGTCATTTAGGTTAGTATTGTGGAGTAACTACAATGTTGTTGATCTGTCCTCGAACTGTTTTAAAATCACCATTGGCCTCATGGTGAAATCCCTGAGCGGGTTCCTTCCCCTCCGGCAACTGAGTTAGGAAGGACACCTGTATCTTTGTAGTGACAGGGTGTATTGGTAGACCATCCAAAGCATAATTAATAACTTCACCATGCTAAAAGGGAAATTCAATGTCTGCTTTTTTTTACTTTTACCCATCTACAGCACCACTAGCTGCCCTTCTTTGCTTCTGTCTTTGTGGTTGAATCTGTGCTTGAAATTGGGGGACCTTACATACAAATGAGGGACCTTACACACAATTGTGTGTGCGGGGTACAGAGAGGGGCTAATCCCACTCTCCCGTCAGAACAGCCACAATTCGTTGGTGCATGGTCTCTACAAGGTGTCGAAGCGTTCCACAGCGATGTCCATGTGGACTCCAATGCTTCTCACAATTGTGTCAAGTTGGCTGGATGTCCTTTGGGTGGTGGGCCATTCTTGATACACACAGGAACCTGATGAGCGTGAAAAAACCAGCAGCATTACAGTTCTTGACACAAACTGGTGTGTCTGGCATCCACTACCATACCCATTCAAAGGCACTTAAACCTTTTGTCTTGCTGATTCACACTCTGAATGGCACACATACACAATCCATGTCTCAATTGTCTCAAGTCTTAACAATCAAGATAAACTGAGCAAAATACAGAGGTCCTTGATGAAAACCTGCTTCAGAGTGTTCAGGACCTCAGACTGGTGTGAAGGTTCACCTCCCAAAAGGACAATGACCCTAAGCACACAGCCAAGACAATGCAGGAGTGGCTACAGGACAAGTCTCTGAATGTCCTTGAGTGGCCCAGCCAGAGCCCGGACATGAACCCAATCAAACATCTCTGGAGAGACCTGAAAATAGCTGTACATCACGCTCCATAGCCAACCTGACAGAGCTTGAGAGGATCTGCAGAGAAGAATGGGAGACACTCCAAAAATCCTAGACCATATTTAATCCACACACAGAGATGCATACAAAGCTCTCCCTCGCCCTCCATTTGGAAAATCTGACCATAATTCTACCCTCCTGATTCCTGCTTACAAGCAAAAACTAAAGCAGGAAGTACCAGTGACTCGCTCAATACGGAAGTGGTCAGATGACACGGATGCTACACTACAGGACAGTTTTGCTAGCACAGACTGGAATATGTTCCGGGATTCATCCAATGGCATTGAAGAAAACACCACCTCAGTAATCGGCTTCATCAATAAGTGCATCGATGACATCGTCCCCACAGTGACTGCACGTACATAACCAGAAGCTATGGATTACAGGCAACATCCGCATAGAGCTAAAGGCTGGAGCTGTCGCTTTCAAAGAGCGGGAGACTAATCCGGACGCTTATAAGAAATCTCTCTATGCCCTCAGACGAACCATCAAACAAGCAAAGTGTCAATACAGGATTAATATTGAATCCTACTACACCGGCTCTGACACTCGTCGGATGTTGCAGGGCTTGAAAACTATTACAGACAACAAAGGGAAACCCAGACACAAGCTGCCCAGTGACGCAAGCCTACCAGACGAGCTAAATGCCTTTTATGCTCGATTCGAGGCAAGCAACCCTGATGAGGGTGAGTGCACCAGCTATTCTGGATGACTGTGTGATAACGCTCTCAGTAGCCGATGTGAACAAAACCTTTAAACAGATCAACATTCACAAAGCCGCTGGGCCAGACGGATTACCAGGACGTGTACTCAAAGCATGTGCGGACCAACTGTCAAGTGTCTTCACTGACATTTTCAACCTCACCCTGACCGAGTTTGTAATACCTACATGTTCAAAGCAGACCACCATAGTCCCTGTGCCCAAGGAAGCGAAGGTAACCGGAATGATTACCGCCCTGTAGCACTCATGTCGGTAGCCATAAAGTGCTTTGAAAGACTGGTCATGGCTCACATCAACAGCATCCTCCCGGACACCCTAGACCTACTCCAATTCGCATATCGCCCCAACAGATCCACAGATGACACAATCTCAATCGCACTCCATACTGCCCTTTGTTACCTGGACAAAAGGAACACCTATATGAGAATGCTCATTGACTACAGCTCAGCGTTCAACACCATAGTGCCCACAAAACTCATCACTAAGCTAAGGACTCTGGGACTAAACACCTCCCTCTGCAACTGGATCATGGACTTCCTGACGGGCCACCCCCAGGTGTAAGAGTAGGCAACAACACGTCTGTCATGCTGATCCTTAACACGGGGGCCCCTCAGGCGTGGGTACTAAGTCCCCTCCTGTATTCCCTCTTCAACAACGACTGCGTGGGCAAACAAGACTTTAAACACCATCATTAAGTTTGCGAACGACACAACAGTGGTAGGCCTGATCACCGACAGCGACGAAAACGGCCTATAGGGAGGAGGTCAGAGAACTGGCATTGTGGTGCCAGGACAACAACCTCTCCCTCAAGCAAGACAAAGGAGCAGATCGTGGACTACAGGAAAAGGCAGGCCGAACAGGCCCCCATTAACATTGACTGGGCTGTAGAGGAGCGGGTCGAGAGTTTCAAGTTCCTTGGTGTCCACATCACCAACAAACTATTGTGGTCCAAACATACCAAGACAGTCACGAAGAGGGCACGACAAAACCTTTTCCCCCTCAGGAGACTGAAAAGATTTAGCATGGGTCCCCAGATCCTCAAAAGGTTCTACAGCTGCACCATCGAGAGCATCCTAACTGGATGCATCACCGCCTAGTATGGCAACTGCTCGGCATCTAACCGTAAGGTGCTACAGAGGGTAGTGCAAACGGCCCAGTACATCACTGGGGCAAAGCTTCCTGCCATTCAGGACCTATATAATAGGCGGTGTCAGAGGAAAGCCCATAACATTGTCAGATACTGCAGTCACCCAAGTTATAGACTGTTTTCTCTGCTAACGCACGGCAAGCAGTACTGGCACACCAAGTCTAGGACCAAAAGACTCACAAACAGCTTCTACACCCAAGCCATTAGACTGCTGAACAATTCATAAAAATCGCCACCGGACAATTTGCATTGACCTCCCCCTCTCTTTTGTAAACTGCTGCTACTCGCTGTTTGTTTGTTACGTATGCATAGTCACTTCGCCCGCACCTACATGCACAGATTTCCTCAACTACTTTTTTATTTTAGCCTACTTGGTAAATATTTTCTTCTTCTTGAACTGCACTGTTGGTTAAGGGCTTGTAAGTAAGTATTTCACGGTAGAGTCTGCACTTGTATTCAGCGCATGTGGCAAAATAAATTTGATTTGATTTGAAATACAGGTGTGCCAAGCTTGTAGCGTCATACCCAAGAAGACTCGAGGCTGTAATCGCTGCCAAAGGTGCTTCAACAAAATACTGAGTAAACTATGAAATAAAACATTAGGAATCATACAGTAACCAAAAAAGTGTTAAACAACTCCAAATATATTTTGATTTGTTTAACACTTTTTGGATTACTACATGATTCCATATGTGTTATTTAATAGTTTTGATGTCTTCACTATTATTCTACAATGTACAAATAAAGAAAACCCATTGAATGAGTCAGTGTGTAATTTTTTTAACTGGTACTGTATATTTGAACTTTTTTTTAAAAATCAATTAATATATTTGAGTTTAAACATTATATTTTTTGTATTATAGTAATGTATTAACCAAAAAAATGTTAAAAAAATCAAAATATATTTTAAATTTGAGTTTCTTCAAAGTAGCCACCCTTTTGCATTGATGACAGATTTGCACACTCTTGGCATTCTCTCAAACAGCTTTATGAGGAATGCTTTTCCAACAGTCTTGAAGGAGTTCACACATATGCTAAAAACTTGTTGGCTGCTTTTCTTTCACTCTGTGGTCCAACTCATCCCAAATCATCTCAATTGGGTTGAGGTCAGGTGATTGTGGAGACCAGGTCATCTGATGCAGCCCTCCATCACTCTCCTACTTGATCAAATAGCCCTTACACAGCCCGGAAGTGTGTTTGGGGTCATTGTCCAGTTGAAAAACAAATTATAGTCTCACTAAGCGCAAACCAGATGGGATGGCGTATAGCTGCAAAATGCTGTGGTAACCATGCTGGTTATGTGTGCCTTGAATTCTAAATAAATCACAGACAGTGTCACCAGAAAAGCACCCCCACACCACAACACCTTCTCCATGCTTCACGTTGGGAACAACACATGTGCAGATCATCTGTTCACCTACCAAAAATCTCAAATTTGGACTCATTAGACCAAAGGACAGATTTCCACCAGTCTAATGTACATTGCTCATGTTTCTTGGCCCAAGCAAGTCTCTTCTTCTTATTCATTTCTTTGCAGCAATTCGACCATGAAAGCCTGATTCACGTAGTCTCCTCTGAACAGTTGATGTTGAGATGTGTCTGTTAATTGAACTCTGTGAAGCATTTAGTTGGGCTGCAATTTAGGGTGCAGTTAACTCTAATGAACTTATCCTCTGCAGCAGAGGTAACCCTGGGTCTTCCTTTCCTGTGGCAGTCCTCGCTCATGAGTGCCAGTTTCATCATAGCGCCTGACGGTTTTTGCGACTGCACTGAAATTTTCCAGATTGACTGAGCTTTATGTCATCAAGTAATGATGGACCTTTGTTTCTCTTCGCTTATTTGAGTTGTTCTTTACATAATATGGACTTGGTCTTTTACCAAATAGAGCTATCTTCTGTATACTACCCCTACCTTGTCACAAAACAAGTGACTGGCACAAACGCATTAAGGAAATAAATTCCACACGTTAACAAGGTACACCTGTTAAATGAAATGCATTCCAGGTGACTACCTAATGAAGCTGGTTGAGAGAATGCCAAGAGTGTGCAAAACTATCATCAAGGCAAAGAGTGGCTACTTTGAAGAATCTCAAATATTTTTGGTTACTACATGATTCCATATGTATAATTTCATAGTTTTGATGTCTTCACTATTATTCTACAACGTAGAAAATAGTAAAAATAAAGAAAAACCCTAGAATGAGTGTGTCCCAAACATTTGACTGGTACTGTACATAAAACAATAGATCATTTTTGTGATATTAATTAACTACGAAGATTGCCATTTTTCTATTCACTATAGTGAGGGATCCTGTTTTCTACACACAATGCCTGCACTATCATTGTTAGCCTTAAACTTCAGTGGCTTCAATGAGAGGGTGCAGTCGTTGTCCCCTGGCAGCAACCAAGCCAATACACTGGCAAAGTCAATGGTCACTTCCCCAACCTCATCCTCACAACAATGGCTGCCTCCCTCACAACCAACTTTCTAATATGTCTATGTTTTTCCTCTTTTTCCTCAATGAACACACTTTATCATGACTTTGGGACTAAAGCAGAATTATTCATGTCTTATTGAAATGAGTACTCTACACCATTAATCAGATAGTGGTAACTGCCACTGATGCTAGCACCGCCTATTAAAATGTATGTCCTTTTAATTTGGCTGCACAGAGCCGGCAAAGAGCAGCACACACCACAACATCCTTTAATAGTCTATCATTTACATTCACTGGGATTGGAGTCAAGGGTATCTGTCGCAGTGCTCAAACCCAAGGTCAGTGAGGCAGGAGTCACCCTGCAACAAGAATTAAGGAACCAGGTGCTAGATTGTAAAGGGGTATTTGATCTGGCCAGTTCAATCGCACAGTACTGTATTTAGGGCTGTCCCCGACAAAAAAAAAATCTTGGCTTACGAGAGTTGTCTGTTCTTACGACCAATCAACATTTTTAAACGTGTATCTTTCCATATATAGACACACCCTATGGTTGAATAAAATCAACTATATGTAGGCTACTGAGCTTATCTGATGCTTTAAGCACTGCACATAAAAATAAAGACACACAAATTACCAAAGAGGGAGCCAGAGATCAATATAGCCAAACTAGAAGAAAGAAAACGGTTCCCGACCCTCCTCCTACTGCCCGCTGTTGCTGGCCGTCGCAGATTCTGAAGTTATGCTCCTGAATGTTGGTAATAGGCTACACCAAAGGTCGGCAACCTTTTCCATTTGGAGTGCCAAGGTATTGAACCATTTCTACTGATCTGCGTGCCAGCTATGATTTTCATATGCACATTTTCGTGGAAAACTTGAATTTCAATTATAATAAAGTCTTCATATTTCAAAATCAATGTCATGTGGTTAATCAAAATTATATGTAAATTAAAATTATACAAATTTAAAAGTAACTTCTATTGCCATTGCAAATATGTAAAAATAGCCGGTAGTAGAAGGTAGAAAATATCTGTGTAAAATATCTTATAAATCACATTGGCTATGCATTTCCCGTATGCAAGGAACTAGTGAGCTCCGGACAGACAGACACAGCTGTAGGCTATTTGCGAAAAGGATAAGGAGTAATCAGGTAGGCCTATTTTATGACGTGTCCACCGAATCAGAGCATTACATTTGTTTCCTGTTACATACTGAGTGGTTATTGAAAGGGAAAGAGCTGGAAAGATTTTTCAAATAGGCTACATTGAGGAAGTATTTTCATTCACAATGTATGCACAAACAGATTTTGTTTACTTGCTGTTTGAGGCAAAGCAAAAAATACTTTGAGAGGCTCCACGGTGATGGTGAGTTAAGACAAATCAGAAATACTATAAGATCCCCAAATGGGCACATTTGTGACCCGATTCAGGAAACTAGGCGTATGTCGCAATTCACGACTTCACAGCAGAGCCGTTTGAATGTAAAAACATGTTTTAAATCAAAATGCGTTTTGTTGCTAGCTAACATTAGCTGGCTGGCTCCCTAGCTTATGTTATTATTCATATCCCAGAGCTGTTTGCTTTGCTAGTCAGCTCCCAGCATATTCATGCAGTGTAGTGACGGCATTATTTGGCACTATGTTCATTGTTGTTTAACTAGCTGGCTGGCTTGTTAGCTGATGTTACGTAGAGTGTGTGATTTTACACATTGTTTACCTAGCTAGATTAATTGTTTACCTAGCTAGCTACATGTCTTAAGCTAAAGTGTACATCAAGTGTTGAATACGGCCAGTGTCAGTAAATATCTGCAAAGAAGCGTAAGGAAATTGTTGCCAGCAGAGGCTGGCTGTTTTCATGATATCCAAAGGTAAACAAATCATTGGTCAGTGTGCGCTCTGAATGCCCAAAGGGCGAAACAAGATGGGTGGGGCTAAAGCTTAAGAGGGTGTGAACGATACTGAATGGGTGTAGACAAAGAAGAGCTTTTCACTAGATACCAAAACATTCAAAGGCCATTTTCTCAAAAGTGAGTTTACAAGTGTATCAACTTTCAAAGCAGAATTACTTTCCCATTGTTCCTCAACAATGCAGTTTGATATAACATTTTGTAGCTCTGAGTCTCTACTTTTATCCAATGTAAAAAACACAATTTCAAATTTTGCTACATAAGACTGAATCCAGGTGGTGAGTCACATAAGCCTACATTTGCACATTTGCCTAGGTTGTGCGCTCTTCAAACAACCTGTCCACTCCTACAATGACAACGTTAAGACTGTAATAATAATATATTAGTCTGGATTAGTCCCCTCAGACAGGCGTGAATCAGTCGTCTTGTGTGCCATTACATTTTTTTTATATATTTGCCATTGCTCAACAACAAAAAATCTTGATCGACCAACAGCCTATGGGCCAAACAATCGACCAGTCGACTAAATGGGGTCAGCCCTAACTGTATTACTGCAATGGTCATGCGGCCTTAGAAAGCATTTGAAAATAGTCACTGTAAATGAAATACTCTGTCTGTCTGAACTGATATAAAGCCCTGATAAATAACTACAAATTACATAAATAAAGTGGCGATACATTGCTCCTTAGCTCATGGAGTACACAGGAGAACACAGGCGAGGACAGCTTGTCGACTTCCTGACAGAGACTATCAGAGATCTCTGTGTTTGCAGTCTGTGAGGTCTGTGGACCCAGTGTGCAGAGAGGACTGAAGGTATAATATTATGTTATTACCAACCCATCACTGTCAGACAGAAATTATACGTTAGGAGATGACTGGTTGAGTGGACATGTTCAGAGATTGACAAGTCCTGAAGACGAGATGGGGTTCACAATCACAATAACTGTCAAAAAAATAAAATACACACAGTCAACAGAGTCGAGGGGGGGGGGTTGTACTTTTGGGGTTCGTGCTTTTTAACAGATGCTGTGTGCCACTTCAGAAAACAGATGTTGGGATGTCAACAGCCAGAACAGGCTCCACTTGGCTCCAGGAGAGATGGTGGCTTGGCCTCGTGGTGTGAGTGGCAGAAGAAATGAGAGGGTGGGTTTCTCACACTCTCCTCATTCATAGCACATTCACAAATGTACATAATGAATACCAAAACATACAGTCCTCTCTTCTGTGGCTTAATGGAGACTTGACTGCATCCTGTATAGCCTAAAACAGAAAAGGGCAGACACATCCTTGATTAACATACTCCGTATGTAGTCTGTCTACTTTCCCACATGTCATCCAGCATTCTGGAGAGCCCAGAGCTACAGTACTGTAGAGAGCTGAAGACGCCTCCACCAGAGCTGCAGTTCTGTTGAAGTGTTGATTTAAATGTCATGTGAAAAGTATCTGTGTGTTTAACACAATCGGATGTGACATACAAAGAGGGGCTGAAACTTCCTTTATAAACCACCACCAGCTGTGCCAAGACAGGCCATGGTGACTGTGTGTGTGTGTGTGTGTGTGTGTGTATCAATCCTCCCCAGTACACACAGAACCCCCTACCGCATCCCACAATGCAGTGCCAACACTCCATCACAAAATAGTGGTCGCTCTCAACAGACCCAGTGCACATGCTTTACCATTAAGTCTGATTCTGTTGTACTGGTGAATGTGTGTGGGTGCGTGTTTCACCAAAGGCATGACAAAAAATGTAGGCAAATCTAGCTGAGAGCTCTGGTGTGTCTTTACCTCCATGGGTAGGGAGAAGCAAAGCTCTAGTCAAAGACCTATCTTTCATTTTTCATCTAAGGTTTTCAAACCATACAGTCCATGTCAGCAATAACACAAGGGAGCAGATATTTGTTTTGTTTTCTTCCAAAAATAGGCCAAAACATGTCAGTCACTCATTTAGATTTTACCATCTAAATAAACTTCTAAGGCATAAACTGAACATTTTGATTAAAAGGATATATAACTGATATGGTTGATGTCCTGTCATTTTGTTTGCAAATACCGTGCAGTTATGCAATAATATTTTTTTTTGTCCAGTTCCATTTCTATATTTGCATGAGCGTATGTATAAATTTAATCATTTTCTTGGTCTCCTCTCAAGTATGAAACAGATTTCTTTCAAATGAATTGCATATAATGAATAATAATGTATCATTCAGATCTCATGTGAAATTCAAAAGCTTGTCCTTCAATTCATAGGAGAACTCGGAACATCCTTAATGAATGAAATATCCAGTAAACACAACCCCACAACAACCTCAGAAACAAACTTTTTTTAGGATTGAAGTTAAAAATGAATCATATCCTATAAAACAGGAAAATCTCTCCAAAATGTTGTTTTGTCTCTTTCACTTAATTTAATTCCAGCACGACCTGTCTGGTATAATATTATGGCATTAAATCAATTAATAATCCTATGAAAAACATTCAATATCCGCCTTCTTAATATATCCAATTACCACATTTTTGTTCCTTTTCAGTAACTTTACACTTTGAACAACTATTCTAATGCATTACTTATGATATTGGAATTTATTTTATCATTCTTGTTTCCCTATAAAGGATCTGTATAAAGACTGATATGTTTTAGGGCCGATGCCGATACCGATGTTTTGGGGGCCAAGGAGACCGGTTTTATGCCACTGTTCAGTATACTTAAATTATACTTTCTGGATGTCAAAATGTCCCAATGACAGCCATGTATGCAATAATGAATAAATTATACAATCAATTCGACTTTGTTTTTACCAATCTAACTACATAACAATGGTAATAATTTATTTGAATGGTAATTCTCTATTGATAAACGGGGTAAATAAAGATGTAGCCTAAGCCTATTGACTATACAGGTGAATGCATATTTAATAGGATGTTTGCATTCAGTGGAGTATATGGGGCTACAGATGACAAACAATTTAGTTTCCTTTCCATTTGGGACTGATATTATACTACTGATCAACAACCTTTGCATAGAAGTAGCCAGGGGCGGACTGGGACCAGAAATCGTCCCTGGCATTTCTAACACACCTACCCATTTTTATCCTTGAGCCCCTCCACACCGGCCCATTTCTTTCCGCAAGGCCCCCACTCCGGTCCTTCCCCCCCCCCCCCCCCCCCCCCCCCCATGAGGCACCCATTTCTTTGCCAGTTAATGATAGTTTAATGGTAAAACTCCAAGTTAGGCAGGCCCACTCTGCAAAAAATGGACCAACCCATCAATGCATTTTCCAGAAATGCCAGATGGCCAATCTGCCCCTGGAAGTAGTCTAATTTCTTCTTTCATAAAATTGCGGGCTGTCCCTTTCAGAAAACGGCACAGACATTCTGCATGCACAGTCAGACTGAGTGAATTCGCCAAATGTTTTAACCAGTGAATTACCAAAGTTGTTGGTGATAACCAGATTTGAAATCATAATATTTTGCATTATAGTATCACAAATAAAGTTATAGGGTAGTGAATTGATGTTAGCTTCAGCTGTAAACTAGCAAGCAAAGATAGCTTTATGTGAAAGCAGAATGTTGTTTATTACCTGGCCAGCCCAAATGTCTGCCAGATGGCACTGTTATTCCTGACTGGCACTGTTATTCCTGACTGGCACTATTATTCCTGACGTTGTTTGTCATGGGTAACAATTAGGTACCTTACTGTGAATGTTTTCAATTAAAATGGTCAAAAACAAACAAAAATAGCAAAGAGCAATTTCTCAAGCAAAAATGTTGCAAGGACTGGCTGGGAGTGGTCTGAGTGGGAAGGGGAAAACTAGAAATTAGCTGTTATTGGCAGAGGGGTTTGGAACAATCTCTTTCTTATTGGTCTACTAACTAATTTACTACCTTCACCAGGCAGGCCAAAACTCCATCCCCCCAAAACAGGCAGAAATTTCAGGCAGTCTTTTCAAACAGCTCTTACACTAAAATACCATTACCATTAATTTCTGAGTATTATTTAAACCTCATACTGTGGAAATATGTGACTTACCACCTGAATTCGGTCTTATGTAGCAAAGATTTAAATGTTTTTTTTTACATTGAATAAAATTAGAGACTCAGAGTTACAAATTAGTATATCATACACAGCATTTTTTGAGGACCAATGGAAAAGTAATTCTGCTTTGAAAGTTGATACACTTGTAAACTCACTTTTGAGAAAAGGGCCTTTGAATGTGTTGGTACCTACTGGAGAGCTCTCCTTTGTCTACAACCATTCAGCATTGTTCACATCCTCTTAACGTTGCGTTATGGTATTGAGCTTGAGGCTATGATTACGCTACCGGATCCGGCATGGCTCAGCGCAAGAGGTTAAGCCAACCCCACCCATCTCTTTAAGGAAGGGTGGGGTAGTGTAGTAAAGATGGAAAAAGTACTAAATTGTCATACTTGAGTAAAAGTATAAATCATTTCAAATTCCTCATAATAAACCAGATGGCACAATGTTCTCTTATTGAAGGGTAGCCAGGGGCACACTCCAACACTCAGACATAATTTACAAACGAAGCATTTGGGTTTAGTGAGTCTGCCAGATCAGATGCAGTAGGGATGTTCTCTTGATAAGTGTTTGAATTGGACAATTTTACTGTCAAAATGTAACAAGTAATTTTGGGTGTAAGGGATATGTATGGAGTAAAAAGTACATTATTTTCTTTCGGAATGTAGTGAAGTAAAAGTAAAAGTTGAAAAAAAATATAAATAATAAAGTAATGTACAGATACACCCAAATGCCTTCACACCAGTACATTAGCAAACTTTATATACTGTTACACAGGCACTTATCACATAGCATTCCATACATAAGTTAAGGCCATGCAACCTGAGTTGAAACCTGAGTGAAGTGCACATGTAAAGTACATAAACAGATGCATGCGCCCTATATTTATGTGGATGCGCCATATGATTATGTGGTGGACACTTGATACGGTCACATGATATTGTTGTGGTATGTCACAAAATCATGTTACGAACACACATATCAATATTTTGCTAAGTCTTGCTAAGTGGATGGGTCTCTACAGAAGGTGTAAACTGTACAGCCAAAAAGTTACTTTCATAGTAGCAATATCAGAAATAGATAGTGTCAAAATAAAATAATATACAGTATGTACAAGAACAATATCAATAACGTTTCTGTCCCGAAGAAAGCACCAGTTAGCCTGGAGCTAGCCTGGAACTAGGCCCTTCTCCCAGCTAGCAGAATAATTCCATCAGATAATCCCTGGGCTTCAATTCCTCTTTTGCCAATTGGCCTGGACCCTTTGCTGCCGACACGGAGACACGCCGATCCATCACGACTGGCCTGCCGACGTAATCCGTCCGTGGGCGTTTCAACAGAACCTCCCGTTGCGACGTCCCCCTGAGGCCCATCTGCTAGCCTGCTGCTATCCCCGGCCCGCTAGCTGTCTGAATCGCCATGCCTCCAGCTCACCTTGCTACTCATTGGACCCTATGATCACTCGGCTACACATGCCTCTCCCTAATGTCAATACGCCTGTCTATTGCTGTTTTGGTTAGTAATTTGTGTCTTATTTCACAGTAAAACCTCCAGCCCAGCTCAATATTCCTTAGCTAGCCCTTATGGTCCACCCCCCTCACCTGGCTTAAATGGTGCCTCTAGAGACAAAACCTCTCTCATCGTCACTCAATGACTAGGCTTACCTCAACTGTTCTCACATCCTACCATACCCTTGTCTGTACATTATGCCTTGAATCTATTCTTCCGCGCACCTGATCCTTTTACTCTCTGTTCCGAACACACTAGACGACCAGTTCTTTTGGCCATTAGCCGTAATCTTATCCTACTCCTCCTTTGTTCCTCTGGTGATGTAGAGGTTAACCCAGGCCCTGCAGCCCCCAGCATCACTCCCATTCCCCAAGCACTCTCATTTGTTGACTTCTGTAACCGTAAAAGCATCGGTTTCATGCTAACATTAGAAGCCTCCTCCCTAAGTTTGTTTTATTCACTGCTTTAGCACACTCTGCCAAACCGTATGTCCTAGCCGTGTCTGAATGACAAGGAACCTATCAGGTACAACCCTAAATCCGTAACCATGGGCACCCTCTTAGACATCATCCTGACCAACCTGTCCTCTAAATACACCGCTGCTGTCTTCAACCAGGATCTCAGTGATCACCGCCTCATTGCCTGCGTGCGTACTGGGTCCGCGGTCAAACAACCACCCCTCATCACTGTCAAACACTCCCTTAAACACTTCAGCGAGCAGGCCTTTCTAATCTATCCTGGAAGGATATTGACCTCATCCCATCAGTAGAGGATGCCTGGTTGCTCTTCAAAAGTGCTTTCCTTAAATAAGTATGCCCCATTCAAATAATGTAGAACTAAGAACAGATATAGACCTTGGTTCACCCCAGACTTGACTGCCCTTGACCAGCACAAAAACATCCTACGGTGGTCTGCATTAGCATCAAATAGCCCCTGCGATATGCAACTTTTCAGGGAAGTCAGGATTCAATATACTCAGTAAATTAGGAAAGCTAAGGCTAGCTTTTTCAAACAGAAATTTGCTTCATGTAGCACTAATTCCAAAGAGTTTTGGGACACTAAAGTCCATGGAGAATAAGAGCACCTCCTCCCAGCTGCCCACTGCACTGAGGATAGGAAACACTGTCACCACCGATAAATCTACGATAATTGATCATTTCAATAAGCATTTTTCTACGGCTGGTCATACTTTCCACCTGGCTACCCCTACCCTGGCCAACATCTCAGCACCCCCTGCAGCAAGCCCCCCCCCCTACCCCCCACACACTTCTCCTTCACCCAAATCCTGATTTTCTGAAATAACTGCAAAATCTGGACCCCTACAAATCAGCTGGGCTAGACAATCTGGACCCTCTCTTTCTAAAATGATCAGCTGAAATTGTTGCAACCCCTATTACTACTTCTCTTTTGTATCGTCTGAGATCCCCAAAGATTGAAAAGCTGCCACGGTCATCCCCCTCTTCAAACTGTTATAGACCTATATCCATCCTGCACTGTCTTTCTAAAATCTCTGAAAGCCAAGTTAATAAACAGATCACCGACCTTTTCGAATCCCACCGTACCTTCTCCTCTATGCAATCTGGTTTCCGAGCTGGTCATGGGTGTACCTCAGCCACGCTGAAGGTCCTAAACAATATCATAACCGCCATTTATAAAATACAGTACTGTGCAACTGTCTTGATCGACCTGGCCAAGGCTTACAACTCTGTCAATCACTGCATTCTTATCGGCAGACTCAATAGCCTTGGCTTCTCAAATGCTCACCAACTGCTTCTCAGATAGAGTTCAGTGTGTCAAATCAGAGGGCCTGTTGTCCAGACCTATGGCAGTCTCTAGGGGGTGCCACAGGGTTCAATTCTCGGGCCGACTCTTTTCTCTGTATATATCAATGATGTTGCTCTTGCTGCTGGTGATTTTCATATCCACCTCTACGCAGACGGCATCATTCTGTATACATCTGGCCCTTCTTTGGACACTGTGCTAACAAACCTCCAAAACGAGCTTCAACGCCATACAACACTCCTTCCATGAACTTCAACTGCTTTTAAATGCTAGTAAAACTAGATGCATGCTCTTTAACCAATTGCTGCCCGCACCCTTCCGCCCAACTAGCATCACTACATCACTGGACGGTTCTGACCTAGAATATGTGGACAACTACAACTATACCTAGGTGTCTGGTTAGACTGTAAACTCTCTGTCGTGACTCACTGGGAAAATATGAGTAATCGTAATAAAACACATTTTTTCCCCCATACCATGCTAGAGAGGCTAATCCTACTTTTGGATGTTGCGTACCACGTTCAGCCAATCAGGTTGCAGCGGTCTATTGTTTACTCCTGGTCTGAGTGCTACACGCAACATCCGGAAGTAGCATTAGCCACTAGCATTATGGTGAAATGTTTTTTTATTTTTAATATCAGAGATTGTTTTATGTACAAGCCAGGGGGCCACAAATGTATCATCAGCTGGGAACGTTAATTTTGGACTTTAGATGACAAACGTCAGGAATAATAGAGCCATCTGGTGGGCATTTGGCCACTGGTATCTTCTTGCTTTCTAAGGTGTTGTAGCCTGTATGGATTTTTTTTGCCCAAATGTAAATTAATGTCAACATTTCGACATGCCATGTTGCATTATTCAAGTGTGTTGAAGCTATAGTGGTTCTTCCTTTAAAAGTTGCGGCGTACTGCACCACAGCTTGCGGGGTGCTGCAGAATTCTATGGTATGCTATTTAAGTGTCAGCCATCGTTGCCAGAATGACACAATTTACCACAATCTGCCACCATCTACCACAAACGGTCACAGCATAAGCTCAAAACTTTTGAAGGAAGAACCACTGTAGTAAGAGATGCATTCCAGAGGTTCATCAGGACAGGCAAGCTAGCAATGCAGCGAGGCAGCTATTTCTTGTAGCAATTTGACACAAGGAATTATAAAGGGGACATCGGCTCCGTGGATAGTCAAGGGCCGATAGCCAATAGACTAGTAAAAGGCTAATGTCGGCCATAATTATCGTCCGGACCAATTATCGATTGTTCTCTATTCAAAAGTACTTGAGCAACTGATATTGACAGTTACACACTCTAATGTTTATACAGTACTCACCGTCCTCCCCTCATGTACATAGAATCCCCAGCACCCCACTCATTAGCCCATCTTATTCAGGCAGTAGTGGAATATGAGCATATGTTCTCAGCCAACTTGCCTGGTAAAATAAGTGATAAATACATAAACAAATATATAAAACAATCTAAAAGAGACCAACATTAGTCCTATATTGCTGTCTTTGACCCCCACTGCACCAAGCCAAGTCATTATGAGGTTTATTGTTATTTAAGTGCTTCAGCAGTGACACATTGGATTCTCTTTGTGTGGCCCAGCCCTTCAAAATGAGTCTCATTATACTCAGCTATACGCTGCATTCCCCCGCTACCATTCTTCTGCTCACACAGAAACTAATTTACTTAATGGATGACTGCCATTACTTACAACAACCACAACATGACGAACATAACAAAGTGGGCCAGAGGTTCATTAAACTGATATTTTGTAGGGAATCACTGAATCATCGTGTGGCGTGAGATAACGAGTCAGAAAGACTGGCTTACCGAGAGATAATATAACTTCACCATGCCCGCTTTCCGAAAAATACATCGATAAACACATTTATATTATAGTGAAAAATAAGAACATAACAAGCCTCTATCGAGACTCAAGCGCAACATTGAATGGAGCAACTTGGTTATGGAATCGCACTAAGTAGAAGGAGCCCACTAAAGTAGCAGTGAGTTCATATGAAGCATTCCACTTCTCTGAAGCTGCTCTTAGATCATTTCCGACACCTGGGAAGCTGATGTCCCTATGGTCACTTTAGACGGGCCTTG
This sequence comes from Oncorhynchus mykiss, assembly GCF_013265735.2. Classification (NCBI taxonomy): domain Eukaryota; kingdom Metazoa; phylum Chordata; class Actinopteri; order Salmoniformes; family Salmonidae; genus Oncorhynchus; species Oncorhynchus mykiss. The sequence goes on from NC_048581.1 coordinate 69,929,489, forward strand.
GAGTCCTGGGGTAAAATAAGTGATTCCAGCTATGAGAGAGTGAGGCCCATGGAACTACTGTGTTCTGTACCTTTCCTATCCTTCAGCCATTGCCTCCACACCGACTATTTTAACTCTAAGTGAACTGTGACACTCCGTAGAAGTCGGAAGGGCTTCAAGTCTAAAGATGATAATTGCAGTAAAAGAGAGAAGACAGTGCTTTCACTTTGGTTCGGAGATATCCAAAAGACATTTACAGTATCTCCAACCCATTTTCCCCAGAGTAATCAATTAATTGTGGGAAAGTTGTTGGCAATTACTGATCAAAGTAGGCACTGAATTGCAGACCTTAAGCTTGAAGAAGTTTAATAAGACACCTACAAGCCTAGGAGCATTGCCTGCTTATCAATTAATTTGGGTCTTAATGAGACACTAAGATTCTCACCTCCCCTCTTCGCTCCCTGGAGAAAGACAGAGTTTATGTGCAGAGCTCAAAAAGGACAGACAGATGGATTGGGTAAAAAACCACACCTTCAGTACAGTGGACCTCAACGGCTACATAGCCACCACCCTACTGTATTTATTTCCATCATTACCTCTGCAGCTCCATGCCTCCCAAACCTTCTGCCATGGGAACGGTGACACCAGACACAGATTTGAAGATACAATTGCATGATGAGGCCTGGGAGGTCATGCCAGAGGAGAGAGCGATGGAGAGAAACATCCTGGATGATCCTGTCCCTTTCCCCTGGACTGAACTCTCCTTAACCCCTTAGCGTGACAGAGAACCTTATCCTGGTCTCAGAAACAGAGTGGATAATTATTGATGTCACAAACAAAAGCTTAGATGGGAGAGGGCCATTAAATGCGACACAGTGCAAATTGTCAATGCTCCAGAAACCGTGGCAACATCAGTTGAATATGACATGTATTCAGAACAATTTGTTCAAGTCACATATGATTAATGTCGGAAGTGGAAAACGACAGTTTGCGCCTTATCATAACTGACAATGGCTAACTGAACAAGCTGACATGACTACATACATGTATTAAGACTAATTAGCAGTTAAACAAAATGGTGGCATATCTTGTGGATGTGAGGTGAGTCATGTCTGTTGGACAGAGCTAAAGGGATGGGAATTGGCTGACAGCTGAACAACATATAGTTGTGACTGAGGGGAAACAAATAATATCATAAACTATAACATGTGTGAAGGGTTAAAGCTAGTTCTGATCTGATATATGTGACCCATTTCATGAAGCTATGCGTATGTTGCACATCACTACTTCACAAGAGTGGCATTTGAACGTTAATAACAAACTTGTATACCATCTGTAAATATGAATGCCATTGTGAAATTACAAGGCTAATTGGTTTAGCGAAGGAAAAAGCCTGGAAACTTCCCGCTAGCTATGATTGGCTGAGATAATAGATGAGAGATGAGTTTGGATTGGTTCTACCATGTAGTACGCTTCTGTCTATAACATGAGCTGCTCAGTATGTGTAGATAATCTTTAATTTTTTTAAAGATATAACGTTAGCCATGGAGAACTGAAAAAGGGTTGCTACTGCTCTCAACAACATTGTTGCCCTGAATATAGCAGGCTCTATCAGCAAAGATCAGTGGGAAAAAGTTCTGATGGACTACTATCTGCACATGGTCAGTGTGAACTGGAGTGACTTGACAATTTCTCCCTACCATGCTAGAGAGGCTAATGATATGTTGCGTACCACGTTCAGCCAATCAAGCTGTAGCTAGCTACAAACAAAATTGAAAAGACCCAGGACGTCTTAGTTAAAGTGGTTCCAGTCTGACATGAAGCGTTCATCCATGTATACGGCTAAGAGTCTAGCTACATTTTCAGACATTTCACATGTTTTCAAACTCATTTTTATTGCAAGTTAAAGCATCCTGTTAACTAGCTTGCAAACGTTAGGTTGCTGGCTCGCTAGCTAATTTTACGTGTATAATCTTTGTAGTAATATTATTAATGTCTCAGAAATCCATTTGCATTGCTAGTTATAGCCTAATGTTAGCTAGCTAGCTAACATTGAACCTAGTTGGTTAGCTTTAGCTACCTGCAGATTCATACTACAGCATTTCATGCATGGTGGCTAGCTATGGTTATCCGATTGTACTTTAGCTATGGGTTGGGATTATGGTTCATTGTTTAGCAAGCTAGCTACATGTCTAAACAAAATACTCCACTTCGCCAGATGATTACATGACTCATCAAGTTAGCCAGATGTGTCTGGTTATGGCCATCTATTGCATTTCATGAACATGTGCACATGTCTAAGTGGATGGGTCACAATAGTGACCTATCAATTTGGACAAGTGTGTCTGGGTAAGCATCATCCAATTATTATAAAATATTTTTATCTGGACAATTTCTATTTTTGATATTGCTACTATACAAGTAACCATTTATGTATCTTCTGTATATTTCTGTACCTTCTGTATCCTGTGCATGTGACAAATAAACTTAGATTTTATTTAATATAGTGTGTGTTTACCAGATACGTTAATGTGAAGAACTTTCAAAGCAGAATAACTTTCCCATTGTTCCTCAACTGCGGTGTATGATATACCATTATGTATCTTGGAGTCTCTACGTTTAACCAATGTAAAAAACACAATTTCAAATTTTGCTACATAAGACCAAATCAAGGTGGTCAGTCACATATTTCCTAACTACAGGATTTGTCAGATAATTATTATAGAATGTTTTACACTGTGTGCAGACTTCTAATGTGTCTCCTCAGAACATCTTACCCATGCCAACTAACTCTCCCACCGACCAAATCTGTCTCCCCCCACACTCACACTGAGTGGCATCTGAGCAGGATAACTTAATCTCAGATCAGTCCCACTTAAAGACAAGATGTTAACCATACATCCCTTCCTTTTGCTGACTACCATCAGCTAAAAGCACAGGCATGCTTCAAATCAAGTCCTCTATGTGTAGCATTTAGCTTATAAGTAGGCCTATGGAAAAAGTCCCCAATTGTCATACTTGAGTAAAAGTAAAGATACCTTATTACTCAAATAAAAGGGAAAGACACCCAGTAAAACACTCCTTGTGTAAAAGTCTAAAAGTATATATTTTTTATAAATATTCTTAAGTATCAAAAGTAAGCGCCAAGCCTAGGACCAAAAGGCTTCTCAACAGCTTTTACCCACAAGCCATAAGACTAAGACTGAACAGCTAATCAAATGGGTACCCGGACTATGCATTCTGTCCCCCCCCCCCCCCCCCCCCCCCAACCCCACGCACGTGACAAATCAAATTTGATTTGAAATGTAATTGCTAAAATATACTTAAGTATCAAAAGTAAAAGTACAGCATATTTAAAATTCCTTATATTAAGCAAACTAGACGGCACCATTTTCTTGTATTTTTTTTATTTACGGAGAGCCAGGTGCAAACAAAGCATATGTGTTTAGTGAGTCCGCCAGATCAGAGGCAGTAGGGATGACCAGGGATGTTCTCTTGATAAGTGTGTGAATTTGACAATTGTCCTGTCCTGCGAAGCATTCCATTTTGTGATATCCAAGTACTGAATCAGAAGTAAGGCTTGGAGGCCTATGAGTAATAAGTTGACTTGGATGTAATAGAGTTTAATTCTGGAGATGGTAACACTTTAAAGAACTGCATGGTGCCCCAAATCCTAATGAGTTAATTGTTACATGATTCATTTAATCGGGTAACAATAAAACATAGTTAGTTTATTACATAAATAACAGTCTAATGAAAATAGTCAAAACAAATGTGCCAAAGAAACACCGTACAACTGGCGACATGAGTCAGCGTGCATGCGCCCGGACCGCCACAACAAGTCACTACAGCGTGATGGGTTAAGAACATCCCGAGCCGACCAAACCCTCCCCTAACCCGGATGACCCTGGGCCAATTATGCGCCGCCTCATGGGTCTCCCGATCGCGATTGGCTGCGACACAGCCTGGGGTCGAACCCGGGTCTGTCGTAACGCCTTTAGCACTGAGATGCAGTGCCTTAGACCGCAGCACCCCTCGAGAGGCCCTGTATTTTAAAGTATTTTTACTTAATTACTTTACACCTCTGTTCCTGCAGTAGTCCAGCTAGTTATGTGACTGTATTCTTCCGTGAAGCCTCATGGAATAGATTGCTGTAATTGATAAATGTGGGTATTTCTGCAGCGTTCTTTGGGCGTTGAGGAATAGTTAGCCATGTGTTTCTTTCCCTAATGGTGCAGGTTAACATCCGCACCAGTGAAACCTCATTAAAAAACTCCTGTCATCGCCCATCTGGTGAACATTCAGCCAACGCATCAGAGGAGAGAGAAGAACAAGCTGTCCACTAACTCACTCAGGATTTCCCTAAAAATCATCTTCATTCTCTCTCCTCTAGCTAAGCATTGTTTCAGTCTTTCGGCAGCTTATTCTGGGAGCAGGAGTAGGCACTGTTTGCCTTTTTCAGCCATAAAGACAGCAATAATGCACAGAGAGATCTGCATTATGATTGTGCCTTGTTTATGGCAGTGCTGAGAGCAATCCCAACGCCAGCCCTCCAGGAACACAATTCAGAGCAGTCTTTTTCCCAATAGACGCTTTAAAATTCAATTTTCTTTATCAGGTATACCGTTGCATTATTGTTTTGCATTGCACCCACTCACTTTCTCCCCCTGCAAGGCACCTACCCCTTCCTCCCCCATCTACTCCTACTCCCCCTCTCCCACCACATCTCTCCATGATGGGCCATCAGCAACGTCGTTACCTTCGCACCATGGGTAAAAAAAACTATCGCTCAGCCACATGTCTCCCCTACTGAATGCTAATTGCATTTCTCCCCCTCCCTTTCTCTTTCATCTCCCCTTTCTCTTGCGCTATCATTTTCCCCTATCCCTTGGTTTTTCCCTCTCTCATTCCTTACTTTGCTCTGATTTCCATCTCTCTCGCTCCCTTTTTCGTTCTCTCTACCTGTCCCTCACCACTTTCTCTTTCCATCTTTCTCCCACTCTCTCTCCCTCTCTTTTTTGCTCTCTATCTGTGGTTGTGAATCATCACCAGGGAGACAACTGGTTAAATCAAAGTTGTTTTGTACATAATTTCAATTCAATTACATTGAACCATCTGGAATAGACATTGAATTGTGGTCTGTGCCCATTGGGTTACTTCTGTCAGCAGTCTTGACAGGGTGTAAATAGATGAGGTCAGTGGAGGGTCAAGGTGCTGGGTGAAAGCAGATCTCTAATCTGGCCCCTAGGGCCAACGCCTGGGGGACCTGAGCAGTGTCAACCTCGGCTCCCGGGAGCCCCAAACACCCCCGACGCCCCTCCAAACTTTTTAATGAGACAGTTAGGTGCATAGAGGTGGCCTTTCGGGGGCATAGGTTGGCTGAGCGATTTGATGAGAGGGAATATTGATAAACCTGTCAGAGTGTCTGTCCGACTAGCCGTGTGTTTAACAATCCCTGCCCTGAGAAGGCAGAGAGAGAGGAGCGGAGCGGAGATGTGACTAATGCACGTTACTCTTTCTGTTGGTTTCCCACAGACCCACATAAACACAACTCACCCTGCTAATGAAGCTTGCTATCAGCTTGCTTTTCCTGTGTGTGTCTATGTTTGTTTGTGTGTGTGTGTGTGCGTGTGTATTTTCTGTGGCCTTGTCATTTCAAAAGCAAACAGAAAACGCAAGAGCAATGGACTGAGACCACCAATATCATGAAACTAATGAACATGTATATAATCCAACAATCATTTAAATTCATGAGTTATTACCAGTATCCATGTAACATAACAAATAACAACTAATGTATTTTGCAATCAATTTTGAGAATACAATTTAAATGGCCTATTTCTGTCCATGCTGTGAGCTATGAATGCCAGAATGGTGTGAGGATTGACTATGCACACTACGAGTCAAAGGTTTTAGAACACATACTCATTCAAGGGTTTTTATTTATTTTTACAATTTTCTACATTGCAGAATAACAGTGTAGACATCAAAACTATGAAAAAACACATATGGAATCATGTAGTAACCAAAAAAGTGTTAAAGAAATCTAAATATATTTTATATTTGAGATTCTTCAAATAGCCACACTTTGCCTTGATGACAGCTTTGCACACTCTTGGCATTCTCTCAACCAGCATCACATGGAATGCTTTTCCAACAGTCTTGAAGGAGTTCCCACATATGCTAAAAACTTGTTGGCTGCTTTTCCTTCACTCTGTGGTCCAACTCATCCTAAACCATCTCAATTGGGTTGAGGTTGGGTGATTATGGAGGCCAGGTCATCTGATTCAGCACTCCAACATTCTCCTTCTTGGTCAAATAGCCCTTACACAGCCTGGAGGTGTGTTGGGTCATTGTCCTGCTGAAAAACCAGATGGGATGGTGTATCGCTGCAGAATGCTGTAGTAGCCAAAATGGTTAAGTGTGAATTCCAAATAAATCACAGACAGTGTCACCAGCAAAGGACCCCTACACCATAAGACCTCCTCCATGCTTTACGGTGAGAAATACACATGCAGAGAGCATCCGTTCACCCACACCGCGTCTCACAAAGACATGGCTGTTGGAAACAAAAATCGCAAATTTGGACTACAGACCAAAGGACAAATTTCCACCGGTTTAATGCCCATTGCTCGTGTTTCTTGGCCCAAGCAAGTCTCTTCTTCTTATTGGGGACCTTTAGTTGTTTCTTTGGAGCAATTCGACCATGAAGGCCTGATTCACACAGTCTCCTCTGAACAATTGATGTTGAGATGTTTCTGTTACTTGAACTCTGTGAAGCATTTATTTAGGCTGCAATTTCTGAAGCTGGTAACTCTAATGAACTTAACCTCTGCAGCAGAGGTAACTCTGGGTCTTCGTGTGGCAGTCCTCATAGCGCTTGATGTTTTTTGCGACTGCACATGAAGAAACGTTCAAAGTTCTTGACATTTTCCAGATTGACTGACATTCATGTTTTAAAGTAATGATGGATTGTCATTTCTGTTTGCTTATTTGAGCTGTTTTTGACAGAAAATTGACTTGGTCTTTAACCAAATAGGGCTATCTTCTGTATACCAGCCCTACCTTGTCACACAACTGATTGGCTCAAACGCATTAAAAAGGAAAGAAATTCCACAAGTTAACTTTTAAAAAGGCACACCTGTTAATTGAAATACATTACAGGTCATCATGAAGCTTCCAGGTCATCACCTCATGAAGCTGGTTGAGAGAATGCCAAGAGTATGCAAAGCTGTCATCAAGGCAAAGGATGGCTATTTGAATAATCTCAAATATAAAATATATTTTGATTTGTTTAACACTTTTTTGGTTACTACATGATTCCATGTGTTATTTCATAGTTTTGAAGCAGGGGTATCGTACTAAACCACAAATTATCTCTAAATCCCGCTGCATAATCTCAAAACTTTATTTGAGAAACCACTGTAGTGTTGATGTCTTCACTACTATTCTACAATGTAGAAAATAGTAAAAATAAAGAAAACCCTTGAATGAGTAGCTGTTCTAAAACTTTTGACTGGTAGTGTAAGCCAGGTGTCTTTGTCTCCGTCTTTGTTAGAGTCTTCACCTCTCTCCAAATCACAACTCTGCTTCTCTCAGGAGAGATAACTGGCATTTCACTGATCCTGGCTCCTCTCTCCTCTCGTCTCTTCTGCCCATACAGGCTTTCGCCTGTCTAATTGTAATACATTAGCAGGGACTCCTCAACCATCTGGCCTAGCTCTCTCCAGCACAGATCTCTTACCTTCCATAGATTATTACTATAAATCTAGAGTTCACTCTGGGCCGCTACCTCCCTTATGTACACAGCACTATATATATTAGTTTCACACTGCACGTAACACAGCCCACAGACCAATGGGATCTTCTTTCATTAGGAAGCCCACAACCTTTGTGTTTAACAAAGCCTGTTTTACTAATGGATGCAGTGGATAAGGGCTCTAATAGATCTGGATATGCTATCATACAGGAACAGGAAAACTATGCAGGGAGCATCTGAGTAGATGAGAATCCAGTGTTTCTACCACAAGACGATGTGTCTCCTTCAAATAACATGTAATTGGCTCTCGGAGTAAGCCCCTGTGCACACAATCATGACACTTCAGACAACCCTGCTCTTGGTAGAAAGAGAGCATTCTGTATTGTACACCTGAAACTAATGTGACATCTCCCTGTGTTGTTGTCACATTAATCACTGTAATAATCATGATTAAGATACGACTTTTTGGAATACATCAACATTATTAGTGGGATGATCAAGGCCCTGTGTGGATGTGAAGGACTTATTAATAATGTAGGCTCTCTCTGACTAGCTGGCCCATGGGGAGCTGTCAGATGACACACTTACCAGGTATTAAAATATGCTATACAGCTACGTACCAAAAGTTTGGAGTTTGTCTATATGCTTTTCCTGCCTGAGCTCGGGGACTACAGGCATCTCAACATGCATACAGGCTTTGAGAACAGGATTACAAATGAAGCAGGTGACATCACAGGCACAGATGGAAACAAGCATGTAGTTTGAATGATGGCTTGAGAATTCCTGAAACTACTGAGGCATAATGAGATCCCATCACTTACAGTGGCTTTCATAACATACCATGTGATTAGGAAGGGTCAAAATAATAATGACTACACAATGTTTTAAACATGAAAGCTCCTGAATTGAAAAATGTGGTTTTATGCATTTCTGTATGAGAATTGAGATATTGAGATATTATTTGAGATATTTTACATTATTTAATAATGTAAAATATATATATATGTGAGTGTAGTATCTAACAATGTTTATTTGTGTACATAATGAATTGAAATGAGAAGTCAGCATCTATAGTACTGTTCTTCACAAATTCTGGGGTGAAACTATTACTTCTAAACTGATGTTCCTGTAAGAAGATCAATCCGAGAGCGAGTGCAATGTCAGTCTTCACATATTTCTCAATTTCAAAAGTAATTTACAGTTACAGTATACAATGCATAATGTATGACTAATGTAATGCATTTCAAACAAGGGATGACATACACTGAGTATATCAAACATTAGGAACACCTTCCTCATGTTGAGTTGCACCCCCACACCCTTTTGCCCTCAGAACATCCTCAATCCATTGGGGCATGGACTCTACAAAGGCGTCGAAAGCATTCCACAGGGATGCTGGCCCAGGTTGACTCCAATGGGCCAGTCTTGATACATATGGGAAACTGTTGAGAGTGAAAATCCAAGCAGTTTTGCAGTTCTTGACACAAACCGGTGCGCCTGGCACCTACTACCAAACCCCATTCAAACTACTAAACCCTACTACGAAACCCTATCCAAGATGACGTAGCAGTCAGACATCTTTGTCCTGTCGTGTCCCTTGTATATATTGTTTTACATCTTTTTCCTCGCATATCTTTAAAAAAATATTTTCCTAAACCTCAACTTTTAAATACTCTCCTGCAACCTGCCTCACCCAATGTGGCGTGGATCTGTTTTTTTTTCTAAAGTCTTTCTATTTACTTCGGATCTGGAATCCCTCAACTGAAGCTAGCTAGCTAACTACCTACCAGCTTTCAGTCAGCAAACCATTGCTAGCGGTCATCAGCTAACCTTTAGCTCGGAAAGCTCTTGCCAGTTCGAACAACGTGACTCAAACCAGAGCATAACTGACCTATTATTATTATTTTACCCCCCCCCCATATCCCCGGATTCCTACCGCAAACTCTGAACATTTTCATCTGGATCTTCGCAACTAGCTAACCGCAATCCCGGGTGGATACTCCTGGCTAGCGTTTCCATCCCGGAGCAAGCACCAATTAGCCTGAAGCTAGCCCGACCAGGGCTCCTGTGCTACCACCAAAGCCCACTCCTGGGCTACAATATCCGGACCCCTTCTACTGCCAGTAGGGGGCACGGAACCCTGCCGATCCTCTATGACTGGAATACCGACATAATCTGCCCGAGGATTCCAAAAGGCCCCGCGGGCGCGACGTCCGCTGAAGGCCCATTCTGCTAACAGCAGCCTACTAGCTACCTAGAGCTACTTGGAACCCTACTAATTACACGACTAGTCTATCGACGTCACTGCACGAAGAGGCAAAAACAGACTTACCCCCATCACGACGTCCCCCAAAGGCTAACTTGCTAGCCCCGGTCTGTTAACTGCTAACTCGCTTGCCCTGGTCTGCTAACTGCTAGCTTGCCTGCTCCGGTCTGCTAACTGCTAGCTTGCCTGCCCCGGTCTGCTAACTGCTAGCTTGCCAGCCCCGGTCTGCTAACTGCTAGTTTGTTTAGCCCCGGCCCACAAACTGTTAGCTTCTTAGCATCGGCCTGTTAACTGTCTGAATCGCCGTGTCCCCAGTCAGCCCAACCACTCACTGGACCCATATGTTCACTTGGCTACGCATGCCTATCTCTAATATCAATACGCCTCGTCCATTACTCTCCTGGTTAGTGATTACTGTCATATTTCACTGTAGAGACTATAGCCATGCTCAATATGCCTTAACCAACCATGTTGTTTCACCTCCTACATATGCGAAGACATCACCTGGTTTAAACGTATCTAGAGACTATATCTCTCTCATCATTACTCAATGCCTAGGTTTACCTCCAATGTACTCACATTCTACCTTGCCGTTGTCTGTATACTACGTCTTGAATCTATGCTATCAATCCCAGAAACCTGCTCCTTTTACTCTCTGCTCCAAACGTGCTAGACGGCCAGTTCGTATAGCCTTTAGCCGTGCCCTTATCCTACTTCTCCTCTGTTCCTCTGGTGATGTAGAGGTTAATCCAGGCCCTACAGTGCCTAGCTCTACTCCCACTCCCCAGGTGATCTCATTTGTTGACTTCTGAAACCGTAAAAGCCTTGGTTTCATGCATGTTAACATTAGAAGCCTACTCCCTAAGTTTGTTTTACTCACTGCTTTAGCACACTCTGCCAACCCGGATGTCTTAGCCGTGTCTGAATCCTGAATCCTGGCTTAGGAAAACCACCAAAAACCCTGAAATCTCCATCGCTAACTATAACATTTTCCTCCAAGATAGGACTGCCAAAGGGGGCGGGGTTGCAATCTACTGCAAAGATAGCCTGCAGAGTACCCAAACAATTTGAGCTTCTACTTCTAAAAATGCACCTTTCACTGTCTCTCACTGTTGCCGCTTGCTATAGACCTCCCTCTGCCCCCAGCTGTGGCCTCGATACCATATGTGAATTGGTTGCCCCCCATCTATCTTCTGAGCTCGTACTACTTGGTTACCTAAACTGGAGCTTAACACCCCGGCCATCCTACAATCTGAGCTTGATGCCCTCAATCTCAAACAAATTATCAATGAACCTACCAGGTACAACCCCAAATCCGTAAACACGGGCACCATCGTAGATATGAATCCTAACTAACTCACCCTCCAAATTTACCTCTGCTGTTTTCAATCAATATCTCAGCGATCACTGCCTCATTGCCTGCATCCGTAATGGGTCTGTGACCAAATGACCACCCCTCATCACTGTCAAACGCTCCCTTAAACACTTCTGCAAGCAGGCCTTTCTAATCAACCTGGCTAGGGTATCCTGGAATGACATTGACCTCATCCCGTCAGTAGATGACACCTGGCGATTCTTTAAAAGTAACTTCCTCACCATCTTAAAAAAGCATGCCCCACCCCAAAAATGTAGAACAAGGAATAGATATAGTCCTTGGTTCACTCCATAACTGTCTGCCCTTGACCAGCACAAAAACATCCTGTGGCGTTCTGCATTAGCATCGAATAGCCCCTGTGATATGCACATTTTCAGGGAAGTGAGGAACCAACCAACCACAGGCAGTTTGAAAAATCTAGCCTTAGCTTTTCTAACAGAAATGTGCATCCTTGTAGTACTAACTCAAAAAGTTCTGGAACACTGTAAAGTCCATGGAGAATAAGAGCACCTCCTCCCAGCTGCCCACTGCTCTGAGGCTAGGAAACACTGTTACCACCGATAAATCCACTATAATTGAGAATTTCAATAAGAATTTCTCTACGGCTGGCCATGCTTTCCACCTGGCTACCCCTACCCCGGTCAACTGCCCGGCACCCTCCACAGCAACCCGCCAAAGCCCCCACCATTTCTCCTTCACCCAAATCCAGATAGCTGATGTTCTGAAAGAGCTGCAAAATCTGGACCCATACAAATCAGCTGGGCTAGAAAATCTGGACCCTCTCTTTCTAAAAATGATCTGCTGAAATTGTTGCAACCCCTATTACTAGCCTGTTCAACCTCTCTTTCGTATCGTCTGAGATTCCCAAAGATTTGAAAGCTGCCTCGGTCATCCCCCTCTTCAAAAGGGGGTGACACTCTAGACCCAAACTGCTACAGACCTATATCTATCCTACCCTGTCTTTCTAAGGTCTTCGAAAGCCAAGTTAACAAACAGATTACCGACCATTTCGAATCCCAGCGTACCTTCTTCGCTATGCAATCTGGTTTCAGAGCTGGTCATGGGTGCACCTCAGCCACGCTCAAGGTCCTAAACGACACCATAACCGCCATCGATAAGAGACAGTACTGTGCAGCTGTATTCATCGACCTGGCCAAGGCTTTCGACTCTGTCAATCACCTCATTCTTATTGGCAGACTCGACAGCCTTGGTTTCTCAAATGATTGCCTCGCCTGGTTTACTAACTACGTCTCTGATAGAGTTCAGTGTGCCTGTTGTCCGGACCTCTGGCAGTCTCTATGGGTGTGCCACAGGGTTCAAATCTCGGGCTGACTCTCTTCTCTGTATACATCAATGATGTTGCTCTTGCTGCTGGTGATTCTCTGATCGACCTCTACGCAGACGACACCATTCTGTATACTTCTGGCCCCTCTTTGGCAACTGTGTTACCTAACCTCCAGACGAGCTTCAATGCCATACAACTCTCCTTCCGTGGCCTCCAATTGTACTTAAACGCAAGTAAAACTAAATGCATGCTATTCAATCGATCACTGCCCGCACCTGCTCGCCCGTCCAGCATCACTACTCTGGACGGCTCCGACTTCCAGACTCACATTAAGCATCTCCAATCCAAAATTAAATCTAGAATCGGCTTCCTATATCGCAACAAAGCATCCTTCACTCATGCTGCCAAACATACCCTTGCAAAACAGACCATCCTACCGATCCTCGACTTCGGTGATGTCATCTATAAAATAGCCTCCAACACTCTACTCAATAAACTGGATGCAGTCTATCACAGTGCCATCCGTTTTGTCACCAAAGACCCATCCACTACTCACCATTGCGACCTGTACGCTCTCGTTGGTTGGCCCTCGCTTCATACTCGTCGTCAAACCCACTGGTTACAGGTCATCTACAAGTCTCTGCTAGGTAAAGCCCCACCTTATCTCAGCTCACTGGTCACCATAGCAGCACCCACTCGTAGCATGCGCTCCAGCAGGTATATCTCACTGTTCACCCCCAAAGCCAATTCATACCTTGGTCGTCTTTCCTTCCAGTTCTCTGATGTCAATGACTGGAACGAACTGCAAAAATCACTGAAGCTGGAGACTCACATCTCCCTCACTAGCTTTAAGCACCAGATGTCAGAGCAGCTCACAGATCACTGCACCTGTACATAGCCCATCTGTAAACAGCCCATCTATCTACCTACCTCATCCCCATACTGTATTTATTTATTTATCTTGCTCCTTTGTACCCCAGTATCTATACTTGCACATTCATCTTCTGCACATCTACCATTCCAGTGTTTAATTGCTATATTGTAATTACTTCGCTACCATGGCCTATTTATTGCCTTAACTTACCTCATTTGCACTAACTGTATATAGACTTTTTGTTTTATTTTGTTCTACTGTATTATTGACTGTATGTTTTGTTTATTCCATGTGTAACTCAGTGTTGTTCTATGTGTCGAATTGCTATGGTTTATCTTGGCCAGGTCGCAGTTGCAAATGAGAACTTGTTCTCAACTAGCCTACCTGGTTAAATAAAGGTGAAATAACTAAATAAAAAAGGCACTTAAATCTTTTGTCTTGCCCATTCACCCTCTGAATGGCAAACATACACAAGACATGTCTCAATTGTCTCAAGGCTTAAAAATCATTCTAACCTGTATCCTCCCCTTCATCTACACTGATTGAATTGGATTTAAGAGACATCAATAAGGGATCATATCTTTCACCTGGATTTCCCTGGTCAGCTCTATGTCATGGAAAGAGCATGTGTTCTTAATATTTTGTATACTCAGTGTACATTAGAGCTGGAGGAGCCTGCCCTCTATAGGTGAATCAGCCCTACTTTTCTCCTTTTCTTCATGGAAGCTGTATTCTCTCCTCCGCTCTCTCCCTCTTGCTTTTATTCCCTGCACTTCTCTCTATATTCACTCTTTCTCACTCCCTCCAGTCTCTCTCACTGCCAAACATTTTGCATTCTTTTCCCTCATTCCAAACGCTTCCCTGGGAGCAGTCGAACCTGCACTACTAAAACTAGGAGCTATTACACTACGCAACCAAAGCAGCCATCAATCTTGATGTTCTCCTACAGCCACAAATTATTTGTATTGTCTCAGTCAATTACTCTTTCATTCATCTTACTGGGCTGCTGTTTGCTGGCCGGCCGGACTCGCACTCTCTCCGTGCTCATTACCTTGGATCAATACCGGGAATGCAGCAGGGCTTAGCACAGGCTCTACCACACACCATATACACGTACCGTGTATCATACTGCGCACCAAACCATTGAGGAGAGAGTGTGTGGAGCCCAGCCGGACTCCTTTAAATAAATTAATGCGGTGGACAGATTTCCTCGGTGCCAGAGCTGGGGGAGATGGGGCAGGAGAAGGGGCTTTATTGTTTATGACTGAGCATCATCCCCAGGCGTGCACAGCTGAAGCCCCAAGAACAGAGACCATTGCAGGGGAATGGAGAGAAAATCAAATCAGAGGAAGAAGAACAGTCCTGCTGAAAATGTTATTGATCCATGGGCGGCCTGGGAGCTGCAATATGATCGGTTTGGAATGGCTGTGAGTGGACTGGGAGAGGGAGTGGTTGTTTATCATCCCTGCAATACGACAAGGGCCATCATCTCACATCAGTGCAGCCATTATGTCTCACAGTAATATTGTGTAAATAATGTCCTCCTGCTAATGAACTATGGAATACAATGCTCCATCAACAATAATATTCTCTCTGTTTTCATCACCCCCCTTTACCTCTCTCACACACACACACACACACACACACACACACACACACACACACACACACACACACACACACACACACACACAAATAGAGCAGTTTGTATTATTTCTCACACTAAGGATGGTGGGAAAAATAATCTGATTCCTTGCCGGGAATCTGTAAGCCGTGCTTTGTCTGTGAAGTTCAAAGAGAAAAGGATAAATCATTCATACAGGAGCCCTAAGAACTCCCTTGTCTTTGGGTTAAAGCAACACAGAAAGCTTGGGACTTAGAAGAGTACAATGCTGTATTAATGTACTGTTTCAACACAAGTTTGAGGAGGTGGACTTACATTTAAGGCCACCGCTTGAAGGTACACTAAGATCATGTGAAATAACAAAATTGAAGCCTGAACCACCACTTGACACAAGCTATGAAAAAAGCTATTAAAAGCCAAATCCTTAGGCTCCTTTAGTATCCAGACATGGAAAATACTCTAGTTCAGCTTGAAGCAGTCTAGCTACAGTACAATTCTCACAGGTGTTCTGAGCACTTCAGTGCTTCTTTTGGCAGTACGTAGTCTCAAAAAAATACTATTCAGGATTATTTTGTGCACTCACACACATCTGTGCATGTGTAGTCATGTGTATCTATACGAAGACAAAGGGAATGGGGTTTTTCATACTGCAGATAAGAAATGCCCGTTGATTCAGATTCATTTCATACTCAGAAAAACTCTTTAGCTAATATACTGAACAAAAAATATGAACGCAACATGCAACAATTTCAAAGATTTTACTGAGATACAGTTCATACAGCGCATTCAGGAGGTATTCAGACCCCTTCCCTTTTCCACATTTTGTTACATTACAGCCTTATTCTAAAATTGAATAAAGAAATAAAAATCTACACACATTACTCCATAATGACGAAATGATTTTTTTTGGTGATTATTCTTCACCACAATGTCTGTCTGGGTGGACCATTTCAGATTGTCAGTGATGTGTACGCCGAGGAACTTGAAACTTTTCACCTCCACTGCGGTCCAGTCGATGTGGATGGAGGCGTGCTCCCTCTGCTGTTTCCTGAAGTCCATGATCAGCTCCTTCATTTTGTATACAGTGAGGGAGAGGTTATTTTCCTGGCACCACTCTGCCAGGGCCCTCACCTCCTCCTTGTAGACTGTCATCATTGTTGGTCATCAGGCCTACTACTGTTGTGTCATCTGCAAACTTGATGATTGAGTTGGAGGCGTCTGGGGCCACGCAGTCATGGGTGAACAGGGATTACAGGAGCGGGCTGCGCACACACTCTTGTGGGGCCCCTGTGTTGAGGATCAGCGAAGTGAAGGTGTTGTTTCCTACCGTCACCACCTGGGACAGCTAGTTGGGATGTCCAGGACCCAGTTGCACAGGACGGGGTTCAGACCCAGGGCACCGAGCTTAATGATGAGCTTGGAGTGTACTATTGTGTTGAAGGCTGAGCTATAGTCAACGAACAGCATTCTTACATGGGTATTTGTATTTTCCAGATGGGATAGGGCAGTGTAAAGTGCAATGGCAATTGCATCGTCTGTGGATCTATTGGGGCGGTATGCAAATTCATATGGGTCTAGGGTGTCAGGTAAGGTAGAGGTGATATGATCCTTAACTAGCCTCTCAAAGCAGAAGTGAGTGCTACCGGGCGATAGTTATTTAGTTCAGTTACCTTTGCTTTCTTGGGTACAGCAAGACGACATCTTGAAGCAAGTGGGAACAACATACTGGGATAGGGACAGCATGTCCGTAAACACTCCAGCCAGCTGTTCTGCACATGCTCTGAAGACGCTGCTAGGGATGCCGTCTGGGCCGGCAGCCTTGTGAGGGTTAACACTCTTAAATTTCTTACTCATGTCAGCCACGGAGAACAACAGCCCACAGTCCATGGGAGCGGGCCGCGTCAGTAGCACTGTGTTATCCTCAAAGTGGGCGAAGCAGGTGTTTAGCTTGTTCGGGAGCAAGACGGCGATGTCCGCGACGTGGCTGGTTTTCTGTAGACCCTGCCACAAATGCCTTGTGTCTGAGCTGTTGATTTACGACTCCACTTTTTCTCTGTACTGACTTTTTGCCTGTTTAACTACACGGTTTGTATTCAACCATATTCCCAGTCACCTTGCCATGGTTAAATGCGGTGGTTTGCGCTTTCAGTTTTGCGTGAATGCTGCGATCTATTCATGGTTTCTGGTTTGGGTAGGTTTCGATAGTCACAGTGGGAACAACATCCCCTACACACTTCCTGATGAACTCAGTCACCGTGTCCGTGTATACATCAATGTTATTCTCAAAGGCTACCCGGAACATATCCCGGTCCGTGTGATCAAATGGAATGGGGAGTTACAGTGGTCTGGCGTTTCAGCAGTGAGAGTACTACAGTCAATGTGTTGATAGAACTTTGGTAGCGTTTTCCTCAAATTTGCTTTGTTAATATTCCCAGCTACAATAAATGCAACCTCAGGATATGTGGTTTACAGTTTGCATAACGTCCAGTGAAGTTCCTTGAGGGCCGTTGTGGTATCGGCTTGAAGGGGAATATACACGGCTGTGACGATAACCGAAAATAATTATCTTGGGAGGTAATACGGTTGGCATTTGATTGTGAGGTATTCTAGGTTGGGTGAACAAAAGGACATGAGTTTCTGTACATTATCACAATCACACCATGAGTAGTTAATCATGAAACATACACCACCATCTTTCATCTTTCCAGAGAGATCTTTTATTCCTGTCTGCAAAACTGAAAACCCAGCTTGCTGTATGGAAGGGGACAGTATATCCGGAGAGAGCAACGATTCCATGAAATAAAGTATGATGCAGTCCCTGATGTCTCTCTGGAAGGAGACTTTATTGTCCCGAGACTAAACATTAGCAAGTACAGTTGAAGTCAGACGTTTACATACACTTAGGTTGGTGACATTAAAACTCGTTTTTCAACCACTCCACAAATTTCTTGTTAACAAACTATAGTTTTGGCAAGTCGGTTAGGACATCTACTTTGCATGACACAAGTCATCTTTCCAACAATTGTTTACTGACAGATTATTTCACTAATAATTCACTGTATCAAAATTCCAGTGGGTCAGACGCATAGTTGACTGTGCCTTTAAACAGCTTGGAAAATTCCAGAAAATTATGTCATGAATGTAGAAGCTTCTGTTAGGCTGTGCAAATCAATCCCAGAACAACAGCAAAGGACCATGTGAAGACACTGGAGGAAACAGGTACAAAAGTATCTATATCCACAGTAAAACAAGTCCTATATCGACATAACCCGAAAGGCCGCTAAGCAAGGAAGTAGCCACTGCTCCAAAACCGCCATAAAAAAGCCAGACTACGGTTTGCATTTGCACATGGTGACAAAGATCGTACTTTGTGGAGAAATGTCCTCTGGTCTGATGAAACAAAAATAGAACTGTTTGGCCATAATGACCATCATTATGTTTGGAGGAAAAAGGGGGGACTTGCAAGCCGAAGAACACCATCCCAACCGTGAAGCACGGGGGTGGCGGCATCATTTTGTGGGGATGCTTTGCTGCAGGAGGGACTGGTGCCCTTCAAAAAATAGATGGCATCACGAGGAAGAAAAATTATGTGGACATATTGAAGCAACATCTGAAGACATCAGTCAGGAAGTTAAAGCTTGGTCGCAAATGGGTCTTCCAAATGGACAATGACCCCAAGCAAACTTCCAAAGTTGTGGCAAAATGGATTAAGGACAACAAAGTCAAGGTATTGGAGAGGCCATCACAAAGCCCTGACCTCAATACTCAATGTGATGCAGTCTAGGGCTACTGCGCACAGCTTAAAATCAAATCAAATTTTATTGGTCACATACACATATTTAGCAGATGTTATTGCGGGTCTGGCAAAATGCATAGAGGGTACATTGCTGGTGAGTACACAGGTCATGGTAGAACTGGGACATTTTCAGCTTCCAGGAATTGTGTACAGATTCTTGCGACATGGAGCTAGCTGTGCATTATCATGCTGAAACATGATGTTGTGTCTTTGGCTATGCCGGATTAAGTGATATTACATGCTATTCTATAAAAGTATTTCTCTGTAATTAATATTACCTGGTTACCTGATTAAGCTAACCATGAAATAATGTTTATAGAGCTGAAATCTTCTGAATAAACTCTTAAAGACCTAGTAATCTTTTACCTCAATAGCAGTCAATATTTAATCGTCACTTTATTTAGTCTCATCTGAAAGTTGTAAATTCTTGGTTATCTTCACAAACTCTGGCTAACAAGTTGAATCAGCAATACAACATTTGGTATAATAATTAATTGACTAAATACCTAAATAATCACACAGAATTACCTATACACATAATGTATCATACATTGATTACAAATTATGTCATAAAGGAAAATGTCCCTGGTGGACGGAACAGATACGACGGCTGGTTACACAAAGAGAGGGGGTTGGGTTTGAGTGAAAGAGCGGGAAGACTGAGTAACAAAGGGAGAAGCTATGCTATCGTAAATACAGAATCTTATGCATTCTAAATAACCGCCCATTTGAAAAAGGAGAATGCAATAAATATTTACTCTGAACTGCGCTTCGGTAGATTGGTCGTCGATGGAAGGCCGGTTTGTCCTCTGGTCCTCTGAAGAATGTCTAGTGGTGAACTGGAGCGTGGTAGAATGGATAATCTGGCCGTCCTCTCCTAGCCCACGTTAACCGGGCAGAAGGGGTAGCACTTCTTTAGTGAATAAGAGTTCTACGTTCATACCAAGTTGCCATACTTTAAACTCATGCTATATTCTGGCTGGTATAGTCGAAATTCATCCTTTCTGCGTGTAGGTCGTCACCTTCACATTTGATGCCAATTGCGTTAGGTTCTTGCTGATGTTGGCTTAGTTCTGTAGGTGGTCTTTGTCCTTTCAACGTGGGGACTGCCAGTCCGCACGTCCTTGGAACAGGTTATTATCTGAGCCCTTTTAACGTAGGACCGTCGCCCTAACGTCCTCGGAACAGAAAGTTACATTTTCGTCAAGAGGCTTATATAGGATTGGGTGAGAGGGCTGTGTTTCATAGTTTACAACCCATGTCTGTTCACTTGGGCGGAGCCTCTGAGTGAGCAGAGTGGTGTTCTTCTGACAAACCGTTCTCTCATTAAGAAGCTAAAAATTACATTTAATCTTTTCACAAATAGTTTCATTTTTAAACATTTAAATTGCACAACAATTCCATGTGAATCTGATAACTAGAATGTGTAGATTTTCCATGATACAGTTTATGTCGTCCTATCATCAGTAATCATGTCTCAGACACCAACTGAACTGTCATCATATTCATTAAGACCCAACGCATATTTTCAACTGGTTGGATTACCGAAATATGGTTCCGTTTCCCATCTTTTCATGTCACCAGACTCTCTCTCAATGTTGACAAAGGGATTTTCAATAGTCACATCGGTAGAGTAGAAAGAGGAAAAAGGGGAAAGGTATTTATGGGGGTCATAAACCTCCTCCCTCAGGCCAACGTCATGACAATGAGATGATGGCTGTTGATGAATGGCATGACAGTAGGCCTCTGGATCTCATCACGGTATCTCTGTGCATTCAAATTGCCATCGATAAAACGCAATTGTGTTTGTTGTCCGTAGCTTATGCTTCTCATACCATAACCCCACGGCCACCATTGGGCACTTTGTTCACAACGTTGACATCAGCAAACCGCTCGCCCACACGACACTGTCTGCCATCGGTAAAGTTGAAACAAGGATTAATCTGTGAAGATCACACTCTCCAGCATGGTGGCCATCAGAGGTGAGCATTTGCCCCCTGAAGTCAGTTACGACGCCAAATTGCAGTCAAGTCAATACCCCAGTGAGGATGATAAGCACGCAGATGAGCTTCCCTGAGATGATTTCTAACAGTTTGTGCAGAATACAATACCTCATAATGGGTTATTCGGTTGTGCAAACCCACAGTTTCATCATCTATGTGGTTGGCTGGTTTCAGACGATTCCGCAAGTGAAGAAACCGGATGTGGAGGTCCTGAGCTGGTTTTGTTACACGCGGTTGTGAGGCCGATTGGACATTGGCCTTTTATTGTCCCCAGCACAAGGTGCACCTATTGTAATGATCATACTGTTTAATCAGCTTCTTGATATGCCACACCTGTTAGGTGGATGGATTATCTTGGCGAAGAAGAAATGCTCACCAAAAATAAGCTTTTTGTGCATATGGATTATTCTAGCTCATGAAACATGGAACCAACATGTTGCGTTCATATTGTTGTACTCTTTCTGCTAGATCATAGACAAAGGAAGAGTGATAGATATGCTGGACAGAGAGGAAGAAAGAAGCATGGACAACCAGAGAGAGAGAGAGAGAGAGAGAGAGAGAGAGAGAGAGAGAGAGAGAGAGAGAGAGAGAGAGAGAGAGAGAGAGAGAGAGAGAGAGAGAGAGAGAGAGAGAGAGAGAGAGAGAGAGAGAGAGAGAGAGAGAGAGAGAGAGAGAGAGAGAGAGAGAGAGAGAGAGAGAGAGAGAGAGAGAGAGAGAGAGAGAGAGAGAGAGAGAGAGAGAGAGAGAGAGAGAGAGAGAGAGAGATTGTAAAGATGACTGTGGAAAGTCCGAACGTCATGTCATCTGTATGTAGTTTTGAATTGATTTAAGAATCTGCTCTCTGAGTAACCAGTCATTATGGATCCAACCCCCTTACTATTCTTTCATAGAGCTGGACAGAGATGCTGGATTCAGAGTCTAGATTCCACGGCCCTGCAGCTGTTACACTCAGAGGCATAGTGCTGGACAGGTGTGGTCCACTCCTGGCACTTTTTAGCCTCCTCTTCTCATAATGAGGGAATGTAGCAACACTTCATTATGGAGCTGTTGTCATTGTCTGTTCTCTCAATCATCCTGTCTCCAGTTAGCACAACTTGCCAATGTAATGTGCCAACCGTATATCATTTGGAGAGACTGTCCTTCTGTCCTTCCCCGTTTTGATTTCCCTTTCATCAGATGATCCCGGAGCAATTTATTTCTGAGAATTTAAATAGAGCTTCAGAGCCAGGATAATCAACAATGTCACTGTTGATAAAAAAAAACAACCCAGCACAGCATGGACTGGACCATAAAGAGCCCCCATCCCCATCCCAGCAGACTCCCCATCCCCACCGGTTCCATGGCCCTCCATTAACAGTAATTAGCTAGTGCAAATTGTGTTTGTGTATCGCAGGGAGCCAATCTGTGGCTGGAGGGTCTGTCTTTTATGAGCAGACACAGCTGCAGGGCTTGTAGTGCCTCCCTCCTTGCCTGCCTCCCTCCCTCCCTCCCTCACTGCCTCCCTCCCTCCCTGCCTCCCTCCCAGCCTCCGTGGCAGTTTCCCTGCCTACCAGCATGAGTGGTCCAGCTCAATACTCTATCCTCCTGCTCCACCACTCCCCATTCCTCATCCCCAGCTCCAAATGCAGTTCCAGTCGCCTCTGTGCCTCCAGCTCCAGCCCCAAACACAACTCCAGTCCCAGCCTAATCCAGGGACAGGAGAGGGAGGGGGGCACCAGGCAGGCAGTCCATCATCTTCCCCTCGGCTCCTTCTGCCACACACTGAGGCTCAGGCCGAGGCTCCGGCTGTGTTTCCGGCAGCGGCGGAGGCCAGATAAGAGCCGGGGCTGTGGCGCAGGCACCTCCTGCATGTGCTCATCAATCACCAGCGCATCCCCTCCGATAACGAGAGATCAATTGGACAGCCACCGCCGCCGCGCCTGCCGCCGTAATCAGACAGGGATGAGATGCAGTGGGGACATGGGAGCGGACGTCTAGATGCCGCCCCCCCCCCCCCCCCCCCCCCCGCCATGTGGGGGAGGAGAGAGACGCCTGGCCTGTCAACAATGCCAGACACCCAGGCAGAGTCTACCACACCAGACAAAACCATACCATACTCTCACACAACCCGATAGTGTGGCTCATATCAGGAGCTACTGAGGAAGCAGAGGCCCGGAGGCAGAGTGTGTGTGTGTGTGTGTGTGTGTGTGTGTGTGTGTGCGGGCGCGCGTGCGTGCGTGTGTGTCAGTGAGAGAGAGAGAGAAATCCCATTTCTTCCTGACAGGCTGTTTCTGTAGATTTACTGGCATCCATGTCTGAAGTTTGTAGCCTGGAGCGATGTCCACCAGAAACAGACAGAGACAGGGGAGATGGTCTACAAGGACCAGCCACAGCTGGGATACAGTACACTCCCCCCACCCATCTACCACTGTGGAACACTGAGAAAACATGGCATTCCAAGAGAGACAGTTTAACTACTGGATCAGTGTCCCGAAATCGGGAAAGTTGCTGCTCAATATACAATATTTGAAAAAACAAAGATGTGTCTTATATGGTCAGAAAGCTTAAATTGTGGTTAATCTAACTGCAGTGTCCAATTTACAGTAGCTATTACAGCAAAAAAATACAATGCTATTGTTTGAGGAGCATGCACAACAACAAAACACTTTTATCAAGGCAACTAATTTGATACATTCAACTCTGACGGTATATAATGGACTTACATTCAGTAATCTTGCACTGATTTGTCATTCTGGTTCCAGAGATAAAATGTAGCATAGTTTTGTTTGACAAAAACAATTTTTATATCCTTACACGATCCATGTTTTATACAGCGTTTCACATAAATTCCAACTCCTTCAACTGGCAACAAAACAATCCATGAAATCTAACCAGCTAAACCTCGTTTTACCAGGTCAAGTTCGGTTTCTGTGAAATCCTCAGACACTCTAGAAGGCAAGCAAACTTTGATTAATCATTCTACATTACGTATTGGCTACAAAACCCGTCAATTAGCCCACGATGGACAGCCATCATTATGCACCAATGAGATGGGCGGTGTTCAGTAGATTGACAGTCTCTTGATCCAATGACCAGCTATTGTTTTGAAAGCTAGCTAGAGAGCCAATGAGCTGGGTTTACATGAGTATGTGACGGCCAATGTCTTATGGCTGCGCAAAACACGATTTATTATTCAATGAAAATTCACAGGACACAGGGGAATTTACATTACACAGCGCTTAAAAAGTATGTTATTGACTGAGAGAGTGACACGAGGAGTGACACGAGGAGTCCTGCACGCAAGAAAGACCTACTCATTCAAGGGTTTGTCTTAATTTTTACAATTTTTTACATTGTAGAATAATAGAATAGTGAAGACATCAAAACTATGAAATAACACATACGGAATCATGTAGTAACAAAAATGCGTTATAACAAATCAAAATATATTTTATATTTGAGATTCTTCAAAGTTAATGTCTTCACTACTATTCTACAATGTAGAAAAAAGTAAACATAAAGAAAAACTCTTGAATGAGTAGGTGTGTCCAAACTTTTGACTGGTGCTGTACGTAAATCAGGTATTTCTGTTTTATACATTTAAAAAAAAATGTTGCTAACATTTCTAAAAACCTTTTTGTTCTTATGGGGTATTGTATGTAGATTGATGAGGATTTTTTTTTTAAATGTAATACATTTAAAAATAAGGCTATAAAATAACAACATGTGAAAAAAAGAAAAGGGTCTGAATACTTTCCGAATGCACTCTATATATATATATATACAGTGGGGCAAAAAAGTATTTAGTCAACCACCAATTGTGCAAGTTCTCCCACTTAAAAAGATGACAGAGGCCTGTAATTTTCATCATAGGTGCACTTCAACTATGACAGACAAAAAGAGAAAAAAAAATCCAGAAAATCACATTGTAGGGTTTTTAATGAATTTATTTGCAAATTATGGTGGAAAATAAGTATTTGGTCACATACAAACATGCAAGATTTCTGGCTCTCACAGACCTGTAGCTTCTTCTTTAAGAGGCTCCTCTGTCCTCCACTCGTTACCTGTATTAATGGCACCTGTTTGAACTTGTTTTCAGTATAAAAGACACCTGTCCACAACCTCAAACAGTTACACTCCAAACTCCACTATGGCCAAGACCAAAGAGCTGTCAAAGGACACCAGAAACAAAATTGTAGACCTGCACCAGGCTGGGAAGACTGAATCTGCAATACGTAAGCAGCTTGGTTTGAATAAATCAACTGTGGGAGCAATTATTAGGAAATGGGAGACATACAAGACAACTGATAATCTCCCTCGATCTGGGGCTCCACGCAAGATCTCACCCCGTGGGGTCAAAATGATCACAAGAACGGTGAGCAAAAATTCCAGAACCACACGGGGGGACCTAGTGAATGACCTGCAGAGAGCTGGGACCAAAGTAACAAAGCCTACCATCAGTAACACACTACGCCGCCAGGGACTCAAATCCTGCAGTGCCAGACGTGTCCCCCTGCTTAAGCCAGTACATGTCCAGGCCCGTCTGAAGTTTGCTACAGAGCATTTGGATGATCTAGAAGAAGATTGGGAGAATGTCATATGGTCAGATGAAACCAAAATATAACTTTTTGGTAAAAGCTCAACTCGTCGTGTTTGGAGGACAAAGAATGCTGAGTTGCATCCAAAGAACACCATACCTACTGTGAAGTATGGGGGTGGAAACATCATGCTTTGGGGCTGTTTTTCTGCAAAGGGACCAGGACGACTGATCCGTGTAAAGGAAAGAATGAATGGGGCCATGTATCGTGAGATTTCGAGTGAAAACCTCCTTCCATCAGCAAGGGCATTGAAGATGAAACATGGCTGGGTCTTTCAGCATGACAATGATCCCAA
This sequence comes from Oncorhynchus mykiss, assembly GCF_013265735.2. NCBI lineage: Eukaryota > Metazoa > Chordata > Actinopteri > Salmoniformes > Salmonidae > Oncorhynchus > Oncorhynchus mykiss. The sequence goes on from NC_048581.1 coordinate 69,955,322, forward strand.
ACACACCGCCCGGGCAACGAAGGAGTGGCTTCGTAAGAAGCATTTCAAGGTCCTGGAGTGGCCTAGCCAGTCTCCAGATCTCAACCCCATAGAAAATATTTGGAGGGAGTTGAAAGTCCGTGTTAACAAGCAACAGCCCCAAAACATCACTGCTCTAGAGGAGATCTGCATGGAGGAATGGGCCAAAATACCAGCAACAGTGTGTGAAAACCTTGTGAAAACTTACAGAAAACGTTTGACCTCTGTCATTGCCAACAAAGAGTATGTAACAAAGTGTTGAGATAAACTTTTGTTATTGACCAAAAACTTATTTTGCACCATAATTTGTGTGTACCTATGATGAATATTACAGGCCTCTCATCTTTTTAAGTGGGAGAACTTGCACAATTGGTGGCTGACTAAATACTTTTTTGCCCCACTGTATATATATTTATATATACAGTTAAAGTCAGAAGTTTACATACACCAAATACATTTAAACTCAGTTTTTCACAATTCCTGACATTTACTCCTCGTAAAAATTCCCTGTCTTAGGTCAGTTAGGATCACCACTTTACTTTAAGAATGTGAAATGTCAGAATAATAGTTGAGAGAAGAGCTTTTATTTCTTCAATCACAGTCCCAGTGGGTCAGAAGTGTACATACACTCAATTCGTATTTGGTGGCATTGCTTTTAAATTGTTTAACTTGGGTCAAACGTTTTGGGTAGCCTTCCACAAGCTTCCTAAAATAAGTTTGGCCCATTCCTCCTGACAGAGCTGGTGCAACTGAGTCAGGTTTATAGGCCTCCTTACTTTGACTTTGTTCTCCTTAATCCATTTCGCCACATCTTTAGAAATATGATTGTGGTTATTGTCCATTTGGAAGACCCATTTGCGATCCAACTTTAACTTAACTTTAACTGATGTCTTCAGATGTTGTTTCAATATATCCACATAATTTTTCTTCCTCGTGATGCCATCTATTTTGTGAAGTGCACCACTCCCTCCTGCAGCAAAGCACCCCACAACATGATGCTGCCACCCCCATGCTTCACGGTTGGGATGGTGTTCTTCAGTTTGCAAGCCTCCCCCTTTTTCCTCCAAACATAACAATGTTCATTATGGCCAAACAGTTCTATTTTTGTTTCATCAGACCAGAGGACATTTCTCCAAAAAGTACAATCTTTGTCCCATGTGCAGTTGCAAACCATAGTCTGGCATTTTTATGGCGGTTTTGTAGCAGTGACTTCTTCCTTGCTGAGTGGCAAGAGCGGTTATGTCGATATAGGACTCGTTTTACTGTGGATATAGATACTTTTGTACCTGTTTCTTCCAGCATCTTCACAAGGTCCTTTGCTGTTCTGGGATTGATTTGCACTTTTCTCACCAAAGTACGTTCATCTCTAGGAGACAGAACGTGTCTCCTTCCTGAGCGGAATGATGGCTGCGTGGTCCCATGTTGTTTATACTTACTTACTATTATTTGTACAGATGAACGTGGTACCTTCAGGCGTTTGAACCAGACTTGTGGAGGTCTACAATTCTTTTCTTCTGAGGTCTTGGCTGATTTATTTTGATTTTCCCATGACGTCAAGCAAAGAGGCACTGAGTTTGAAGGTAGGCCTTGAAATAAATCCACAGGTACACCTCCAATTGACTCAAATGATGTCAATTAGCCTATCAGAAGCTTTTAAAGCCATGACACAATTTTCTATAATTTTCCAAGCTGTTTAAAGGCACAATCAACTTAGTGTATGCAAACTTCTGACCCACTGAAATTGTGATACAGTGAATTCTAAGTGAAATAATCTGTCTGTAAACAATTGTTGGAAAAATGACTTGTGTCATGCAGAAAGTAGATGTCCTAACCGACTTGCCCAAAACTATAGTTTGTTACCAAGACATTTGTGGAGTCGTTGAAAAACGAGTTTTAATGATTCCAACCTAAGTGTATGTAAACTTCCGACTTCAACTGTATATATATATATATATATTTTAAATCTTTAACTCTGCATTGTTGGAAAAGGACTGTAAGCATTTGTGTTAAATAATATTTGATTTGATTTATGTGCCACTAACAAAGAAGCATAATTTCAGCAGGAAACAATCCATAATAAGTTAATTAATCGCTGTGTTTGTGGGGAATTAATTAAATGAGCAGCCTTCTTAATGCTTCCCAGTGGGCATACATGTCAGGATCACTTCCTCCAGTTCGACAGACAGCACTGTTCTTCATCAAACCATCTAATAGACCCCTTCTCATGGAGGAACAGCCCTGGAGGAGAACAGAGAATAGCAAGGGAACGAACAATGTGGTTGCTCTCGTTAATTTTGCAAAAACAATGGGTGACTATTGATGAGAGCCGTGGGTCTGTTTTTAAATCCCTTTGTCACAGAGGTGGCCCATGTCACGTTAAACTGTTTAGAGAGAGGCTATTTGCCGTCTGTCCGTGACATCCCCAGATTTGTTCACTAAATTCCGGGCGTTTCCACAAGCAGCCCCGTCAGGAGACGCCACGCCACATTCCTCTCGTTACGTTCCATCTCGTTCTGTCGTGTTACACGAATTAGCGCACTGTCTCTCCAATAATGCCTGTCACACACACAAATGCACGCCCAACGCCTGAAAGCATCCGGGAGGAGGGCTGGCTCTGAAATGGGTCAATCTTCCATTATGCATGTTATACATTATCAGGCATGAACCCCTGGATGTGAGAGGTCACAATTAATAAACAGTGGCTCCTCAGAAGCGGCGCAGTCTCGCTTCATAGCCAACCAACCCATTAACCTCTACAGGCTGAGACAGAGCAGCATTCACACACACCGCTTGTTAGACAGCAGCTGTTGTGGGTTGCACATTTTGCTCACCATGTTGGAGGAGAAAACACAGTCTCTCAGATACCAATTATCCTATCCTAGCCAGTCAGGGGAGACACAGGGAGGTAAGAAAACAAAGCGAGTTTGGAATGAACACCTGTGAAAGATGATACAGAGAAAGAATACACACAGTCACACAGACACATGAGCAAGCGCATACACAACCTTCTTCAACATCTGACCCATTTAGTTGAACGAATATGCTAGAGAGAAGACCTAACGGTAGTCAAACTGCAAGTAGAACCCTGTTTATGTTTTATTGACAAGCCAAATGGATGCTTTCATCACAGAGGTGGTTGATGTAAAACTGAAGTGTAACCTGTTGAGACATCATTTATAAAGGGGTGTCTGTGTATCCTAACTTCTCATTCCTGTTAACACCACAGGATTATTCATTAACAGATTATACAAACACAGCCTGATCAACCAGGACACCAGTTCAAACATTTCTTTATAAAAAAATCAGCTAAATAAATAATGGCCATCCATAATACAAGTTAAAACATCTATCATGTATAAAAATGCTCAATTGCTTCCACTAGAAGTGGATATATTGCAGTGCAACAGTGCTGCATGGATTCACACAATGCCCAGAGACAGTGAGGAAATGAGGGCTTCAACAGCCAGCCAGTCCCATGATGTATGACTACCTGTGGTGCTGCTGTCAGGAAGCAGCCTTTTTAAGATGTAAGCGATTATAGCTCTCTGACCTCCCTTCTAATGACAGTGCCTCGTGACCTCTCACTGCTGCGCCACTTACCTCATCTACATGCACCGTGCAGCGGTGGGGTCAAGGGGACACGAGGACCAGACAGCATGCCAACATCCCACCAGCTGCTGACCAGTGTAATGACCACCGCCAAGCACAATCCCAGCGCTCAAAGCCCCCCCACCCTCCCTCCAGGGGATTGCCCCTGAACCCCTCCACCCCCTTCCCTGTCCCCCTCCGCCCAGCAGGCTGCCTGGCATGGAGTCATGTGGGCCTGACTCTGGGCGCCTCCACTGCACACCCATAAAACATCTCTAACTAGAGCTGTCAGGGCAATTAGCCTGTCAGACGGACTCAGTTAGAAATCTGGAGCTTTGTATAATATCAGCACTAGCAGTATGAGGTGGCCACCGTTGCGCTGGCTAATACTAGGGGTTGTCTCATTGTCAGCTGACAAGTGGCCTTTGTTTTGCACGTCAGGGGGCCAACCAATATTGTCTATTTGGATTGATCAGTGATGCAATCTCTACTTTGTTTACAATAATCCTCAAGTCTGGTTTTTCCTCTGTGATCATGTCCAGGGTTCTAGTCTTTCAAACATCCTTCTGGTCATTGTTAATTTATCTTTTAGCACTATGCAAACCTCACAGAGGATAACATCTCTGCAATGACAGCAGGCCTTTATTTACCTATTCATCATTTCCCAAGAGAGATCAGTGAGAAAAGTATGTACTATTCAGTGGCTTAAAAAGGTCTTATGTAAACAACAATGCATTCATCACAATACACCCACCAAGTTTGCTAAGGATCTATTCAGCAGGTTAGATGCAGAGGACTGCAGTGATGCAATGTTGTATCCCACATAATGAAAACAAAAACGTGTAGGCTTTCATGTATGGAGGAGTGTCCTAAGTTTCTATACTGAACATTGTCAGAAACAAATGATTATCTGATTATTTTAACAGTCCTTTCACAATCTTCACAAAATCCTGCTGTGGTCGCTATCTATGCTATATTTTTCTCTAGTTTTTTTTTTTGTTGTCTACAAAGTCCAAAAATTAAGGTGTCAGGACTTCTTATGAGAAGTTTGCTTGTTTTTGCCATCAACAGGGCTGACCAAAGGCCCTTATGTTGTATCTGAATGCAAACCAAAGGTATAAAAACCAGTCCAAATCTTTTGAATGAGATAATAATACAGCATTGCAGTAACTGGGTTAAGTGATTAACTCTAAGGAAGCAATGGATAGAAACATGCAAACATGCAGTAGGTACCAGTAGCTCCATTTGTGAAAACAGATTCACACAGCCTCAGAGAGCGAGTGAGACGTTATCGGCTTAGCCCTACATGTATAATTATATTACACTGCTCGTCTGTCTGCTGACATAAATATGATTTTGATTCTGGATCATTTGCGGTTCTCTTCCTCCCGTATCTCTCCTCAATTCAGTAAATAAATCCGCTCCAAGCTCCAAATAAAACCAAGAGTCATGTCAAATGCAACCTCCTGCTGCTATACTTTAGAATGTTTTTTTCTTCAAATCTTTCACTCCCCATTATATCCTAAATAATAGTTGAATGAATAAATGCAGCTCCTTAATGTTGTATCATAAATCCCTCCATTTATGATCAGCTTATCACAGGCATACAGCTTGTGATAATAATTTTGCCCAATAGAGGCATTATGCTTCACCATGCCAAAGCAATCTACCCTGGCACCTTGCATCGGGCTGGTGGTTGAATGCTTTATGTTCGCCATCCAAACAAACCAGATAGCACGCGCGCAGACACAGACATGCACACACACACATAAGCTCACAGGCATGCACGCACACAGACAGACAGACACGAACACACACAAAGACACACCCTGCGTGCACACACACGGGTGTCTGGTCAGTTCGGTTTGAAGAGTCCCCTAACTACAAAGTCTCCAGACACAACTCATGTCAACTTCGGTGGTACTTTGTTGACTTTCACAGACAGTGCTTATTAAGGAGTTTCAAAGGCAAATAATTCAAATGGTGTTTTGTATCTCTGCATCTCCCAGATGCTCATGTTTTTCTGGATGTATATCAAAGAACCCTCTTTTCTCAGCAGCTTGAAAGGAAAAGAGAAAAGCAAGAAGAAAGACAAATTAGAAAATCTATAATAAAGCACTACATTATGGACTTCCATTCTGTTAAGTTGCACTGTATAGCACTTTGAAAAGCTAACTGATTAATTGGAGAGTGCTTGTTGCTGCACATAAAAATGAATTATACTGACATTAGAACAAAATAACATACATTAACAAGAACAGCAGACGGATAGAAATCCATACATGCGTTTTTCAAACCAGTGAAGAGCGAACTGCCAAAACTGCAATTCCTCCGGACTCATAATGAAGAGGGATTACCCTGCATTACACAACACAGTCACAAGCATTTGCATACGTACAATAAACAGCTCTTATGATATCCCATTCCATCTGTGTCATACTCTGTGAAAGGGGCATGAGCAATATGAAATAAAACATGACAGATGTAGAATCAGAGCATGGTTGAAATTGTTGCAAATGCACTACTGAAATATGACAAATGTTTTTTTTAAATGTTAAGGAAAAAAGGAGTAAACAGCTAGAAATATTAAGTTATTCACACAGTGAGTTGAAATGCATCTCTAAAGGAACTCTGTCTGTCTGAGGAGAAATAAACCCAACCAGATTGATTTTAATATCCCAGACTGATTTTTATATCCCTGGCACACAGTGGAGCCAGCATGTCGCCCATGCGGTTCTGTGCCATGTGTCAGTTTAATTAATACACAGCCCAAAATACCATTGATTAATGCTACTGTTCCAATCGGCTCCTGCAAATTCTGCTCAGAGGCGAGGCCCATCTCTGGCCCAACACCTGTGTGTGACGGGAAGAGGTTTATTAACCATGTGTTCCCCCCTATAGGAGGCCAGTTTAAGGAGGAGAAGAGCACCTTTATGACAACTGAAAAGGTACGAGATGAGGCCAGCAGGAATACAGGTGGGAGGTTGTTAAACTTCAGAGAAGGCAGTAAAAAGTTTTGAGCTCTCTGGTGTTCTAAGTTATGACCCACAACGCTTTCCATAAAAACCTAATTCCACGCTGTCACAGTCATATTCATAAGTACTGTACATGGATTCTGTCAAGGGAGAGGGGAGCTTTCACCACTGAGCTTCCCTTTAAAGCTGAACTGGCATCGCAACCTGATCACTTTAAAGATTCTTCCCTGATCACTGGAGACAGGAAAGAGATGACATTTAAGCATAGGAGTCACCTATTCATTCTTTCACTCTTTTGCTATAGGGCAATTCCATGGTAACATAATTATGCTGAGACTCAGATGTTTATCTTTAAAATGTATGTCAAACAAAAACCAAAGATTGCAATGTCAAACAAACCATACAACTCTTTGCACAAGGATGACTTTTAACAATTTCCAGAATGACGGCACAAACAGCACAAACATTCTGTTACCAACACAGTCATTCTGTTACCAAACTTTGCATCTGTTCAAGTAAATGAGTTTTTGTAACATTTTCATTGGGGATATTTCAAACTAGTCCTTGTGCAATCTTTTTTGTTAGACAAACACTTTAAAGTGAAAAATCAGTCTTAGCATCATTCTGTTTCTGTGGACTTGCCCTATTCTCAAACCTTCAATGATAACAGAATGTTGGAAGCTTTTTGGGATTATTTCTACAGGCCAACAGTGTGCCTCAAGTGAGACAGAGGGACTAACAGAGCTGGAAGAGTTTTGCCAACTGTGTCCTTTGAGCTTCTGTGCATCCTACTGGTTCTGCCTATTCATCTCAGTTTGGGGTTCATATGGAGCAAAATTATGAATAGGCTAACAGCTGTTCTTTCCAACTCTGATTTGTACGACTTTAGTACTTTGCTTCATTATTGATGAATGTGATATCAGTGCTGGTACTGACGGACTCAAACGGACTGTGGCTGTATTAATAACAGGAATATCTGGGACCAGATGGACCTAGTGAATGGAGTCTGAGTGTCTGAGTGGGATGGTGAAAACGCTGAATATTTAGAATTTCCTGATAAAGAACAGGGGGAAGTGATCCGGTCCTATTACACTAATAAAATATGCCATTCAACAAAAATGTTGCTATCGAATAAAAAATCTGTTTCTGGGTTATTTGTATTCTAATCAAACATAATGCAATCAGCTAAAAAGCTGAGAGGTCAGATTCATAATTTCCCATCAATAACTGCTGTGACTGCCAAGACTGTCTGTGGCTATTAATACTCTAATCAAACATGGTACAATCTGCTGGCCACGGGAAGAGCAGGGGGAGGTAGGGGGATGGCTCCACACAATATGAGTTTCGCTACACCACACAGTTCTCACTGAAGATAGAAACCATATGCACATTTACTTTTCCACAAACACTAGAATTTGTCCGAAAATTTGTTACGTTACAGCCTTATTCTAAAATGGATTAAATTGTTTGTTTTTTCCTCATCATTCTCCACACAATACCCCATAACGAAAAAGCAAAAACAGGTTTTCATAAATGCTTGCTAAATGATAAAAAACCTAAAAACAGAATATCACATTTACATAAGTATTCAGACACTTTACTCAGTGCTTTGTGAAGCACCTTTGGCAGCGATTACAACCTCAAGTCTTCTTGGGTATGATGCTACAAGCTTGGCACACCTATATTTGGGGAGTTTATTCCATTCTTCTCTGCAGATCTTCTCATTTTCTGTCAGGTTGGTTGGGGAGCGTCGCTGCACAGCTATTTTCAGGTCTCCCCAGAGATGTTTGATTGGGTTCAAGTCCGGGCTCTGGCTGGGCCACTCAAGGACATTCAGAAACTTGTCCCGAAGCCACTCCTGCGTTTTCTTAGCTGTGTGCTTAGGGTCGTTGTCCTGTTTGAAGGTGAATCTTCGCCGCAGTCTGAGGTTCTGAGCGCTCTGGACCAGGTTTTCATCAAGGATCTCTTTTTCTCCGTTCATCTTTCCCTTGATCCTGACTAGTCTCCCAGTCACTGTCGCTGAAAAACATGGTGCCAGGTTTCCTCCTGGCGTGACGCTTGGCATTCAGGCCAAAGAGTTCAATCTTTGTTTCATCAGACCAGAGAATCTTGTTTCTCATGGTCTGAGAGTCCTTTAGGTGCATTTTGGCAATCTCCAAGCGGGCTGTCATGTGCCTTTTACTGGGGAGTGGCTTCCATCTGGCCGCTCTACCATAAAGGCCTGATTGCTGCAGAGACGGTTGTCCTTCTGGAAGGTCCTCCCATCTCCACAGAGGAACTCTGGAGCTCTGTCAGAGTGAACATCGGGTTCTTGGTCACCTCCCTGACCAAGGCCCTTCTCCCCCGATTGCTCAGTTTGGCCGGGCGGCCAGCTCAAGGAAGAGTTTTGGTGGTTCCAAACTTCTTCCATTTAAGAATGATGGAGGCCACTGTGTTCTTGGGGACCTTCAATGCTGCAGAAATGTTTGGGTACCCTTCCCCAGATCTGTGCCTCAACACAATCCTGTCTTGGAGCACTACAGACAACTTCTGCAAAAACGACAAATCAACAATACAATAAGGCTGTAGGTATTATTTTTCACGGACACGTTTGTCAAGCAAAATAGCTATACTGTGTACAGTACCTGTCAGGGTTGGGGTCCATTTCAAAGGCTCTAATAACACTCTTCTAATCTGTCAATATAGTTCCCAAGTAACTGTTACTTTTAGATGTCAGACAGTCTATTGTGACGAAGTCATTACTCATATTGACCCAACTCTGCTAAAATGAGATTGTAGCAGCCTGTAACAGAGGAGTTAGCTAGCATGATTAACTAACTACTAGCCCAGAAGGCCTGGGACTGAGAGATGGGTGAGGAGCCTATCCCAGTGAAAAGCTGAAGATATAGATTACAGGCCTTACATGCTCTGATACTATCAAAAAGACTCAATAATATCAATAACCAATAACTCAATAGGCCTCTCTGCTTAGTAGAATCTCCCTGCCGTTGACAGTTGACAAAGCAGACCAATGGTCAGCTCACTCACTGTCTCATTGACGATAGCACCGGTAAATTGATGTCTGTTTGCACTGCACTGGAATACTGTATGTGAGGAGACATAATGGATCTGTACTGCAAATGTTAATAAACTGTACATATCAATAATATCAATAGTAATTCAGTGTAAATCTATAAATGTTATGACATATGAATGGATAATTGATTCACATTTAATGAGTGTCTTGGTTGCGGGGTACAGTGTATGGGTTGGATATACTGAGCCAAGTTGACCCCAACATAAAAATCAACACACTGGGTTTGATTCAAACAGCTGCTAAGAGAGACAAGGTGAACTTTCCCTGTGCTGTCCAGAGGGAGATGAGTTTCTAGAAAAGGGGAAGGTTGACATAGAGAAGTGGAGGTCACTGGGCCAGCATGAGGTCCTCCTGAGGTCCAGCCATGACAGGCTGATGAAAGAGGAGCAATCAGCAGCGCTGCCCCCCACAGACAGAGCCCACTGCGGGAAGGGCATTAGACCATTGCCACACAAGAGCACGTGCAAGCACAACTTTCTCTCTCTCTCTCACATACACAAACACACATGCTCTCGCTGGACACACATAACCATTTCCTACAGTTTCGAATAACACATTTTGATAATTGAAAAGACATGACACTATTTAAATGATTTCTTTATTTCCTAGGGCTGTGTGCCATGTGCATCATTCTAATAACTATTCCAATGTTCCATTTACATTAGAGAGAATATCCATAGGTCATTAGTAGAAATTGTCAGTCAAAGTTTTTATGCTGTGAATGTGATTGTTTAAGCCATTTAATAGTCTTTAACTGTAAGATAATTGCTCCGTCTGACCTGTTTATAGTTGTGCCCTGCTCATTAAAAAGCCTAATTACCAGCAGTATTGTATTTCAGACTTGCATTCACTGGCGAGATGTGCCTGCCAGCAGAATGAATGAATGCTCCAAGTAAGTCATTTCATTTGGATTACAAGAATAAAACATATAATTTGGGACTGTAGGGAGCCATCAGGAAATGTATTTATTTAAGGTGCCATGAATAGAGTAATTTTCTATTATTTTTTTTAATCATATATTTTTAATTGTCAGTTTAAGAATATCTATATCTTTGGTGGTCTTTTGGTTCTTTACAATATTTGTAAAAAATGAAATAACATCTATTGGAGCTTATTGTGTCACTCTCTCTTATTAAGAATAATTTTGCTACACCCACAATAACATCTGATAAATATGTCTATGTGTACAATACATTTGATTTTAATTTTTGTATGGCAACATTCTACATGATAACCAAACGTTGTGGAAATATAATTTCTCAAGTTATTGTACTATAATGTGTATATTTGGTGTCAAGACGGGAGGGAATAAAGACCCTAGGTAATCATATTTACTGAATATATTTTTTTTTAAATCAAACTTGAGGCAGCATGGTTGGAATGGGGTGTATGACCTTGCTGTAAGTGAAAGGAACAATTAAATAAATATTCTTATACAATGGGGGGGGGGGGGGGGGGGGGGTCTCATCCTGAATGCTGATTGGTTAAAACCGCATTCCAGCCAGTGTCTATTGACAAGTTATGACTGGCTAAATCTATGACATTAAAATGCCTATTTACTCTGTTCCATCTGACTGTGCAACCCACTGTCTCATCAGCCAAGCCAGGCAATTTATAAACGTTGTCTATACTATAAAAAGCATCTAGACATTCTCACATTTCTTTAGACTGACATTTAGTTTTCAACTGCAGAGATTTGTATAACATTGTTAATATCCAAATTCGATCTCCAGCTGTCCCATAGTAATGAAGATGTTGGGATGAGACAGACAGGCGTTTCTCAGTCAGTTGAACTCAAGAATCAGCTGGCATCGTTTTTATGGACAAAGAAATGTCAATTAAAAAAAGGTAAAACATAACGAAGTGCAGCTGGTCTTACCAGCTTCAGTTTGAAGTGATTGTGTTAGCTGTGTTGTTGGCTAGCTGCTCTGAACAACAGCGTACTGACGAGATAGCACAGGCGAAAGTGCAAATCATTAGCTCATTTATTTGGATACATCCATAACAATGTCGCTAGAAAACAGCTTCAACAATTGCTGTTGTTATTCTGGCTGCAATGTTTGACATGACTGTAAGTTAGCTGTAGTTGGCTGGCTAGCTAGCAAGCAAGGGATAAGCACGTTGCCAGCCAGTATGGCAATGGAACATTTAAAACGAACGGAAGGGTCGCGTCCATAGATACAGAACAAAAAGACAACGACTGGAACACGTCTCTGGCAACCGAACCGATAGAACGAATGACCAGCTGGCTTGGGTAGCAACCCTAGATTTGTGTCGGAACTATCTATATCTTGTGGAAGGATAAAATAACATTCATAAATTAATCAAAATAACGTGATCATTAAAATATGTAAATCATTATTTGAATAGCAGGTAACCCGTTGTATAAAAGTGATATTGCCCTTGAAGCCGGTGTTTGGAGGATATATTGGCACGGTTTTTCAGGCCCTCAACGAATATCTTCCAAACACCGGCTTCGAGGGCATTATCACTCAATTATACCATGGCATTGTTGATACTTGTTTCTAATCGGCTTGAAGGGCATTATAAAGCGTGCATTGTTTCCCTATAACGCACAGTATATTTGCATGGTAGAATTCAATGGCTATAGTTAATTCTTACATGTTCGAGCTAATTTTGAAAGCAAAAGTCGAATTGAAAACATCATTGGCATTGTTGAATTAGATGTTCATCATAACAAGCTAGGACTGATGGTTCGGTTAGCTCAACAAGCAAGTCTGTTTGTTTGGTTACCAAGGCAACTACTGTCTCTATCTAGTAAACTTGCTAGCTACTTCAGTGGATGTTGAACACACTGAGACAAATTTGAAGTATAGCCATGGTATAAAAGGGATAATCAACTCGTGGCTCTATGCGTTCTCTGAAAAATAATGCAACTCTGTGGACGATTAGTTTCACTCCGCTAGCATGTTGTGGGACATATCCAATATTTTCCATAGAACGCATAGCCACTCGTTGATTATCCCTTACTTACGTAGATGAGAATTCACCACAGCTTGTGCAAATGGACCTTATTAGTCATATGCTTAAATCATTATCAGAAATGTAGTAAAAATGACCGTTGTGATCATTTGTAATATTCATTTATTGATTACCAGTCATTTGGATGGTACTTTGAGCCGAGAGATGGTATGAATATACATTTTCAATTTGCAATGCTTAATAAATGAAATCACATGGAAAGGATACAAAAAGCTAAAGAAAGTCATTCAATCAGCCTTAGAGTCAGTGTGTAGTGTGGATCTGTCACGAAGGAGCTTTGTGTTTAGACTGTCTTTAAACAACCAGCTTTATCATCTCCTGCTTTCCCTCAAGGACATCAAATGACACACAACCAGTCATGCAAAGGAAAGTGATTACTCTGGAAAATGTCATATTTTCCAGCAGAGAAAACCAGAAGATTCCGTAAACCTGGCAGACAAAAGCAAAGTGTGGTGTGGGGGTGGGGTAGGAGAGTTAACATTTTGTTATTCACCACCACGCCAAAGTAAACTTCCATAATTTCCATGAGAATAGAGCGTTTCATTTGCTTTCTGTCCAGGTATCTCCCACCCTTACATTATTTCTCAATTACTCTGCCAATGTGAAATTAAGAAATGAATAATGCAGCCACACAGGACCTGTTTTCCTTTGTGCGAGCCAAGCACATACTGGGTCCTCCACGGAGGAACAAAATCAGGAGGAAGAAGCATACTGTACTGCATGAGGAGAGACCAGACAGCTCTACGCCTCCAACTCTATAACAGATGACCCCACATTTCCTACATTAATATGAAACATTGGACTTTAGAGGACAGTGGAGTAGGGCTATTTTCATTTATAAAAGGATGCACAAACACTTGGGTTCGATTGTAATGAACAGGCAGAACTTAACTTCCTCCTACAGGATACCACTGGATTACTTGATTGCAATGGACAATCCACAAAGATAAACCAGCAGATCAGTTGATCTCTCCAAAAGGGTTCTACCTGGAACCGCAAAGGGTTATCCCATGGGGCCAGCCGAAGAACCCTTTTGGAACACTTTTTCTAAGAGTGTACAGAGGAAGTTGAATGAGGTAGAGCTGGCACATGATATATTAACATCACCACAGACATGCGCATGCTCTCCGACACCATATCAAGAACATGCTAAACACAACGACCAGCTACAGTATACGATGCCACCAATGTATTCATTCTCACAGGCTGCATAATCTAACAGTCATACTAATGAGTTTACATGTGATTAATTGAAGGCAAGGTAGGGCATACATCCACAGCAGTCTTGAATCTTAAAAAATAAAAAAAATAAACCACTGACAGTTATGGTGTTATGTCCATTGAAATGCATATTGTTTACTGTGTTTGCAATAACAGTTCATTTACTTTACATACTTTTGATGGCACCCCTAAAGGCATGCTGTCCTATACAAATCTTTCAAAAGATCAGTAGAGGCCAATATTGTTCTCTGCTCCTACTCCCCTATTCTCTGGCAGTCATGTCCAAACATTAGTCTAATTCAGCCCTGACTGCCTATGGCTCCATAGAATAATAAAATAATCAGTGGTTTCTAATCCTGTATTCAGCCACTGATATGAATCAAAGTGAGTGAGGATGGCGGTACAGGCCAGTGCAGTATATCTTTCAGAAATTAGAATTTACAAGTAGCATAGTTAGTGCTCATAAATTCATTATTGCTATTTCCACGGATAAGTTCCCAGCGAGACTCACTGAATCATCCGCCAACTACGACTGTCATCTGTCTCTGGGACTGTAATGTGAAGGAGAATAAAATAAAAAAAACACAGCACTTTATCACACACACACACACACACACACACACACACACACACACACACACACACACACATGCAGCACAAACCCATACACACAAAGACCAGAATATATCACATACTGAACACACACAGAGATATGCTAACCACACACATGTACGCAGGGTTGGGTACTTTCTAAATGTAATCCATTACCAGTTACCTGTCCAAAAATTGCAATCAGTAACATAACTTCAAGATTACACAAACTCAGTAACATAATCTGATTACTTTCAGTTACTTTTTCCTTAAGAGGCATTAGAAGAAGACAAAAAGGATCCATCAACCCCATTTGGTGTGTTATCATAGTGATCTCTAAATTGTGGTCAGACTCGCTCAGGTGGAACAAATGTAAAATTGTGCCTTTTTCAATGCTGAATTGAATGCCATTGAGAAAACAGAAAGGTGTCGTAATGCTTTCCCCCCCCCCTGCAAACAGCTTTTCTGAATTCAACAGTAATCCAATAAATAATAATTACATTTTTCAAAAGTATCTCTAATCTGATTACAGTTTTTTTGTAATCAGATTACATGTAATCAGCTACACCCCAACCATGCACATATTAACACACACACATATGCAATCACACACACACACACACACAAACAATTGTCCACCCCCCCAAAAAAACAAACTTTGGAATAATAAACAGCGTAGGCACACTTTAAGTCGCTACTTGGTGTAATACAAGTTAATAATGAATAATGATGCTTTTAACATGCTAATTGATTGGAACACTACAAGCACCAATATGTTGCTTTTTAGAGTTCCTTTACAGTTAATACCAAACACTGCACTATAGATACTAGACAGAGGCAAGTCAGATACCATGTTTATTTTAAGGTCCACATAAATCTTGAGGGGGTTCAAAATAATTGAAATATGCCTTGGTACCAAGGCCTCTGTACAACATTTAAAGATGTCTGGCTGTCTCCAGCATCTCTCTCAGTGGCATAGAAGAGGCCAGCAAGTTCACTATCACATCTGGAGCAGGCCTATGGGAGAGCGCTTTTAATTATGAAACAAGTCTCTCAACTCAGAAAAGGAGGCCAAACCTCAATTTGCCTTGGCAATCAAAGTCTTTGGGATCCCCACTGTCCTGCACATCAACAAAACCACAGACACACAGTAATACAGACAGAAAGAAAGACACACATACACACACACTCATAATGGTCGGTCATGTTCATCTATATAAGAGTTACTCAGACATAATTCTCCCCTGTTCTTTCCAGAGTCACTGGCAGTTGATTATTTGGATAGTCTTTTTTGCCCCTGACAAACTGATTATTTTTCACTTTTCTGTCCACCTTGTCTGGACAATAAAAGAGAGATCTTATAACATCTTGGAAACAAAAGATGTGATGCTATCTCGGATTCCAAGTCAATGCTATTTATGGAAGAACATTTTTTACAGTTAAATTTAGCCATTTCACAGACTATGCCAACATGGCACAAATAGATGTATGTTTCATAAACTGTTCCATAAGAGACATGCAAGATCTTCGGAGAAATTACAAAACACAACTGCATTTGTCCATGTCATTGCTGCCCAGCAAGAGAGAATCCAGGGGTAAACATGCTTCTCAAAATGTATCTGCTGAAAATAGGCTACAACTGTTTGATTATAGGCCTATAACCGACTGTTGGGAAACGTAGCCCAAACTGTCCTCTGTCCCAATGTCATCATCCACCCATGTATTGTCCAATAAAATAATTGTTTCCAAAATGGTTTAAAAAGACTAATTACAGCTCTCAGAAGATAATTGTGCAGTTCCTACAACAGGTTTTCATAATACACAGTGCCAGTTAAGCAAACAATGTCAATCAATTGTACTGTAGATATTTAGCAAAACATGTTGTGCAATGCTTGCCTATGTTCCTGGAATATTGACATTGCAGTGTGGTCTACTTAAAGATGTTCACATGCACTATATTTGCAGCTGTTAGTTCTTATAAACAAATATTTTTACTTTAAGATGTTTACATGCAATACAGTGAACAAAAATATAAACGCAGCATGTAAAGTGTTGGTCCCATGTGTCATGAGCTTAAATATAAAATCCCAGAAATGTTCCATATGCACAAAAAGCTTATTTCTTTCTAATTTTGTGCACACATTTGTGATAATCCATCCACCTGACAGGTGTTTTCTGTCTGTAATTAAGCCATTTTGTGGGGAAGAACTCATTATGATTGGCTGGGCCTGGCTCCCCAGTGGGTGGGCTAATTCCCTCCAAGGTCTACCCATGGCTGAACCCCTGCCCAGTCATGTGAAATCCATAGATTCATTCCTAATGTCTTTTTATTCTATTTATTTCAATAGACTGATTTCCTTACATGAAAAAATCCTTGAAATTGTTATATGTTGCATTTATATTTTTGTTCATTATATTTTTGATCTTATAAAATCCTTATTATTCCCTAACATTCAACTAAAATCTGTTAGATTGAAAAGGGCATGTCAGAGGTCAGAACAAGCATGGGGGTGGTTCCATCTGAGATGAGAAAAGAGAGCGAGCAAGTTACTACCTTTGAAGTAGTGTTCAGGTGAGAAGAATGTACATATGTTGGTGAGACTAAATGCAATGACCACAAATGCATTTAGGCAATAACATCTTCATGTGGATAACAAACAGAAAAGTACAGCTGTTAGACTGACATGAAATGAAAGATTCAATCTAATGGGGCAACGGTTGGGTGGAAAACCAAACAGGACAACCTACTTAACATTATGGCCAAACAACTCAGTGATCCTCCAGATGTCAAATGCTTGTTTTTCGAGGGAGAAGTCTTTAGGTGAGAACTTAATTTATTGATGACTAGGGCGGAGAAAGAGCAGACTAGTATATATTGTGCATCGACCCTAAACAAGACCAAGGCCCCATAGAGAACCATGATGAGGAGCTAGACATGAAACCAGAGCTTTGTGGAAGATAGCACAAGGAATAATTTAGTAAGGCAAGTCATTTAGTAGTGATAATGTACATGAAATAAAACATCTTCAATGAAAATTCTAATGAAAAAGAACCGGTGCATACAAATGTTTAATTTTAGATGTGTAGTGGCTTGCAATATGTAGTAAAAAACTAAAAAGTGGGCCATTTTTTGTTTGTCTAATATTATATTCAAGAGGCTGACTTTTTTTAAATGCAAAGCTTTTGTTTTATTTGTCCCTTCCAGAATCTTAACTGGGTCCCTTTGAAACTATATGTGAAACATTGCCTTACTTTCCATGGACAAACATGCATGATGGGATGAATGTTTCATGACTTATGTGTGTTTCTTTGTGTGTGTGAGTGTGTGTGTTGGATGAAAAGTGGACTGGGAAGACATCCAGATGAGCCGTATCACTGCAGGGTAAAACTCAAAAACCTCCATCTCCTGTCACACCCACCCCCATCCTGGCCTTGGCAGTGCCAGCCGTCGGGGTCCTCTGAGTGGGCTGTGGCACAGGGGGTCCTGCTGGAGCCCAATTCCCACCAGGCTGTGGATCCCTGAACAGACATAGACGTAAACACGATAGAGATAAAAAGGTTGAGGCTTAGTGCCTCCTGCAGCTCAGAATACTCAATGACCTGATTTCTCTTGTATGGTTTCCGGCGTGGAAGCACAGTGATCCATGCAGCCAGCCGGCTGGACATTAGGGGCTACAGTCGCCAGGAGCAGAGAATTTCACTGCACTATCAGCAGAACATGGGCCTGGAGGAGGGAGGAAACGAAAGGGGAGGAGAGGAGAGATGATCATAGAGTAGAGTATCAGTTAAGAGGGAGAGGGAGATGTTTTAAAGGAGGATTCTGACAGACAGTCGAGGAATGGGTTAGGCGAGTTGTCAAATGCCATCACAGTAAAGACGCTACATACAACCCTTTCCAAGAGGAGGGTAGAACCAGATACAGCACAGTGCATCACATAAAACAGAGAAGATAAACCATGGAACCTGGTGACAAATGCATACAGTGATAGAACTATAGCAAATCCACTATCCATAATGAATAATTTTTTCGTCAACACTGTACATCTTCTCGACTGAGCTTACATTCAAATCAAAAGGCCAAATAGTCTATGCGATAAAGCAAAAGTCTACTTTGTCTTAAAAACAGAAGAGGAAAATGTAGGCCTAACACTCAATGAAGAAGTTGCTTCAACACTTTCACTTTTATCCTGGGTAATGGAAAAGTTTGTAGAGGGTTAAAAAACCCAACAAGACTTTAATAAATCAATGTCTCTTGCTGATGTTGCTGATGCATGTTTTATTTCTGGCTATGACGGAGAAGCTTAACTCGTCAGCAACACAAACTGGGAAAAGAAGGATGTCTTTTCAACCTAGTAACTATATTCCAGTATCAGAACATATTTTACGACCTGAAACAACACATCTACAGATCCCAGATTCTGAACACATTTCTTAAAGCATCAGTGCTTCTCTTCTATTCCTGATAACACAATGAAATGTTCTCTGTCCTTACAAATCAAAAATCGAAATAGACTAGAATCAAACCTCCTTTTATAGGAGAAAATAATGGAATTATACAGAGTATAAAGGCGAGACAAAATTGTAGAAATATGGCAAATTGTCAAGTCAAAACTGCAAGCTAACAATAAGATAGCATTGATTTTGCTCCCCAAAGCCAAACCTATTTTATGAGAATTATTTTAACCTCCAAACTGTGTGAAGCTAACTCTCAGTTGGATAACATAATTGTTCAGAAAGGCAAATCACATCACAGTATTTTGTGAACAGAATAAGCGCTCATCCTGAAAAAATGTCCATTGGATTTTTATGATGTTAGAAAAAACAGGTATTGGGTTCCAGTTCCACAATGGCGGTGATCAATGAGTATACATATCATCCCTTATTAATGTCACTTGTTAAATCCTCTTCAATCAGTGTAGATGAATGGGAGGAGGCAGCTTAAAGAAGGATTTTTTTAAGACAATTGAGACATGGATTGTTTATGTGTGCCATTCAGAGGATGAACAGACAAAACAAAAGATTTAAGTGCCTTTGAAAGGGTTATGGTATTAAGTGCCACGTGCACCGGTTTGTGTCAATAACTGCAACGCTGCTGGGTTTTTCACACTCAACAGTTTCTTGTGTGTATCTACAATGGTCCACCACCCAAAGGACATCTAGCCAACTTGACACAAGTATGGGATGCATTGGGGCGGCAGGTTAACCTAGTGGTTAGAGTGTTGGACTAGTAACTGGAAGGTTGCACGTTCAAACCCCCAAGCTGTCAAGGTACAAATCTGTCGTTCTGCCACTGTTCCTAGGCCGTCATTGAAAATAAGAATTTGTTCTTAACTGACTTGCCTAGTTAAATAAAGGTTAAATTATTTTTTTTTTAAATGGAGTCAACATGGGTCAGCATCCCTGTGGAATGCCTTCGACACCTTGTAGAGTCCATACCCCAATGTATTGAGGCTGTTCTGAGGGCAAAAGGCGGGGGGTGAAACTCAATATTAGTAAGGTGTTCATAATGTTTGGTATACTCAGTGTACATTACCCTGTAGGCCTACTCAACCTTTTGGATAAAAAGGCTGGCATGCCAAAGCTTGGGGGCGGCATTGGCTCAAAGCATTCTTCCATCGTTGTGACATTTAATGGTACCACATCAAAGACGGCTGTGTAGAAAGGCTGTCTGAAATTGGAAGAGATCATTTCAGATATTAAGAGCTCACTAATTGAGAATGAGCTATATAAATGTACAGGGGCGTCATTGATTATTAGAGCGGACATGATGTATGTGAGGATGGAGGAGGGGTGGTCAAGAGTGGGCCTGGGCACCTGGAAGTTGGAGAATTTTGCATTTTTAAGCTTTTTCCTGCAAGCTTTTTCCTGCGTAATCATTATGCCTTATTCTATTCTACACATTCCAGAGGGGGTCATTCTGACTGTTGTAAATCACACATCTCAATATCCTACACTAAAATGCCTAGGATATTATATTAATATTAAAACACAGTACATTGAATCATAGCACACATCAAAACATGAATCAATCATCAATCAACATATTATGGCACCATAATTAATACACACATACTGTAGGTATATCATGATATCATCGTACGGTGCCAGATTCTGTATCTTTCTGACTGGTGGTTAAATTGTTTAAGAAACTATGCTTCTCTGCATCTCTGCTAACATCTAGGTAAAAGATGGAAAGGAATGTAAGTCTTATTCAGTACATCTAGTAATTGCTTGCTTTTCTAAACTCTTGCAACCTTGCCAGCAAGATAGTTAGACCTACTCTAACTTTATTGATGGCCTGAAATGGCTTGGTAGCTAGTTATGTTGTTGGGAGATTGGGAACCTATCTAGCTGGTTAACAAAATAAATTGCTAGGTGGCTAGTATTATAGAGAAACAAAACATTTTTTTTTATTCATCAACAACGAATCAATAGGTTACATAGCTTGATCAAATTAATTTATAAACAAACATACCTCCAGCGAGTCCTGCCCATCACCGGCAGCTAAAATCAAATTAAATGCTGTGTGTGTCACTCTACACTCTCTCCTCCTCCACTGACTATATTGCATTAGAGTATCTAGTGTATCTTTTCTCTGTGCACCTTGTAAGGAACCACTTACAAGGGAGAAAATGGAGGAACTCTTTGCCTGGTCCAGTCAGTGTGTTCACTTCCACAAAATACAGCTGACAGATTTTATTATCAATAATTATGAAAAAAAAGTGGGCTTAAAAATGTTTAGATATTAACTTAACATCTGAAAAATACAAAATAAACTGGATATTTCTCAGGGGACATGTGCCCTTGTGCCCCCTATTGGCATGACGCCACTGTCAATGTACATGCTACGATCTGAGAAGATGGTGCTGATTGCAAAGACCTAAACTCAGCAAAAAAAGAAAAGTCCCTTTTTCAGGACCCTGTCATTCAAAGATAATTTGTAAAAATAAAAGAAAATCCAACTTCAAAGATATTCATTGTAAAGGGTTTAAACACTGTTTCCCATGCTTGTTCAATGAACCATAAACAATTAATGAACATGCACCTGTGGAACGGTCGTTAAGACACTAAAAGCTTACAGACGGTAGGCAATTAAGGTCACAGTTATGAAAACTTAGGACACTAAAGAGGCCTTTCTACTGACTCTGAAAAACACAGAAAGAAAGATGCACAGGGTCCCTACTCATCTGCGTGAACGTGCCTTAGGCATGCTGCAAGGAGGCATGAGGACTTCAGATGTGGCCAGGGCAATAAATTGCAATGTCCGTACTGTAAAACGCCTCAGACAGCGCTACAGGGGGACAGGACGAACAGCTGATCATCCTCGCAGTGGCAGACCACGTGTAACAACACCTGCACAGGATCGATACATCCGAACATCACACCTGCGGTACAGGTACAGGATGGCAACAACAACTGCCCGAGTTACACCAGGAATGCACAATCCCTCCATCAGTGCTCAGACTGTCTGCAATAGGCTGAGAGAGGCTGGACTGAGGCAGGACTTGTAGGCCTGTTGTAAGGCAGGTCCTCACCAGACATCACCGGCAACAACGTCGCACAAACCCACCATAGCTGGACCAGACAGGCCTGGCAAAAAGTGCTCTTCACTGACGAGTCGCGGTTTTGTCTCACCAGGGGTGATGGTCGGATTTGCAAATCTTGTGCAGTCCATGAGGAGGAGATGCACTGCAGTTCTTAATGCAGCTGGTGGCCAGATACTGACTGTTACTTTTGATTTTGACCCCCCCCCCCCCCTTTGTTCAGGGACACATTATTCCAATTATGTTAGTCACATGTCTGTGGAACTTGTTCAGTTGATGTCTCAGTTGTTGAATCTTGTTATTTTCATACAAATATTTCCACATGTTAAGTTTGCTGAAAGTAAACGCAGTTGACAGTGAGAGGACATTTCTTTTTTTGCTGAGTTCATAAACCTTTGTCTCTATTTAGCCTACAATAAAAATATGCCTAGAAAACTGACAATTGAGAACATCACCATCCCTTCAGTCTTCCCTCTAAGTGAAGATTTACTGGTGTGTGATCTATATGGTGTGTGGTTCTGTTGGCTTCAAGCGTGACTCGTGTATTCTCTCCACCACAGTGGTCTGTGACTGTCAAAGCAGAAACTCTGATCTGAGTGATTCTGGAGAGGCTGGCAAAAGAAAAGAAAGCAATATTCAAGGGGATTCACATAAAAAGGTCTGAGAAATCATTGACCTTCTTGGTGCGACCTCCGATGTCTGTCACATTTGTTTGATCTCCTTGAGAATGCAATGTGAAGAACATATCTCTCATCCACTGACATTTACCTCAATGACAACACAGCTCTCAAACAGTTACCTAGGGGCTATTTCCAGAATTAAGCCATAATACAGTGGTAATCCCGGCCTGTGTGTCTGGTAATGTGTGTTGCTAGATTGAACGATAATGAGAGATCATTGTGCCGTGCTAATCACAGCTCTTTCTTTCCCTCCATTTTCTACCTCGGGAAGAGGGGGGGGAAATGTTGCTAATTATGCATTTCAATAGGATTACTAGATCTATGTAATCAACTATTCTGAGTATCTCACTAATGACGAATTTATCCAAAAAGAAGATGTTTAATCAAAGGGTGTGATTTGTGTTGTCAGGGAGATTTGCATGCCTGTGACGGGGGGATTTGAGCTGTAGCAGGGGCCCTAAAGGGCTTGGCAGTGGGCATGTTTAATGCTGATATGACAAGATATTAAGCAACATTTTAAGCTTGACCTTCAGCCATCTTCTGCCTGAGCAAAGTTACATGACACCAACGGACAACATGATTAGGCTATCCTATCCCTAGCATACAGTAGAAGGCAGACATACACAATTTGTCTTTGATGTTAATTTACACCTAGACTTACTGAGACTTATTCTTTGTAAGTTTGTTCCGGGTTCACTAGATCAAAAAAGGTAGTTCACTGGCAAAGATTAAAAGGGTAATGATGTGTTAAAGGTAGTAACACTCCAATTAGAGTAATGTTGCTATAAACAGTAAACATCAAAAAGGATACCATGATAAATTGGGGGTCATATCCTACCAATTTGTAAACATCTCCGCTTTAAAAATGAGTTAATTTACTGTACAGTGTAACTCAGGAAGTTTATATCATTAAAGACTGCTGTACTACTATGCTATATGCAGTGCAATGCAAAAGTGATTTACTATATGCCAAGCATACATTCTTCAAACAGTATACTGTAATTCTAATAGAAAACATAATCAATTAGAATCTTCATGAGCACAATTTCAATTTACATAGCTCGGCCTTGTTGAAACATGGTCATTAGAGGCACATTGATAATTTAACTTAGCACACATTACCCAGGCCTGGATGGCACATGCAACGCTAATAGGTAATTTGCCTCATGTTCTTGAGTAAACTTCTCATAGCTGGTATTGGGTCTAGGAGCCCTGTTCTCCTTCAACTATGCCACTGTAGTTCAGTGTTGTTTACCAGAGCTAATTAAGCTAAATCAAATAATTTTATATTACCCAATACCTGGATCATGTTCTGTAAAAGGTAGGACACTTTAAGGAACATGTAGTTCAGATTCAGACTCTTGGACAGCCTTGTTAATTTACCCAGAAACCCATTAACGGGAAGCTCCATCAATAACCACGACAGGTAAGGAAACACTGCAGGCCTGACGGCAACATAAAACACATTTTCTCCCTCAAATATCTCACCAAACTGTCCATCTCATCGACTGGAAGTGACACCTGCTTTCTCATTACCCAACATTATTGAAAAAGCCTATAGATGGTCTTTCCAGAGTAACGGTGTCACCTGTATGTCAAGTCACATATGCAATGCAGCACGTCAGCTCTCATGGTGTTTGTGTGTGTTCGTGTCCATGTGTGTTTTTGAGCCTATGTTGCCAGGGATTCCATAAGGAAAATTTGGCGCCTGATAATGTGACCTGGAAGATTTTATATTTACGGTCAATTCGAGAAATTTCCAGGACCTACAGTACCAGTCAAAAGTTTGGACACACCTACTCATAAAAAAAACACATTTGTTGCTATTTCTACATTGTAGAAAATAGCGAAGACATCAAAACTATGAAATAACACGTGGAATCATGTACTAACCAAAGAAGTGTTAAATCAAAATATATTTTATATTTGAGATTCTTCAAAGTAGCCACCCTTTGCCTTGATGACAGCTTTGCAAACTCTTGGCATTCTCTCAACCAGATTCATGAGGAATGCTTTTCCAACAGCCTTGAAAGAGTTCCCACAAATGCTGAGCACTTATTTTCTGCCTTCCCTTCACTCTGCGGTCCAACTCATCCTAAACCATCTCAATTGGGTTGAAGTTGGGTGATTGTGGAGGCCAGGTCATCTGATGCAGCACTCCATCACTCTCCTTCATGGTCAAATAGCCCTTACATAGCCTGGAGATGTGTTGGGCCATTGTCCTGTTAAACACAAATTATAATCCCACTAAGCGCAAATCAGATGGGATGGCGTATCACTGCAGAATGCTGTTGTAGCCATTCTGGTTAAGTGTGCCTTGAATTCAAAATAAATCACAGACACTGTCACCAGCAAAGCAAACCCACAACATCACACCTCCTCCTCCATGCTTCACGGTGGGAACGACACATGAGGAGATCATCCGTTCACCTACTCTGAGTCTTACAAAGACGCAGTGGTTGGAACCAAACATCTCAAATTTGGACTCATCAGACCAAAGGACAGATTTCCACCGGTCTAATATCCATTGCTCGTGTTTCTTGGCCCAAGCAAGTCTCTTCTTATTATTGGTGTCCTTTAGTAGTGGTTTCTTTGAAGCAATTTGAACATGAAGGCCTCATTCACGCAGTCTCCTCTGAACAGTTGATGTTGAGATGTGCCTGTTACTTGAATTCTGTGAAAAATCTATTTAGGCTGCAAATTCTGAGGCTGGTAACTCTAATGAACTTATCCTCTGCAGCAGAGTTAACTCTGGGTCTCCCATTCCTGTGGCTGTCCTCATGAGAGGCAGTTCCATCATAGCGCTTGATGGTTTTTGCGACTGCACTTGAAGAAACTTTCAAAGGTCCTGACATTTTCCGGATTGACTGACTTTCATGTCTTTAAGTAATGATGGATTGTGGTTTCTCTTTGCTTATTTGAGCTGTTTTTGACATAATATGGACTTGGTCTTTTACCAAATAGGGCAATCTTCTGTATACAACCCCTACCTTGTCACAACACAACTGATTGGCTCAAACTCATTAAGAAGGAAAGAAATTCCACAAATTAAGAAGGCACACCTGTTAATTGAGATGCATTCCAGGTGACTACTGTACCTCATGAAGCTGGTTGGGAGAATGCCAAGAGTGTGCAAAGCTGTCATCAAGGCAAAGGGTGACTACTTTGAAGAATCTCAAATATAAAAAATATTTGTTTAACATCTTTTTGATTCCTACATTATTTTTTTGATGTCTTCAATATTATTCTACAATGTAGATAATAGTACAAATAATGAAAAACCCTGGAATGAGTAATTGTGTCCAAACTTTTGACTGGTACTGTATATACATTGGGTGCCTAACCCATTAGGCAGCCACGAATGGTTCAACCTCTCTTTCGTATCGTCCGAGATCCCCAAAGATTGGAAAGCTGCTGCGGTCATCCCCTTCTTCAAAGGGGGTGACACTCGACCCAAACTGTTATAGACCTATATCCATTCTGCTCTGCCTTTCTAAAGTCTTCGAAAGCGAAGTTAATAAACAGATCACTGACCATTTCGAATCCCACCGTTCCTTCTTTGCTATGCAATCCGGTTTTCGAGCTGGTCGCAGTGCACCTGAGCCATGCTCAAGGTAATAAATGATATCATAACCGCCATCGATAAATATAGTACTGTGCAGCCGTCTTCATCGACCTGGCCAAGGCTTTCGACTCTGTCAATCACCGTATTCTTATCGGCAGACTCAACAGCCTTGGTTTCTCAAATGACTGCCTCGCCTGGTTCACCAACTATTTCTCAGACAGTGTGTCAAATCGGAGGGCCTGTTGTCTGGCAGTTTCTATGGGGGTACCACAGGGTTCAATTCTCAGGCCGACTCTTCTCTCTGTATATATCAACGATGTCGCTCCTGCTGCGAGTGATTCCCTTATCCACCTCTACACAGACGACACCATTCTGTATACATCTGGCCCTTCTTTGGACACTGTGTTAACTGACCTCCAAACGAGCTTCAATGCCATACATCTCCAATCCAAAATTAAATCTAGAATCGGCTTCCTATTTCGCAACAATGCCTCTCTCACTCACACCGCTAAACATACCCTCGTAAAACTGACTATCCTACCGATCCTCGACTTTGGCGATGTCATTTACAAAATAGCTTCCAATACTCTCAATTAAATGTTGACTCCCCGTATCTGCTTCTCTCCTCCAGCGTCAGTCCTTACAGAATGCAGCAGCCATCAAATGAGGCATCGGGGAATGCTGGCGTTTCGGTTGGTGGTGATGTCGGGTCTGGGGGCTGCCGCCGATGAAACCGGGGGTGCCTTAGCTGGATCATCGGGCTTCCATGCCATAGCTGGCTCGACAGGTTTCCTTTCTCTGGTTGTCTCAGAAGGTGCCCATCCCAGGTCGAGAGATACTTGAGTAATCAAGGTGACAGACACATTCAATACCGTCTTGCATACTCTTGCCCGCATCTAGCCTCTAGCTGATCTAGGTTGTGAACATCCAACAGTTGCAAACGAGAGTTTCAATTGAACAAATTTAGGTATGTTTATCCCTGTTTTGTTCCATTTGGTTCCGTTTAAGATTTTTGTAATTTTATTTCACCTTTATTTCACCTTTACTTAAACAGGTAGGCCAGTTGAAAACAAGTTCTCATTTACAACTGTGATCTGGCCAAGATAAAGCAAAGCAGTGCGACACAAACAACACAGAGTTACACATGGGATAAACAAACGTACAGTCAATAACACAATAGAAACATTTATATACAGTGTGTGCAAATGTAGTAAGATTAGGGAGGTAAGGCAATAAA
This sequence comes from Oncorhynchus mykiss, assembly GCF_013265735.2. NCBI lineage: Eukaryota > Metazoa > Chordata > Actinopteri > Salmoniformes > Salmonidae > Oncorhynchus > Oncorhynchus mykiss. The sequence goes on from NC_048581.1 coordinate 69,982,820, forward strand.
TAGTGGTGAAATATTTACAATTTAGCAACGAAACACTGGAATGATAGACTAGAGTGATAGATGTGCAGAAGATGAATGTGCACCCCACTGGGGTGCAAAGGAGCAAAAAGAACAAAAAACAATATGGGGATGAGGTAGTTGGGTAGGCTATTTAAAGATGGGCTGTGTACAGGTGCAATGATCGGTAAGCTGCTCTGACAGCTGATACTTAAAGTTAGTGAGGGAGATATAAGACTCCAATAGAATCGGCAGAATGAATGCACCCCGATCACATGGAAAAACAGAACTAGCAGCCATATAAACAGCATGATCACTTTGCTCGTTATATATATATAATTCCTTCTCGCATCTATGCTCTCTCCTCCTCTCACCTTTTCCCTTCGCTTGTGGACTTCAGTTCACAATACAACAGCTATCTGTGATGAAAAAACCTTCCCAAGCCAATCCTTCAAACCATAACCGCTAACCTCTACACACAGCCTACATCGTTGTCACCATATTAACATCATAGTCAACATACACTATATATACAAAAGCATGTGGACACTAGGGGTGCAACGGTACAAAGTATGTTGTCGAACCGTTCGGTATGCCCCCTACGGTTCAATACGCACACGTGAACCGCGAAATTACGATATGCCTGTCATTTTCCTATAATTTCCAAAACTTGCTTATTGCGCTGCAGACTACATGCACCTTGTACATACAGACCCACAGAACCAGATACGCAGTTTGTGAACAGGCTTGGCAGGCAACTGCTTGGGGCACAAGGCCTTTAGGGGTCTCCTGAGGGCTGACAAACTTTACTCCACAGCAATGTCTCAAAATGTGGCAACCGCAGTGACCACAACCCCCTCCCCCTTAAACAACCAATGGACAATTTGCAATGACATCTCAGTGGGAAACCTCCCTAAAGGGGACGGGAAACTGGGAAACTAAAAACAAATAAATATTCTCCCAGCTCTAACGTGACAATGGCGAGCGCTAGCGAGACAGAGAGAAGCAAATTTTAAGAGGCATCGCCGTTTCTCAAATCCGCTGTGTGGGAACATTTTGTATTCAGCGTTCAATACGATGACAAGTTTAAGAAGACCGTAAACAAACAAAGTACAGTCTGCAAGCATTGCTTTGCCACTGTCGGCTACTAGAGTGGAAACACTTCTAACATGTGTCATTTACGTCGCCATCACCCAGCCGTATCCCATGCAGGTGGAGCTGGAGCAAGGAGAGTCCACTCGTTAGTGAAAACACAACAGTCTCCTGCTGCTGCCTTCCAACAACAATTTGCCACAAATTCCGGAAAAAATTAAGAAATAACGAAAGCAGTGGGAGTATTCATAGCCAAAGATTTGCAGCCCTGTTCGGTGGACACCGATACCGACCTGATGAAAAAAATTTAACAGTGTTACAATGTCCCCTCCCTCACACATTTCAACAGCAAAGTAATTCCCAAACTCTATGAAACATCACGGAGAGAAATTGAAAACTAATTGACACAGACACCCTATCTAGCTCTCTCCACTGATAGTTGAACCTCCAGAGCAACTCAAAGCTACCTCACTGTGACAGTTCAGTATGTACTGTTTTGGGAGATGAAGAGCTACGTGTTGCACACTCATCCCATGTATGAGAGTCATACAAGGGCACACTTTTCTTAAATGTAGAGATAGTGAAACCGTACCATGGCCCACAAACCGTGATACATACCTAACCGCGGGCCAACTGTACCGTTGCATCCCTAGTGGACACCCCTTCAGATTAGTGGATTTGGCTATTTTAGCCACACCCGTTGTTGAAAGGTGTATACAATTGAGCACACAGCCATACAATCTCCATCGACACGCAATAGCAGTAGAATGGCCTTACTGAAGAGCTCAGTGACTTTCAACATGAAACCGTCATAGGTTCCAACAAGTCAGTTCATCAAATTCTACCCTGCTAGAACTTGCCCGGTCAACTACTGTTGTTGTGAAGTGGAAATGTCTAGGAGCAACAACAGCTCAGCCACAAAGTGGTAGGTCACAAAAGCTCACAGAACGGGACCATCAAGTTCTGAAGCGTGAAGTGTGTAAAAATCTTTGGTCCTCGGTTGCAACACTCACTACCGAGTTCTAAACAGCCTGGGAGCTTCATAAAATGGGAGCTTCATAAAATGTGTTTCCATGGCCAAGCAGCCGCATACAAGTCTAAGATCATCATCTGCAATGCCAAGCGTTGACTGGAGTGGTGTAAAGGTCGCCGCCATTGGACTCTGGAGCAGTGCCAACTGTAAAGTTTGGTGGAGGAGGAATAATGGTCTGAGGCTGTTTTTCATGGTTCGGTCTAAGCCCCTTTGTTCCAGTGATGTGAAATCTTAACGCTACAGCATACAATTACATTCTAGATAATTCTGTGCTTCCAACTTTGCAGCAACAGTTTGGGGAATGCCCTTTCCTTTTTCAGCATGACAATGACTACGTGCACAAAGCGAGGTCAATACAGAAATGGTTTGTCGAGATCTGTCTGGAAGAACTTGACTGGCCAGCAACGAGCCCTGACCTCAACCCATCAAAAACCTTTGGGATGAATTGGAACGCTGACTGCAAGCCAGGCCTAATAGCCCAACATCAGTGTCTGATGTCACTAATGCTCTTGTGGCTGAATGGAAGCAAGTCCATGCAGCAATGTTCCATCATCTAGTGGAAAGCCTTCCCAGCAGAGTGGAGGCTGTTATAGCAGCAAGGGGGGGAATGAGATGTTCGACAAGCAGGTGTCCACATACTTTTGGTCATGTAGTGTAGCTACTAGAACTAATGCATTGGTAAACCCGCTACAATCATGAAGAACAGTGTAGAGCAAGCAGTTTAGCAGTTACACCGGCAGGCCCCAGTGGCAATAAATTAATAAAACTAAAAGCTTACCTTGACTTGGAAGTGTTGGATAGCCATAGCCAGCTAGATAACATAGCATCCCTCTCTATTTGTATCGGGTGTTTGAATAGGCTAATCTAGCTAGCTGCATTTGCTAGCTAAGTAAGTGAAAGTGAGCATTTCGTGCAATTCTACACATTTTGCAATGACTTATGCCATGTTAATATGATATCTGAGTGAGAGTAACTAACAACATCATTGGTGGGTCACTGGAGAGATAGAGAGGGACAGAAAAAGGAAAGAGAGATTTTAGTTTATGTATGTCCGTTGGGTTTTCCCACAGACTTTAATGCATACCGTGTAAACACACAGGGATTGTCCTTTTGCACAAGAGACCCTACATCCCAACATTCCCTGGAAAGATATCCCATAATATCCCTGGGAAGTCCAAGTGCAGAAACATAACAATTTAATGTTTCAGATTTCAGCCAAGTCCTATTTACCTCTCAACACCACAACATGTACAGATATGAATGCAAAGAATAGCGCCCTCACACAGCCCTCACACAATAGCGCCCTCACACACTAAGCCCTCACACAGCCAACAAAACACATCTAACAGTAGAGCTATGTGCCAATGCATATTCAACAACACAGACCCACTGTGGCTGTAGATTCACCTATAGTCACACAGACAGTGACTCAAATACACATGCATAAAGACAGTAGTATGGCACCAAACACTCGCTTACACACACACACACGCACGCACACATGCAGACACACAATTTAGGAAACAAAAAGTGCCCTTTAACACTGGAGTGATAATCAGTGTCTACTCAGTGAATTTTCTTTCTGGCATTATTATAATGTTCCCTGTAGGACAAAAAAGTGTATGATTAAATAATGCAAATGCATTCCTCATGGCCTGAGAACCTGAGAACATTTTTCCCTTTCTTTAGACTTAAGGATTATACAGCAATGCCCTATAATGCGGTGAAAAATCTCCCCAAGTCCAAAGTTAATCTAAACACAGAAGTTATGCAATGCAGAACAGCACTTGAGGAACTCAAGCACAAAGCCAAGGACTGATTATTATACCAAAAAGAGAATAAGCACATTATTCAAGCAAATCAGCAATGGAAATCATGCAAATTAATGCAAGGTTTGCATTTGCTGGTTGAAAACGATGATTAATAGACAAAAATATTGCATTTTTCACCCAAAGAGAGAGAAGAGTGGATGCAAGGCAAGAGCTGACAAAGATTCATGAACCCTCTGATCCTGCTCTGCCTATATCCATTATGAGGTAAACATGTGTTGTCGTGACACACACACAACTAAACTTTATACCATGTAAAAAATGCCATTGTCCACATAATGCGGGACACTGTTTTCTTTTTATTCCTTCTGTTTCTGTTGTAAACAGCTGTTTACTTGGCCTATTGTTGAGGTCACACCCACCTTACTAAAGAGACAAACTGTTGAACTGCTAAATTGAGCACAGAATGTTCTAGTGAGGTGAGAGAGAGAGAGAGAGCTGTGACCTACCTGTGTCCAGACTAAGGTTCAGGATGGTTCAGTCGTTTTCTCTCCTTCAGCCCCAGCTAACAAGCAGCGTCCCTGTTAGGGCCTGTTAAAGTGATAATTGAAGGATACGTCCAGGCACCACAGGCTTCCTGTTGACCAGGGCGAAGGACAACTCAGTTTGTAGAAACACTGCTGAGGCCTTGATGACGTGCTGTCCAAAACGGAATGTAGACATGGTGATGACTGCAGACCTGAAAGAGGGAAGAAGTGTTCAAATAAGGTGAACTGAGGCAAGACCGCTGCAGGGCTGTCTGTTAGGGTTCACTGGGTGTTCAGCAAATCACACTGCAGAAAGTATCTAAGGACAATACAAAGTACCACTTTCCAAAAAATCAACCGTTCATGAAACAGCTTTCAAGGTACAGAAGTCTGACAAACAAGCATGAAATGTGTGTCATCATCTAAAAAGTTCAAAATGGTCTCTTCGTATCGAAAAGTCTCAATCATAACAGAAATGAAAGAATACCCTAGTGTGAGAAACACAGTAATGACCAATACTGAGATACTAAACCATGCGCTTCACTGGAGCCAATTGCTCATTTTGAAGCTAGTTAAAACAAAAAGGATTGTCACTATTTGCAGCAGTTCTCTTGGTGAAATTGCGTTTGTGAAATGATGAGTCCTCTCATCAGTGTGTCACAGATATCAAGAGCACTGCCAAGATGACGTCACATCTGACCAAGCCCTCTCTATGGGCTGTCACAGATATCCCTGCTGGAAAAATCTATTACTGCAAACATAAAATATTTGAAAGTTATCTGTCTATGTCTCGTTCTCTTTTCACTTACTTTTTCTTACCACACTAGAATAATTGTTCATCTTCTATACAGGAGTCCAGGTTTCAATTAGCATTGGCCAGCATTTGCCAGCATTCAATTAGACATGGGGAAAAACACAAAATAATATGTACTTTACCATTTACATTTTTTTATTTCAACTTTGTTTAACCAGGTAGGCTAGTTGAGAACAAGTTCTCATTTGCAACTGCGACCTGGCCAAGATAAAGCAAAGCAGTGTGACACAGACAACAACACAGAGTTACACATGGAGTAAACAATAAACAACCCAATAACACAAAAAACCAATCAATGACACAGTAGAAAAAATAAGTCTATATACAGTGTGTGCAAAAGGCATGAGGAGGTAGGCAATAAATAGGCCATAGGAGCAAATAGTTTCAATTTAGCAGATTAACACTGGAGTGATAAATGAGCAGATGATGATGTGCAGGTAGAGATACTAGTGTGCAAAAGAGCAGAAAAGTAAATGAAATATAGTTAATGTTTATAGTTATAGTTAGATAGTCGACCATTAGGGTCAGGGTTGATTAGGGAGGTCACCGCTCCTTTGGGCATGGTGACGCATGGGGGTCATACGGAGAGAATTAGTCTCTTCCTTATTGACTCTCCTGCGTTTCTAGTGGTACTGGGCCTACCCTGGTTAGCTTGTCATAACCCCACTGTTTCCTTGCCACAGAGGGCTCTCACGGGGTGGCGGCGAGAGTGCTCAGGACGTTGTTTAGGGGTTTCGATTGGTGCTACTACAGTGGAGAGTCCAAACCAGGTCTCCACCATGACCCCTGAAAATGCCGATTTGGCTCTCGCCTACTCCAAAAAGAAGGCAACTCAATTACCACCTCATCGACGGGGCGATTGTGCGATAGATCTCCTGGTAGACGCTGCACTTCCCAGGAGTCACATGTATCACCCTCTTTGGCGTTCATAGTGGAGGTGGACGCTTCCGAGGCTGGGATAGGAGCTGTGCACTCTCAGCGCTTGGGTACCCCACCGAAGCTCCGTCCCTGTGCCTTCTTCTCGAGGAAGCTCAGCCCGGCGGAGTGAAGCTATGACGTGGGGGACCAGGAGTTTTTGGCTGTCGTCAAGGCCTTGAAGGTGTAGAGACATTGGCTTGAGGGGGCCAGACACCATTTTCTCATCTTGACTGACCACCACAATCTGGAGTACATCTGGGCAGCGAGGAGACTGAACCCTCGCAGGCAAGGTGGGTCATGTTTTTCACATGTTTTGTGTTTACCTTTCTTACAGACCAGGCTCCCAGAACGCGAAGACAGACGCATTGTCCCGGCTGTATGACACAGAGGAGCGGCCCATGGACCCCACACCCATACTCCCCGCCTCCTGCCTGGTGGCACCGGAAGTGTGGGAGCTGGACACGGACATTGAGCAGGCGTTATGTGCAGAGCCCGCTCCCATCCAGTGTCCCGCTGGGCGTCTGTACGTTCCGTCTGCTGTCCGTGACCGGTTGATCTATTGGGCCCACACGTCACCCTCCTCTGGTCATCCTGTGATCGGTCGGACAGTGCGCTGTTTGAGCGGGAGGTACTGGTGGCCTACCTTGGCTAAGGATGTGAGGGTTTATGTTTCCTCCTGCTTGGTGTGCGCCCAGTGTAAGGCTCCTAGGCACCTGCCCAGAGGTAAGCTACACCCCTTACCCATTCCACAGCGGCCTTGGTCGCACCTGTAGGTGGATTTTCTTACTGATCTTCCACTCTCACAGGGTAACACAGCGATCCTGGTCGTTGTGGATCATTTCTCGAAGTCCTGTCGTCTCCTCCCTCTGCCCGGTCTCCCTACAGACTGCGGAGGCCTTGTTTACACACGTCTTCCGGCACTACAGGGTGCCTGAGGATATAGTGTCTGATCGGGGTCCCCAGTTCACGTCTAGGGTCTGGAAGGCATTCATGGAACGTCTGGGGGTCTCGATCAGCCTTACTTCAGGGTTTTACCCCGGGAGTAATGGCCAGGTGGAGAGAGTGAACCAGGATGTGGGCAGGTTTCTATGGTCCTATTGCCAGGACCAGTCGGGGGAGTGGGCGGAGTTCGTGCCCTGGGCCGGGATGGCACAGAACTCGCTCCGCCACTCCTCCACAAACATCTCTCCCTTCCAGTGCGTACTGGGGTACCAGCCCGTTCTGGCGCCTTGGCATCAGGGTCAGACCGAGGTTCCTGCGGTGGACGACTGGTTCAGGCATGCGGAGACATGGGAAGCTGTCCGTGTCCACCTTCAGCAGGCCGTGACCCGCCAGAAGGATAATGCAGATCGCCACCGCAGTGAGATCCCGGTGTTCACACTGGGGCACCGGGTCTGGCTCTCGACCCGAAACCTGCCCCTCCACCTGCCCTGCCGTAAGCTGGGTCCGCGGTTTGTGGGTTCATTTAAAGTCCTGAGGAGAGTGAACGAGGCTTGTTATAGGTTACAGCTTCCACCTGATTACCGTATTAACACCTCGTTCCATGTGTCTCTCCTCAGGTCGGTGGTGACTGGCCCGCTCCAGGAGTCTGAGGTGCTGGAGGTTCCTCCACCCCCTCTGGACATCGGGGGGGCCCCGGCGTACTCCATTCGCTCCATACTGGATTCGGGGCGCCAGGCGAGGGGCCTTCAGTATCTCGTGGAGCGGGAGGGGTACGGCCCGGAGGAGAGGTGCTGGGTTCCGGTCGAGGACGTGCTGGACCCATCTATGCTGCAGGAGTTCCACTGTCTTCGTCCGGATCGCCCTGCGCCTCGCCCTCTGGGTCGTCCCCGAGGCCGCTTTCGACGCGTGGCTATTGTCACGACTTCCGCCTAAGTTGGTCCCTCTCCTTGTTTGGGCAGTGTTCGAAGTCACCGACCTTCTAGCCATCGCTGATCCCCTTTAATTTTTCTTTGGTTTTGTCTTGTCTTTTATCACACCTGGTTCCAATCCCATTTATTATATGTTGTGTATTTAACCCTCTGTTCCCCCTCATTGTCCTTGTCGGTGATTGTTTGTTTGTAAGCTGTGCAAGATATGTTCTGGTGTGCTTCGTTTTATACCAAGTTATACCAAGTTCGATCTCCTGCGCCTGGCTTCCCTTCCACCTGCACGCACACTTACAGACTGTCGTTTCTCTTTGCTTATTTGAGCTGTTCTTGCCATAATATAGACTTGGTCTTTTACCAAATAGGGCTATATTCTGTATACCACCCCTACCTTGTCACAACACAACTGATTGGTTCAAACACATTAAGAAGGAAAGAAATTCCACTAATTAACTTTTAACAAGGCACACCTGTTAACTGAAATGCACACCTCATTAAGCTGGTTGAGAGAATGCCAAGAGTGTGCAAAGCTGTCATCAAGGCAAAGGGTGGCTACTTTGAAGAATCTCAAATATAAAATATATTTTGATTTGTTTTACACTTTTTGGGTTATTACATGATTCTATATGTGTTATTTCATAGTTTTGATGTCTTCACTATGTAGAAAATAGCAAAAATAAAGAAAAACCCTGGAATGAGTAGGTGTCCAAACTTTTGACTCTTACTGTATATACAGTATATTATTTTTTATATTGATGTGACAAATGTATCATTTGTACAGTTCTTAATTAAACATGTAGTTAGTTGTTTGTTACATTTGACTGTGTAAAACATATCAATACATATTAGAACATGCTCCTCTCCAGAGCAACTTGCATTCATCTTAAGATAGCTAGGTGAGACAACCACATATCACAGTCAAATATACAGGATATAAACCTTCCATTCCAGCTAAACAACGGATATATAGGATTTTATTTGAAAAAAAATCAAAAACCTATTAACTACCAATCTGAGGACAGTTATATTATACACGCTCATGAAAGTAGCCATAATGTCACACCCTGACCATAGTTTGCTTTGTATGTTTCTATGTTTTGGTTGGTCAGGGTGTGAGCTGGGTGGGCATTCTATGTTACATGTCTAGTTTGTCTATTTCTATGTTTCGGCCTAGTATGGTTCTCAATCAGAGGCAGGTGTCATTAGTTGTCTTTGATTGAGAATCATACTTAGGTAGCCTGGGTTGCACTGTTTGTTTGTGGGTGATTGTCTATGTCAGTGGCTTGTGTCAGCACAGGTCTAATTTGTAGCTTCACGGTCGTCATTTGTTTATTGTTTTGTATGCAATGTCAGTACTTTCTTTATTAAAGATTTACCATGGACACTTACCACGCCGCATTTTGGTCCGACTCTCTTTCCCATACAGAAAACCGTGACAGAATCACCCACCACAACAGGACCAAGCGGCGTGGTAACGGGCAACGGCAAAAGCAGCAGCAGGAGAAGCAACAGCGGCGCAAAGAGGAATGGACTTGGGACAATGTGTTGGACGGCAAGGGTTGCTACACATGGGAGGAGATCCTGGCGGGAAAGGATTGCCTTCCATGGGAACAGGTGGAGGCAGCGAGGAGAGCAGAGGCAGCCAGAGAGAGGAGCCGGCGATATGAGGGAACACGGTTGGCAAGGAAGCCCGGGAGTCAGCCCCAAAAATTTCTTGGGGGGGGGCTAATAGGGAGTATTGCTACGCCAGGTAGGAGACCTGCGCAAACTCCCTGTGCTTACCGGGGGGCTAGAGAGACCGGGCAGGCACCGTGTTATGCTGTGGTGCACACGGTGTCTCCAGTGCGGGTGCATAGCCCGGTGCGGTACATTCCAGCTCCGTGTATCGGCCGGGCTAGAGTGAGCGTCGAGCCAAGTGCCATGAAGCCGGCTCTACGCATCTGGTCCCCAGTGCGTCTCCTTGGGCCGGCTTACATGGCACCAGCCTTGCGCACGGTGTCTCCGGTTCGCCTGCATAGCCCAGTGCGGGCTATTCCACCTCGCCGCACTGGCAGGGCGACCGGGACCATTCAACCTGTTAAGGTTGGGCAGGCTCGGTGCTCAAGAGCTCCAGTGCGCCTGCACGGTCCGGTCTTTCCAGTACCACCTCCACACCCCAGCCCTCGGGTAGCAGCTCCCCGCACCAGGCTTCCTGTGCGTGACCTCGGCCCAGTACCACCAGTGCCAGCACCACGCATCAGGCCTACAGTGCGCCTCGCTTGTCCAGCGCTGCCGGAGTCTCCCGTCTGCCCAGCGCCATCTGAGTTTCCCGTCTGCCCAGTGCCGCCCGTCAGCCAGGGGCCGCCAGTGCCGCCCGTCAGCCAGGGGCCGCCAGTGCCGCCCGTCAGCCAGGGGCCGCCAGTGCCGCCAGTCAGCCAGGTGCCGCCAGTCAGCCAGGGGCCACCAGAGCCCTCTGCCCAGAGCTGCCGCCCCTCTGTCCCGAGGAGCCGCCCCTCTGTCCCGAGCAGCCGCCCCTCTGTCCCGAGCAGCCGCCCCTCTGTCCCGAGCAGCCGCCCCTCTGTCCCAAGCAGCCGCCCCTCTGTCCCGAGCAGCCGCCCCTCTGTCCCGAGCTGCTGCCCCTCTGTCCCGAGCTGCCGCCCCTCTGTCCATTGAGAAGAGTTGCCATTGTGAGGAGGCCACGGAAGCGGACAAGGTGGGGGACTAAGACAACGGGGAAATGGGGGCCACGTCCAGCACCAGAGCCGCCACTACGGACAGATGCCCACCCAGACCCTCCCCTATAGGTTCAGGTTTTGCGGCCGGAGTCCGCACCTTGGGGGGGGGGGGGGGGTGGGGTGGTACTGTCACACCCTGACCATAGTTTGCTTTGTATGTTTCTATGTTTTGGTTGGTCAGGGTGTGAGCTGGGTGGGCATTCTATGTTACATGTCTAGTTTGTCTATTTCTATGTTTCGGCCTAGTATGGTTCTCAATCAGAGGCAGGTGTCATTAGTTGTCTCTGACTGAGAATCATACTTAGGTTGCCTGGGTTGCCACTGTTCGTTTGTGGGTGATTGTCTATGTCAGTGGCTTGTGTCAGCACAGGTCTAATTTGTAGCTTCACGGTCGTCATTTGTTTATTGTTTTGTATGCAGTGTCAGTACTTTCTTTATTAAAGATTTACCATGGACACTTACCACGCCGCATTTTGGTCCGACTCTCTTTCCCATACAGAAAACCGTGACACATAAGCAATAATTTCTGATGAAAAACAAACATTTTAAAAATTGGTGTATATAGAATTTTGGAAATAAACTCTTCAAATGTACATAAAGGAAGGGTAAAGTGACTAGGCATGAGGTTTGTAATAGCCTTGGTTATTTGTTAAATATGAACACATTTAATAACATAAATGTCAAGTAACAAAACGACATGCAACTGAATGCTAAGTAGTCATGTTCCCAACTTCCCTTATGCTCTCGCGCAGGTATTCCCAAACCGGGGTACATCGGGGGTACACCAAATAAAAATGTGATTCACATTTAAAAGAATTGAAACACAAAATCCAACAGGGCTATACATTTGGGTGAGGTTTTTTTCTCACCTGAGTAGCCATGTTTCACTGCCAAAAATAAAATGAAACCATCTAGTGTTCAGTGAAATAAGAACACAATGTCAAATACAGGTAGCCTAGTTAAATAATTAACATCCAATCACATTAACCATTACTCTCTCGTGGGAATTCCACTAACAGTCAGTATGTAGACAAACGTAGCTGCTGCTCATTCCGTTTGCTCAAAAATGTATTAATTGTTTAAAAAAGGCCCCCGTCCTTAGAGACACATACCAGCTCTACTGGTAGTACTGCTACTACCAGCAGTACTACACCTTCATCTGTCAACAACACAAGTTGTTCTGTTTCCACGAGCACATCCAATGCTAGCATCAGTAATTCTACATTTGTTGTTAGCCCAGCAAGCATGGACACTGACAGTTGTGAATCTGATGCAGCCGAAGACCTACTGTCCCCTTACCCGGGAAAGCACCAAACAGACAGGGACGTTGGACTATCGAAGAAGCGCAAATATGATGAGAACTACAGTCATGGCCAAAAGTTTTGCGAATGACACAAATACAAATTTCCACAAAGTTTGCTGCTTCAGTGTCTTTAGATATTTTTATCAGATGTTACTATGGAATACTGAAGTATAATTACAAGCATTTCATAAGTGTCAAAGGCTTACATTGACAATTACATGAGGTTGATGCAAAAAGTCAATATTTGCAGTGTTGACCCTTCTTTTTCAAGACCTCTGCAATCCGCCCTGGCATGCTGTCAATTAACTTCTGGGCCACATCCTGACTGATGGCAGCCCATTCTTGCATAAGCTTTGCTTGGAGGTTGTCAGAATTTGTGGGTTTTTGTTTGTCCACCCGCCCCTTGAGGATTGACCACAAGTTCTCAATGGGATTAAGGGCTCGGGAGTTTCCTGGCCATGGACCCAAAATATCGATGTTTTGTTCCCCGAGCCATTTAGTTATCACTTTTGCCTTATGGCAAGGTGCTCCATCATGCTGGAAAATGAATTGTTCGTCACCAAACTGTTCCTGGATGGTTGGGAGAAGTTGCTCTCGGAGAATGTGTTGGTACCATTCTTTATTCATGGCTGTGTTCTTAGGCAAAATTGTGAGTGAGCCCACTCCCTTGGCTGAGAAGCAACCCCACACATGAATGGCCTCAGGATACATTACTGTTGACATGACACACGACTGATGGTAGCACTCACCTGGTCTTCTCTGGACAAGCTTTTTTCCGGATGCCCCAAACAACCGGAAAGGGGATTCATCAGAGAAAATGACTTTACCCCAGCAGAGGTGTATGTAGAGGGCAAGTTGGTTAGGATGATATCTATGAGGGTACCCGTGTTTACAGCTCTGGGGTGGTACCTGGTAGGTTCATTGATAATTTGTGTGAGAATGAGGGCATCAAGGGTACAGACCTGGATAGTGGGACAGAACTCTGCAGGCTATCTCTGCAGTAGATTGCAACACCGCCTCACAGCGCCTGGGGAATAGGAGTGGAGCTAGGCACTGCAGGGCCTTGATTCACCTCTACATCACCAGAGGAACAGAGGAGTGAAGGGATGAAGGGTGGGTTGTCCTGATTCTTCTCCCCATCAGTAGATCAGCCGGGCTGACACCTGTCGATGTTGAGGGAGTGGCTCTGTACGTCAGCAGAGTGAGCAGAGGGTCTGTCTGCTTGAGCATCCACTTGGCTGTCTGTACAGCTCTCTCCACATGTCCATTACTCTGTGGGAAGTGGGGCCACTTGTCAAATGTATGACGTAATACTCCTTACTGAGTTATTGTAGCCCTGTACTTGCCAACTGGGGGCCATTATCGCTAACCATGCTGTTGAACTGGGTGCCATTATAGCTAAACATGCTGTTGAACTGGGGGACAATATCGCGACTGGTTTATCGCGACTGGTTTCCAGTCCTCAACATGCTGTTGAAGTAGGACACCTCTACTCCGCAGCTGCTGGCATCAGCTAACATTGCTGTTGGCTTCCTAGAATCATAATAAGTTAACACAGGAGCAGTGGTTAGTGAGTGTTTAAGTCTCTGAAATGCTGCCTCCTTTGTGTGTGTCCCCAGGCCCACTCTACCTTTGTTTTGAGGAGCTCGTAGAGCGGCTGCCCCACAGTAGATAGCCCCGGAATGTATTTCCCCAGATACTGTACCATCCTGAGGAAACGCTTCAGCTTGCATATGGTCTGGGGCTGGGGGAAGTTGCTTATCCCCATGACCTTTTCCAGGTCTGGCCTGATTCTGTTTATGTCAATGATGTGCCCCAGGAAGAAAAGCTGGCTTTGTTTGAACTTACACTTGTCGTTGTTGAGCTTGAGACCTGTTGCTTCAACAACTAAGCACATTTCCCAGGCACTTGTCATGTTTCTGCTCAGAGTTGGCATAGATCAGTACATCGTCCATGTATGTAGCCACACCCTCGAGCCATGAAGAGTTTCCATAATTTTCCTTTGAAAAATCTTGGGGGCACTGGTTGTCCCAAACGGGAGAAGTTTGAAACAGTATCTCCCAAAAGGAGTGAGTAGTCAGTCAGAAAGTAGTCAGCTTGCTACTCTCCTCATGGAGAAGGATTTGGTAGAACCCACTAGTTGCATCTAGCGAGGTGAACACTTCGGCTCCTGACAGTTTTGACACGATTTCCTTCTTTTCACTACTTTGTTCAGTGGTTTTAGATCGACACAGATTGGTATGTTGTCATTTGGCTTTAGCACTGGCAACATAGCAGCACCATTGTGTCGGCTCTATTACTTTTACCGCTATGTCCTCATTTTCCATGAGATTTAGCTCCCTTTTCACATTAACCATTAGCGGCACTCGCCTGTCTGCATGTACTGCGTATAGCAGGGCATACTCTTTTAAGACTATTTTCACTGGTTCAGTTTTTAGCTTCCCGCAGGACCCAAAAACATCACTGACCTCATCTATGCGTTTAACCAGGCCTATATCTACAGCAGTTACACGGCTAAGCAGATTCTTGACACCACCCTCCTGGTATCACATACACAAGGAAACTTGTCCCTTGTAACTAGTGTTAGCCTGAAACTGACCTAGACACTTTAACTCGACCCCTGAACAGATGCACTTCAGCGGGGTGCAATTTTATCCTCAGTGAGAGTTGGTTAAAAGTCTCTTCACTAATAATGCTTGTGTCTGTGCCTGTGTCTATTTTAAAGCTTGTAGGGATGCCCCCTATGTTGAGCAGTGCAGTCCAGTTTTTCTCACTAGCCTCCTTGCTAACTGAGCCCAGAACATGGACTTGATCTATCTCTTCTGTGATGTCACAGATTGTGGTTTGTTTTTCCACACACATTCCCAATGTCCTTTCTTATTTTAGTTGTTGTACGTGCTTTTGAACGCTGAGCATTTTCCCAGTTAGCATGTGTGCTTTTACCACATCTTTCACAGTTCCTTGCATTGTGGCTTGTTTTAGTGCCACCATATCCTTGACTCAAGCCTTTTTCTCCCCATAGCCTGCTCTCGTTCTTTTGGAGATGCTGCTAGCTACCTACTGTATTAGCCCGTTCTGCGGTTCCCCCATCTGCAAGCTAATCTGCTTAGCAACATCCCCCGACTGCCGCACTTTTTGAATAGCCTGTGCTAACGTCAATGTCGGCATCAACTGTAACTTTTGAGAGAATTCTTTGTCTGTGATGCCCACTACTAAAAGGTCTCGGATATGTTCTTCCCTTTTAGCACCGAAATCACAGTTCTCAGATAGCTCATAAGGAGCTCTGATGTACAGTACATTCTTTTCTCTCTCTCTCTGGCTGCGTTGGTAAAAACATACGCGCTTGTTAGTGAGATTCCGTTGTGGAATGAAGTAGTTGTCGTACTTTCCCAACACTATATCAAAGTTTGTTTCATCCTCCTCCTGAACGAATTCAAATGAGCTGAGTATTTTCTCTGCCTCACTGCCCACTTCGTAGATTAGCGAACTGACCTGGACGACTCCGTCATCTTTGTCCAGTTTTGTCGCAGTCCTGAAATGGCAGAATCTCTATCTCCACTCCGGCCATTCTGCGAGGCTTTCAAACTTGAATTGCTTTGGCGGGTTTAACTTTTTTGTCGTCCTCGTCGTTAGATTTGATGGTCGGCTACACAAAGTCTACTTCAGACACCATGTGATGGCCTTCGTTATAGTAAATATAAGATACCTTTATTTGTAGGTTATTTTCAATGTGTTAAGTAGTCATGTTCTCAACTGCACTCATGCTCTAGCGCAGTGGTTCCCAACCTTTTTCGGTTACTGTACCAGCAACTAAATTTTGCTCTGCCCGGAGTACCCTTAAGTACCGCCTCAAGTGCATTTTACCATTAGGCCTATGTTCTCATGAGTCTTCTCAAGTACCCTCTGTGGATAGGCCAAGTACCCCCAGGGGTCCTAGTACCCCTGGTTGGGGGAACCCATTAATCACAAGGATAGATAATAACCAAGTAGCAGCAGCATATGATGAGTGTAAAAGTGTGTGTGTGTGTGTGTGTGTGTGTGTGTGTAAAAGTGTGTGTGCGCATAGCAGAGTGCAGATCGAACAGGTAGCAGAGTGAACAGTCTGTGGCTTGGGTGCCTGAAGTCTTTGACAATCTTCCTCTGACATCGCCTGATATAGAGGTCCAGGATGGCAGTGAGCTTGGCCCCTGGACCATCTGGACCATCCACACCACTGTCTGTAGCGCTTTGCGGTCACGGGCGGTGCATTTGCCAAACCAAGCTTTGATGCAGCCAGTTAAGATTCACTAGATTGTGCAGCTGTAGAACTTGTTGAGGATCAGAGGGCCCATGTGAAATAATTTCAGCCTCCTGAGGGGGAAGAGGCGCTGTAGTGCCCTCTTCACAACTTTGTGGGTGTGTGTGGACCATGTTAAGTCCTTAGTGATGTGTATGCCAAGGAACTTGAAGCTTTTGACCCACTCCACTACAGCCCCATCAATGTGGATGGGGGCGTGCTTTCCCCTCTTTCTACTGTTGTCCACGATCGGCTATTTTTATTGTTGACCTGGCACAACATGAGCAATCTCTGACCTCCTCTCTGTAGGCTCCGTGTCATCAGCAAACTTGATGATGGTGTTGAAGTTGTGCGTGGCCATGCAGTCGTCGGGGAACAAGGAGCGCTGGAGGGTATTATGCACGCACCCCTGAAGGGCCCTGTATTGAGGGTCAGCATGGCGGATGTGTTGTTGCCTACCCTCACCACCTGGGGCCGGCCTGTCAGGAAGTCCAGGATCCAGATGCAGAGGGAGGTGTTCAGTCCCAGGGACCCGAGCATGGTGATGAACTTTGAGGGGACTATGGTGTTGAACGTTGAGCTGTAGTCTATAAACAGCATTCTCACATAGAAATGTCCCCTCTTGTCCAGGTGGGAGAGGGCAGTGTGAAGTGCAATTGAGATTGCTGTCTTCTGTGAATCTGTTGGGGCAGCATGCAAATTGGAGTGGGTGTCTGGGTTGATGGTGTTAATGTGTGTCATGACCAGCCATGTAAAGCACTTTATAATAACAGATGTGAGTCCTACAGGGCGATAGTTATTTCGGTAGAATACATTGGAGTTCTCAGGAACAGGGACAATGATGGTCAGCTTGAAACATGCTGGGACAAGGAGAGATTGAAAATGTAATTGAAGAAACATGCCAGCTGGTCTGTGTATGTTCTACGGTATTCCGTCTGGCCCGTCGGCTTAATAAGTGTTAACCTGTATTTATTTATGCTGCAGTAGTTTATGTGTTGGGGGCTAGGGTCAGTCTGTTATATCTGGAGTATTTCTCCTGTCTTATCCGGTGTCCTGTGTGAATTTCTCTCTAATTCTCTCTTTCTCTCTTTCTTTCTCTATCTCAGGGACCTGAGCCCTAGGGCCATGCCTCAGGACTACCTGGCATGATGACTCCTTGTTGTCACCAGTCAACCTGGCCTTGCAGCTGCTCCAGTTTCAACTGTTCTGCCTGTGGCTATGGAACCCTGACCTGTTCACTGTGACCTGTTCACTGTGCTGGTCATTTATGAACATCTGAACATCTTGGCCATGTTCTGTTATAATCTCCACCCGGCATAGCCAGAAGAGGACTGGCCATCCCTCATAGCCGAGTTCCTCTCTAGGTTTCTTCCTAGGTTTTGGCCTTTCTAGGTAGTTTTCCTAGCCACCGTGCTTCTACACCTGCATTGCTTGCTGTTGGGGTTTTAGGCTGGGTTTCTGTACAGCACTTTGATATATCAGCTGATGTAAATTTGATTTGATTTAAAAGTTTTACTCACATCGGTCATGGAGAGCGAGATAACACAGTCATTCCGAACGACAGGGGCTTTCATGCAAGACTCTGCATTGTTTTCCTCAAAGTGAACATAAAAAGTATTCGTATAGTCACTGTGGGGAAGATGTCGTCTATGCACTTATTGATGAACCGTGTGACTGATGTGGTAAACTACTCAATATTATCAGATGAGTCCCAGGACATTTACCAGTCTGTACTAGCAAAACAGTCTTGTAGCCTTGTGTTTGCTTTATCAGACCATCAGACCACTTCTGTATTGATCACGTCACTGGTACTTCCTGTTTGGGCTTTTGTTTGTAACCAGGAAGCAGGAGGATAGAGTCATGGTATGATTTGCCGAAAAAGAGGTTGAGGGCCTTGTATGTTGATCTGTGGGTAGAATAATAGTGGTCTAGAGTTTTAGCGTCACTAGTGGCGCAGGAGACGTGTAGGTAGAAGTGAGGTAGAAATGCAGAAACGCTGCCTCTGGGTACGTGGTTTCCTGTTTGTTTATGGCCCAATACAGTTTGTTGCGTGACAAAGTGTTGTTGACTTGTGGAGGGATGTAGACAGCTGTGATAATAATTACAGATAAGAACTCTCTTTGTAGGTAAATAAAAGTCTGCAGCTTACCATGAGGTATTCCATATCAGGTGAGCAAAAGCTCGAGATTTCCTTCACACTGGAAGCAGTGCAGAAGTTTTTGTTTATGAAGAGGCACACCTCTCCAACTTTGGAATTGCATGAGGCTGCGGTCATCTGATCGTGCCGTTGCATGGAGAAACCACTGAGTACCATGTTCATAGATTGAGCCAGCCAAGTTTCTGCAAGGCATATAATATTGCAGTTTTTGAAGTCTCTCTAATAGGAGACTCTCGAACGAAGCTCATCCATCTTATTCTTGAGTAACTGGTGAGGATTGCAACTCTCTCTAAACTATAACTAGGGCCCAGTTATAGTTTCCTGTTTAGACCAGTATGTCAAAGTCCTAGGTACACACAGATGGCTACATAATGTGCTGTGGTATAGTCTGCACCAATGGCCTACCTACACAAGTGCATGACTTTGAGGCTGAAAATGAAATTCAAAAGCACAGAGTGTGTAAAATGACCAGAGTAAAAAATAAACAAAAAATCCTCTAGGATGCATCCCTCTCTAAAACCGTTCTAACGTGACCACTCAATTTAATTACACCTAATGACTGTGAGAGGATCCACTTTTGAAATGTGTGAATTGCTTATTGTAATGAGGTTAAATGAGGCCTAAGCGATTACACGGGCCTGTCTCCGAGGGCTCTGCGGCCCAACAGAGGCTGCATGGGAGAGGAGACTAAGGACATGGGCTGAGGCCTGGAGATAATCACGCCGTGTTTCTCTCTCTCAGCATCTCCGTCACACTCTCTCCATTTCCGCACTCTCTGAACTGCAACATGGTGCCTTTGGTACAGTAAGCACACATAGAGAGGAGAGAAGCAAAAGTGAGATGGAACTTGAGAAAGAGAAAGAGAGAAGCTGAGCCCTGGGTGGATTTGGAACTGGTCCCAGCAGACACATTCACACACAAGCTCACCAGCTGTCTCCTGCATTAATATTCCAAATGGACTCCAACAATTCCACAACGACAAATTTGAATGAAGAATTGAGTTTACTGTGTGTGTGTGTGTGTCAGTGAAGGCTCCTCAGAGGAGGAAGGGGAGGACCATCCCACTCAGTGAATTTCTGAAAAAGTTTAATAGTGTAACATTAAAATAGTTGTCATTTTTAGATAAAACTACACTAAATATATTCACGTCACCAAATAATGGATTAATACTCACTGCTTTGTAATGAAGGTCTATAGTAGCCTCAAATAATGTAGCTGGTGGACAGCTATTTTCCACCCTCCTCTGGGTACATTGACTTAAATACAAAACCTACAGTAGGAGGCTCATGGTTCCCACCCTTTTCCATAGACTTAAACAGTAATTGTGAAAACTTCCAAGGGACGTCCTCTAATCTACAGTATTAGAGCTTGTGCAGCACGAACTGACATCTTGTCCATCCAATCAAATGATCAGAAATTGAATCTAGTACTGAAGGCATAAACTACGGCTAGCAAGCACTGCAGCGCATAAAGGGGCGGGTCTTTAGTCAGGTTGGTAGTCATTTAGGAACACTAAGATAACCTGCCTAAATGACTACTGAAGTACCTTAAGAGACTGGTCATGACTCACATCAACACCATCATCAGAAACCTTAGAAGCACTCCAATTTGCATACCGCCCCAACAGATCCACAGATGATGCCTCCTCTATTGCACTCCACACTGCCCTTTCCCACCTGGAAAGAAGGAACACCTATGTGAGAATGCTATTCATTGACTTCAGCTCAGTGTTCAACACCATAGTGCCCTCAAAGCTTATCAATAAGCTAAGGACCCTGGGACTAAACACCTCCCTCTGCAACTGGTTCCTGGACGTCCTGACGGGCCGCCCCCAGGTGGTAAGGGTAGGTAACAACACATCCGCCACGCTGATCTTCAACACAGGGGCCCCTCAGGGGTGCGTGCACAGCCCCCTCCTGTACTTCCTGTTCACTCATGACTGTACGACCAGGCACAACTCCAAAACCATCATTACATTTGCCGATGACACAACAGTGGTAGGCCTGATCACCGACAACGATGAGACAGTCTATAAGGAGGAGGTCAGAGACCTGACCGTGTGGTGCCAGGACAACAACCTCTCCCTCAACGTGATCAAGACAAAGGAGATGATTGTGGACTACAGGAAAAAGAGGACCGAGCATACCCCCATTTTCATCGACCATGCTGTAGAGGAGCAGGTTGAGAGCTTCAAGTTCTTTGGTGTCCACAACACCAACAAACTTACATGGTCCAAGCACACCAAGACAGTCGTAATGAGGGCACAACAAAACCTATTCATCATCGGGGCCAAACTTCCTGCCATCCAGGACTGCTATACCAGGCGATGTCAGAGGAAGGCCCTAAAAACTCCAGCCATCCTAGTCATAGACTGTTCTCTCTGCTACCATACGGAAAGCAGTACTGGAGCACCAAGTCTAGGTCCAAGAGGCTTCTAAACAGCTTCTACCCCAAGCCGGATTTGATTCAGCCTGGATTCGAGCCAGGGTCTATAGTGACGCCTCTTGCACTGAGATGCAGTGCCTTAGACCGCTACGCCACTCGGGAGGCCTGTGATTGATTAATGACCTATAATATCAATTTCTATGTCTAAAATCAATCATTTCTTCAAAAGTAGCAGAGAGCCCACTTTGGAAGTTTGATGTGTTTGAAGAGTTGTTGTTCCAAACAATGTCTAAAAATAAGCAAACTCAAAAAGGGTACATTTACAATATTAATATGTTGAATAAGTTAATGCGATATGTCTAAAAAAAAAGGGCCTAAAATGCCCACTTCCATCATGTTAAAACTTTTTTTAAACGTGTTACAAATATAGCTGCGAGAAGCAATGAACTGGGTTCACAGGATGACAGAAATATCAGTTGGATAACAAAGAGAGCACCCTATCACGTAGGAACTGCATTCCTTTATGTGCAATCAGTGAAAACATTACTACACAGATCAGCCAGCTAACGTTAGCTAGCTAGCTAATAGTACACTTTAACCTCTCTAGGGGGTGTGGGACACTACCATCCCACCTGGCCAACATCCAGTGAAATCGCAGAGTGCCAAATTCAAAAACAGAAATACTAATTATAAAAATTCATGACACATACAAGTGTTAAACATCGGTTTAAAGATTAAGTTCTTGTTAATCCAACCACGGTGTCAGATTTCAAAACTTTACGGCAAAAGAAGAACAGCGCCCAGCAGACAAACCATAACAAACAGTAACCAGCCATGTAGACGAGTAACAAAAGTCAGAAATAGCGATAAAATTAATCACTTACCTTTGATGATCTTCATATGATTACACTCACAAAACTCTCAGTTACCCAATAAATGTTAGTTTTGTTCGATCAAGTCCCACTTTATATCAAAAAAACTCCATTTTGTTAGCGCGTTTTGTTCAGTAAAACACTGTCTCAAACAACATCCGGTGTAATTGCAGAGCGTGAAACTCAACAAAATAGAAATTCTCATAATAAACATACATGAAAGATACAAATGTTATACACCAGTTTAAAGATAAACTTCTTGTTAATCCAACCGCTGTGTCAGATTTCAAAAAGGCTTTACAGCAAAAGCAAACCATGCGATTATCTGAGAACAGCGCCCAACAGACAAATCATTACAAACAGTTAGCAGCCAAGAAGAAGAGTAACAAAAGTCAGAAATAGCATTAAAATGTATCACTTACCTTTGATGATCTTCATATGGTTGCACTCCGAAGACTCCATGTTACACAATAAATGTTTGTTTTGTCCGATTAAGTCCCTCTATATATTAAAAAAACTCAGTTTTCTTGGTGCGTTTTGTTCAGTAATACATTGGAACAATGAGCGGTCACAGCAGTCAGACGAAAAATCATAAAAGTACCATAAAAGTTCGTAGAAACATGTTAAACGATGTTTATAATCAATCCTCATGTTGTTTTTGTCATGAATAATCAATCAGATTTCAACCGGACAAAGCTTCGTCAATAGAAAAGGAGAATGAAGAAATGCGCGCTCCTGGTCATGCACTGGGCTCATGGCTGGAAATGTCCACTGTCCACTCATTGAACATAATGTTTCTCCCTCATTTTTCAGAGTAAAAGCCTGAAACAATGCCTAAAGACTGGCCACATGTTGAGGAAGCAATAGAGATCATGAACTAGGTCATAAGTCTTTGTATGGTGGATAGGCTTTCAATGGAAAAACAGGCATTTCAAAATAAAAGCATTTCCTGGATGAATTGTCCTCAGGTTTTCGCCTGCCATTTCAGTTCTGTTACACTCACAGACATTATTTTAACAGTTTTAGAAACTCTGGCGTGTTTTCTATCCAAATGTACTAATTATGTGCATATCCTAGCTTCTGGACCTGAGTAGCAGGCAATTTACTTTGGGCAAGCTTTTCATCCAAAATTCCAAATGCTGCCCCCTACCCTAGTGAGGTTAATGAAATTAAAACTACTTTCTGACAAAATCAGAAACATGTAATATATGAAAATGTAGCTAGCTAGACTATCTTACCCATATACATGGATGGCTACTTCTCACTATCTGTCACGGATGCTATGGTTGCCCTTAGTTGGAAGATGTAGTCCGGAGACAAGTGTTTTCTACATCTCCTTAGCTATCATACTCTAATTCCACTGATTTTAAAACTCGGTCTTCCAGAAGTTAAGAGCAACACTTATGCAAAATATTTTTTTAAAGCCTCATTAGACAGGATAACCTACATACCAGCTCAAATAAACAGAAGCGTGCAACATGGCAGGCCAATCCAAACTCATCTCTCAGGATGTCCAGCCCACTCATTATATCAGCCAACCATGGATAGCAGGAAGGTTGCTCGCTTTTTCTGTGACTAAACCAACTATGCTCATAATTAAAAAATTTGATTCATATTTACAGATGACATACAAGTTTGTTATTACGGCAAATTAAAGTTCACATGTTCCAGAAGACATGTTCCAGAAATAAATAAAAAAGTTTACGTCCTGTGAAGTAGTCACATATGTGCTAATGCGTATCTATAGGTACAGTGCAGCCATATTTGAATGCAGCAATTTTTTTTCTCAAAACCATTAAAGTTGTGGAAGGACATTTCCAGAGCACATCATCATTATTATTATCAAAGACAATTTTGCTTTCGACTCGCCAATCAACAACACAATTTCATTCAGAATCAACAATATCCTTTATGACATTCCCAGAATACTTAATCAACACATCAGCATATCAACAATACTTTTATTGACACATTTATTAATTTGCCATTTTTCCCTCCAATCAGCTCTTATCTGCAAGACTGTAGCTTTAAATCCCACGAGTATCATCTGACTTCTTAAGTCAGAGGGTCGACTCAATCACTGCCACACACAGTTTTACACACCGGGAAATGGCTATTGATTATCACACTGGAATTGGCCAGATTGGACCCTGGTGCTCATAACAGCAATGCCAAACAATTCAAGCCCTGTAGCGCAATGAAAAGAATGAAACAGACTAATTTACACCTCTTCAAAAGATACACTGGGATTCAATGTATCCAAGGTAAAGGCAGTTTCAGTAAAGCATGAAATGTAAAAAAAGCCTACCAGTGTCATCACAAAGGCATGAAGTAAAGACCAAAGTATTGAATGGTCTGTGTTAAGTCATTCTGGTTCAGTCATTGATATTTCTGAGGGAAATCCAACTCCAACCTTAAGCATTGACCTGAACGAAATTGGCACATTCTTGAGTGATACTATGCCCAATAGTAATCCATCAACACAATAAAAACACCTCAATCTGTATTCTACTTGATGCTTACTAGGTCTTGGGTCCCATATGGCTGTTTTAACAGAGGTAAGAGAATGGCTTTGGTAAAGAATGTATTTGAGACACAGGTGCATTGACTTCCCTTACAGTAAGACCAGGGACAGCCTCAATTAAACCCTGGCTAGTTTATATGGTAGCCACAGCACTATAATCTCAAATTGCCTTTCACAACACATACGCCTCAGTATGAACTTAACACACAAACGCACGCACACATAAAAATGACAATTGTCACAAATTGCTACTCTCTGTTATTATCTATGCATAGTCAATTGAATAACTCTACCTACATGTACATATTACCTTAATTACCTCGACACCGGTGCCCCCGCACATTAACTCTGTACCGGTACCCCCTGTATATAGCCCCGCTATTGTTATTTACTGCTGCTCTTTAATAATTTGTTATTCTTATCTCTTACTTTTTGTGGGTATTTTTTTTATACTGCATTGTAAGTAAGCATTTCACTGTAAGGTCTACACCTGTTGTATTCGGCGCATGTGACAAATACAATTTGATTTGAAGGAGACTGGGAGTGAGAATGACAGCTCAGTTCTGTATCTCGTCTCTGCAGTGCTGCATGTTGCTCTGCGATTCCAGGCTACTGATAGGCTCTGGTTATTTAAGCACAAGATCCCCACGGTGAAACCAAGGATGTACCTATATCCATTCCAATGCTTGGCTAGTGATACTCAGCTCAACGCTGCCACAAAGCCTTGTTCCATTACAACAAAGATGATTATATCCAGATATTTTATGGATTGCAATGAGCTTACAATCACAAGCATACACCATTATTTTTGCGATTTTGGTTATATGCTGTGCCCTGATACCAGTCCTGATTTATTTTCCTCTCATTGCTTCTTACACCTTCTTTAAATCCACACAGGAAACTTGTTTGAGTTAACAGAATACCGATCAGGCCCTTCATTGTTTTATTTCACTGTTTAACTTTGTTGCAGATAAACATGTGCAATACAATAAACTAAAGGTAAAAGACCAATGTAATCATTGGTTAATGCATGATTTGTCTGAGAAATTACATAAAATAAATGTAGCTTGGGCTAAAGCTAGACGGGCTGCAGACTTTCAGACATTTGAGAAATACAGTATATTCGAAAAGTATTCAGACCGCTTGACATATCCACATTTTGTTACGTTACAGCCTTATTCAAAAATGCATTAAAACGTTTTTTTTTCCCCCTCATCAATCTATACACAATA